>NC_037353.1:31806642-32435809 GCF_002263795.3 Bos taurus | reverse complement strand
AGCCTAACTGAGACCCAGATGACCAAGCTGGCAGGGAAGCCTGGTGTGCTGCAGCCCATGAGGTCCAAAGAGTCGGACACAACTGCACAACTGAACAACAGTAAGGCAGAGCACCACAGAACAGAGTATAGGATGGTGGGTTTGATGCTGAGAGACAGTGGCTGGATAACTGGCCAAGACTCCAGCAAGGGTATCAAGGCTGTTGACATGACAGGAGGTTAAAAGTAAAATCTAGTGCAGTTACCAGGGAAATGGGATCTCTCTGAGTTAGACACGTAAAGCCTACACACACTATGGCTTTGCTGATCCAGCTGTAAGATGATAAACTGATTCCACCCCTAACTCTGGCATTGCAGACTTTGTGGACACACAGAACTTTATATAAGATCATCTGAGTTTATTCCCAGAGAGACAAGGGGGACATGTCATCGTAAGCCGTTAAGCAGAAACTTAATTGTTGTGTTGTACAATGTTGAGAAAGAGACTACGTGAGCAGAAGGGAATAGATCAACCTAGAAAAGTGAGTGTACTCAGTTAGGACTGTAGGCCTGAGGTTTACAGATTCTCTGAAGTGGTTATTTAAACTATGGCTTGGCAGAAATTGAATATTCAAGGTAATGAGTCTAATTGATTATAAGCGAGTGTTCCTTTTAATAAGATGTAGTAACTGCTAAGGGCAGGTAGGCGCTTGAAGGGCAAACTAGAGAGAAGAATTTAAAGTTTGAAGTACTAAGAAAGATTGAAGTACTTTTTTATTAATTTTTTGGCTGTGCCATGCTGCTTGTGGGATCTTAGTTCCCTGAACAGGGGTCAAACCCATGTCCCCTGCATTGGAAGGGTGGAGTATTACCCACTGGACCACAAGGAAAGTCCAAGGTTGGAGTATTTAAATATGTTAATGTGATTGACCTCTTTTACAACCCAGATATGGCCTCCATCCTCATCCCCTAAGGGCATATATGGTAATACGTGCCGCCCACCCGCCCCGCCCCACCCCCCACTAAGAGTAGTTGTTTTTGCTTGATTGAGATGGGAGGTTTCAGGCATTCAGTAGAGGCTTGTGAGAGTCAAAGCCCTGTATCTAAAGAACACTTGCTGATGGGGCTGGGGCCCTGGGAGCCCAAGAAGGCCAGAAGCTACAGTTTTCCAGTTTTCTCACCTGCTGTACCTATACTGGGGAAGTGGGATTGGGTGGCTGAAACTTTCTTGGGTCGCTATGGTGCTAAACAGCCTTCCTCGCAGGCAGGCTAGCATTCAACCGTAGTGGACACTGGCAACAAAAAGTGAATGTGCTTGATAATTTCTTTCCTGCATTGTTTAGTATAGAGACTTGTTCCTCAGTCTCTCATTGGGGTATCCTTTGACATTTCACATGGATTTGTCTATAAGCAGAGAATGCCTTTGTCATATCTGCTTGAGAGTTGTGGTTCTCATGACATTTCTCTTTCTTATCACATTAACAAATTGTTTGGCCTTCTGGATTTGACATCAGCCTCTCTGCTTGGGTTAATATGAGTCAACTCCAGATCACTGAGCTCACTCTTGCAATGCTGACCAAAATCTCAGTGCTCAAGATTCTGAGATTTCAGAGGAAGTGCCAGAGGTGAGCCACAGTGGATTCATAAGGCAGATAGCTTCTTCAGAGTCCTCTGAGCAGCTAGCTAAAGGAGTCTTCTTGACTTTGCTGGGCAATGTTCTGCTCAACTATAACAGATCTTAAAAGTTCATTTTAAGGCAGCCTTTCTACAGAATAAAATGATGACATTTTCTGGAGGCTTTGTCCCTGACAATAATGTTCAAGTCTTTATGGCTTTATTGCTACTCTTCTGGATATAAATAAGTGGTTTTCCTGTTAAAAAAAAAAAAAAAGAAACAGAAAAAAATCATAAAACACTAGATCTCTTGAAAAAATGTACTTACAGGTAGCATGTTTCTACATGAAACATATAAGCTGCTCTTTGGAGCAAGGCTGAAACAGATGATGTGACCCACTAGGACTCACTGGGCTTCTGTTTGAAAGTCACATCTAATCTATTGAACAGGTTTGGGTTGGGGAGGAGGTAAGGTTATTATTCAAAGCTTCTACAGTTCTCAGTCCTTAATGTTGGCAGAATGTGAATATGGAACTAGCTATGTTGCCTTAATTCAGACTGAATGCTATACACTCTGAAAAGTTCATGAAAAGATCTATAGCTGATATTTTTCATTAGTGATTTTTAATCAATGCTATGACTTCAAGAATAATCACTCTGCTTTTCTGAATTTCTTGACACCTCCCTGACTCTCCATCTTGTAGGATCTGATCTCAAGAGCCCATCTTTTTCTTCTTTGCCATGTCTTTTTTTTTAAGGGAGCCATTTTAAAAGTCTTTATTGAATTTGTTACAGTATTGCTTATGTATTATGTTTTGGTTTCTTGGCCATGTGACATGTGGGATCTTAACCCCCCAAGCAGGGATTGAACCCTCACCCCTGAATTGGAAGGCAAAGCCTTCACCACTGGACCACCAAGGAAGTCCCTCTACTGTGTCTTATAATTTCTCTTTCTATTAATGGCCTTAAGGCCAAATTCTAAGTTTTCTCCATACTGTGCAATGTCATTTCTGCACTGTTCTCTACAATTTATATCATGTAATATTTTCTGTACTAAATTATTTAACTTTTAGGAATAGCAGATTACACACATTGCCAGTGAGGGCTATGCAAAAATAAACTGTGGCCAAAGTGCAGTTTATTTTATTTTGTAGCAATTGAGACCAAGGCAGAATGCTGGGGCCAACTCCACTTTGCCTTAAGTCCTGCTGCCTTTAAACACCTTCTCTAGTTCCAGGAAAAGAGGGAGACCCTACGACCAATGGGGTGGCGTAGGTTTTTAAAAATCAGCTTCTGGGAAGAAAGAGAGCAAGACTGGCCTTTAAGACAGAGGCCTTAATGTAAAAATGGGTTCTACTCCAGTACTCTTGCCTGGAAAATCCCATGGATGGAGGAACCTGGTAGGCTGCAGTCCATGGGGTCGCTAAGAGTCGGGCATGACTGAGCAACTTCACTTTCACTTTTCACTTTAATGCATTGGAGAAGGAAATGGCAACCCACTCCAGTGTTCTTGCCTGGAGAATCCCAGGGGTGGGGGAGCCTGGTGGGCTGCCGTCCATGGGGTCGCACAGAGTCGGACATGACTGAGGCGACTTAGCAGCAGCAGCAGTCCCCTAAAATCTCTTGTAAGGTCATTACTAAAATGTTTTTCTCCTCACGATGAATATGTGTGCTTGCAAAGAAACACAGCCTCCTTTTTTGCCTTGTCTACTAGGGAGCTAAGCATGAAAGTTAGCGTCATGCATATTTCAGCTCACGTGTCACTTCTTAAGAAAGGTCATTTAATTCATCCAGTCTAATTAATTAGCTTACTTTGCTTCTGATCACTCCTACTGTATTTATGTCCTTAGGACTGTTGAAATAAAGAGCCACAAACTGAGTGGCTTGAAACAAGAGAAATAATCTCATAATTCTGTAAGATAGAAATCTTAAATCACAGTGTCAGCAGGGCTGTGCTCACTCTGAAGGCTCTAGTGGAAAATCCTTTCATACCTGTTCCTGGCTTCTGATGGTTGCTGGAGATCCTTGGCCTTCCTTGGCTTAGAGCCTCATGGCTCCAATTTCTGACTCCCCTTCATGTGGCATTTTTCTCTCTGTGTATTCACATAGCCTTCTTATAAAGATACCAGTCATTGGTTTTAGTGCCCACCCTTATCCAGATGATCTCATTTTTCTTTAATTTTTTTTATTGTAGTTCAAGTCACATAATACAAGTTCAGTTCAGTTCAGTTGCTCAGTTGTGTCTGACTCTTTGCAACCCCATGAATCACAGCATGCCAGGCCTCCCTGTCCATCACCAACTCCCAGAGTTCACTCAAATTCACGTCCATCGAGTCTGGTGATGCCATCCAGCCATCTCATCCTCTGTTGTCCCCTTCTCCTCCTGCCCCCAAAGCCTCCCAGCATCACAGTCTTTTCCAATGAGTCAAATCTTTGCATGAGGTGGCCACAGTACTGGAGTTTCAGCTTCAGCATCATTCCTTCCAAAGAACACCCAGGACTGATCTCCTTTAGAATGGACTGGTTGGGTCCCCTTGAAGTCCAAGGGACTCTCAAGAGTCTTCTCCAACACCACAGTTCAAAAGCATCAATTCTTCGGTGCTCAGCTTTCTTCACAGACCAACTCTCACATCCATACATGACCACATAATATAAAGCATACTATTTTAACCATGTTTAACTATAGTGGCTCTAAGTACATACACAGTGCTACGCAATTCTCACCATCATCCATCTCCCCAATTTTTCACCTTCCTAAGTTGGAACTCTGTCTCCATTAATCACTAACTCCCCATTGTCCCTATCCACCTTCTGGCCCTTGTCATCTACCAATGTACTTTCTGACTCTATGAATTTGACTTTTCTAGGTACCTCCTATGAGTTTGTCTGCACCTAATGTATATTGGAATGTGTTTTTAAGGTTATCTCATCTTAACTATATCTATAAAGAGTCTGCTTCCAAATAATGTCATACCTTGAGATCCCAGTAGAAATGCATTTTGGGGGGATGCTCTTCAACACACAGCATTCATCATATTTCACGTTGTCTTCACAGCACCCGTCACTGTCTGGAATTTTTATTTCAGTCCTATTTGTGATGCTTGTTCACTGAATCCTCCCACTACACTTTGTGCTCTGACACACTAGAATATTAGTTTTACGTGGGTAAAGACTGCCATCTTATTCCATGCTGAAAGCCTGGCATCTAGGAAAAACTTTCAAATACTCTTGTTCAGTGAATCACTTAACTGATGTAGAGCTCAATTTTAATAGTTTATCTCTGGTAGAGTGTGCTGTTCTCTTTCTTAAAATGGCTTTTGAATTCTATGTTTCCTCAGCTTCCACCTGAAATCCTTTTGAGAAGAAGTGGAGGAGAAATTATGAACAAATAAAAGGCAGTTGTTTGGAGTGCTCAGTGTATTTTTCCCATGAAATAATGTGATAAATAATTATTAGATTCCCAGGCCATCTTCTAAAGTTTTTTTTTTTTTTTTTAAGTTGAAGCCTTTTAAACTTTATGTACCAGAAATATTATCTGTTGGTGACAAAAAAGACTGAAAATAATGGTGTTTTCAGTGTAGTTTCTTTTGGTGAGCTTGGGAGTTGGATCATGCCAGTACTTGACATGTGGTAGAAGGTCAGGTAATACCTTTTAAAGGAATCGATTAATAAGTACAAAAGAAGCTACCGAGGTACTTGGACCACCAAAGATTCTCTTTTCTTACTAAAGAAAATAGAGTGAGGGTGGGAGGAGGTGGAGGTTGGATCTGAACTCTTGACTTTTTGCTGCTTTTGGCCATCTGTTATTTTCAGCTCAGCTGGGGAATTCATACCATGTCTCCAGAGAGACCTTTATGGTTTGGCTATCCTTACAGAGCCCCACCTTGGTTTCAGTTACCTGAATCACACTGTTTTCTGAGCCCTTGGGGGTTATGCTAAGAATATCATATAGTGAAGAATTTGGGAGCAATCCTTAATGAAAATGGGTCTGAAAAGTAATATAAAAATGCAGCTAATGTCACAATTCATACATTTTTAAAAACTGTCTTCAGATGGGAAAGAAAAAACAAAGTGAGAGTGTGGGTATAAGAAGGGGCAGAAAGCAGAACATCTGTTGTCTTTGCTGTCTTATTTAAAGAGACCACTAGAGAGAGAATGTTCTAGAATGATTTTCAGTATCACGGTGGGGCATCTTTGCTTTGTACCATTTCATTTCCAGTTTTTCTCTTTCTGTAATGGATTAAGAGCATTTAATTATGGAATAGAGACCCATCAGAGTTAAATAACAGCCCAAACCCCTTTGTTGAAGGGCCTGTGATTGAGTGACAGTGACTGCTGAGTCCATGTTAGGAGTTCACAAACATGTTTCAGAAGTTCCTGAAAGTCATTCTGACAGATGACATCACCTGCTGCAAGGAACAGTTATATTAAGAATACAATAGTAACCTTTCTCTTTATGATTGCTGCCTGAATGCACTGACATACTCTCTGAAAGACATTTCCTCTTCAAAACAAAAAGGAAGATGTCCTGTGAGCCTCGTAGACAGTCAATTAAAAGCTAGAGTGCCCACAAGTGCTGGGGTTTGGCCCTGCCAGAGGCACACAGAGCTCTTCACCTATATTCTGTGCGCCATGTGAAAGCAATCGAGCAAATCCAATAATTCGCTTGATTACCTGGAGTCCTTAGTAAAAGCAAGATTAAGGAGAGCAATGTTAGCTCATCATTGACTGGAGGATTTTTCCAGAAACTAACTCCTGTAGCCGGCAATTTTTATTTTGGCTGGCGGCAAATTACTTCTGTTATTTCACTAACACTTTCAGGGTTATTACATTCAATAGCTACTCCTGACACTCCTGTAAAGTCTTCTAATTTTCATGAAATGTTGTCTTTAATCCACTCTTCTGTAGCGGTAAAGGCGCATTCTCCACACCAAGAGTTTCATTTTCACTTTCTAGTTCAGAATCAATCCCTAAAGTTTTTTGTCTTTTTTGAAGGTCTACTATTCACATTTTCTGAATCAGAGCTGTATTCTGAAGCACTGTCATCCTCTGAGACACTAGTATATATGTCACTCGGACAGTTAAGAAAAAGTACTTGCATTTAATAAACTAAAACATTCTTCACTCAAAATTTCATGATGTGTCATTTTTTAAAAATTCTACATTTATAATATACAGAGGGTTGGAACAAAAACCTAACAGGGCAAAATGTGAAGGAATAATGACAATAGTAAGTTGTATAATGAACCCTTGATCAATTTTAAGCTTTAACAACTTTGCATAGTAATGTTAATTGTATCACTCTAAAAATTTATTGATGCATCTCTGGGGGTAACAAAATAAGTATTTACATGTCTCCAGTGAATAATGTGTTAAGTTTCTTTCTGAATTTGTTGGTCTTTCTAAGGGATATGACTTTTCTTTCAGGTTGGGGAAACATGGAAACAGTGAGAGACTTTATTTTTGGGGCTCCAAAATCACTGCAGATGGTGACTCCAGGCATGAAATTAAAAGATGCTTGCTCCTTGGAAGAAGAGCTATGACCAACCTAGACAACATATTAAAAAGCAGAGACATTACTTTGCCAACAGAGGTCCATCTAGTCAAAGCTACGGTTTTTCAACTAGTCATGTATGGATGTCAAAGTTGGACTATAAAGAAGGCCGAGCACTAAAGACTGATGCTTTTGAACTGTGGTGTTGGAGAAGATTCTTGAGAGTCCCTTGGACTGAAAGGAGATCCAACCAGTCCATCCTAAAGGAAATCAGTCCTGAATAAGCATTTGAAGGACTGATGCTAAAGCTGAAACACCAGTATTTTGGCCACCTCATGGGAAGAACTAACTCATTGGAAAAGACCCTGATGCTGGGAAAGACTGAGGCAGGAGAAGGGGACAACAGAGGATGGGGTGGTTGGATGTCATCACCAACTTGATGGAGATGAGTTTGAGCAAACTCTGGGAGCTGGTGATGACATCCACAACAGGGAGGTCTGGCATGCTGCAGTCCATGGGGTCATGAAGAGTTGGACCTGACTGAGTGACTGAACTGATTCTGAACCATGAAGGAAATGTCTATCTTTGAATAAAGACAACATCAAAGAAAACAGGGCACAGAAAGACAGAGACCAGCCTCGATAACATTATTCAAGCCCCTAGATGCAGCCATTCCTGAAGCAGAAATGCTTCAGGAACCTTTCATTTATGTGAGTCAATACATTTCCTTTTATGTTTAAGCTTGTTACAAGCTCCAGGAGTTGGTGATGGACAGGGAAGCCTGGCATGCTGCAGTCCATCTGGTTGCAAAGAGCTGGACACAACTGAGTGACTGAACTGAAGTTTGTTAAGGGAACATTAACTGTTTTAATAGATAAGCCTCAACTTCTCAGGAAGTTAGCACAAATAGAAGTTCATTTCTGCTTTGTATGACTGTTTAATGCAGTTGTTTCTGGACAGTTGACCTTTCTCTGGTCAAGGACTCATGTTCTTTTCATGCAGTGACTTCACCCTCTCTAGGCCCTCAGAATCTTCATCTGGAAGTGGATGGAGAAAGAGGATGGGATATCAAACGTGGTAGGCTTTTATTAGTCAGGACTGGTAGTGGCTTACTTCATCCCTGCCCACATCCCATTGGCTAAAACTCAACTATATATCCCACCTAAAGCAAGGGAAATGGAAATATGTAGTCCAGCTGGGTGTCCAGGGAGACAAGGTATTAGGCATGCTGGGCGTCTTAGTTAATCTCTAGCGCAAAGGACAATGTTCTAAGAAGCTGGTCTTTTCTACAAGCCAGATGATGGACGAGGATTGGCAGACCTGGCCTTTTTTTAAGTTTCCTGTCTGGTGAGTTCCTTGTGGAGGTTCAGAACTAGTGTGCAGCCTTTGGCATCCATGAACAACACACTTGTATAGGCAAAACCAGGTGACTCTCAGCTCCCTGTGTGTTATTAGGTTTAACTCCAGTCATTTCTCAAGAAACCAAGATCCAGAAAAGAAAAATGTTTATTGTAGAGCACATGTCCAATTGTGGCAAAGTATGAAAGCATAGTGTTGATATCAAGATAGTGTTAAATTTGCTTCTCTATCGTTATTTACTTTATTATTTGCCTTAACATGTATATATGTGTGTATACATACATATAATAATATACATTGGAGAAGGAAATGGCAATCCACTCCAGTATTCTTGCTTGGAAAAGTCCAAGGGACAGAGGCACCTCTGGAGGGCTATAGTCCATGGGGTCATAGAAGAGTTGGATACAACTGCTAAGCTAAGTCGCTTCAGTCGTGTCCAACTCTGTGTGACCCCATAGACGGCAGCCCACCAGGCTCCCTCGTCCCTGGAATTCTCCAGGCAAGAACACTGGAGTGGGTTGACATTTCCTTCTCCAATGCATGAAAGGGAAAAGTGAAAGTGAAGGCACTGAGTTGTGTCCGACTCTTAGCGACCCCATGGACTGCAGCCCACCAGGCTCCTCCGCCCATGGGATTTTCCAGGCAAGAGTACTGGAGTGGGGTGCCATTGCCTTCTCTGGGACACAACTGAGTGACTACAAATTATATATACAAACACACACATATGTTAAAGAAAATAGTTTCAGGACTTTAATATCTTAATTAGCATTCAGTTCAGTTCAGTCACTTGCCATGAATTGCGATCCCATGAATTGCAGCACGCCAGGCCTCCCTGTCCATCACCAACTCCTGGAGTTCACTCAAACTCTGTCCATCTAGTCAGTGATGCCATCCAGCCATCTCATCCTCTGTCGTCCCCTTCTCCTCCTGCCCCCAATCCCTCCCAGCATCAGAGTCTTTTCCAATGAGTCAGCTCTTCGCATGAGGTGGCCAAAGTACTGGAGTTTTAGCTTTAGCATCATTCCTTCCAAAGAAATCCCAGGACTGATCTCGTTTAGAATGGACTGGTTGAATCTCCTTGCAGACCAAAGGACTCTCAAGAGTCTTCTCCAATACCACAGTTCAAAAGCACCAATTCTTCTGCACTCAGCTTTCTTCACAGTCCAACTCTCACATCCATACATGACCACTGGAAAAACCATAGCCTTGACTAGACGGACCTTTGTTGGCAAAGTAATGTCTCTGCTTTTGAATATGCTATCTAGGTTGGTCATAACTCCTTCCAAGGAGCAAGAGTCTTTTAATTTCATGGCTGCAGTCACCATCTGCAGTGATTTTGGAGCCCCAAAAAATAAAGTCTGACACTGTTTCCACTGTTTCTCCATCTATTTCCCATGAAGTGATGAGACCAGATGCCATGATCTTCGTTTTCTGAATGTTGAGCTTTAAGCCAACTTTTTCACTCTCCTTTTTCACTTTCATCAAGAGGCTTTTTAGTTCCTTTTCACTTTCTGCCATAAGGGTGGTGTCATCTGCATATCTGAGGTTATTGAGATTTCTCCCAGCAATCTTGATTCCAGCTTGTGCTTCTTCCAGCCCAGCATTTCTCATGATGTACTCTGCATATAAGTTAAATAAGCAGGGTGACAATATACAGCCTTGATGTACTCCTTTTCCTATTTGGAATCAGTATGTTGTTCCATGTCCAGTTCTAACTGTTGCTTCCTGACCTGCATATAGGTTTCTCAAGAGGCAGGTCGTGTGGTCTGGTATTCCCATCTCTTTCAGAATTTTCCACAGTTTATTGTGATTCACACAGTCAAAGGCTTTGTCATAGTCAAGAAAGCAGAAATAGATGTTTTTCTGGAACTCTCTTGCTTTTTCCATGATCCAGCAGATGTTGGCAATTTGATCTCTGGTTCCTCTGCCTTTTCTAAAACCAGCTTGAACATCTGGAAGTTCATGGTTCATGTATTGCTGAAGCCTGGCTTGGAGAATTTTGAGCATTACTTTACTAGCGTGTGAGATGAGTGCAATTGTGCAGTAGTTTGAGCATTCTTTGGCATTGCCTTTCTTTGGGACTGGAATGAAAATTGACCTTTTCCAGTCCTGTGGCCACTGCTGAGTTTTTCAAATTTGCTGGCATATTGAATGCAGCACTTTCATAGCATCATCTTCCACGATTTGCAATAGCTCAACTGGAATTCCATCACCTCCACTAGCTTTGTTTGTGGTGATGCTTTCTAAGGCCCATTTGACTTCACATTCCAGGTTGTCTGGCTCTAGGTGAGTGATCACACCATCGTGATTATCTTGGTCATGAAGATCTCTTTTGTACAATTCTTCTGTGTATTCTTGCCACCTCTTCTTAATATCTTCTCCTTCTGTTAGTTCCATACCATTTCTGTCCTTTATCCAGCCCATTTTTGCATGAAATGTTCCCTTGGTATCTCTAATATTCTTGAAGAGATCTCTAGTCTTTCCCATTCTGTTGTTTTCCTCTAATGCTTTGAATTGATTGCTGAGGAAGGCTTTCTTATCTCTCCTTGCTGTTCTTTGGAACTCTGCATTCAGATGCTTATATCTTTTCTCCTTTGCTTTTTGTTTCTCTTCTTTTCACTGCTATTTGTAAGGCCTCTCCAGACAGGCATTATGCTTTTTTACATTTATTTTCCATGGGGATGGTCTTGATCCCTGTCTCCTGTACAATGTCACGAACCTCCGTCCATAGTACATCAGGCACTCTATCTATCAGATCTAGTCCCTTAAATCTATTTCTCACTTCCACTGTATAATCATAAGGGATTTGATTTAGGTCATACCTGAATGGTCTAGTCGTTTTCTCCACTTTCTTCAATTTAAGTCTGAATTTGGCAATAAGGAGTTCATGATCTGAGCCACAGTCAGCTCCTGGTCTTGTTTTTGCTGACTGTATAGAGCTTTTCCATCTTTGGCTGCAAAGAATATAATCAGTCTGATTTTAGTGTTGACCATCTGGTGATGTCCATGTGTAGAGTCTTCTCTTGTGTTTTTGGAAGAGGGTGTTTGCTATGACCAGTGTGTTTTCTTGGCAAAACTCTATTAGCCTTTGCCCTGCTTCATTCCGTATTCCAAGGCCAAATTTGCCTGTTACCCCAGGTGTTTCTTGACTTCCTACTTTTGCATTCCAGTCCCCTATAATGAAAAGGACATCTTTTGGGGGTGTTAGTTCTAAAAGGTCTTGTAGGTCTTCATAGAACCGTTCAACTTCAGCTTCTTCAGCATTTACTGGTTGGGGCATAGGCTTGGATTACCGTGATATTGAATGGTTTGCCTTGGAAACGAAGAGAGATCATTCTGTTGTTTTTGAGATTGCATCCAAGTACTGCATTTTGGACTCTTTTGTTGACCATGATGGCTACTCCATTTCTTATAAGGGATTCCTACCCACAGTAGTAGATATAATGGTCATCTGAGTTAAATTCACCCATTCCAGTCCATTTTAGTTCACTGATTCCTAGAATGTTGATGTTCACTCTTGCCATCTCCTATTTGACCACTTCCAATCTGCCTGGATTCATGGACCTAACATTCCAGGTTCCTATGCAATATTGCTCTTTACAGCATCAGACCTTGCTTCTATCACCAGTCACATCCACAAGTGGGTATTGTTTTTGCTTTGGCTCCATCCCTTCATTCTTTCTGGAGTTATTTCTCCACTGATTTCCAGTAGCATATTGGGCACCTACTGACCTAGGGAGTTCCTCTTTCAGTATCCTATCATTTTGCCTTTTCATACTGTTTGTGGGGTTCTCAAGGCAAGAATACTGCAGTGGTTTGCCATTCCTTTCTCCAGTGGACCACATTCTGTCAGACCTCTCCACCATGACCCGCCCGTCTTGGGTGGCCCCACATGGCATGGCTTAGTTTCATTGAGTTAGACAAGGCTGTGGTCTGTGTGATCAGATTGGCTAGTTTTCTGTGATTATGGTTTCAGTGTATCTGCCCTCTGATGCCCTCTTTCAACACCTACCGTCTTACTTGGGTTTCTCTTACCTTGGATGTAGGGTATCTCTTCACAGCTGCTCCAGCAAAGCATAGCCACTGCTCCTTACCTTGGACAAGGTCGCCCCTCTTGACCTTGAACTGGATATATGTGTATGTATGGCTGAGTCATTCTGCTGTGTAATTAGCATTACTAAAATTTACTTTTGATAGACCATGAATTTTTTTTTAACTTTTAATTTTGCATTGAAGTATCATCAATTAGCAGTGTTCTGATAGTTTCTCAGCCATGACTCAGCCATGCATACACATGTATACATTCTCCCTGCAAAGTCCCCTCGTGTCCAGGCTGCCACATAACATTGAGCAGAGTTCCCTGTGCTATTCAGTAGATACTTGTTGGCTAACCATTTTAAATATAGCAGTGATACACCATTGATTTTTGAAATTATAATTAAGAGTAGCTGAGAGGACTAAGAAAAACAATCTAATTTTGTTTGCTTTTGGGACCAAATAACAAAAATCTCACCTAGACTATTTAAAATAATAATTAAGTATCAGTTCAGTTCAGTCACTCAGTCGTGTCCGACTCTAAATTTAATAATTTTTAAATCATTTATTAATGCTTATATAGTGCCTAAACGGAGAAGGCAATGGCACCCCACTCCAGTACTCTTGCCTGGAAGATCCGATGGATGGAGGAGCCTGGTAGGCTGCAGTCCATGGGGTTGCTAAGAGTCGGACACGACTGAACGACTTCCCTTTCACTTTTCACTTTCATGCACTGGAGAGGGAAATGGCAACCCACTCCAGTGTTCTTGCCTGGAGAATCCCAGGGATGGGGGAGCCTGGTGGGCTGCCATCTATGGGGTCACAAAGAGTCAGACACGACTGACGCAACTTAGCAGCAGCAGCCCCAGCAGGAGCAATGCCTAAAATATGCCAGATACTGACAGCCCTAAAATTGTTACTGAATCCTCATAACAACCCTATGTTCAGTTCAGTTCAGTTGCTCAGTCATGTCTGACTCTTTGTTGGGAAAGTTTTATTTTTATTCCAGTATTGTAGATCCTGAGGGCTAGTGGCATTATGTAACTTGCCACAGTTACACAGGATTTGAACTAAGGAAGTAGCGCCTCAGCCAGTTCTTCTGGCCACTCCATTTACAGAGCCCCTTATCAGGTCATAGAGCAAGTCTCAGGATTGGTTGTGCTATTAACTTAGTGGTACTCATGTGCACAGGTTCCTTACAAATATTCCACCTATTGTCTCTGCTTCACCTTATGGAATGAAACCAAAGTGGCCACCAGCATCAGCTGGTGCAGTGCGCTTCTTTATGTATGTCTAATAGGGGGAGGTGGACCAGTTTCTTTTTCTTATTCCTGAGTCTGCCTCTCCCTGTACGCTGTTGCTGCTGCTGCTAAGTCGCTTCAGTCGTGTCTGACTCTGTGCGACCCCATAGACAGCAGCCCACCAGGCTCCGCCATCCCTGGGATTCTCCAGGCAAGAACACTGGAGTGGGTTGTCATTTCCTTCTCCAATGCATCTCCCTATATGTCTTGGGCCCAGATGTGCCCAATCTGCTTCCCATTCCTGAACCTCTGGCAAGGGGATGGGTTAGTGTGATTGGCTTAGTTTCAGGTCAGTTGTTTGGTATGAACTGGATGGTGGGGAGTTGACCACAAGCCCTATTGCAGACACCAACATTTCTAGGCACAGACCTGGTTCTGACTCACTGGTTTGTTAGATTAGACAGGTGGTGCGTGGAAGGTCATGGTATTTCCTTAAAATGAAATGACATTTTAAAATCCTGGAGCATTTTTTATATGTTGTTTCATTTCTCAACTAGTAGTCAGGACATGCTTTACCATTCCTATTTCTTAAATGAGGAGATGGAGGTCCAGGGACGATGTGTACTTTTCAGAATCACATACTAGTTACTGTCAGAGCAAAGAACCTACATCTCTTAACTCATGGTGCAGCCATTTATAAACGAGTTATTCCATCTATTAGATATAAAGTCACACACTAATGAGCAATCCTGGGTGGAATAGGTGTCTAACTAGATCATTTTTGTTGTTGTTTAGTTGCTAAGTCATGTCTCCTTTGTGACTCCGTGGACTGTAGCCTGCCAGGCTCCTCTGTCCATGGGATTTCCCCGGCAAGAATCCTGGAGTGGGTTGCCATTCCTTCTCCAGGGCATCTTCCTGACCCAGACAATGAACCCATGTTTGGCAGACAGATTCTTTACCACTGAAGTACCTGCAAAGCCTGGGTCATTTTAGGCTGATTTAGGGGGACTTAAGCATTTTATATTTGTCTTAATTCTCCTAGGCAATTTCTAACTAAATTTTTGCCTATAATATTCAGACTGAATGTTCTATTTTTTCTTTTTTTTTTTTTTTATGTCCTACTTTTTCTATCCCTAAGGACTTCGGCTGTTAAAACGTCTTCATACTGGAAGCTTCTTATGCATGAGAAAAACTTAGTAAGAGCATTACTGCAGCCAAATCTCCAAAACATGACGCACTTCCTCTGCAAGAAATGAAAACTTTTAGAACTTCTTTATTTCATTAAAAGTAGAAGAACAAGCATTAATTAACAGAAAAATTATTAAAATACTGCATAAAACATGTTCTGCTGGTGGCTGGAATCTGACTTAATTTCCTTGATTAATTTCCTTTTTTTTTTTTTTGCTCTGTACATTCTATAAATAGTATCCAAAACTTAACCAGTGTGCCACAGATTACTTAATTTGGGGGAAGTAAGTGTGATAGACATGTGAGTTTTAGAATTGTCATGTTGAGAAATCTTGGAGTACACGATGCAGGGACGCAATTTAGTGGCCCAGATGGGTCAGTTTTTTTGGGCCCTGTTGTGACTTTGTTAAGTTCTGCATCTTATAGAAATGATAGAAACTGAAAGATGGAAATATCTCGTAATGCTTTGTATAGCAGATTACACACACACTCACACACACTTGTATGAGTGAAAAATATTGCTTGCCTTATCAGGAAACAGGCACAGTGAGTGGGTATTCCTGTGTATTTGAGATGCAATGGGTTCTCTAGGACCACGTATGGTGTTAGTAAGTCTATTGGAATCACCAGGCTGGGAATCATAGTGGGATCTATTTACAAAGGTCTAGAAAAAGTTACTTTCCAGAAACTTCCCCGGTGGCTCAGATGGTAAAGAATCTACTTGCCAATTCAGGAGACCTTGGTTGAATTCCTGGGTCAGGATGATCCCCTGGAGAAGGGAATGGCTACCCATTTCAGTATTCTTGCCTGAAGGATTCCATGGACGGAGGACCCTGGCAGGCCATAGGCCATGGGGTCTCAAAAGATCAGACACAACTGAGCACGTACAGAAAGTTATAATAGGTTATACTGTGAGACTTTTCAGCTTATCAAATACTTTTTATAATTGCTTTCTTTTCTTAGCTTTTGTGTCCTTTAGTTTTCCAATACAAAACCAATTATTTGAGCTCCTACCAGGCTGGTTTGCTTTGTTTCTGGGCCATCTCTTTCTGTTGTAATCCATCTTCCTTCTCCATGATTCTGCTATAAACAGTAAAACTGTAGGCTTCCTTTCTCTCATACCCAAGGATACTTAAGTCTCTGGGCCTGGAAGAACTTTTTCATGAGAAATGGGTTACATTTCCCCCTTTCTGTTTTTCTCCCCCTCAGGTGAGACTTTCAAATGTCATAAAATGGGGAATATGCCAATATGCAGTAAGGAATTTGTGAAATCAAGCTGGGAGGTCCAGAGCTGAAACAGTCTCCATCGGCTATCTGGCACAAGAGCCAACATACAATGTTGAAATATTTAAGAAGGAATTACCATTGCCCATAATCCCCTTCAGGGCTTCCCTTGTGGCTCAGTGGTAAAGAATCCGCCTGCCAATGCAGGAGACATGGGTTCGATTCCTATGTGGGGAAGATCCCTTGGAGAAGGAAATAGCAACCCACTCCAGGATTCTTACCTGGAAAATCCTATGGACAGAGGAGCCTGGAGGGGCTACAGTCCATGGGGTCACAGAGAGTCAGTCGTGATTTTGTGACTAAACAACAAAACAATTCCTTTAAATATCCACATAGTTCAGGTGAAGACACTGAGGTGAAGTGATTTGTTCAAGAGAATATCTTGGTTTCTAACCTCTTTCAACATAAAAATTACCATTATCAAAGCAATTGAATTGTGGAAATTTTTTACTGTCTCCTTTGCTCAGAAATCTTGTCATCAGTATGTGTAGTTGTATTTGTGATTATTCACAGCGTTAGAAACAACAGCTTGAGTACAGTCTGTGTCTTGCTTCTGAGAATATCAAACCGTGTTTGAGTCTTTCATCTCAGCTGGCAGAACCTGCCACATGTCATGCTCATTCTAGCAGATCTTAAGGCTTATTAATAAAATATTAATACGTGTTATGTATTTATTCATATTTCAGTGTAAACATATTTACCAATTTGTTCCTCTCAGATAAAACACTTAATGGGTGGAAAGAAGAAATTCCCAAGATGGCAGCCAACATCAGCTGCCCAAGGTCAAATGCAAATATCACAAGATTACACCAATTCTTTTGAAAGTCTTTCTTTCAGCATTTGAATATTAGCATAGTGGCCTTCATGCAAACATTGAAGGCTTGAGTATTCATTGACTGGAGGATTCTATGAAACCACCCCCTGCTGAACCCTCAGGAAACCTAACTAAGCATTTTCTAGGTATAGATAACCCCTTCCTGTTTTCTCTTTAAAGGTGAAGAAAGAGAGGCCCGTAACATTAATAAGAGTCTTTTCTTGGAAAAGGAAAAAATTAGATGTCACAGAGGATCTCTAGTTTCTCTTGACTTTAACCCTTGCCTTTTTCTCTGCTTTTCCTCTTTCCACCTTTTTTCCTTTTTGGCTATTTTCCCTGCTCCTGAATGTTAACTATTTGAATAAACTGCAAGACTTGCTTAAACCATTTTGAAAGTCATGTTCTGACATGTATCAGCAGTAGTGTTCTCAGCAACTGGAGGACAAGAGGCATGAAAACTAGAACTAGTGCCCACTGTTCTAACAGAAGGCTTTGCACCACTTGAAGACAAGCACTACACAGACAGCCCTATTCTGCGAGTCATCCTTGCAGAGAGCTCCAACCGTGCTTTGACCAGAGTTATCCTGTTTCAGGGATTCTCTGATGTGTATCAGCTGGATAATGCCTTCATTCTAACCACCTCAGCAGTTTTCTTATCACACTTATCACCTTAATATCTCCTCTTAGAAATCCTGACTCACCCCTAAGGACTGGTGGACGCCTGACTTAGGTTCTCTTCCAGCCCATACAGAAATCTTTTATTATGGCATTTAGCATAGAAGGATAATTGTCTCCATTACTTTCAAGAGAATGTAAGCTCCTTGAAGACAATGATTTTGTCTTGTGTTGACATGTAGCCAGCAGTCATATATTTCCTAAATGAATGACTGAGTGAACTGAATTACGTAGGTACAAAGGGGTGAGATCTTTTTGTTAAGCTTGTCTATTTGAAATCTAGTATGCCTCTTAATCTGCTGGACCTCCATATTTAACTGGGTGAAAAGATTGTGTATAATGAGAAATAGGGTAGCTGGAAAGCCGCTGGTTTATCACCGATATCCAAGGAAAATGTCCAGGTTTTACTTCCATAATTCAATTGTAACTTCACAGTTCAGATGATGTTAAACAATTAAATCATTATTGTTCTATTCTTGGCAAATTACTGCTGAACTTTCAGCCTGGTACCAATGTTCTTATGTTAGGGTTGCATCTGCCCACCTCTCCCACCTTCTTCCCTTTGAGTTGTTCCGGCAGGCTTAAATAAATATGAATCAGTATCCTAGGGGATGAGGAGAAGGAAATGGCAACCCACTCCAGTATTCTTGCCTAGAGAATCCCATGGACAAAGGAGCCTGGTGGGCTGCTGTCCATAGGGTCACACAGAGTCAGACCCGACTGAAGCTACTTTAGCAGCAGCAGCAGCAGTAGCAGCTTAGGGGACGAGGTCCTAATGGATCCAGTTTTTTAGTCTTACTTAAGAAAGATGCTTCTGTGTCTTTTACTTTCTCTATTATAGAATGTGGAAGATAGAATATAGCTTATTGGAGTTAACGTTATGAGCCTAGAACATGGCACATGTTTCGGTGAGAGGGAAACAAGTTAAAGGTCATAGTCATTGTAATAAGTCTTGATAGAAATGAGACCAGGTTCAATTGGAGGATAGAGGAGCAACAGAATTCTCTGTCATATTTGGTGCCCTCTATTTTCTTCATCTCACCATTTTCCTCCTCTTCACCCTTTAACCTAATAGAAAAAAGAGCCACCCAAATGGATGTCATCAGACTTTGTTGCTGTTGAGTCACTAAGTCATGTCCAACTGACTCTCTTGCGACCCCGTGGACTGTAGCCTGCCAGACTCTTCTGTCTGTGGGATTTCCCAGGCAAGAATACTGGAGTGGATTGACCTTTCCTTCTCTAGGGGATCTCCCCCACCTAGGGATCAAACCCTTGTCTCCTGCTTGGCAGGTGGATTCCTTACCACTGAGCCACCTAGGAAGCCCATCATCAGAATTCACCATTCTCCAAAACTGTTCTCCTAGGGTCACAGTGTGGGCCACAGGATTATAGTCCCACAAAGTGCTGATGTCACCTTGTCACACAATGTATGGGGTGCTGGCAGTGGCCACTCATCTCTTCTTGGCAGACACTGTTCCAGGAGCTCTGCTGGCTTCCTCCTGCAAGCTTCTAGCCTTTACCCAAGGGCTTTCTCTGAACTCAAATCCCCTGCAAGACATAAGGTGCTGCAGAAGTCGATGGCCCTGGGATTAGCCTTTGGCTAAGGATGGTAGGGAGTTGGTAGATGAAAACCTCAGCTTCTTTTACTCTTAGGTGGCACAACTCTGAGGTATGTTCAATACTGTCACCCAGAAGTCTCTGGAGACATCAGTAGAGGTAACATGCTCATTAACATACTCAGTATTTGTTTCCTTCTCCATCCCATTTCATTTCTCACTTCCTTAATAAACTATTTGCATTCAAATCCTTATCTTAGTTCCACTTCTCAGGGATCCAATACATCAGATGGCCTCCTTAGTCGAATTTGGAACTCTTGAGTTGAAAGTTACACAAGTGTCTACTTCTATGCTAGCATTTATTGTGAACCTCAAAGGGAGGGAATTAGTGTGGATTATTTCCAAACTTTATTAGAACTGTCTCCCCTCTACCCCACCCCCTCCTGAAGCATTTCATGAGATTAGTGTGTGAAGAACAAACTTAGGAACTTTACATTTGAAACATTCTAACACCAACAAGACCTCCTTTCAAGAAATGTTTTGCAGCAAGATGCTTAGCTTTAAGGGATTGGGAATTTTTACATTGGAATTATTAGTTACGAGTAGTTTGAATAGCCTATCCTGGTTTTCAAGGGATGGAAAACTGTGAACCATTGTGAGGTCATAACTTGAGCTCTACTGGTGGACGATCAATCTTGGTGAACAGACATTTAGCTCAAAAGATGGGGTAACTCAGTAACTAAGACCCTGGCAAAGAAGTAACAGCAATGGCTAATGAAGAAACATTTTAAGCCTTGTGGCTTTGATACACAGATATAATACTTTGTGATCTGAAATGACAGGTATGGTTCTCATTTTATAAACGAGGAAACTAAATCTCTCAGAAAGGTTAAGTGAAGTATCCAAAGTCACGCTTCCTAAAAATAAGTCCAGGACCCCAGGTCCTATACCCCTCGAAGTCTCTATTGTACATTGCTTCTGTGTGATGCAGGAGCAAGAGGATTGGAGATCCTTAAGGGTAAGAATCTGAGGGGTTGTATTATGGGCTCTTACCTTGCTGTATCCAGTGAAGGCAATGGCACCCCGCACCTACTCTTGCCTGGAAAATCCCATGGACGGAGGAGCCTGGTAGGCTGCAGTCCATGGGGTCGCTAAGAGTCGGACACGACTGAGCGACTTCACTTTCACTTTTCACTTTCATGCATTGGAGAAGGAAATGGCAGCCCACTCCAGTGTCCTTGCCTGGAGAATCCCAGGGACAGTGGAGCCTGGTGGGCTGCTGTCTATGGGATCGCACAGAGTCGGACACGACTGAAGCGACCTAGCAGCAGCAGCAGCACCTTGCTGTATCTTTGGATAGAAACAAAAGGCTGTGTTGGCTTTCTCTTTCTGTCATGTTCTTTCTCTTTTCTTCTTAACCACGTTGTGGTAGCCGTGGTAGTGAGCAAGATTTTCATCCTGGTATGCGTGATGCCACAACCTCTTCTCTCTACTCATTTATATCTTTCTGAGAAACCCAATTTGTGGACCATATGTTTGATTTCAGGAGAGCATTTTGAGTTAAAATCGTTTTCGTGTTCTTGAATTAAAGGAGCGGGAGTGATAGGGGTTTTTACTTAATCTTTAAGTATTTGAAATAGAGAAACGTTAATGATTTAAATAGGAAAGTTAGGGACAAGGTCTTCAGCTCCAGATCTGAGGGGAAAAAAATCACTGGAGAGCTTTTGAAAGAAAGTAACATGAACAATGGAAAGCTGGCCTTTGAGGGTTTCTTGCCTTGGAGTTTCTCTGTAATATTTGTGCTGTGTCACTTCTGCAGTTCCACTGTATGCCACTTAGTCCTTCTCTACTTTTTGTAGTTTTTCAATACGTCCAATACTCTGAAGATAATTCTCAGAGCTGGGGACAGTGAGAAATGGCTTTCTGAACCTTGACATTAAAAAGAAAACAAAGGCTGAGACTTGTAGAAATTCTGATTCTTGGAAGTGGCATACAATGGTCCTCAGGTCATTTTCCTCCATCAGACAGAGGACGGATGGTGCTTCATGACATCTCCGTTGTGGGCACACCCAGGGATAGCACAGACTATAGAGTCTCTTCTCTCTCTCATTCAAGAGGATCTGTCCTAGAAAAAAATACTCGATTGCAAATGTAGCAATTTATCACTAATGTTATTTTAAATAAAAATATTAAATATAATTAAACACTTAAAAAGAATTATTTCAGTACTAAAGAGTCATCTCTAATTATACAGTGTGGTTCTGTATTCTTGTAAAACTTTTTAAGTAGATATGTATATAGATTAAAAGCTTACCTTTTCCCATAATCTACCCTCCCAATTCTATTCCCTTCTGAAAGTAATTGCTATTTATGCTTTGGAGGTTGTAGCCTTCACAGGAGAACATTTAGGGGTTTTTGTTGCTATTTTTACTTTTACAAAGGCTGCTGCATTTTCTGCACGTGACCAGTATTTCCCAGTCTGAAGAGCTGTTATTCAGTAGCTAAGTCGTGTCTGACTCTTTGTGATCCCATGGACTGCAGCACACCAGGCTTCCCTGTCCTTCACCATCTCCCAGAGTTTGCTCAAACTCATGTCCATTGAGTTGGTGATGCCTTCCAACCATCTTGTCCTCTGTTGTCCCCTTGTCTTCCTGCCTTCAGTCTTTCCCAGCACCAGGGTCTTTTCCGATGAGTCAGCTCTTCACAGTAGGTGGCCAATGTATTGGAGTGTCAGTCTGAAGAGTAGGCCTGTTTTTAACTTTGATAGATGCTGCCAATGCCTCCTAAGGGTGAGGGCATTTTGCACCCACATTAAAATCTAAGAGGTGACCTATTTCCCCCAGCTTCATCAACCCTGGGTGTTATCACTCTATGTTTTTATAAGTTGACAGTAGAAAAATGGTATCATCATTTACTTTTGCATTTGCTTGGCCACTAGTAAGGAAAAACCAACTTCATTATCCTTTTGGCCATTTGACTTCTTTAAGAAGTTTAATTATTCATAACTCTGCTGGTTATTGACCTGTTGTGTTTATCTCAACTCCGAATCCATCCTTTTGCATTCTGTTCTATTGTGCTAAAGCTGGAACTCTGAAAACCAGAATTCTCTGTCATCCTCACTTTCTTGGCTCTGTCAGCAGGAGGGTGTCTATATTAGAGGAAGGTGGAAAAATGAGAGAGAGAGAAGGGACTGACTTCCTGTGGCAACTGGTCTTGCTCTACCAATGGTAATTAGCTCCAGCTGCCAGCTTCTTGCAGCCACCTTAGAACAAGTCCCGTAAGCCCCCAACAATTTCAGGTTCTGAACCTCTGTATGTTCTTGTTCCCCCAGCACTAGAGGAGACAAACTTTTTCCTACAGTTATTTTATCTAGGTTACCTCTTTTTTCCTTCAACTCTCTAACACTAGGATTATCATGTTCCTATATTAAGTTCCCCGTATGCAGAGGAGCCTGGGAGGCTACAGTCCATGGGGTCGCAAAGAGTTGGACACAACTGAGCGACTAAGCACAGCACATGAATTATCTAATGTGTTTCCGGTTTCCTGACTGACCCTCAACTATGGACTGACTTATCAATTAGGATATCTTTATTAGTCATATTAATTTGCAGGTGCTTTTTCTGATTTTATAAATATATTCTCCTAGTCATTTCCTTGTCTTTTAACCTTCTCCACATTGTCTTTTTTCTTACAAAAGCTTTACATTTGGGTGGGTGGGGGTTAAATCCTGTTCTTTATGATGTCTGGATTTTGTGTTGCTAAAAAAACAAACAAAACGCCATCTGGAGTAGCATGAGAAATTTTTTCTATATTTTCTCCTTGTGTCCTATAGTTTTGTCTTTTGTATCTGTGTATTTAATTCATATCAAACTTATTTTTGGGTAAAGCAGGAAGCTTATTTTTCTAAAATTAACAGCCACTTGTCAGCACTCAATTATAAATAGTCAATATTATCCAAACTATGTGAAATACTGTGATTGTTATAAGCAAAACTTCCATATTCTTATGTTTGTGTCTTCACTTGAGTTCCTTTGAAAACACAGCTTGAAGCAAAGACTATATGAAAATGATTTAGGATGCAAGTCAGTGCCCTCCGAATGTGGGGAAATAAAAAGGTGTGAGAGAGTAAAGGAGAGGAAGTAAATACAAAGTGGTTAATTACTAGCCCAGCCTCAAAAATAAAAAGCTAATTTCTGAGTCCTTTAGGTCTGGCAAGGCCATGTGGAATCAGTCTGTCTTGCTGTAATCTGTTGAAACGGGTTACAAGAAATTTATAGATAGGCTTCTTTCTTTGTCTTGTCCCCTATCTATTGCTCATTGGTCAAATTTTGCCCCAATACAATTAACTTTGAAGCACTTTCCAGTTATTAACCACTGTTGACCTACAACAAATTGACTACCAATTATTTCTTCAGCAAAAAATGGGTTTATTCAGGCTCAGGAAAAAATTGTAATTCAAGGTCTGCAACCATAGTGAGCTCCTTGCAAGTCCCCATGCAAGGGCATTCTTTTATAGAAGGACAAAGGGAGTTAGGATGGTTGTAGTGATCAAAGAGCTCATGGCTTTTCATTGGCTGAGTTGTGATCCTTTCTTATGGCTGAGCTCTTGCCAGGAAAAAGAAGGAAATCTTTCTTCTTCCTGTTGGGCTCTGCTATCATTGTAGGACATGAGAGCTACCCCTTCTTGTTTCTCGGTTCTATTTAACTGAGGTTTCTGTTTATTGATTTTTTGCACTATTACCGCTCTCTCCCTGCTTCTGAGGAAGTCAGAGAAACTATGGATATGATAGGGTCAGGCCTGGGCACTGAAGTGACTGGGACCCCATTGCAGCAGGTACAATGATGCAATACTGGAACCCAGCCTCAAGTCTCTCAGGGAAAACGAGATACCCAGCAATACTAGAGGATAAGTGATGGTTGGGGACCCCGGGGTCTCCACTTAGCAAGAAGTTCAGACATGGGGAGTAAGTCGGCTTGATTGACTCTAGGGAAGCACATACCCTCTACACGATGGATTAATAGAGCCCAATACTGATCGGCTTCTGTACTCACCAATCTGTTCTGTTGCTCTATTTGTCAATGTCTTTATATTTGACAATTCTAAATCCTCTCATTGTTTTATAAAAAGATCTTTCTCATTCCTGCAATTTTTACATTTTTCATAATTTTAGTCATAAATCTTGAGATTTTTTTGGAAGTGATTGATTTATGGATTAATTTAAATAGAACTGACATCTTTAAGTCTTTTCAAGCAGGAAAATGACCCGTCTTTCCTTGTATTTGGGGTTATTTGAGCTTGTAAAAATTTTTTAAATTATTTCTTTCCTGTTTTGTGTATTTATTGCTGAATTTTTTTACTCTGTTTTTTTTTTTTTATTTGTATTCTGTGATCTTTTTTCCCACCATGTCATTTTCTAGTTGGTTATTTTAGCTGTTTGTTGGTATTAACCAACTCCTGGAGATTTCCTATTAGTAATAATAGCTGGCCATTGTTTTTCATTCCATTTCTATGTAAAGGACAGCTTTATCTCTTCTTTTCACTGACAATACACTTTATTCTTTCTATTCTTAATTCATTTACTCATTCTCCAGTTCAGTGTTGATTAGCAAGTGTAACAGTGGGCGTTCTTAATTATCTTATAAAATGATTTTAGGAATGTTTTACTTTTTGAAAATGTTAGATTAGATTTTTTAAATCAATATTTTATCAATCTAGCTTATTGAGTTATTGATCTGTAAATATAAAATATTAAATTTTATTAGTTTCTAGCATCTTTTTATTAAAGTGGTCATATTGTTCTTATATTTTAATCAGCTAGTTGAAATCTTTATGAGAATAGATTTACTAATGTTAAGCATCCTTGAATTATTGGGGCATAATTTATTTTTCCTTAATATACTACTAGGTTAGATTTGCTAATATTCATTTAATATGAGAAATCTATAAATATAAGTGAGGTTGACCTACCTTTTCTACTTTTGTGTATATATAACAAGTACTGTGTGGAAAAGGGCTTTTAGATTGAGTTGTCAAGTTTGCTTAATTTTACTATTTTTTAAGAGTTTATAACATAAGAATTAGCTTTTCTCTTGAAAGTTTTGAAGAGTTAACTAAGGAAATAAGTGTGGTAAAAATAGATAATTGACTACATTTAAAGTACTTTTATAGCTATTGGTTTCTTGAAGTAAATTTGTAATTTACATATTTTAAATAAAATCAGTTATCTTAATTGAGACTTTTCAAAAGTATTTTTATGTTTTTATATATTATAAAGTTCCCTTCCACTCTTTGTTTTATGTGAGCTTTAAAATAAGAAATTGATATTAGATTTTATCAAATGCTTCCTAGATCTATTGAGAACATCATATAATTTATTTTTTTGCTGGTCTGTAGCATGGTAAATTACATTGATTGACTCTGAAATGTTAAATTATCCTTGTGTTTCTGGGATAAACCCTACTCAGTCATGAGGTTTTATCACTTTAGCTATGGTTGAAGTCATTTTGCTAAAATTTTATAGGTTTGCATCTACTATTATTATCCAAGAAATTCTAAGGGGTTTAGGAGGTATATGTAAGATACTCCTATTACCACCAACACTCAGGAAATCACTAGGGTTTTAAGAGTTCTTTGTCATGAACCAGGTGAAGAACAGCCAACTCTTGTCTGAATTCTCAGCTTGCCAGCTTACCTTGCAGATGTCAGACTTGCCAACCCATTATGATCAGATGAGCCAATTGTTAAAAATCTTTCTCCTTGTTTGTCCCTTTTAGATAGATAGACAGGTAGATAGATATAGTCTCATATTCTGTTTCTCTGGAGAACCTTGACTGCTGCATTTAGTCAAATTAAAAAACAAAACGAAACAAAACAACAACAAAAAAAACAAAGGCCAAGATTTCTGGGTTCCACCCTCAGTGATTCTGTGTTTGGTGGAGGTGGCGGGGGGGCAGTTGTAGTTCCTTTTCATTTACTGTTTATTTTTGTTCTTTAGCAGTGTGTTCTGTTCATGAGAAAAATTTTTCCCTCAGAAAATGTTTGCTTAGTGAAAAGCAAAGTTTCGTTGAAAGGTTAGACTAGGGAATTAAAATCCACTTATTTTTCCTAAATTAATCTCGTTTTTATTCTTCACTAAAGAAGGAAATATTCAAATTCTAGGTGTGGGCTCATGTCATGATTGACAATCCCCTGTCTGGTTGCAGGAGCCTTGGGCTTCTGGTTGGTATTTATCCCCAGTGGCACCCCACTCCAGTACTCTTGCCTGGAAAATCCCATGGACAGAGGAGCCTGGTAGGCTGCAGTCCATGGATGGGGTCACTAAGAGTTGGACACGACTGAGCGACTTCACTTTGACTTTTCACTTTCATGCACTGGAGAAGGAAATGGCAACCCACTCCAGTATTCTTGCCTGGAGAATCCCAGGGACAGGGGAGCCTGGTGGGCTGCCGTCTACGGGGTCGCACAGAGTTGGACACAACTAAAGCGACTTAGCAGCAGCAGCAGCTTTTGCTCGAGTTTTTTCTGTTTCCCTCCAGAGTACTCCACCGATGCCCCCACCCAAATCCCCCCTGCCCTGCCCCTGTCACCTACACTGGGAGCTTGAACTCTGACCAGCGGTCTTTGGGACGGGACAAGGAGATTTCAAGACCACAGAGGGACTGTAGAGCTTTGTAGCAAACAAAAAGAAACAAGTGATCCTTGAAAAGAGTAACAGGAAAGGCTAAGGAAGGGACTTTCCACCAGAATAAAGTGGGGCAGACAAGAGGCAGGTTTTTGTTGCTAGTTTTTCAGGTTTTTTGTTTTCTTTTTGGCTGCATGCAGGATCTTAGTTTAAAGACTAGGGATTGCACCCGTGCCCCCTACACTGGAAGCCCAGAGTCTTAATCCCTGGACTGCCAGGGAAGTCCCTGTTGGTATTGTTTTTAAATTTTTACTTATTTTTATCAAATGAAGAAACACGAAAGGCTGTTATTTTTTGCTTTTGTGGAATTGCAAAAAGGAAAAAAAAAAAAAAGGCCGTTAGCAAAATTTCTTGTATCCTAAGAGTTGTGAAGGTCTAAGAAAGAAGCTTCAGAGACAAGCTCCTAAGGAGCGCTAGGCAGCATGCAGAGTGTGAAGGGCAATTTAAAGGCAAGAGAAAGTAAAGACCTCTTTTGATTAGTTTAATCATCCTACTGAGAGGAAGATGGAGACTTAAAAAGAGAAAGAGGGACTGACCTCCTAGGAATTTCCCTACTTGCAACCACAGAATAAAACACAGAGTCTTTCGTATCAACCCTGAAAAGACTGCTTCATTTCCAGGAGGCTGGAGAAAGAGGCCTCTTCATGATCCCTAGAAAGGAATACCTTGGAAATTAAGTGAAGATGTGTCTTTTTGTCTTTGCTGCCTGACATTTTCACAGCTTCTCTTCATTGAGTCCTAAGGCTGGGATGGATAAGAAGACACTGCTGATGCTTTTATGTTCTGGGACTGATATTCTGCACTCAATGTGAGGTCTGAAGAGGCCAAACAGAACGTATATAACAGTGTTCCCAGCACACTCAGTGCTTTGCTAGGGCTCTGGGGATAATGAACACAACCCATCATGTGAGGACAGAAAGAGAACAGAGTCTTTTGAAGTCAAGACAATTTTTGATCAAAGTAACTTTAGTTTTCCTCCAAGAAATATTAAGTCGTGGTTTAGTACCTTGTAACTTCTCTGTTGCTGGCTGGGAGACTCACCTTGGCTGAAAAGAAATACAGGCTTTGACTTCTCCAGTGAGTGGTGTGAAGAGGGAAGCAGACAGTCATGGGCTGGTGAAGTCACTTGGTGGAAAGGGAAGCCCTGCTTTGTAGCATTTGTGATTTCCTTGGGGAAATACTCCCATGTGACTGGTTTCAAGCTGTCAACATGAAGTGACTGGAAGCAGAGTTGGGAAGAGATGTACTCATGAGGCTCGAGGCTCTCAAGAGCACGGGGAGCCTGCTTAGCACATCACTGGTGGGTGAGCAACAGGCTTCTTTATCTCCCCACCTTGATGGAGTTTCTCATGGAAAGAGAGATCATTGTAAGCTCTAGGTCTGTGTCTAGCTGGGTAACTCGACTTCTCTCAACTAAGCTCGAATGGAAGACCAGACATTTGTATCACTCCCATGGTGCTCTAAAAGGATGAAACTAAATATATACATTGATTTGAAGCACCTTATTGGAGGGTCCAGTACACAATAGATGATAACGTATTTTTACCCTGTGATAACCATGACTACTTTGGAGCTGGATCACTTTTTAATCTACCCTTGGTTTGAGAAACTAGAAATCCCCACCCACTGGTTAACACATGTGTTGTTGTCCAGTCGCTAAGTCATGTCTGACTTTTTATGACACCATGGACTGTAGCATGCCGGGCTTCCCTGTCCTTCACTATCTCCCAGAGTTTGCCCATTGAATCAGTGATACATCAAACCATCTCATCTTCTGTCACCTCCTTCGTCTCCTGCCTTCAATCTTTCCCAGATCAGGGTCTTTTCCAATGAGTCAGCTCTTCACATCAGGAGGCCAAAGTATTGGAGTTTCAGCTTCAGCATCAGTCCTTCCAATGAATTATTCAGGATTGATTTCCTTTAGGATTGACTGGTTTGATCTCCTTCCTGTCCAAGGGATTCTCAAGCGTCTTCTCCAGCACCACAGTTCAAAAGTAACAATTCAAAGTAACAATTCTTCGGCCCTCAGCCTTCTTTATGCTCCAGCTCTCACATCCGTACATGATCACTAGAAAAACCATAGCTTTGACGATATGGACCTTTGTCGGCAAAGTGATGTCTCTGCTTTTTAATATGCTGCCTCGGTTGCTCATAGCTTTTCTTCCAAGGAGCAAGCATCTTTTAACACGTACGAGTAGATACTTAAACTAGTATGAACAGTGGGTGGCATGAGGGTCCTTGTTATTCCCTTTTCTGACTTTTCTTTCTCTGTCATATCTTTTCTTATTCCCATAACTCATCACTGAGATGCTGAAGCTTTTAAAAAGTTTTCAGAGATTTTTCATGATTTCTTGATAGGCACACAGAAAGTAAGTAGAGAAGTCACAAATTCAAAGCCAATGTCTCTAACTTCCGGTCCAGCTTTCTCATGGCCTCTGCAGCTAATGCTGGATCTCTGGACAGCCTTTTACTCCATGGAAACAGGGACTGGATTTACCACCTACGCTTGTGACCAGCTGTCTGCTTCTTCCTGAGAAGGTATATTCATAACACATAATGGCAGCTGGGCTTGTCTGTGTGTAATTAAAACACGGCACTGTGAATGTCAGGGTGTGAAGCTCTGAGCCCTGATGGTTGTGTCACATATTATCTTTCTGAGTCTGTAAAATGGACAGAGTAATGCTTACCTGGCATATCTCATAGGGTAGTGGGAGGACAGCTTACAAGCGTTGTGTAAGCTGGAAAGTACAGAGTCAATGCCAAATATCATAAGTGAGCCCACACGATGATGGCTGGCACCTGGACTCAGGAGGTAGACCCATCTGAGTTTGAATCCCAATTCTGCCACTTCAGTTCAGTTGCTCAGTCGTGTCCAACTCTTTGGGACCCCCTGAGTCGGTCTAGGACCATAGCACTAAAGTGTGGTGCCTGGGCCAGCAACAGGAAGCATCCCCTGGGCACTTGTTAGAAGTGAACCAGAAACTCTGGGGGGAGGGCCCAGCAGTGAGCACGTCCTCACAAGCCCTCCATGTGTTCTGATACTTGCTGAAGACCACTGGTGTGTGGATCCTCCTCCGCTCCCCCAGATTTCCCAGAGCTGCTCTTTTGGAGTGAATTTCTGCCAGTGAGAGTGAAGTAGCATCAGAGTTGCCTTTTACCATTCCATTTCTCTTTCTAGGGAAATTCCCTGTAGATCAGGACATTACTGTAATTAGTTAGAGTAAATGAACAGGACTACTTACATTCTTAGCATGCACCTGGTGCCTATAGTGTTTTAAATTTTGCAGAGATATTTCCCTGAGATGCATAAACAGGGCTTCCACACATATTTTCAGATAAGTCCCTGACTTTGCTGGCCGAGAAGGAGACACAGTTGCTCCCGTGAAGAACTGCTGGTAGTATTATTACTGTCTGTTGTCTCCTTTCTATGCTTTTGTGCTCAGATGAAACTATTATTTGTTAGATGCATAATCTTCTTCCATAAAACATTAGTCTGCCCCCCACTACCAGTTTATATCTCAATTAAAGTAGTTTGAAAGTTAGGAAGAGTTAACATATTCTGTGGCAGATTGGATGTTGTTTGCTATCTTGAAAAGGTGGCAGGTGGGCAAAACTGCCACCAAAATGCTGTTCAATAACTTAGAATTTCAGAATAATTCATATATAATTATCTGTGAAGAGGGGGGCTGTGTTTCTAGTGTATTCATCCTAGTTTTGTGCATCTGGCAGATGATGGGGTTGAGAGGGAGCTGTCAGCCCAGGAGGAGGCATGAAAGGTATTATTTTAACAAAAATTGTAGGCATACAAAATTGAAGCATAAAAGTAATACGATGTTTAAGGTTGCTGCTGGGGTCCAGGGATGCCTAGAGTTGAGAGAATGGAATTCCTTTCTCCCTATCCTCTTCTTCTGTAGATTTAGAGTCCATATTTATGTATGTTAAGGATAGAGTATAACACTTTGGCATAGGGGTTATTTTGAGCTGTAGGAACTTAAAATACAGCAGCTGCAGAGAGGCTTTCTTGGAACTCCTCTTATTGGCCTAAAGATAAATCCTCCAAAGAGAACTCAATTTTCATAAATCCCTTTCCTGAAGTTTCTCATCACCCAATGTGAGAATCTGAAGAGGAGAGGATATGAAAACCAAACTCTGTCACAAACTAGTGTACTTCCCATGTTCTGAGAGCTCATTCATCTTTTGTAAAGATCATTTACTCTTCCCTGAGAAATCCACATCGCCCCCAGCCCTTTCCATATTAATACAGTAATTAAGCCTGAATTCAAAGCCACCTTTTTGAGTTACACATTTTTCTCTGGCTATCTTCCAGGTATACATATTGAACAGTCATGTCTGACTCTTTGCGACCCCATGAACAGTAGCCAACCAGGCTCCTCCATCCATGGGATTTCCAGGCAAGAATACTGGAGTGGGTTGCCACTTCCTTCTCCAGGGATACATATTAATAACTTCAGTTTATTATTCTTTCTTAATTTGTTTTTTACCATAAGGGTCTTAGCTAAGAACTCAGAAAGGTAGAGGAAAATTGTTTTTCCCCCAACAGTGGAATGCACTTAAGATCCCAGGTTTCAAAGATGGATCCATACTCCCATATTCATTCTCATCAGCCACAGCATGGCCAGGGAGCCTCCGCTGAGACTGAGCCATGTCATACTTAGGGAGAGAAAAGGTGGCTGGGATGACACTTCTGGGAAGGAGTTAGGAAACATTGCTGAAGGTCAAGTTTGGCTCTGGTATGACTAAATATGTGAATTCAGACAGGGGTTTTGATATCTCAGTGCCTGGTTTCTCATCAAGAAATAGAAGTGTTGAGATCAGTCCCACTAATCTCATAGAAATAGTGGGATGAAGAGCATATGAGATTACAAACATCAGTGTGGTTTGAAAAGCCTTCAGTGCAAGATAATGCTGGGACAGATTTTATTAAAATGAACATTTCTCAGCCTTTGATGAACTTCACAACATTGGCTTTGAAGGGACCTCATCTTTTCTTTTCATACTGTTCATGGGGTTCTCAAGAAGGCTGAAGTGGTTTGCCATTCCCTTCTCCAGTGGACCACGTTTTGTCAGAACTCTCCACCATGACCCGTGCATCTTGGGTGGCCCTTCATAGCATGGCTCATAGTTTCATTGAGTTAGACAAGGCTGTGGTCCCTGTGATCAGTTTGATTAGTTTTCTGTGATTGTGGCTTTCATTCTGTCTTCCCTCTGATGGATAAGGATAAGAGACTTATGGAAGCTTCCTGATGGGAGAGACTGACTGTGGGGGAAACTGGGTCTTGTTCTGATGGGCGGGGCCATGCTCAGTAAATCTTTAATCCAATTTTCTGTCGATGGGCGGGGCTGTGTTCCCTCCCTGTTGTTTGACTTGAGACCAAACTATGGTGGAAGTAATGAAGACATGGTTTTTCTAGTAGTCATGTATGGATATGAGAGTGGGACTATAAAGAGGGAAAGTGAAGTTGCTCAGTTGTGTCCGACTATAATTTCTTGCTGCCTTTTAAAAGCAGTCTCTGGTTTTGATTTAACGTGAGACTTATTATTTAAGAATAAAATCACCAAGAGGAACCAAAAAAAAAAAAAAAAGCTGAACACCAAAGAATTGATGCTTTTGAACTGTGGTGTTGGAGAAGACTCTTGAGAGGTCCTTGGACTGCAAGGTGATCAAACCAGTCAATCCTAAAGGAAATCAGTCCTGAATATTCATTGGAAGGACTGATCCTGAAGCTGAAGCTCCAATCCTGTGGCCTCCTGATGAGAAGAATTGACTCACTGGAAAAGACACTGATGCTGGCAAAGATTGAGGTTAGGAGGAGAAGGGGATGACAGAGAATGAGATGGTTGGGTGGCATCACCGACTTGATGAACATGAGTTTGAGCAAGCTCCAGAAGTTGGTAATGGACAGGAAAGCTTGGCGTGCTGTAGTCCATGGGGTCACAAAGAGTCAGACACGACTGAGTAGCTGAACTGAACTGAATCTTTTCTTGTTCACCTCCTCTCTGTCTTTCCCTCTTGTTGATGGAGGTTCTGCCCCTGAAACTAGTTCAGAGGCTAAAGGGACAAGAGAAAAAATAACACAGATTCTGGGGCTTTGAAGTTGTGGAGATGCAGAAGGAAACTGTGGGTTTAAGAGTGTGAGAATCTGAAGCAGTCACTGAGGTACAAGAACGGCAGGAGGTTGAAAAATCATTAAAGAGGTTGGGGGAGTATTGTGAATTCATTGCCTTTCATGTTCTTTAATAATTGGAATAACTCTTAAAGCATTTATTGTTGTTGGACTGTGCTTCTTTGACTCTGCAAAATCATCTCTAGATAGGACTATACATGTTTTCAGCTTACATTTGAGTATTTTTTTAAGTGGCATTATTAATTGAGTGTCTAGGAAAGAAAGGATTAATTGTGGGAAGCATTTGATGCTTAGGGAGATGAAAGAATGATACAGGTTAGAGCTAGGAGTCCTGTTTCCCACCTTTGATTCTCTGACTTACACAGTGAGATGTGCATAGATATTTTCATATATAAAACAATTGAAAGTCTTTGCCTCTGTAAAAAGATATAACCTGCTTCCAAAACAAAAACAAAAAAATGCCATCCCACACTATTTCCCTTCCCATTTACCTGGGACCCAGTTGCAGAGGAACTGGGTTGCAACTTTTCTAAAAGTTGTTTAGCAGCAACTTTCTGGTGTTAAATGAAATGAACACCTTTCAGCTCACTGTTGACCTTTTCCTCCCACTTGACCTCTCTCTGCCCTTGATTTCTAGGACCTCTGCTTGACTCAGATGTTGGTATGTCCCAAGCTTTCATCTGTTCACTCTTTCCCCCTTTCAGTGGCTATTGTCATCTTTGGCTTTAACTTCACCTGTTGATTACATACTGCTGCTGCTGCTAAGTCGCTTCAGTTGTGTCCGACTCTGTGCGACCCCATAGACAGCAGCCCAATAGGCTCCTCTGTCCCTGGGATTCTCCAGGCAAGAACACTGGAGTGGGTTGCCATTTCCCTCTCCAGTGCATGGAAGTGAAAAGTGAAAGTGAAGTCGCTCAGTCGTGCCCGACTCTTAGCGACCCCAAGGACTGCAGCCTACCAGGCTCCTCCACCCATGGGATTTTCCAGGCAAGAGTACTGGAGTGGGTTGCCATTACCTTCTCCGGATTACATACTGAGGACTCCCCAATCCTTCCTGCCATTCCTGATCTCCCCCTAGAAGCCCAAAACTGCGTGTCCATAGGTCTTCTAATCTGCATCCAATGATTCACAGACTTGAATGTTTTAAAGTCTATTATTCTTCATCTTCCTCTCTAGTCTGTTCTTCCCCCATAAATGCATGACCTTTTTCCAACCACCAAAAATCAGAAATTTGGGAGTCGTTACTGACCTTTTTGTCTTTTCAACCTCTACTTTTTCAGTTCAATTCAGTCACTCAGTTGTGTCTGACTCTTTGAGACCCCACAAAGTGCAGCATGCCAGGCCTCCCTGTCCATCACCAACTCCCGGAGTTCACCCGAATCCACCTGCAAGTCAGTGATGCCATCCAACCATCTCATCCTCTATTGTCCCCTTCTCTTCCTGCCTTCAATCTTTCACAGCATCAGGGTCTTTTCAAATGAGTCAGTTCTTCGCATCAGGTGGCCAAAGTATTGGAGTTTCAGCTTCAACATCAGTCCTTCCAATGAACATTCAGGACTGATTTCCTTTAGGATTGACTGGTTGGATCTCCTTGCAGTCCATGGGACTCTCAAGAGCCTTCTCCAACACCACAATTCAAAAGCATCAATTCTTCGGCACTCAGCCTCCTTTACAGTTCAACTCTCACATCCATACATGACTACTGGAAAAACCATAGCTTTGACTAGACGGACCTTTGTTGGCAAAGTAATGTCTCTGCTTTTTAATATGCTGTCCAGGGTTGGTCATAACTTTCCTTCTAAGGAGTAAGCATCTTTTAATTTCATGGCTGCAATCACTATCTGAAGTGATTTTGGAGCCTCCAAAAATAAAGTCAGCCACCGTTTCCACTGTTTCCCCGTCTATTTGCCATGAAGTGATGGAACCAGATGCCATGACCTTAGTTTTCTGAGTATTGAGCTTTAAGCCAACTTTTTCACCCTCCTCTTTCACTTTCATCAAGAGGCTCTTTAGTTCCCTACTTTTTAATCTATCAGAAACTCCTCTTAATTTAATCTCCTAAACATCACTCAGCTCAACTCAGTCTTTGCCCTTCTACCTCCCTATAGTTACTTTAGTTTCACAGCACTAAAAATAATCTGAATGGTTCAAATAACATCCTAACTGGTTTTCCTACCTCTGCTCTTGCCCAGTCCCATTTACCCACTCCCATCAGAGGCATTTTTCTAAAACGGAAGTTAAATAATTTCAAATTTTTTTAGTGGCTGAAATTTCTTCACTGGTTGCCCATGCCTTCAAAATAATGTTCAAATCCTTTATTTGACACTTAAGACACTCCAGAACTTTGTTACTACCTATGTTTCTAGGTAGTAAAATTGTGGCTTCATTCCAGCCACACCAGCTAAGATAACTCAAATAAGGTCTCCAAATGTACCTGCCTTTTGTACATACTCCTCCTGTATTTGGGGTGCTTTTCTTCCCTGTCTTCCCCCTTATCTCTTCTTTGAGTTTCTATATGTGTTGTGCATCCTTCTCTAATAGCAGCTATTTCTGTAGATCATTCTTGAACAACTAGCTTGTGAACCACCCAAAGATGCACAAGACAGATGGCTTCCCTAGTAGCTTAGCTGGTAAAGAATCCGCCTGCAATGCAGGAGACCTTGGTTTGATTTCTGGGTCAGGAAGGTCCACTGGAGATGGGATAGGCTACCCACTCCAGTATTCTTGGGTTTCCCTGGTCACTCAACTGGTAGAGTATCTGCAATGTGGGACACCTGGGCTTGATCCCTGGATTGGAAGATCTCCTGGAGAAGGGAACAGCTACCCACTCCAGTATTCTGGCCTGGAGAATTCATGGACTGTATAGCCCACAGAGTCGCAAAGAGTTGGACACAACCGAGCAACTTTCATAAAGATTGTTAAATTCTGTGGTTCTAGCATCTGGGATTGTCTTGGTATATAATAGAAAATCTCTAAATATTTGTTAAAATTGTCAGGTTGGCTGGGCATGCTGGACTAGGTCTGTAGGAAACTGGAATTCTCTAGAAGTTTATTTCTTCTTTCAATCCCTGAGCTCCAATTCCTTGAGTTACCAATTGGTTGGTTGTCTTATATTCTCTCTGGAGAATACTTGAGGACAATATTTTCCAAAAAAAAAAAAAAGAGAGAGAACACTGAAAAGGGAGTCAATAAGACCGTTTTCTATTTCACATTCTGATAATCACTGTGTTACCTTGAACTAAAAATGCCACCTTACTTTCCTCACGGTGTTGATTTATAGCTTGGATAACTCAAATGCAGTCTTCTATGTTACAAATTTGTGAATGCCAAGTTTTTTCCTTTTTTAATTGGGGAAGAGTATATCCAACACCTTTTCAGCTTCAAGGGGATTGAGATATTTGGGAATATATCTTAGAGTTTAATATTTTGTTTTCTGCTTTGTGCTCTAATAAGCATGGGGATTCATGGTTCCATAGGGCATATCCCAGCGGATCATCAGAAATACCTTTATCTTGGGAAGGCACTCTCATATGTCTGTTGCAGCTGATTTACCTTCCGGTCTTGGTCTTCACTGTCCACGCTAAAAGGAATGTGGGTTTCCTGGGCTTGAAAGCCAGCGGCACAGGGACACTTTAAACACGAGAAGTAGAGCAAGGGTAGCCTCAGCTGAAAGAGCAGTAAGGCTGCGGGAGACAGAGGGAGGTTAATCGTGAGATCTTTTGGAACTTGTTGATTTCAACACCTGACAATTAGCTTGTCAGACTGCTGTGGCTCCAGGAAAGGATTTGACAGTTTAATGGCACCTGGCAACGTTATTGCCATTCAGCCTTGAAGGAAACACCCAACTGATGCTTGGCAGCTGGTACCAAAGCAGGAAGAAACCCTGTTGGAGTCTCTGTTCCTTTGGGAAAGTTTATAATTGAATAAAGAGACTTCCAAATGCTCAGCTGGCTGTGGCCCTTCACAGCCTAATTGAAAATCTCTATGGCAAGTGGTTTTGAACAAAAATGGCTGGTGGTTAGGGAATGAATGAGAATGCACCTTCAAATGCCAGGCATGACTGAGTGTTTGCCATTTGGGGAGAGCTTGGGTTTAGAACCAGACGTGGGTGAAAATTCTACCTTTGTACTTACTTTTCTTGTTGTGTGACCTTGGGCATGTTATTTCACTTCTTTGTGCCTTAGATTTCCCACATGTTAAATAAGGACAAATGCTGTGCGCTTAGTTAGTGGCTTCAGTCGAATCCGACTCTGTGTGATCCCATGGACTGTAGCTCGCTAGGCTCCACTGTCCATGGGATTTTCCAGGCGAACATACTGGAGTGGGTTGCCATTTCTTCCTCCAGGGGATCTTCCCAACCCAGGGATCAAACCCACATCTCTTATGTCTCCTGTGTTGGTAGGCAGGTTCTTTACCACTAGCACCACTTGGAAAGCCCAAAGGGCAAATAATGCCTACTTTATTGAGCTGCTGTGAGAATGAAATGTGATTATGTATATTAGTGGCCAGCACATTATAGGGTCTCAGTGGGTGAGCTCAAAATAAAATTGAATGGAAATGGGTTGATGACCATTCTTCTGCAGTTGGAGGAATGAGTCTAAGGAGTGAGAGGTGGGCAGAGTAAGGTCCTCTAGTTATTCATGTCCCAGGTGTTTCTCTCTTTAATAACAATGGAATAATAATAGACAAAACTGCTTTGCACCCCTGCTACCCCCTTGCCCCTATTTGTCAAAATTGTATACTGTATTGGAAAGTGCATGGACTTTCGATTCAGACCTTTCAACTGGGCCATTTCAAGTTATAGTGTCATTAACTCAGCCTCTGAACCTCATTCTGTTCAGATGAAGGCAGTAACACCTAGAATGCAGTGTATTTGGGAAGGTTGAATGAAAAAATGAATGAGAATGCATTTAGCCTGATCTCTGGCTCCATCAATTCTGGGTTTACTTCTCTTTATTTTCCTGTCTTTCCTCATGATCAGGAGCTTGGGCCTTTCCAACAGTCTCATGTATGGCCCAGGGGTGGACCATTCAAATAGTCAAGATGAAGAGGAGCAGAGATGATGTTAGTCCCATGTCTTATCTAGAGTCATGATATTAACATCTTATTGGCCCCTTTTAAAGACCTTATCAAATAAACAATATTAAGACTTGATGATCTTCTGCTGCCCTCTTCTCTTTTGCCTTCAGTCTTTCCCAGCATTAGGGAAATGAAGAGGATGAGATGGTTAGATTGCATCACCCACTCAGTGGACTTGAATTTGAGCAAACTCCAGGAGATAGGGGAAGACAGGGAAGCCTGGCATGCTCAGTCCATGGGGTTGCCAAGAGTCAGACACAACTTAGTGACTGAATAACAAGAAGACTTGATATAGTACCAGGAAGTTCTCCTCAGCTGAATATGAGTAGGACCATGAGCCTCTGCTGCTCAGGGGAGCATTTCACATTCTGATCCTCCATTGCCCTTTCCATGTAACAAGGGGGCTAGTTGTTTGCTCATCACATAGTGCAGATTCAGTGGAACCTGAAATGGCTTATCCTAAGTCTAAGACTGATACTTAAGGTTTATCTTTAGTCTAAGACTGAAGACTGATCAATCTAAGACTGATAATTTATTATGATTCCTCAAATACTACAGATCAGGATAACTGGTTTCCTAACATTGCCAAAGATTTTTTATATAGCTTTACACTGTTTATTCTAGTATCTGCTCATTTAAAAACCTGAAACCACCCCTACAGTGAATATTGAATCAAAATATACACGTAGTAGATATGTGAAAACAGAAGCCAGAGGCTGATTTCCTGGTCTCCAAAATCTGGCCTGGCACTGTCTACCAGCCCCCATCTCTACTCCATACAGGCTGGTCTTCTGTTCTCTGCTCCTTCTAGTCCCACCAAATGGAAGGTAGCCTTCCCTCCTCTCAACACTGCAATCATTCTCTTCCTATAGCCCTGAGGTTCTATCTCATCTGCGACTGGTCTCTGAGCTTGATTGTTACCTGAGTTTTGCTGAAGACATTGCTTCATTTTCTGGTAAGACTAGGATTAGAATTACAATTCTCAGTGATTCTCTGAGCAGTGAACCTTGTGAGGTGTTTATTGTTTATTACAAAAAGGTCTGTAAATCCACATGGGCCCCAAGCTGTGTCTTGGGACTGAATTGTTACAATGTCTGGCATATATTGGAGAGGCTATTTTTCAAATATATGTGGATATTTTTGTGATTAATAATTATGCCAAAGTTAACAATGAATTCATAGTTCTTGGTATGTGTGTGACCGTGTATTTTCTTAGTTGATCGTGTGTACTTGTACACCCTTCAGGGAACCTGATATGAATCTGCTGACCCAGTAATTTTTCTGATTCCTCTTAATAATGGTTCCTCTGGCCCTTGTTGGGCTTCCCTCGTGGCTCGGTGGTAAAGAACCCACCTGCCAATTCAGGAGATGTAGGTTCAATCCCTAGGTAGGAAAGATTCCTTGGAGAAGGAAATGGCAATCCACTCCACTATTCTTGCCTGGGAAATCCCATGCACAGAAGAGCCTGGCTGGCTACAGTCCGTGGGGTGGCAGAGAGTTGGACACAGCTTAGTGCCTAAACAACAACAATTGACCCTGGTAGGTCAAGCATCAGTGTAGCATGGTGCAGGATTTCTGTGTTCCATTAAATGTGTATGATTTGGAGTAAGTCGCAGCCCCTCCCCCTGCCCTTTTAAAAAACGTTTTATTTTATATTGGAGTATAACAAGTTATGGGCTTCCACTGGGTACAGTGGTAAAGAATCCACCTGCCAGTGTAGAAGATGCAGGAAACCTGGGTTTGATCCCTGGGTCAGAAAGATCCCCTGGAGGAGGAAATGGCAAACCATTCCAGTATTCTTGCCTGGAAAATCCCATAGACAGAACTATAGGTGGGCTATAGTTCATGGGGTCAGAAAGGTTGAACACAACTTAGTGACTAAACAATAGCCAATTAGCAATGTTTTGATAGTTTCAGGGGCACAGAAAAGCAACTCAGCCATACAAATACATGCATCTATTCTTCCCCCAATTCCCCTCCCATCCAGGCTGCCATTGAGTGGAGTTTCCTGTGCTATATGGTAGGTCCTTGTAGGTTATCCATTTCAAATATAGCAGTGTGTACACATTCATCCCAAACTCCCTAACTATCTGTTCCCCCATCCTTCCCTCAGGTAACCGAAAGTTTGTCCTCTAAGTCAAGTCACAGCCCTTGTTGATGTCTGCAGTAAACATCTGTCAATTTTGCCTAAAATGTACTCATCTGTCTTCTAGCTTGAGAGTAGTCTTATTTTGCTTTGGTGACTTTCTCCTCTCCTCTAGCCCACGGCCCTGGAACCACCATGTTCCATCTACTCCAAGTACTTGAGAACATGGATTTCTGACTCCAGTTGGCCAATGAGTGGCAGCCATGGGACTTTTGCTTCTGGGGAAAGAAGGCTTTCTTCCGATTGAAGTTCTAGGCTGGAGGTCATGCTGGCCATCTTCGTTTCTTCAGAAAGAGAATCTGAACTAGAACTAAGGCATACAGAGACAAACAGAATGAGGGATTGAGGCAGATACATGCTGGATAACAATGCTTAGGCACTTTGATCTACCTGTACTGGAAGTTTTCACTGCCTCTGGACTTTTCAGTTACTTGAATAAAAATTTCCATTTTGCTTTAAGCCAGTCTGAGTTGAGGGTTTCTGTCATCTATATTGGCTGATAAGAATTTGGTCCCTTATCCCTAAGGGTATTAGACAGGTGAACTCTAAGGGCATTACTGGCTGGAGGATGCCTAATAAAGCTGATTTTTCAAAGTTGATTAGCAGGGGTATAAAGCCCCAATTATTGGAAGAGAACTGACTACAAAATTCTAATAAGGTAGTTAATTGATCAGTTTGGGATTGCACAGTGAAACCTGTCATGGAATCTCAAAATGCTCTTTGACAGAAAATATCTTTGAAGAGCTGATTCATTTTGCCTGGGGATTTACTTTGAAATATAGATGAGGTGAGAATCATCTCCTCTTTTCTACTTTTTCCCCCCAAACACTTTCACTGGCTCATCTACATCATCATTAAAAAAAAATAGGCACACAGGTACTCACCCCAACATTGTTTTTCCTGGGTGTAATGTCAGGCACGGAGGCAGTAGTCTGCAGGTGTGTGTGGAGGTGTGTGTCTGTGTGGATCAGTACATATCCTGCAAGGGAGGGTCAGAACTTTGTTTTTGAAGATTGCTTTCTGTTATACTCACATCTGGAGCCTTCTGATTAAAAACAAAATAAATTGTACACGGTCATCTCAAATAAGCCATACTTTTTTCTCCCCTGTGGCAAAACAGAATCTAGGTAGCATAATGGAAATTTCCAAAAGCATTCCAGATAGAGTGCTGAGGAATAAGTGTGGGGAACACACTTATTTTGAAGGGAACTCTGTTTTCTTGCTTTTACCCGAGCCCTTTAGCCACAGATCTTACTACAGAATCCTCATGTGAGCAGATCTAAAATGAAATATCTGTACATAAGTCCTGAGAAATGTTCCATTCATTTGCACTTAGAGGCCTCAATTATATGCCAGAAAGTAAAGCTTCCACTGAGAGATCCCTGATTCCACCAGTTCTTCAGAAGAAAGTGACACTTCATGTCTGAAAAGGAACATAGTCAAGCATCTGAGTGTGGCGTGTGTATATATATATATATATATATATGCTGCTAAGTTGCTGCAGTCGTGTCCAACTCTGTGCGACCCCATAGACGGCAGCCCACCAGGCTCCCCCGTCCCTGGGATTCTCCAGGCAAGAACACTGCAGTGGGTTGCCATTTCCTTCTCCAATGCATGAAAGTGAAAAGTCAAAGTGAAATTGCTCAGTTGTGTCTGACTCTTCATGACCCCATGGACTGCAGCCTACCAGGCTCCTCCATCCATGGAATTTTCCAGGCAAGAGTACTGGAGTGGGTTGCCATTGCCTTCTCTGTATACACCATTGCCTTCTCTGAAATATATATATATAATATATAATATATATAATATGTATACACCAATCATGGTGCAAATAGCTATGATTGATTGATCATCTATGTGCAAGAACTTTCCATCTGTGTCTTCCTTTAAGGGAATTCTCACATTCATCTTGAGTGGTGTTTAACACAACCCTCACATCATTGAAAAGGAAAGAGCCTCACAGGTGTTAAGACCTCTGGTCTCAGCTGGATTTCAAAGTCTGACTTTTTACCCACCAAGCTACCCTACCTCCAAGTAGGCCATTCTATAAATCTTGTTTAACTGGGAGACAAAGGCTTTCCCAATTTTATAATTTCAGCTTTCTCTTGGGGGAGCCCATTATTTTTTCTGCTTTTCCCTACTCACGGGTCATTGCAGTTAAACGGCACTATTGAGTGTTTACAATTATGTTTAGGATGTAACACTAAAGAGATTTTTTTGCAGAAAGCTAATAGCTCCATAAAAGTCCCTTATGTGGTGCTTGGAGATTTACAGAGCTGCTGTTTTTAAAAGCATCTCACTAGTGAAGGCATCTTACAGTGGTTTTACAATACAGAAATGAACACTGTTAACTGGCAAACTTCTAGCTAAATGAAAACAAGTTTTTAAGTGAAAAACTTATTCTTACTAATGAGAGGTGGGTTTTTTTTTCTGGTTATATACTGCAGATGAAAAGATCTATCAAGTAAATGATTGATACCAAATGTCATTGGGGCATCAAATGCTCCAATAGATACTGAATAATATAGGACATGTTCCAGGATGTACTCAGAGAGGCAGAAGGCAGAGAGCCTCAGAGCTAGCTGTTACTGAAGCCTTACTAATTGCCAGATGCTGGATCAAGGATGTTACATATTGTCTCATCTGATATTCACAATAGCCTCACTCTCTACCTCTTCTCCATCAACCTGGACATCTCTCTGACTCATTCTGATTTAGGACAGATTGTTTTTCAGGACCATTTTCTGTCCATCTTGCAATAACTATATTCAGGCTAGTGTCACCCCTTGAATCCTCCCGATAAGCTGTTTGTTACATTTAGTAGCTGCAACCTCTGTGGTGGACAAGATTCAGTTGATTGAAGAAGAATTGGGGAGAAAGGAGAATTAGGCTGCCTTTTCTGAGCCAGGACATCAGGGCCCAGGGAGATGAGTTGGAGTTGTGCTGCCATAACTGAAAATTATTTGCAGCTGTTACAGTAGCATTTCCCCAGGCAAGAGTACTGTTTCCCCACCTTCCTTAACCTGATTAACTCTTGACTGTCCCTAGATACCTCTCATCTGGTGCCCAATCCCAGCCCTGCTGTCCCCTTTAGAGTCGTCCCTGATGCCATCTCAGCTGTACTTTCTCTTATACTCCTTTGTTAGTCACTCAGTCATGTCCAACTCTTTTGCAACCCCATGGACTATAGCCCACCAGGCTCCTCTATCCTTGGGATTTCCCAGGCAAGAATACTGGAGTGGGCTGCTATTCCCTTCTCCAGGGGATCTTCCCAACACAGGGACTGAACCTGGGTCTCCTGCATTGCAGGCAGTTTCTTTACCATCTGGGCTACCAGGGAAGCCCTGTACTCCTTTAAACACCCCTTAAAATGTGCTTTTACAGCCTATCCTCAGACAAGCAACATGTTCTATTGCTCTAGGGTGACATACATAGCCAGATTCCAAGGGTTCCCTGCTCCTCCTTCTGTATGTTCCATCAGGCCTACTCCAATATGGAGTACCTTGAATGTTTCATAAATGTTTGGGGGGTTTCTATATAATTTTATTTCTTTATTTTTGATGTGCTGGGTCTTGGCTGCTGCTCAGACTTTCCTTCAGTTGTGGCGAGTGGGGTTGCAGTGCATAGGCTTCTCACTGCAGTGGGTTCTCCTGTTGTGGGTCAGAGGCTCTAGTGTGTGTGGGCTCAGTAGTAGTGGTGAAGGGGTTTAGTTGCTCTGCAGGGCATGTGAGATTTTCCCAGACCAAGAATTGAACCAATGTCTCCAGAGTACACCTTGAGAAATGCTGGGCTAGATGAAGCAGAAGCTAGAATCAAGATTGCCAGGAGAAATATCAATAACCTCAGATATGCAGATGACACCACCCTTATGGCAGAAAATGAAGAAGAACTAAAGAGCCTCTTGATGAAAGTGAAAGAGGAGCGTGAAGAAGTTGGCTTAAAACTCAACACTCAGAAAACTAAGGTCATGGCATCTGGTCCCATCACTTCATGGCAAATAGATGGGGAAACAATGGAAACAGTGACAGACTTTATTTTCCTGGGCTCCAAAATCACCGCAGATGGTGACTGCAGCCATGAAATTAAAAGACTCTTGCTCCTTGGAAGAAAAGTTATGACCAACCTAAATAGCATATTAAAAGGCAGAGACATTACTTTGCCAACAAAGGTCCGTCTAGTCAAAACTTTGGTTTTTCCAGTGGTCATGTGTGGATGTGAGAGTTGGACTATGAAGAAACCTGAGTGCCGAAGAATTGATGCTTTTGAACTATGGTGTTGGAGAATACTCTTGAGAGTCCCTTGGACTGCAAGGAGATCCAACCAGTCCATTCTAAAGGAGATCAGTCCTGAATATTCATTGGAGGGACTGATGCTGAAGACGAAACTCCAATACTTTGGCCACCTGATACGAAGAACTGATTCATTTGAAAAGACCCTGATGCTGGGAAAGACTGAAGGCAGGAGGAGAAGGGGATGATAGAGGATGAGATGGTTGGATGGCATCACCAACTCAATGGACATGAGTTTGAGTAAACTCTGGGAGTTGGCAATGGACAGGGAGGTGTGGAGTGCTGCAGGTCATGGGATTGCAAAGTCAGACAAGACTGAGCGACTGAACTGAACTGAACTTCTGCATTAGCGGGTGGATTCTTTACCACTGACCCACCATGGAAGCCCCAATGTTTAGTTTTGATGTACACATCTAAATGTACAGGGAGGAAAAAAGGTACAGAATTCTTGACTCACGTTCAAAAGTTTTTCTGAGTTAATTTTCATTCTTTGAGGGTCGTCAGCAAGCCAGGATGCCTGTTGGGGTCGATTATTCCCTTTCTATCTGAGTGATTAGCTCTTGGCAATAGCCCTTTGAAAGTAGGGGGAGCTGAGCGCTGTGATTTTACTGTCAGAGATCGCTGCAGCTTCAGGATCCGATGGCTTCCAGATGTCTCCACGGGATCTCTTTTCCACTTTGGCAGCCTTCCCTGAACCAGACCCTGGGACAGGATCCTGACTTTCATTTTAAGGCAGGCAATGAAATAGCACAGGTTAGAAAAGAGACTAGCTGGGCTTCTAGATAGACGGTCCTTTTAGCTGAGCCTTTCAGAGACATCTCATCCCATGTCTTGCTATTAACAGGAACAATTGCGAAGGACTTTGAAATTGGCCAAGAGTTACTTGAAAATTTTTTTGGTGGAACCTGGATCTGGTCTAAGAATCCTTACAGGACTGTCTGATTGTACAAGGGCCTGGAATCTTTCATTGTCTTTCACTATTTGTAATTTTGTAGAGATATAAGTTAACCTCTGAAGACTTGACAGTGATGCCAGTGATTCCCAGTCATAGAAATGCAAATAGATGCAGTGAAGGTACACTGGACTTCCTGCCTATGGAAGAGACCAGTGTTGTACCGATTAGAAAATCTCCCACGTTCCTGAATACCTAGGTGCGCTCCTGGCCTTCAGTTTCTCTTTTGGACCAGCTATGACATCTTACAGGTTCTCTCATTATTAGCTAGACTAGAAAGAAAATCTCTGATGTATTCTTTTATATTTGTATGCAAGTCATGATTTTGTCATTAAAAAAAAAAAATTATTACCCTTTAAGACTCCTCTGCTCTCTTAGTTGGTATAGTAGCTGCTGCTGCTGCTAAGTTGCTTCAGCATAGTAGAAATGCATTAAATTCAGAGTCTCAATTGCTGGGTTTAAATCCCTGCTTTGCCATTGTAAATTGTTTTACTGTTTGTAATGCTGTGATTGAGAATTAAGAGGACCTAGAGAGTTTTTTGAGCTGGAATAAAATAACATTTGTCATAATTTGGAATCCATCCCGCCACCGCCCCCACCCCAGATGTTGTGGGCTCCTAAGGCTTTAGGTGATCTAGAAGAGAAAATGATAGATCTGGTTGGGAGAGATGACAAAGATTCTCTCCTGGACCAAACTCTAAGCTCCTCTGAGTTCTTTTTACATTGAGGCCCTATCTTTCAGCACTTTTTCAATAGCCCGATTTTAGCAAGAATTCTGCTAATTCAACTTAGCTGGAATCCTCTACCTATCTGATCACCCTTGCTATCTGACCAGGTTTCTTTTCCCCTACCATTCTCTAGGTGATGTCAGAGCACCCTGGCCTGCCTTCAACAGGAATCTTGTTAGGTTTGGTTTAGCCAGAATTTCCCCCTTATCCCTGATATCTTCTCTGAGTAATTTCCAAACTTCCCCCACACCTCTTGCTCCTTGGCTATAAATTCACACTTTTTCCTTGTTATTATTCAAACTTAAGCCCAAACTTTCCCCCTTATTGCAAAACCCCACTGCAGTAGTCCCTATACCTATTGTGATGATCTCAAATAATGTCTGTTTTTCTGTTGTAACAAGTGTTGTGAATAACTTTTTCTTTAACAGAAACTTGGGACATTTTATTTCCCCATGCTATCCCTATAACCTCTCCCAAAGTCTCCATGAAAAAGAGCAATATAACCTGCAATTTCATATTGTGAAGAATAATATTTTGACCTAGGTTTAGGGAGTCCACAGAAACCCCTTTTCTGCAACATGGAGTCAACAGAGTAGAATTTGATGTCTTTATTTCTTGAGTTATCACATATTCTTTATGAACTTTAGAGCAAACAGCAAATTTGAATGTTCTTCTGATCATTTCAACTGTTCTTTAGAGTGAAGATTAGCAACTCACTTTTGAAGATCCCACTTGTAAATCTCATCCTATTCTGTGTCAGAGCCAGTGCTAAGCAGGGAATGAGTAAACAGTGAAATACAAAACAGAAAGAAGTTGACTCCTCCTGAGTATCAAGTCTAGAAGGACATCTAGGACCCTGTTAAGGCTTTAAAATGTAATTACATACAGAAAGGGTTTGGGAAAGTAGCAGGCAGCCTATAAATATTAGCTATAGTGATTAACAAAACAAAAGGAAAATTTATAAACGGATTTCTGGGTTAATAGAATTAATGAGAAATAGGGGAAATTCTTTGCCTGCATTGTTTACTCTTTTCTATTTTTATATTTAGCTTTTGCAGCCTTCATGTATTTCTTTTCTGAATTTATTCACACCGAGGTTTACTTATTTATTCAGCAGATAAATATTAGTACTAAGGACCTTTTAACACCAAGCTCTGCTAGGTACTGGAGGGAAAATGACGACTCATAAGGTCCTTGTCCTAGACTAGCTCAGAGTCTAATGGATTTACTTGCTATGCTTCCCAAGAGAGTTATGTGGTCTTTTTATGCTTAGCCCCAAAGAATGAGTTGATGACCATGAAATTTTTAGCCTTAGTGACAGTCCAGGAAAGGAGATACATAGCACGTGTCGTGATGGCTAGTGCCATAAAAGTTCCTAAATTCCCTGCAGACAGCAGACTGTTCCTCTTCACCAGTAGGCCAGCCTTGTCTTAGGAGGAACAAGAATTTGGTGGTTCAGCAAAAAAAAAAAAAAAAAAAAGGAGGGCTTTGGGAATTCTTAATGGGCTTCCCAGGTGGCTCAGTGGTAAAGAAACTGCCTGCTAAGCAAGAGATGTGAGTTTGATCCCTGGGTCAGGAAGATCCCCTGGAGAAGGAAATGGCAGTCCACTCGAGTATTCTTGCCTGGGAAATCCCATGAACAGAGGAGCCTGGCGGGCTACAGTCCATGGGGTCACAGGAGTCAGATATGACTTAACGACTAAGTACAAATTGTTCACACAGTAACCTATTCATCAATACACCCTTTTTTTTGTTGGATTTCTCCCATCCCCCACAGTGCTTTCTGAGATTATCTTGTACCCAGATCTCAGGGTATGATTCGGGGGAATCCAAACTGCAACCATTCCTAAGGTAGACAACCCTGGGACAGCTGGAGGTATAATCCTGAGTAAAAGTCTTTACTTAGGTCTGGAGCTTTCTCCTCTGAACATCAAATCTACCGGGCAAGATTGAGTTTGTAAGTGGGATCTCTGGTCAGGAATCAGAATCAGACAAAAGCGATATTGGATCTGGTGTAGGCTGGAGTGCTCTCAACTTGTCTTTATGTCCTTGGGTATTAGGAAGGTTTGAGACAGGGAACCAGTGGGGCAAGTTGCAAGATGGTATGGCTTTTTATATCGACCTCCATCCAGGAGGAAGAACTGTCCCTTTTCAACAGAATTTCATTTTTGGTGGTGGCGTGGAGACTGCAGAGATTTTAATATTTCATTGGCAGGTCCCATTCAGAAATCACAAACCCCCTCTCCGGATGGGATTCAGTGCAAAAGCTGCTGGCTCATGGGTGTTTGGGGACTGCAACGGATATTGGGATCTGTGCAGATAAATTTTTTAACCTTGATGGAATCAGTGGGAGTTTAATGAGTAGCTCAGATTATAGCAAAGGAGATAAATATGTAGGCAACCAGGAAATATAATTAGAACATTTCCTTACTTGACTAGACTTGGGAAACTAGATGAATTCAAGAGTGAAACATATTCTGATTCAAGGAAATAATTGGATGAGAATGCCATGGCTCTCCCCTCCTCTACCACGTCTTCCCCTTCATCAAAAAAAAAAAAAAAAAATTAAAATGAACATTTTGTGTCATGATGCAGGAGGAATTTAATTGGGTGCTGATGATTCAATTTAGCTTGTAAATTAGCTGACAGGGAAACCACAGTGCCAGAAAAACCCAGCCTTGCTGTCTTTTTGTTAGCTTGTTGACACATTTGACGCAAATTAGATATTGATTTATGGGACCACAGATGACTGATTTCACAAAGCTATGTGGCACATGTCCTGGAGAAAGAATGACACGACTCAGGTTAAAAAAAAAAAGTTGATCAGCTGATCTCCATGAAGTTGGCTCCTTCAAAGCTACCTACGCTTCATATCAGTCTTTAAAGCGGAGAACAGGTCTCTCACCTTCGTTACCCTGTAAAGTGGTAGCTTGGCTTTTAGAAGAAATGGCCTGTATTTACCTACACAAAGAACAGATCTTGTCATTTTGGTGTGCTCTCAGGTGAGCATCCTCTGATCATATAGCCAAGCTAAGCATTGGAAAGCACTCAGTTAATTAACATGCTTCATAATTATCACATTTAACTTCCACAACCACTCTCTGAGTTAGATACTCTATATTACCTTTGTCAGATGAAACAGACTCAAAACAGAAGCTAACAGTAGCTCATGCTGCCAGCAAGGCGCAGTACTGGAGTGAAAATCCATGAAGTCCAGTTAGAACTCCGGCTGGCCGACTCCCACTGAAGCTGCTTGCCACCCAGTCTACGCTGCCTGCCTTCTGACTCTGCTCAGATCAGATACCCCCACAGGCATCTTTGTGACCAGTCAGACAGCTCTCCCTGGCTGTATTTCTAAGTTATCATTGTCCTAGAGGCCTTTAGAAATGAAAGCTTGTGGGACTCATCCGTAGTTCTGACTGAGCCAGACCTCCTCCACTGATCAACACTTCTTTAGTGGATGTTGAATCTCCTTCCTCCTATATTTAAATTCTTTCACACTGGCCTGGCTTCTGATAAGCACGACATCCTGAAGTTGGGGAATCCACTGTGGGTAAAGGAAAGGAAGGTGCAACCACGCGTCCACCCCTACAGTAACCTCGGAGCTTGAGATGTTCATGAGAAGTCTCATTGCCCAACCTTGCCTTTGAATTGGCGAGGTAACACTTGCATCCAACTCCACTCCCCCGGCTCTGCTAGTCAATAGGGACATGCTGTCTGAAGCCCCTGACTTTGTGGTGTCCTTTGACAATGAGTACTGCCCCTTCCTTTCTGGTTAAGCAAATCTGGGAAAAGAATCATCATAGTTGCCAGTCTGGCTTCTAATTACCTCAGTGAGTCTCCCTTTCCATTTATGAACTTGGCAACAGAAGTCACCAGAGGAAAGGCAGTCTGCTAATGACAGCTGACATCATTCATCATTGCTTTATTGCTTTAAACACATTCACCTGGTAAGCCTGTGATGACTAATGAATTCAGAGAACACATTCTCGTTCTCTTAGGATTGGGACTATAACTGCTCCTAAATATATTTGAAATCTACTGCTTTTTTTGTTGTTGAAATGCCCATTTGACTGTTGTACTCCCAGGATGGAAGATTTTTACAATTCTGGTTGAGGAGTCAGTGAATTTCCCCTGGGTTTTGGGTCTATACTCTCCTGCTTTATCCCTGAGACAATGAGTCCCAAGTCTGCTTGATTTTCTGAATTGTCTGGGAGGAATATTTTTGCTCCCCACCTTAGAAATACAAAGTTTAGATCCAGAAGCAAGGATATCTGTCATTTTGAAATGTTTCTTCTTGGTTTTCAGCTATAAGCAGGTTTGCACATTGCTGTCCCTGGGGTCCTTGCAAAGTCCAATGCCTCTGACCTGTACCAGAGTAAACTCAGTCCCCATGAGAGCATGAACAAATGTGTTAGTTTCAACCCAAGTTGTTCATTCATTCAGTTATTTGGTTGGTACTAGAACTTATCATTTTGGGTCAGTCATGGGTAAGATAATCCTTACTGCTTCAGAGTTCAAAGCCCTGCTGTGCATCTTGAGAATAAACATCATAAAATAAAAGGAGTATCCAGCCTACTCTTCCAGACATGGGTATGTGATTAGTTCAGAATTGTGTGAAGGGCTGAGAATGAAGCAGTCATATCTGACCCTGCTGGCTTCCTCTGTCGGCCTAGGCCTGGGATCTCATCAACATGTTCAGTCTTCTCTTGAGATTTACACTTCTTGGTCTGGAAGACTGTTTCCCCATCTTGTTTAAGAAAATTTGAAAAGGAAATCGCTGCTTCTTGTACAAATGTTGTACTCTCAGTTGATTTGGCAGTAATGGAGCATTCCAAAGAGTCCTTCAGGGGCTGAGTGGTCTTGGTGCCCTGATACCCCAGGAAGTCACTTGAACAGGTTTGCATATGATTTCCCATGACCATTCAGCATCATGGTTAGTATATTCAAAACCGGAGTCTGCATTTCTCACACTAGGCACATACATTTATTTGTGGGAGTGAGTAGTTGTGTCTGCATTCCCTAAGCTTCCACCGTATTCTTGGCACTGTGCTAAATGCACTGCCTACCTTTTCTCAATTATTAACACCTTTCTGTGAGTAGGTGTGTAGGTAGGTATCATTGGCCCCATTTTACAGACAAGGTTATTTAAAAACAGAGAGGTTACATAGCTAGCTGGTAAGTAGGAGAGTCAGCATGGCCACCCAGATCTGTTTAATGCCAAAGCCCATGTGACAGTGTCACTTCAACTTCAAATCTATACACATGCATATCATTTCTGCTGGAGACATGTTCAGATAAAGGTTCATAAAAAAGGAAAGCTTAATGCAAATTTAGGGCCAGAACCTATAATCCGAAGTACAATCTTTTATCTGAAATAAAATCTTTAATTTATTAGAGTGCTACCTTCCAGTTAGAGATAATGTACTCGAAAATTTCAAGGATGAGCAAATTGCAGCCTTGAATTTCCAAGGACCTGCCTCACCTAATATTTTCACAGAAAAATAGTTCTCCAAATGGCACTGTTATTTAAACTGACAGTTGACTTCCCTTTGCAATAGAATTACAATAGGCCGTACATTTTAGCTAATGAATTCAATAAAAGCTATTTCCTGTTTACCAACATCAGTCTAAATGAGAGCTTTAATTTGTGTACAGATACCCTACACAGCCTCCCCTGACCTCTATTCCCCCACAGAAATCAGGCCATCTTGCCTCCCTAGCTCTTCCTGCCATTTAAGAAGTCTGCCTCCTCTCTCTATTCAGTCAACGTTGACTCATCCTTCTGAACTGTCAACTTGGGTCGCGGTGTTTCTGTGACAACTTCGCAGACAGTTCTGCTCATAGTAATGTCGCCACCCCCTCAACGCCCCAAGTTCAGTAGTATCCAATAGGAATATAACACAGGCCACAGATGCAAGTCACATATGTAATTTACAATTCTCTAATAGTCACAGAAAAATATAAAAAGAAACGTAATGTTTTTTTAATGAGTACTTTGGTATTTATTTAAAACTTTTAAATGCATTTAGAAATCCACACATATGTGCAAACCCCACATATCAAAATATGAGAGAATCATATTTTATGAAATTTTCTCCCACTTGCTTTTTTTTAAAATTATCATAGAGGAGTGGGGTTGGGAATGGGATAGAGACTTGAGGGAGGGGGGCACATATATACCTATAGCTGATTCACACTGCTATACAGCAGAAACCAACACAGCACTGTAAAGAAATTGTCTTCAAACCAAAATAATAAAACAAAACACAAACTTTATCAACCTTAAATTGATATCTTTCCATTTCAGTATTCATTTAATTTTGTGGCTATTCCATTCTATTGATTGAAAATATTTCCATTGGTCACTTTTAGAAATAGCAAGCATTTTTAATGTATCTTTGTACACAATGTGATTGCTTAATTTAGCTAAGTTAAAGTACATTTTTAATTTGGCAAATAATGACAAATTGACTTCCAAGAGTGTTGGGTGGGAGTCTACTTCTCTACTTCCTTATTAAACACTGGATATCAGAACTCTTAAAATCTTCATGAACCTTATGGACTTTACTAATTATTTGTAATTGCATTTCCTTAATTGGGAGCTTGAACATTTTTTTCCAACATGTAATGTTAATTTTAATAATGTATTTCATTTAGCACAGTCTATGGAGAAGGCAATGGCACCCCATTCCAGTACTCTTGCCTGGAAAATCCCATGGATGGATGAGCCTGGTAGGCTGCAGTCCATGGGGTTGCTAAGAGTCGGACATGACTGAGCGACTTCACTTTCACTTTTCACTTTCATGCATTGGAGGAGGAAATGGCAACCCACTCCACCAGGGACCAGGGAGCCTGGTGGGCTGCCATCTATGGGGTCACACAGAGTCGGACATGACTGAAGCAACTTAGCAGTAGCAGCAGCATCCAAAGCATTATCATTTTAATTTGTAATCATTATAAAAGCCATTGAGATATTTTGCATTATTTTTTTTATACAAAGTTGTCAAAATGTGGTTTGTATTTCACATTTATATCAGATATCTCAATTAGGTCAAAGCCAAAATTGCTTGGGAGCTACATGTGCCTAGTGACTACCATATTGGAGAACACAGCTTGAGCCCTGCCTTCTGGGGCATTCTCATAGCACTGAGTTTATATTCTGCTGGGCATATGATTCTCAAATATGGCACAGTGAAGAAAAGAATGAACCTGAGTTAGAACCCCCACCACTTACAAGTTGTATGACCTTGGGTAATATTCAGTCTGTATAAACTTCAGTTTCTTCATCAGAAAATAGGAAATATTCTTACTGCAACCTCTATCACACTGGGTTCAGTTCAGTTCAGTCGCTCAGTCATGTCCAACTCTTTGCTACCCCGTGGACTGCAGCACACCAGGCCTCCCTGTCTATCACCAGCTCCCAGAGCTTACTCAAACTCATGTCCATCAAGTCGGTAATGCCATCCAACCATCTCATCCTCTGTCGTCCCCTTCTCCTCCTGCCTTCAATGCTTCCTAGCATCTGAGTCTTTTCCAAGGAGTCAGTTCTTCACATCAGGTGGCCAAAGGATTGGAGTTTCAGCTTCAGCATCAGCCCTTCCAATGAATGTTCAGGAGTGATTTCCTTTAGGATTGACTGGTTTGATCTCCTTGCTGTTCAAGGGACTCTAAAGAGTCTTCTCCAACAGCACAGTTCAAAAGCATCAATTCTTTGGTGCTCAGATTTATTTCACTGACTAGTGATGAATAAATAAGATAATGTATGCTTAGTATTGAACACCCAGTTGTGGATGTGATTGGTGATGGAAGGAAAGTCCAAGACTGTAAAGAGCAATTTTGCATAGGAAATATTGGAAAGACCTAACTAGAAAGTTAGGTCTATGAATCAAGGCAAATTGGAAGTGGTCAAACAGGAGATGGCAAGAGTGAACATCAACATTTTAGGAATCAGTGAACTAAAATGGACTGGAATGGATGAATTTAGATCAGATGACCATTATATCTACTACTGTGGGAAAGAATCCCTCAGAAGAAATGGAGTAGCCATCATAGTCAACAAAACAGTTCAAAATGCAGTACTTGAATGCAATCTCAAAAACAACAGAATGATCTCTGTTTGTTTCCAGTGCAAACCATTCAGTATCACAGTAATCCAAGTCTATGCCCTGACCAGTAATGCTGAAGAAGCTGAAGTTGAATGGTTCTATATTTTGGGGCTCCAAAATCACTGCAGCCATGAAATTAAAAGACGCTTACTCCTTGGAAGAAAAGTTATGACCAAACTAGACAGCATATTAAAAAGCAGAGATGTTACTTTGCCAACAAAGGTCCAGCTAGTCAAAGATATGGTTTTTCCAGTCATGTATGGATGTGAGAGTTGGACTATAAAGAAAACTGAACGCCAAATAATTGATGCTTTTGAACTGTGCTGTTGGAGAATACTCTTGAGGGTCCCTTGGACTGCAAGGAGATCCAACCAGTCCATCCCAAAGGAAATCAGTCCTGAATATTCATTGGAAGGACAGATGTTGAAACTGAAACTCCAATCCTTTGGCCACCTGATGTGAAGAAATGACTCCTTGGAAAAGACCCTGATGCTGGGAAAGATTGAAGGCAGGAGGAGAAGGGGACGACAGAGGATGAAACGGTTGGATGGCATCACCAACTCAATGGACATAAGTTTGAGTAAACTTCAGGAGTTGGTGACCGACAGGGAGGCCTGGTGTGCTGCAGTCCATGGGGTCGCAAAGAGTCAAACACGACTGAGTGACTGAACTAACTAGTATTGAACACAGGGCTTGGTACATAATAAGATGTTTAATATTAGCTAGTAATGGGAGGAGTGATGGCAATAGAATCTTCTTGATAGATTTTTTATCCTTGTATTTCCTGCTCAAATTCTATCTCCCTATGAGCTCTTCTCAAAATGTTCAAGGTTGAGAGACTTTATTTTGGCAACTAGTATACCATGTTACAGTTATCATAACTTTGGGTTTTTGTCACTGATAGACAAACATCTTTTTCTTGTATTTTAGACTCCTAGCTCCTCCAAAGCAGAGTTCCTATTTTGTTTTTCTTTTTATCAGAGAACCTAAAGCAATGTCTGCCAAAGAATAAAACAGTGATACACATTTATTAAACAAATGACTGGATATTACATTTTACTGTTATTTTTCCTATGTGGATAACTCGCCTGTATAGCAGTAACTGGATGGATTTGGAGTTATCCAATGAATTAATGACAAAAATTAAATCATCAGGATGTATTAATAATTAGATATGGAAGAATGAAGTGTCAGGAATGGTTACTGACTTGTGATTATATTACTGGAGGCATTTTTCATTGAGAACAGATTATAAGAGACAGAACAAAGTTGAGGGGGACATGCTGGTTAAGTTTTAGACATACTCGATTCAAGTTTTGGTTGGAAATCAAAGACTCATCAGGGAGTTGTATATTCACATTTGGAGCCCAGAAGATGAGCTTGGAGTGGGGGATTGCTTGAGAGCCATTCTTCAAATGCCATCCTTTAAATCATGGGTGATTACAAGATTCTAAATTTCTATCTTGGGTCATCTTCTCCTCTTCTTAACACTGTATGTGAAGATTGGTCAGAAAAAGAACAGGAGATAGAAGGAGTTACTAGATATTCAAGAGAAGGCCCATGAATGAGTGTTACCAGAGCAACCAAGGGAGGAAGTCTTTAAGACTCCATAAGACCTGGATTGGTCAAGCTCACAGTTCAAGTTCTATTTCATTTTTTAAATTTATGATTTCTTAGTCTTGTTGTCTTCTTGGATGGCTTTCAGTTTCTCATGGATCTTTAATTTCTGATGCTGAGCATCTCTCTCTGTTATAAGTCATGGTAATCTCTTTGCTTAATGAAGAATCTACAAGAGAATTGATAAGGCCCCCAAAAGTCAGATTCTGGCTTTGATTGGTCTAAATGACTTCCAGTGGCTGCCCTTCAAGGTACTGGAGTGGATTTTTGTTAATGGTAATAAATTCACTTCCTCTACTGTTTGGGTGGAAAAACAGGAAAGGAAAGGGATGAGAGCAAACATTTATTTGGTGCCTATAACATTCAAATCACTGGGTTAGGCACTTTATGCACATTATCCTATTTGATTATTACTAATTGCACTGTGAAAGCAATGCTGGAGTGGGTAGCTATTCCCTTCTCCAGGGGATCTTCCCAACCCAGGGATTAAACCCAGGTCTCCTGCATTGCAGGCAGGTTCTTTACCAGCTGAGTCAGCAGAGAAGCCCAACAATACTGGAGTGGGTAGACTTCTCCAGCGAATCTTCCTGATCCAGAAATCGAACTGAGGTCTCCTGCATTGCAGGAGATTCTTCACCAGCTGAGCTACTAGGGAAGACTGTGAAAGCAATAGTATCCCCATTTTTCATCTAACTAAGTTGTAACTTAGAAAGATGAACTAGTTAAAAGTCGAGGCCATACTTGAATTTGTATCTCTCAGACAGAAGCCTGTTCAGTACTTTCACCTGATGATTTGATAGTGACATTTTCACTTTATTGTTTCCTATAGAAAAGTAAAAATTGAGGACAGATGCCTTTTTGGTAGAGTATTTAGTCTCTGTATAAATGCAAATTTAACTCCTCCACTGAGATTTGTGGGAACTCTAAATTGACAAGAGACCTGAGTGAATAAATCCTATTCATTAAAAGTTATGATGCATTGTTCTTCCTCAAAAGGCATAATTTTCTCAGGAGTACTTCAGGTCTGAGTTTATTTCCTTCAGGCTTCTCCTTCTCGATGGGCTACAATTTTAGGTGTTCCCTGGGAAAGATTCAAATTTCTAAGATTTCAGTTAGATAAGTGTCAATGTTATATACTGCAAGATCTTCACTCATTTTTACTTGAGTGTCTAGGGGAGGCAGTAGGAAGTGAAGGTGTACAGCAGAACTTCTACACCATAGTCAATTTGGCTAATAGGTGTCTGAGTACCATGACTGGAACAGGGAGTTTGTTCTGAGTGCTCAAGTACTGATGGGTTATCCATTGGAATGATTTTGCTATTGGTCATGGACTATAAAGAAATCTAAGTGCCGAAGAACTGATGCTTTTGAACTGTGGTGTTGGAGAAGACTCTTGAGAGTCCCTTGGACAGCAGGGAGATCAAACCAGTCAATCCTAAAGGAAATCAGTCGTGAATATTCATTGGAAGGACTGATGCTGAAGCTGAAGTGTCAATCCTTTGGCCACCTAATGTGAAGAACTGACTCCTTGGAAAAGATTCTGATGCTGGGAAAGATTGAAGGCAGGAGAAGGAGGCGACACAGGATGAGATGGTTGTATGGCATCACCGACTCAATGGACATGAGTTTGAGCAAGCTCTGGGAGTTGGTGATGGACAGGGAAGCCTGGCGTGCTGCAGTCCATGAGGTTGCAAAAGAGTTGGACGTGACTGAGAAACTAAACTGAACTGACAGGCTTTTGTTGCATCTGGTTTAGCTGAGCCATGTAGAATCAGAAGCCAGGTTTGTGTTTAGTTCTTCCCCACCCTCCCATCTCTTACATTACCTGCTTCTTGACTGGCTGTTTGTTCAAGTTGCTTGGGGAATGTTGCTGTTGTTGTGTGTGCGTGTGTGTTTTTTTTTTTTTTAATTCCAGAGTCCAGGCCACTCCCCAGAGCAATTAAAACACAGTTTGGTGGGAAGGGGGAACCTGTGACTTAGAATTATTTTTAGTGCTCCCCAGGTGATTCCAGGGTGTAACCAATGGTTGAGACACAGTGTTTTGAAGTTTGAGTTCTAGAAAAATGATTTCAACTTTGGCTGCACATCAGAATAAACTAGGCAGCTATTAAAATACACTCTGTGCCTCCCCCAAGAATTTAATTGGTTTGTGGTAAGGTTGACGCATCAAAGTTGTAAGGAAATGTCTAGATAATTGTAATATTCAGCAAGGATCAGAACCACCGGTCTAGAATGAGCTTTGAGTAGTAGTCCCTAGACTATTTCTCTTACCTGAAAGTACTGTATCCTCTGAGGATTTTATTAAATATAGGTGGCAGTAGCTCAGCCCCAGAGATGCTGATTCAGTTGGTGTTGGGAAGGGCCTATGATTTTGTAGTTCTAACAAGCTTGCAGGTGATGGTGCTCATCCTTGAACCATTCTATAAGTAGCACTGGCCAAGCGTTTACCTTACAATGCATATCACCCAGTAAGCCTCCTGATGGGTTAGGTAGAGTTGGCATATGGGAACACACTGTCTCTTCCTCAGATACCTATCAGATATCTCATAGTCATCAAGTACATGGGATTCACAAAGTCTTGGGTTTGTTCTCATTTCTGCTTCAGTGTTTTCTTGCTATGGGATATAGGCCTGGCAAGAGAAGTCATTTATGTCTCCTCAACTGTAAAATGGAGATGATAATAGTACCTACTTCACAGAGTTATTGTAAGAATTAATAAAAACCATGCATATAAGCTTGTTAGCACAGTGCTTGGCACATCTCAGGCATTCAGTAAACAACATGACTGTGTAAGATTTCTTATTTTCATCTTGAACAGTTGTATCTTTTAAGGACTGCTTTATTTCCCTTTTTAAAGATAGACTGTGTAAACCAGAACATGTCAATCTGGTAAATTAGAGTATTAATACATATGCTTATTTGAAATATCATTCAAGATTCTCAACTAGAGAAGAGTCAGAAGAGAAGAATTGTTTTCAAAGAGATAATGTCACTGTCTTCATATTTTTATAATGTTTTTAATGGCATTTTCCAGTGGGATATCAGATTTTTAAATAAAGTTTAGCCTGAGGCCCCTTCTTTCACATGCATAGACTCTCTATATATCTAGATGGAATACAGTTGTATCCATTTTTGAAGCAGAGTTGTGTATAGAGCACCTGGAATCCCTGGGCTTCTCCCCTAGCCTCCCACACCCTTAGGTAAGGCAGCAGATATGACATCTTTCTGAATATACTGAATCTAGACCAATATATTTAACTACAGAAAAATTCAGAAGTGGCTTACCCAAGGTCATACAGCTAATCAGTGGTTGAGCCCAGATGCCTGGGCTTGGTTTTCACTAAGTTTTCACTGGTCATTGAATAACAGAGGAATTAGAACTTAAGAGCTGCTACTAGAACTATGTTCTTTTTTTTTAAAAAAAGAGGCACTTTTAAATTAACTGTTCATTTATATCAACACTTGCTTATAGTAAGAAAAATAAACACAAGGAAAATTTAAACCCCTTTTTCTATTTTTATGACTCCATCCCCACTTATAAAAGGCAACCCTCATACATTGTTTCTTAGGTGTGTTTTTAGAAATTTTCTGTACTTATATAATGATACTATATAAAATATGGGTAAACATATGTTCTTTTATCCAAATGGAAACAGACTATATGTACTATCCTGTTTCTAGCATTTTTGCCCTTAATAATTTATCTTGCAAATAATTCCACACAATACATGCAGATCTACCTTATTGTTTTTCATGGCTGCAAAATACTCATTTATAAAAAATTAAGCCTGTCTCCTTGGTGATGAACTTGAGATTGCTTAGCCATGGCAGTGCTTACATATTTGAGTGCCTCTCTCTAGATTCCAAGTAGTATAAATTTGTAGGGTGAGTATATATGTGCTTGTCCAGTGTTCCTTCAGCTTTGACATACTGCACTGCAGTTTTCTTCCATGGGCCTGTGAGTTAACTACCCTTGGAAAAAAATCAAGGAACTTCCAGGCCTGAAGTACCAGACTCATCCCACTAATGTTAGCTCTTACACCAAGCTCCAGCTTGTAGAGGCTGACGGTTTCAGCACCAGTAGTGGGCACTTTGTCCTGAGGACTAAATAGAGCAAATGTTCTGCCCTAATTACAGGTAGAGGACTAAACAGATATTTACAGACCCAAATGGCCCATGTCTCATTCACCTCTCCCAGCTCCTCTTCACTCAGGCTTACTTGTCTAATCAATAACTACAATGTCTCCTAAAAAGCACAAAATGACATTATTTCCCATTAATAATTCTCACTACCTATTCAGGGGGTTGTCCTGAAAATGAAGTTCTCTGAAACATGCACCTTGATCTATGAATTTTCTAGTGGACAGAGTTGTTCTGTGATTTTTCAAATAATTCCAGTAGAAAAGGAGGGATGGATTAAAGCCATGATTAATGCCACTGTGCTCCCACATGCCTTCATTCCTTAGCTCATCACTGTAAGTAATTACCTGCCTGGTTCTGGGCAAGTCCTTCGTTTGGCTTAAGTCAGCTATTGATCATTTATTTAAGAATTGCATACTCCAGGGACGGTGGGAAAAAACTTCTCTAAATTAATTTCTTGAGCCCACTATGGTCATGAATAAATTTCTTTCATTTCAGACAATTTACATCAGCAACTGCTTAGCACTGGGAATTTGTTTACCACTTCTGACCCGCTCCTCTGAAAATTGGTTTTCCAACCCCTCTGCGAGTGGCAGTCTTAAATTGACACATTAAATTTTCAAAATTGTATTTGACTTATTGTCTCCTGCTTGCAATGTAGCTCAGTGTGTTGATAGATGCATGCTGGTGTTCTGGGTGTAAAACTGGAAGGTTCTCAAATGCTTTCTTGATGGGGCTTATCTCACAGGTTGGGACTCCAGATAATAGTTTTCTTAATTGGAGGATGTAGGCATGTAGTGACTTTTGAGTAATCATAGTTTGAAAAATAAGCAAAAAAAAAAACAAAAAAAAAAACACAACACACCAAATTATCCAAGCAGACAATTTTAGAACTGGCTTATGTTTATTTTTTACTGGAGCTCCCTAAATGTGAATCAATATGAGCACTGATTATAAGTAGTATAAACTGCTTCTAATAACTTAAAAATATTTCCAAATGTGTAGCCTGAGTCAGAGATGTTGCTATGATAGAGTCCCTCCTTCTTTATAGTGTGTGAATTTGTGTATGTGTGCACACACAAACCTGCTTGCTTTGTAAGTGCCAGGCAATCAGTATAATTGTATGCATCTGCAAGCATTTTCTAATTATTAATTACTCAGTGCTAACAACTCCCTCAGGTTTTAAAACAATCTTTTTGGACAAGGGATTTGCTGCTCCTTAGAAACAATCCTGTCCCACCATTTAACAGGCATGCCAGAAGTTTCCCTGTGTGCCCACCATTCAGGTTGGTTCAAGCACTTTCATGAGTTAATAGGTATATGAAGCAGGACTAGAATATTGTATCAGAAGAGTTGAAAAAAGTTCCCAGATTCAAGGAAGGAATGCAGATGTTGATAAGAGAATCTAAATGTGTTACAAATGTATGAGACAACTTTATCAAAGGAGGTAGGGGGAAAACGTGCTGACCTAAGTAACTTTGGAAATGAATAGCATCTGTGAAACTAATGGCAAAAAGGTTTATTCACAAGAACTTTAGTGGATAGAGTTATTTTCCATCAAAGTATGGGTTATAAATGCTGACACTATTCTGTATGTATATGTGAACAATTAAGTAAGTGGGTGATGGATGATAGGAAATGCATTTCTCAGTGTTAGACTGATAATTTACAGGTAAACGAGAGGAAACCAGAATGATCCAGTGATGACAGAGTAGTGTTGGAAACATCCGTACTAACTTGTGTTTACTTGGTAGAGATACAGGTGGTTGCAAATAGAAATACTCTTACATATGTGTGTATACATGGGTTAGTATATGCTCATATATTTATTTGCTCCATCATCTGAAAGGAATGATACTCCAGTAGCAATGAGCATAGCTAGCACTCAGATCTTGGTTTCTAAAACCATTCTCCAAAAATAAAAAGGATGGAGGAACCAGGGTTTTCTAGAGAAATATCTGTTACTAAGACTGGAGCAGGAAACATGCTGGATGGTCCCGAAACATCTTATTGTGTAACCTTAGGAAGTAAGGACATGTTCAAAAACCAAAACAAAGCAATGAGGGCATGTCAAAGGCGCACAGGAACCGATTGAAAGAGTACTCAATGTACAAAGTAGGAAAAATTTGAGCAAGAAATAAAGTAGTACTGAATTATAAGCCAAAGTGTACACAAATACTCATGAGTTAATTGACTCAATGATTGAATAAATTAATAAATGAGTAGATAACTTAATAAATGAAGAAGAAGAGATAAATCTCCTGTGTAGAAAGATTCCAAATAACTTATGTAGATACTCTACCCCAAAGAGGGGTGATCTCCCTCCAGAGAGTACACTATGGAAGAAGAGGATAAAGTGTGACTTTTCAGTGGAAAAACCTGATAAAGACTACCCAACCCAGGTGATCAAGGTCAACATCAATAGTTGACTTTCTGTTGATGGTATATACATACTCTTGATATGATGAGATGAAAATGGCATTTTATCTCTGCCATCTTCCTCCCTGAATCTGTTATGAGAAAAAAATCTAATTCCAGTAGGCATCTGACAATATACCTGAGCAGTACTCCTCAAAACTATTGAAGTCATCAAAAACAAGGCACATCTGTGAAGTTGTCCCAGCCAAGAGCCTAATGGAGACATGATGATTAAATGTAATGTGGTGTCCTGGATAGGATCCTGGAACATAAAAGGGATATTAGGTTAAAATCTCAGGAAATATGAAAACAGTATAGACTTCTGTTAATAGCAATATATCAGTATTGATTCATTCACTGTAACAAATACACTGCATTGGTGTAAAATGTTAATAATAGGGGGACCTGGATACAAGAGTAAAGTGAGAACTCTGTACTATCAGTTTTTCTATACTGTCTTCTCAATCTGAAACTGTTCTAGAAATAAAGTCTATCAAAAGAAAACCCAAATCTTAAAGTCTTGAAACAACAAAGGTTTAATTCTTGTTTAATTATGTTATATCAGTCTCAGTCCAGCTGGAGTTTAGTCCATACTGCCTCATTCAAGGATACTGGCTCCTCAGCCTCAAAATGAAGACTGTAGCTAGTCAGCATGGAAGATGGTACCATAAGGAAACCCCGTGCACTAGCTTTTCAGAGAATTCTGAAAGTGATTATGTCATTTTTGCTCAAATTTCATTGGGCAAAGCAAGTTGTATGACCACATCTAACTTCAAGGAGTTTGGGAACTGCAGTTTCTCTTAGGCACAAAAGGGGGAGAACCAGACGTCTTGGTGACCAGCACTAATGACGAGCAAACTATTTCATTGCTTTTTTCCCCCAATGATATTCTGCAATTTCTACTTCTTAAAAACAAAGCCTCTCCCCACTTCCCAACTTAACACCCACTCCTTGATTTGTGGGAAATGCTAAAAGACTGAAAATATAGTCTCTGCCCTGGAGGAGCCTATATTTTGGCTGGAAAAAAAAAGATATAATTATGTAGTGACTCAGGAGACATCCCAATGACTCAGGAGACATACATTCAAAATCGGCGTCAAATGAGGAGGATGGCCTTATACATACTCTGACTCTTCTGAGGGGAGAATTCCCTTTAGATTGGAAAGGAGTATATTCTCATCAGGCAAGCTTTACAAAGGAGACTGATTAGTGCACTGGGAGAAAGAATATACAGGAGGCCAATAGTGAAATTGTGGGTACCAGGTAGAAAAAGATGGAAGAATTGCTCCACTCAAATATCAGACCCTTGAGGCTGGGCTAAATATACTTTTTCTGCCTTTAGCACCATGACTGGCACAGAAGGATGGTTCTCAGAGTTTTGTTGGCTGGAATGACATTTGGATACCATTATTATGCGAGGAGAAGAAGGCAATGGCACTCCACTCCAGTACTCTTGCCGGGAAAATCCCACGGGTGGAGGAGCCTGGTAGGCTGCAGTCCATGGGGTCGCGAAGAATTGGACACGACTGAGCGACTTGACTTTCACTTTTCACTTTCATGCATTGGAGAAGGAAATGGCAACCCACTCCAGTGTTCTTGCCTGGAGAATCTCAGGGATGGGGGAGCCTGGTTGGCTGCCGTCTATGGGGTCGCACAGAGTCAGACGACAGAAACAACTTAGAAGCAACAGCAGTATGCCAGGAAGTGATGATATGTGTGGACAGGATGGAACCAGTAAGGATGTTTGACTTGAGTTTCACATGTGTTTTCTCATATAATTTTCACAGCAACATTGTGAGGTGGGCATTATATTCATATGTTATAGATGAGCAGACATACGAAGTAGGGAAGTGGAATGACTTGTCTAAGTTCGCAGAGCTACAGGAGAGCTTAGATTAAAATCTAGGTCTCCCTGATTCCCAAACTCCTCTCTCTCTCCTCCCCATCTCTTACATAAAAAGTGATGAGTTGGATGCTGACCGGTGATTGGAGTGAGACTAGAGGATCAGAGAGAAGCTACTGCAGCAGGGCAGACAGGCATGCTGAGAACCTGCATCGAAGAGGTGGGTGTTGAGCTGGACTGGAAGAGAAAGAAGTGCAGGACTTATGAAGAAACAGTGATACTCTCTGGGGGCTGATTGGCAATGGAGAAAGAAAAGAGGGATCAATTAACTATGCTAAGACATTGCTGCTCATTTCACCATAAATTGTAGTTTCTGCTGGGCCTCCAGAGATGTGCTGGATCCTTTTAGGCAACAAGTGGTTTAAAAGGTGATGGGTCCTAAAGTCATTGGGTACTAAGGCACCTGTCTAAGGGAGAGGAAACCCAAAACAGTGATGTTTAGCCATTGTAATGTCTTTATTTGACCACCATTAAGCAAATGCTGTACTCATTCCATCCCCACTGCCCCGGTGTCTGTTGCACAGATGAATATTAAGTGAAAAGAGTAATATTATTCCACTGTCAGTTTACAGGAGGTGCCTCCTAAAGCTTCAGTGCTTCTGGAGGACTGGAATTAGAGAATATCTGCTTCTCTTCTTCTTAGAGGACAAGTTGAAGCCAAATTTTCAGATTCTTCCCTAATAAACCAAGGAAAGAGTGTAATTTTGTTTCAAAATGCACTTCTCTGTCAAAGGCTACCATTTTTCCCTTCTCCTTCCAGCTGAAGTTATTAATATTCAAGCTGGTGCTATGTAGAAGATTAAACTTACTGTGTATTCTCCAGCCATTTATGCTAATTGTAGCCTCTCATTTGTATTGAAAGATTCATAAAAGTATCAGGAGACACTTTATACTGAATTAAAAACTGTTGGACTGGGCGTTTCAAGGCTTCTGCTCCAAAAAGAACAATTATTAAAATGTATTATTCAATTAAACCTGGAAATCTGTATCTCCAAAAGTCGGGAGTCTGAGTAAAAGTGCTACCAGTTAGAATGGGTCCCTTAAGTCTGACAGTTGTAGTATATTATATTTTATGTGAAGCTGAACAAGAGAATAGGAAGTCGAGAAAGGCTAATGGTGGGATTTAGGACATACTACCCCCAAAAATGACACCTGGCATCTTGAATATTTTAAGCTGAAAGGGTTTGAGAAAAGTGCAAAAGCAGGAAGGTTGCTCTGACCTCCTTCCTCCCTTCTTTTCTTTTCTGAAATATAAATTCTTATGTGAGAGATGTCTGCCCTACATTGGACAAAAGGAACATCTTTATCTCCAAAGACAAAGGGACTCCTAACAGACCTTGTTAAACTTCCCCCAGCTGACTACAATGACCTTACACCCCTTAACCTACATATTCCTCCACAACAGCCCACTCTTCACCCAACCGAGCATACAGGTCTGTTTTTGGGGGGAAAATCTTCATTTCCTTATGAAGGCTCCCATATCACATAAAACTTATATTAAATAAGCTTTTGTGCATTTCTTCTGTTAATCTGTCTGTTAGTTTAATTTTCAGACCCAGCCAGTGATCCTAAGAGGATAGAAGAAAACTTTTCCCCTTTAAGTTAACAGAGAGCAGTGGAGGTGTTCTGAGCTGTTTGGTCTCCCAATCCCCTAGTAGGTAAAAAAACACTTCTGGTCTGGTGAAAAAAAAAAAAAAAAAAAAGCTCTCTGGACTTCTCATACTTTCCTAAACTAGTCGGTGAACTTGCAGAAGTGGTCAGGCATCCATTCAGAAAGCCACCTGCTGACAGTCGCTTCAAGAAGACAATGACATTGCTAAAGAAGAGAGCCAGGAAAAGAGGCCAGGATGAAAGATTCTCAACTGAGAGTAGCTTTCCTGGGTTTAATTTTCCCTCTTCCAAGAAACAGGAGCCAAAGAAGTCCATTCTCCAAATAACCAGCAGTGTCCATGGCTTAAGCTTCCATTTGCTCAGTTTGTCCATCCCTCTGTTTGATGGGTTTAAACTCACCTGAGCTACTTGTTTCGCTGCAGTTGTTGAGCCAAGGCCTTCAGCAAGTCCAGGGTCCCCTGGCACAGAGCCTTGGCTCCTTGGTCCTGAGTACATTAGCTGCATGCTGACTTTCTGCTTCCTGGCTTGGCCAGAGCTTTGTAGAACACACGTTACATAAGAATGGAAAATAGCTAGGAGGAAGGAAAATAGATTGCATTATTTTCAAAATCTCTAACCAAGAGGAGTGTTTGCTGTCTAAATAAAGTAGGCTGCTCTGACGCACCCAGAAATTTGGCATTTAGGATGTGTGATACAGAAGCCAAGAGCTACTGCCTCAGGAGTCTGTCAAGTCTGAGGAATGGATTTCCCCCAGGCCAAGGGATCTGGAATGTTATGGGTCTCCAATAAATATTGAATGAAATCTGGATCTGATCATCATCTTTGGAGAGGAGTCTCACTATTGGCCAGGAACAGAGTTGCTTCAGCATTTAGCAGATACATCTGAAAAGTCCTCAAAAATGAGAACGTTTGAGGCTGGTGCAGTCATAGTTCCTCTTCTCAAAAATCTTTCCACTGGAGAGGTTTAAAATTTTGGTTTGTTTTGTTAAATAAATGTTGAACACCCATATAGCCCAGGTACTATTCCAGACATTGGACAACACACCATGATGACCTAGGCTCTGAGCTCAAGAATTTCTGAGGTTATGACCTAACTATACTAGTAAGTAGCGTATTTGTTGAGACTTCACTTGAGCTCAGTTTTTCTGTGTGAGGCATTGTGAGAACCACAGCAGAAAGCAAGTCCTTACTGTTTACTGAGGTTACAGAATATACACGCATGAATAATGAAGGCCAATTTAACTCTGATGTGTTTTGGGCAGCACGTGGGTGAAAGTCAATCGTAATGTCCACATTGCTAAATCCTATACTTTTTTTTTCACATCCCATTGTGATTGAGCTTTTATCAACAATTGACAGGGGTCATCATTCTGTTTTCCTTTTGTGCGGTGGTTTTAAAATCTGACTTCCACATTTATTTACACTACTCCCATGAAGAGGTAACATCTGTGTCCCCTCCTTCAATCTTATTGGCTTTGTGATTACTTCGTAGTGGAGTGTAGATTAAGTTACACTATGTGACACAAGCTGGAATCAAGATTGCCGGGAAAAATATCAATAACCTCAGATATGCAGATGACACCACCCTTATGGCAGAAAGTGAAGAGGAACTAAAAAGCCTCTTGATGAAAGTGAAAGTGGAGAGTGAAAAAGTTGGCTTAAAGCTCAACATTCAGAAAACAAAGATCATGGCATCCGGTCCCATCACTTCATGGGAAATAGATGGGGAAACAGTGGAAACAGTGTCAGACTTTATTTTTCTGGACTCCAAAATCACTGCAGATGGTGACTGCAGCCATGAAATTAAAAGATGCTTGCTCCTTAGAAGGAAAGTTATGACCAACCTAGATAGCATATTCAAAAGCAGAGACATTACTTTGCCAACAAAGGTTCGTCTAGTCAAGGCTATGGTTTTTCCTGTGGTCATGTATGGATGTGAGAGTTGGACTGTGAAGAAGGCTGAGCACTGAAGAATTGATGGTTTTGAACTGTGGTGTTGGAGAAGACTCTTGAGAGTCCCTTGGACTGCAAGGAGATCCAACCAGTCCATTCTGAAGGAGATCAGCCCTGGGATTTCTTTGGCAGGAATGATGTTAAAGCTGAAACTCCAGTACTTTGGCCACCTCATGTGAAGAGTTGACTCATTGGAAAAGACTCTGATGCTGGGAGGGATTGGGGGCAGGAGGAGAAGGGGACGACAGGGGATGAGATGGCTGGATGGCATCACTGACTCGATGGACGTGAGTCTGAGTGAACTCCGGGAGTTGGTGATGGACAGGGAGGCCTGGCGTGCTGCGATTCATGGGGTCACAAAGAGTCGGACACGACTGAGTGACTGATCTGATCTGATCTGATCTGATGTGACTTTGGAGGCTAGGTGGTAGTAGGCTTTTCCTGCGTCTCTGGGGTCACTTGCTCTGGCAGAACCGTGTGCCATTTATGAAACTTATGTTGGAGAGGCCCTGTGTAGTCATTCTAGTCAACAACCCCAGCTAAGTCCCTAGCTGAAACCAGCGTCCAGTGAAAAACACACCAGTGAACCACCTGAATGTCCAACCCGGTTGAGCCTTCAGATAACAGCACACCTCGTTGACATCTGATTGTATCTGCATGAGAGAGCCCAAATGAGAACTTCTGCATCAAGCCCTTTGCACATGCCCAGCCTGCAAAATCATAGGCGAAGTAGCAGTTGTTTCAAGTTGCTACAGTTGAGGGCTATTTGTTATACAGCAGTAGTGACTAAAATACATGATATTAAATCTCCTGAGTTGCCTACTATTCCTCTATCCATTTTTAGTCACCTTTGTCAGCTCATCTAGGCCCATGTGCTAAGAGCACAGAGATGGGATTTAGGATCATGGTACTTTCTTCTGACTTCCAGTTCCATGGATCCTGTTGCCCAGTTGAATATCTCAAAGATGCACAATTGCCTTCTTTGGTTCCTTGACCACACAGTATTTCCTTTTGCCACAGGGCTTGCATGCATTGTAGTTCTCTCTCCTAGAATGCCTAACACTGCCCTGCATGAACCCCTCATCCCTCAGATCTGAGATCCCATTTCTAGAAATGGCTCTTGTTCACAAAAGTTTTCCCTGAGATCAGGTTTTCTTGTTTCATGTTCCTATGGAGCATTTAACTCCATTTTAAAAAGTGCATCCTGTCAGCACTGTATTTCCTTTTAAAGCTAAGATCTGGCTCCATTACTACATGCAGTCCATGACAGAATGAATGGCATCTCAATTTTGGTCACAATTTTTTCCCGCAACACTAGCACAATGCCTGACTCCGAGTAATCACTCAATTATTATTTACTCTTTCATTCCACTCCCAACTCTAGTCCCATTTCATTCATTCATAACTTCAGTGGTTCCCTCATTCAGCAAATATTAATCATAATAAAGGCTAACTAAACCCTGTTATGTACCAGTGCCTGAGCTAAGCACTTTATAAGTGCCATCTCCTGAATGTCTCATGTTAACACTATGAGGAAAGTAGTATTATTGCCCTTTAATAGAAGGGAAAGGCAAGATAAATATGGTTCCTAAGGCCATGAAATTATTAAAATGGCAGAGCAAGGATTTGAACCCAGTTCTGTCTGGATTTTAATCTCATGTTCTTGAGCACTGCTCTGATAAGGAGTGGTGGAGGCATGATCTCCTTGTGGTGAAGGATAAGTCTGAAGCCAATGATCACCTCCTTTCCTCATGTAGTTGATGGGAAGCAAAATATGGATGGTAGCTTCTATCCCCTGTGATAAACTGAAAGGCATTAGAGCTGATGGGGCAAGAGAGCCCTGTGTCCTGGCTCCCTTCTCCCAGCACCTAGCATCTTACAAAGCCTAAACCTTGTTTCTAACTGCACCTTGGCTTCCTACTTATGTAGGCCTTCAGAGGTTGGGAGGAAAGCGTGGTCCTCTTTAAGGCTCTAGCCAGCCTCTGCTGGAGTTTTAGGGATGATTGGAAGCAGGTAATCTACCTGTGAAGTAGCAGAACCATCATCTCACCAAATATGCCTGTGCTCATTATTTGCTGAGCAAAATGACTCCCACACTAATTTGTCAGTCTAGCTAGCAGACTGGAGGTGCCGCAGGACCCCTGACTGCCTGGTAATCTAATGGAACAGGGAATACTTCATTACCCTTCAGGTTTTGCACTCATTCTGAACCCAATTATCGTTGTTGCTGCCTACTGCTCAGGGTTGAACTGGCTGACATCTTATTATGGTTGCATCAGCCTTTTCGGTCAGCTAAAGATGTGTGTCAGGGTAGTGTCCCAGAGCTTAAGGAATTAGTCATGAGCAGATGAGTGAGGCTGAGCAGAGGGAGATGACCTCTGATCATGAAGTCCAATGTGTTAGACATGTTGCTTTCCAAGTACGAACTCTGATAGGGTTTCCTGAGGGGATGCAAAGATTCTGAGCAAAGCCTCCAAACAAATGGAACAGAGAATGACCTCACATGAATATAGAGCTTGGCATTTAGTTTCACAAGCCTTGTTGGATTCTCACTCCTCTTATTGAAAGATTTATTACTTTATTGTGCCAGACCTATGTCCCTTTCAGAGAGAGTCAGCTCTTTCTTTACAAAGCCACCTCCACTCATATGAAAGTTACATTATCTGTATCCCAAGCAGGGATACTTTCTGAGAATGAAATGAAGCACTAAGATAATCAGTAAGTGTTAATTGGTCTATAACAAGCATAAAATGGAACTCTCCTGGGCAAACTGCACAATGCCACAATGGACTCCTTGATATTATTAATCCCCAGTAAGAATCAAGTAGAAAACCACTGCTAGGAAGCCCGAATTTTTAAGAATAAAGGGAGGCTGTGGCATAAAATGTGGGACTTGAATTGCTTTTTGACTGTACAGGTTAGCAGCCTTCAAAGTCAGTGCCACTGGAGATCCCCAGTTCCCACAGAAGAAAGATGAGAAGAAAAGCTGTCAGTGTTGGTAATGGAAGTTGGTTAAGAGTCTGGGCAAGGCTGCAGGATTGCCCTGGTAAAAAGACCAGATCAAACAGAAATCTAATTGAAAAATGTCACCTCGTCATAAGTGATTCACTCAACAATGCTGAAGGAATGGCTTAGAGTTTTGCCAACAGTAGCCAGCCTGGGACTGCAGGCCCCTCCTATCCCTTCTGATCTTAGTTGTTAGGTCCTTGAACAGAAAATGCAGTTTATGTCATCCAGTCTTCCAAGTTAAGATTTGGGCGGGGCATTCTTAAAGCAAATGGTGGTTCAGTGAATAGGACCAAAGAGAACACACTCAGCTTAAGGGCAAACATTAAACTTGGAGAAACAGTTTAAGGTGGGAAAACAGAATGCTACAGAACTCTATAGAGCCAATGACAAAAATGAAAATATTGCTTTCAAGTAGCCTAGAAAGAGGGCATTTATGAAACACACAGGAAGTATATCAATTTTAGACAAGCAGATCCGTGATAGCTCTAAAATATGTTTTCTGTAAAATATACTCTGCAAAAACAAATTAGATGTCAGTAACAATAGTTAACATTTGTTGAGCACTTATTCTGTGTCAGGCCGTATTCAAAACCTATAACATGTATTTTTTCATTCAGATATATAGGAAGAAATAAAAGGAAGTTGAATAAATTTAAATAAAATTAAAATTGCAATGGCAGAATTTGAATCCTACATTAGAAACAGCAAAGGGTTGATTTAATAACTGTGAAACATCTAATCCTTGGTATAGAAAAGAATTTATTTTAAAATGCATATAAAAAAGGCAAGTGGATGATAGCTGTTAAACATTATGATACCAACATACTTAAAGACTAGTAAAAACATAAGGAGAAAATGACAAAGATGAAAATGAAGTAGGCAGTTTGCACACAGTGATTTGCATTTGAATAGGCCAAGAGATCAAAGTAAATAGGTAGCGGTGTGGAAAAATAAAATGTTAAGGTTAATTTAATAAATACATACCAAACTTTGTACTCTAGAAAGAATATACCTTTCTGTATTCAACTTCCAATAAAGCACTTATCAAGATAAAATATGTGTGTGTGGAGACTGTAAAAATGTTTCAAATGATTCCCCAAACAATCAGAAATCAAATATATCATTTTAAAAATTTATTTGGCTTAGATGCAGTCCACTGCATTAGGAGTACAGAGCTTTAGCCACTGGACTACCAGGAAAGTCCCACACTATCAAGGAAATAATATTAAAAATTAATAACAAGCGTATTGAAAAGTCTACTCATTTTGAATGAAAATATTATCAATGATCTTGGTCAAAGAGAAAAGTAAAAATTAGTAATATAAAGTTAAGAAATTAACAATAATATTAAGTATGGAAGAGTACAGGCAATGCTAAATTCAGAGGCAAATTCTTATCTTTAAATGCTTTTATTCTTAATATAAGACAAAAATAAGTTAAATACTAAGCATAAGAAACTGGATAAGAAAAACAATAAACAATAGGAAGCAAGAGGTAGAAATTAATGTAGATAAAAGATAAATTATTTTGTTTTTAAAGGTAATATTTTTCAAATTCAAAGAAAGCAATAAATTTCATACTGTATGGATGATTATAGAATATAAAGAAATTGCACCAGTTCTTTTTATGGGTTTAATCTATTACTAAAACCTGAGAGTAAGACAGATCAACCTACATAATGTATTAGTGTATATTATGTATGTTTATGTATATTAAAATTATACTGTGATTTATTCCAGAAGTATAAAAATAGTAGTAAGACTATTAATAAAAGTCATCCACATTAATGGGTCAGAGGATAAACATGACTTGGTAAGACATATAATTAAATACCCATATGTATTAAGTTACAAGTTACATATTTAGTAACTTGGGAATTTAAATACAGAATTTAAATATTTCTAGAGTGGCATAATTATTCATCTGAAACCTATAACGCACATTATGTTAATGTTGAAATGATAGATATATCCCTGCTGAAGTCACAAGGAAGATGGGATATGCTCTGTTTAAAAAGTGATCTAGGGAGAAAATATTTGTAAAAGACATCTCTGGTAAAGGCCTCATCCAAAATATGTTAGAACTCAACAATAAAGAGTAAATTTTCCAATTTTAAAGCAGGCAAACGATCTGAACAGACACCTCACCAAAGATGATATACAGATAGAAACGAAACATGAAAAAGATGTTCACCATCATGCATCACTAGGGAAATTGCAATTTAAAACAATGAGCTATTACTGCATAGCTGCTAGAATGTCTAAAATCCAAAATGCTGGCAACACCAAGTGCCTATGAGAATGTAGAACAGGAACCCTCGTTTCTTGCTAATGGGAATGCAAAACAGTATCAAAAGACGGTTTCGCAGTTTCTTACAAAACTAAACATGCTATTACCATATAATCCAGCATAGTGATTGTTGGTATTTACCAAGAAGATGAAAATTTATATTCATACAAAGCCTGCACACAAATATTTATGACAGCTTTATTCATAACTGCCCAAACTTGGAATCAGCCAAGATATCCTTCAATAGCTGGATGGATAAATAAGTATTTATCATGTAGACTAGGACATTGGGCGTTAATTAGCTCTAACGGAGAATAGCCTCTACGTGCCATGAGTAGTGTGGGTTTGCCCTCAGAACCCAGGGCTGAGTAAGTATCAAGCACAATGCCTTCCCATTGTTTCCATCCCATTCAGGACTGTAGAAGTGTACAGTCACTCAGCCTTATGCATGGTCACCACCTTTGTGGTTCCTCTCTGTCTTCGCTCACCCACAATATCTCCATATATTACTTGGACACATATACTTTCCACTGACTTTGCCCAAGCTTTCATAAGCTGAAAGAAAACCAGTTATTGATGAGAAATGCAAAACACAAATAGCACTCTACTGACAAATAATGATGAAGCACATTTGGCCATATGTCAACAAGCTTAAAGGTAGGAGGCTGACTGTGATTAATATCATGTGCATTCCCCTCAAAGAGTTCCATGAAACTCTCACAATTTGCAGAATTAAACTGTAGTTTGTGTGTAAACAAGATCTTAATGGTTCCTGGAAGATCCTCACATTTTAAAATAATGATCTTGAAAACCAAAACCAAACATCAGTGCCTACAAATGCTGTGAATTGTAATCGATATATCTTAAGACATTAAAAATTCACTGAGCTTAGAAGAGGATGCATCAATTAACATCTCTATTGAATATGCGAGACTGTGTCAAATCACAGATACTGTGTAGGAGGTGGTGTGAACCTGCTGTTTTTAGCACTTGGGCCATATTTATTGGGCCAAAACTGAGTTACATAAAAATGTCTTGGTAGAAATGGCAATGAGAATCCTTCCTGGGAAGATATGTTTAGCTGCATGGAGCTCAGAAAAAAAATGACTTAAAAATACATTTCTAGTGTTACAATTTATATACAGTAAAATGCACCAAATCAGGCCTGTTTAGTTTGCATGTGGCCAAGCCTGTTGGGTCTTCCCTGGTGGCTCAGTGGTAAAGAATCTGCCTGCAGTACAGGAGACCCGGGTTTGATCCCTGGGTTGGGAAGATCCCCTGGAGAAGGGCGTGGCACCCACTCCAGTATTCTTGCCTGGAGAATTCCATGGACAGAGGAGCCTGGTGGGCTAGAATCCATGGGGTTGCAAAGAGTTGGACACGACAGAGTGACTACTTTCGCTTTCAAGCCTGCCCAAACCTTCAGTCACATTGACTTAATCATCACGTGTGTATTGCCTCCTGCACTGAAAGTTCTAGGGCTTCAGATATAGCTGGATGCAGGAGCTCAGGTGGTATCATCAGGACAGTCTGTTTTTCAGCTTTGTTTTCTTTCTTTGCTGGTTTCAGCCACCCTCTCTCCTTGTGCCCCTCTCAATTTCCCATCTGTTTTTTTCCTGAGTTGAAGTCCAGGCAAAATGAGAACTCCCTTTTTCTTACAGTTCTGACTAAAGTCAGAGGACTGCAGCTCTTTGGCTTGGATTAGGTCACATACTTTTCCAAACACTGGTCACTGTGGCCGGGAGTTTGGAGGATCAGTTCTACCCTCTTCCCATGCGCTGGGGTAACAGGATAATTGGAGCGCTGGTTCCAGAAAACAAAGAATGGATGCTGGACAAGAAAGTTAACAAATGTCCACGAAAACTTGGAAGGAGGCTTTAATCTCTTCTTACATGAAATGGTGATGTGATGATGATATTAATGAACATAATCACTATTGCTTATGAAATCCCCACTGTATTCCAAGCTCTATCTACAAACAGTCCTGATCATAACACCGTAAGACCAGCGTTAGTGTGCCCTTCTACTAAGGATAACTCTGAAGCTCAAAAAGATTAAATGAATTGCCAAGACAGAGTAGCTATTAAGTGAGGAAGTCAGAATTTTAACCAAAGTCTCTCATAGCTCCGTCTATTGTGCCTGTCCCTAAGTAAGCATTTCTTGCTTGTGATTTGATAGGGAAAAAATGGAGCATGTGTGTGTATGTGTGTATCTGTCTACTGAGAACTGAGAGACAGATGGCTAAGGAAACAAGTCACACAGGGGAAAAAGATGCTTTGAGACTGGGCACCCCTGACTGCATGGGCATGTCCCACCAGCAGTACATTTTGCATTTCTGGAAACGCACAGGCCCACGTGTGGTTGGGAGACCCCCGTCTATGGGGACTCTGTGAGGTGGGCAGGCAGTTTTTCCACATCACATATTTCTATGGCTTTGTTTTCCTTGTCAAGTTCCCGACAGCTGCGAAACTTATTAAGACAGAATCGTGTTGCATATTCATCAGACGACTTGTTAATCATCTGCTAGGCCCCTTCGGAGAGCAGGAGTCCTGGAGCTCAAATGATGAATAACAGACAGCATGTCCTCACCCGCTCTTGAGGGTTGGTATTGGCAATTATATAAAAGTTTTTGGGAAAGTGGGTTTAAAGCAGGAGAATTCGTTGTTTGTGACTCCACTATAATTTCTTTTTGATCATCTACTCGTTATCTTCCTCTGTCCCCACTGTTTAGGTAAAATAGGAATACTCTCCAGTTTACAGAAGGGAAAACAGACCCAAAGAATGAATGAAGGGCTTCAGTGCAGGGCATGCTGGAATTCAGGGCTCTTAATCCTCCATTCATGGGCTTCCCTGGTGACTCAGTGGTAAAGAATTCGCCTGCAGTGCAGGAGATCCTGGTTCCATCCCTGATCCAGGAAGATCCCCTAGAGAAGGAAACGGCAACCCGCTCCAAGATTCTTGGTTGGGAAATGCCATGGGCAGAGGAGCCTGGTGAAATACAATCCAAGGGGGTGCAAAAGAGTCACACACAACTTAGTAACTAAACACAGCCCTTCATTCAGCATCCCTAGGAGTGGGGATCTTTCATCTGTGCTTTGCTGCGAGAAGCTGCTCATTTGAACACACGATTATCAAAGATGTGTGCCCTTTGTCTCTTTAGTTCACCAACAAATTCCAAATTCCTAGAACAGTGCCTGGGCCAAAAAAGAGGGTCAGATATATTTGCTGAGTGAGTCCAAGCTCCCTAGACTCCAAGTAGGCACCTTACTTATGACACCCAATGAACATTGCCCAGTGTCAAGCCACTATGATTTTCAGGAGTAGTGTTTTTTGTAAGGCCTCGCAAAGAACTGCAGTGAATGCTGCTGATTCCCACAAACCCAGTCTGATTGCAAACCCTCGCTCAGGATGCCTCTTTAGATTTCTAGCAGATCTCAAAATTATGCCTCAAAATTGCTTCTCCTGTCTGCTATGTTCTTCCCTCACCACTTACCTTAAGATGGGCCCAGCTCTTGCCTTAATTCTTCCAAAGCACAGATAATGCCAGTCTGAGGTATTTAATAATCAATTTTCTCTTCTGTAGAATGAGCACAGTAATAGTGGAACCTATTTCATAGTGATTATCGGGAGTTCCTGAGACAACAGGTGTGAAATATCAGGTGTGGAGTAAGTATGGTAAGAGTTAGCTATTGTCATTATCATCAAGAGGTGCTGGAATCGGATCACTGGGTTCAGGTTCCAGCTCTGCTGTTTGGTAGCTGTGTGATCTTGTTGCTTAACTTCCCTCTGCCTCAGTTTCTCATCTGTAAAATGGGGATAAAAATGGAATTTGCCGAATAGGGCTTCTATGAGGCTTAAATGAATCAATATCTTGTAAAGAAGATGGAGTATTTGCGGACACATAGTCAGTGTCATAAATGTAGCAGCAGTGGTATCTGGTCAGATACCAGTGTCTCGGCTCCTGGAGTCCTGGGCTCTCAGGACCCGGTTTCTCCAATTTGCTTTTACTCACCACCTTCTCAGAATTCCTCACCTTCCGCCTACCCAGTCTTTTACTTATCCTTTGTCCTCTATCTTTCTCTTCAGACCTTGTCAGAGGAAAAACAAAAATGTTAGACCCAGAATGGCTCGGTCTATGATTAAGATGGGCTGTTAATGCTCTTGACTGAAATTCTCAACATCTCAGAAGTATATGCATGTGTCTATATATACATTTAGGCCCAGAGGCATCTGGACTTTGCTGACCACCCATCCCTCTTATAAGTCCATCTCCTGCTCCGTGACCTTGTCTCCATCCTGCAGGGTAGCCCTGATACACCTGCTTTGAGAGTCTTCTCTTTCTGCGGGGAAGCATAATGTACTAGTGGTTAAGAGGACAGTCTGCTGAGGCAGACAGCCCCACAGGGAAGTCTTGACTCTGTGATTTCTACCCCAGGCAATTTCCTTTCTTCTCTTGCTCCTCAATTCCCTCAACTGTAAAGTGGGTAGAATAAAAGTTACCTCATTGACTGTGAGGCTTAGAAAAGTTGTGTGAAAAAACTTTTATGTGAAAGTAGGTAGTAACATGGCAGTCGTGTATAAAATTCATAGTCTGCAGTGATCCCTTTAGGTTTTTTGCTCTAATTCACTACATGAGAGAGGATGAGATGGTTGGATGGCATCACCGACTCAATGGACATGAGTTTGAGTAAACTCCGGGAGTTGGTGATGGACAGGGAGGCCTGCTGTGCTGCAGTACATGAGGCTGCAAAAAGTCAGACATGACTGAGCAACTGAACTGAACTACACAGTAAATGACAGATCAGTTATCCTTACACTTTGTGGCACATTAAAATCATCTAGAGAGATTTTAAGGCTCTGAGGCTCATGGAGTATGCCAGACTAATTAGAATTTCTAGCAGCAATGGACACTAGTATTTTTAAAATATACCAAGGGCTGCCAAGTTTGGGGCCAGTGTTATAGATTGCTTTCCAGTCTCTTTGCAAATAGCATGAACCATAGAGTTTGGCCCGGCTGTGTGATCTGATGCTGTTGTGTCTAAGGATATCTTGCCTGTGAGTGGTGTTTTGCCCATGTGTCATGTCAGCCCAGCCAGAACATAAGGGCCAAGGGAACTGACCACAGCACAGACCTCCTTGTCTTCACCATCCTAAAGCCTAGAAAGGTGTGTGTCTTGAATTCAGCATGAGTTTGTTCGTGATGAATTAATTGAAATAGAAAATAGGCTTTAGCTGGTAGAAAGGTGACCTGACAGGCCATTTCAAAGAGGTTGAAAGCTGACAGCAGGGAGTCTGAGGCCAGTCCATGCTGCTTGCTGCTTTATTTGAAATATGACACTCTCTAATTGTGTGATCTTAGATAAGTTAATTAACCTCTTTGTGCTTCAATTTCTCCATCCATAAAAGGGAGTTAATAATAAGACCTACTTCTTAGAGTTGTTGTAAGAATTAAATACAACACATGTGAAGTACTTAACATAATACTTCACCAGGAAGTGTTGCTTGTTACTACTATTATTATCCTGAAGACTTGTTCTAACCTGCCTCAGAGTTCAGCTACAGGCCTATGCAACAAACTGGTGTGATCATAAGATGTTTATTTCTCCGTTTCCTTGGATGGGGTCTGAGACAGTAGAGTTGCTTTATTTGGAATTCTGTTCTGCTTTATTGACTATGCCAAAGCCTTTGACTGTGTGGATCACAATAAACTGTGGACAATTCTGAAAGAGATGGGAATACCAGACCACCTAACCTGCCTTTTGAGAAACCTGTATACAGGTCAGGAAGCAACAGTTAGAACTGGACGTGGAACAACAGACTGGTTCCAAATAGGAAAAGGAGTACGTCAAGGTTGTACATTGTCATCCTGATTATTTAACTTATATGTAGAGTACATCATGAGAAATGCTGGGCTGGAGGAAGCACAAGCTGGAATCAAGATTGCCAGGAGAAATCTCAATAATCTCAGATATGCAGATGACACCACCCTTATGGCAGAAAATTAAGAACTAAAGAGCCTCTTGATGAAAGTGAAAGTGGAGAGTGAAAAAGTTGGCTTAAAGCTCAACATTCAGAAAACTAACATCATGGCATCTGGTCCCATCACTTCATGGCAAATAGATGGGGGAACAGTGGACACAGTGTCAGACTTTATTTTTCTGGGCTCCAAAATCACTGCAGATGGTGATTGCAGCCATGAAATTAAAAGACGCTTGCTCCTTGGAAGGAAAGTTATGACTAATCTAGACAGCATATTAAAAAGCAGAGACATTACTTTGTCAACAAGGGTCAGTCTAGTCAAGGCTATGGTTTTTCCAGTGGTCATGTATGGATGTGAAATTTGGACTATAAAGAAAGCTGAGCACTGAAGAATTGATGCTTTTGAACTATGGTGTTGGAGAAGACTGTTGAGAGTCCCTTGGACTGAAAGGAGATCTAACCAGTTCATCCTAAAGGAGATCAGTCCTGGGTGTTCATTGGAGGGCCTGATGTTGAAGCTGAAACTCCAATACTTCGGCCATCTGATGTGAAGAGCTGACTCATTTGAAAAGACCCTGACACTGGGAAAGATTGAGGGCAGGAGGAGAAGGGGACAACAGAGGATGAGATGGCTGGATGGCATCACCCACACAATGGACATGGGTTTGGGTGGACTCCAGGAGTTGGTGATGGACAGGGAGGTCTGGAGTGCTGCGGTTCATGGGGTTTCAAAGAGTCGAACATGACTGAGCGACTGAACTGAACTGAATGCATCCGAGTTTTTTGTCTGTTTTTGTTCTTTGTTTTGTTTTTTGTTTATTTTAGTACTCAATACCAATGCCTGACACATACTAGAACTCAGTAAATGTTCAAATGAAAGAATAAATAGAGGAGCTGGGCCATCTCTCTTAGACACTGCTGGTTATCGCTGTAAGAAAGGAGGGATCGTGTTTTTTTCGAAAAGAAATACAAATATAGACAAGACTCAGAATGGAGAAAACAGACACCCCAGGCACATTGTCATTTAAATCATCATCAGATGCTACATGTAATTCCTGACACTGACTTCCCACAAGTCTGCCTTACTGTTGCAGAACAATTTTTCTGGCTGTTTATTTTTGTAGTCTCTCCATCTCAGCCTTTGCTGGGTCCCCACGTCATCCTCGCTAATTCATTCAGTTATCAATGCGGCAATGCCTAATTATAAGCTACAGTGAAACAAGTCTAGAAAGGAACACTGTGACAAGTTTCCCTCTGCCTCAGAAAAGGGCCTCATGTCAGCATGGGGCTCAGATGCTTTCTGCTTCTTGAATGCATCAGCTCAGCTACCAGGTCTATGGCCATTCATAGTGTGTTGTCTTACAGATGCTACAGGTTCTGCTTGTTCTATATGGTGTTTTTAAATTAAGGAATTTATTTTTTAATTTTATTTGTGGTTGCACTGGGTCTGTGTTGCTGTGCGCAGGCTTTTCCTAGTTACAGTGGGTAGGGGCTACTCTTTGTTGTAGTGCGTGGGCGTCTCACTGCCGTGGCTTCTCTTGCTGTGAAGCACAGGCTCTGGGCGAGCAGCCTTCGGTAGTGTGGCACATGGGCTTAGTAGCTCCGCAGCATGTGGGATCTTCCTGGACCAGGGATCAAACCCATATCCCTTGCACTGGCAGTCAGATTCTTATCCATTGGATCATCAGGGAAGTCCTGGATCACGAGTTTGTCTACCTTTAAAAGGAAATATAAACCTTTTGGGGGAGGGTACATTTATCTATTAGGTTGGGGAATCCATCTGGTATGATCTGAGAGTGATAAGAATGTGTTAGTTGCTCAGTCATATCCAACTCTTTGCAATCCCATGGATTGTAGCCCCCCAGGCTCCTCTGCCCGTGGACCTCTCCAGGCTACAATACTGGAGTGGGTTGTCATTCCCTTCTCCAGGGGGTATTATCTGAAAATTAGGTAAATGGTGGGTGACAGTGTAACTGCAAAACAGAAGACAGTAGATCAGGGTGTATTTTTTTTTAATTGAAATGTAGTTGATTTAAGTGTGGTGGTTCAGTGGTAAAGAACCTGCCTGCCAATGCAGGTGACACAGGAGACGGGGGTTTGACCCCTGGGTCAGGAAGATCCCCTGGAGGAGGAAATGGCAACCCACTCCCATATTTTTGCCAGAAAAATTCCATAGATATAGGAGCCTGGCAGGCTACAGTTCATGAGGTTGCAAAGAGTTGGACATGACTGAGCAACTGAGCTCACACAGCCACACAAGTTAACCCTAATGCTACCAGAGGATGTTAATACTGTTATCTGAAACCACAATGGAAACAAAGGGATCCATGGTCAAATAAGTTTAGAAAACTGACTAAGCTCTGAGGGAGAGAAGGAATTCATCCTAAATGTATATCCTGTTTCTGACTCTTCGGAACCAGAGCTGTTTTATTTTTGGTTCTCCAAAGCAAATCGAACACTTAATAAATGTATTGTTCAATCACTCAATCCTGTCTGACTCTTTGTGACCCCATGGACTGCAGCACGCCAGGCTTCCCTGTCCTTCTCTATCTCCCAGAGTTTGTTCAAACTCATGTTCATTGAGTCAGTGATGTTGTTATTTAACCATCTCATCCTCTGTCACTCCCTACCCCTCTTGCCTTCAATCTTTCCCAGCATCAGGATCTTTTCCAATGAGTCAGTTGTTTTATAATGTATGGAAACTCAAAGACAGATTTCGTCTTGGAACCAGCTTTCCTGTCATCAGTAGACTCAAGACTGTCCCTGGTATCTTGTATCTCCTGTTTCCATCCCCTGGCCTGCCTTGACCATGAGGTATTCTCTCTCTGCATTACCTCTACCTGGCTGCAGCTCCCCCTGCCGCCCCTCACACCCCCCACCCCCCAATGTCTCCTGTTTAGTCTCCTCTCTTATACCTTCCTTGAGTCCCTTTTAATAATCTGGCAGCAAGAAATTTTTACATGAGCTCCAGGCTCTCTGAATATCCAAGAGAGCTTTTGGCACTGTGGCCCTCCAGCAAATGATTCTTTTAGAGCCAATGGGTCTGAAGCAGAAAAAGTTCTTTCTGGGAAGTCGCAAGTCTTTGGTGGCAGGAAGTACAGACATACAGGCTAAAGGTTTTCCCATGAAATCTTGAAGGGATCCATGGAAGATCTGTGGAGGAGGACCTGTGTTCTAAATCAGCAACTTTCACGCATATTCATTCTACAGCTTCCCATCATGGTTTTCCACCTCAAAATGTTTTTCTTTTATTTAAATAATCATGCACTTGTTTTAGATTTGTTGCTGTGGTTCAGTCACTCACTTGTGTCCGAGTCTTTGCAACCCCATGGACTGCAGCACGCCAGGCCTCCTTGTCCTTCAGTATCTCACGGAGTTTGCTCAAACTCATCATATCCATCAAGTTGGTGATGCCATCTAACCATCTCATCCTCTGCCGCCCTCTTCTCCCACCCTCAATCTTTCCCAGCATTAGGGTCTTTTCCAGTGAACTGACTCTTCACATCAGGTGGCCAAAGTATTGGAGCTTCAGCTTCAACATCAGTCCTTACAATGAATATTCAGGGTAATCCAAACCCTTAATTAAAGGTGACAGAACTCAAATTTGAGTAGTTTTAGCAAAACACAGAATATGTTGGTTTCTGTAGCTGGGAGGGATGGAGGAGAGGCTTGCTTTAGGTGTGACTGAATCTTGGAACATAAACAATAAATATTCTCTGGGCCTCCCATCTCTCAGCTCTGCCTTTTCCTTTTGCTTCTCTGTGTTGATTTCACTTTCTTCTTTTGCAGATGTATTTCCTCCCAGTAGATGTGACTTGGATGATAGCATTTCTGGGGATCACAGCTTATTACCCAGGGTGGAGAAGGCTTCATGTCTGAACACTCAATTATAAAACCCCAGAGTCACCTGTCCATTCAGGATCAGAGAAGTGAAATAGGGTCATCACACTAGGGCTGGATCATGTGACACCCCTGCCCATCTTCCCCATCCCCCTTACAGCCAAGATTTGGGGGAATTGTAAACTGAGGCCCCACCAGAACTACTTGGAGTCAGAGAATATTCAGGTCCTCAAAAGAGGGAAGAGACAATGGACTGAGTTATAGAACACATGTGTCTTACAGAATTCTGTAGGGGAGAGGGCAACGCTTAAGACAAAGGTATAACAGAACTTCAAACAAAAATGAGGGAGCAAGTTTAGATTTTATTAACTAAGATCACTCAAATTACTCAATATAAGCTAAATATCATGTTTGTCTAAGGAACTGACTGGTCTTGGTGATGAAAACCACTGTTTAAGTCACCTTGATCTAAGAGAAAAAGCAAATTCCCCACATTTCCAACACAAGGGTGCATTTTCTCATCACTAATTTGGCCTTGCTGATGAACCCAAGTCTCGTCATTTCTCATAATAAAATGTCTGCCATTTAATAAATGTTTAATGCATATTAGTTATTTCTGTCACTTTGACTTAGATTATTACAAGAACAGTCTCATTAAATATTTATAATCACCTTATATATATAATAACCTTATGTTATAATTGCTCCTAGTCTAGGAAACTGGAACTCAGAGACTTTGTGATCATAAGAGCATACCATTAATAATGGTGGAGCTGATATTATCCAGTTTTGTCAGACTCCAAAGTCAGAGCTCTTGATCTCTACATAATGAATTTGATCGCAGGTAGTTGGGAAAAGAGAGGAGAAAATTGTCTTTCTTGACTTAACTCTAGTACAGGCCCAGAGCAGTAATTTGTACCACCCCAGCCTTTAGGCACTCACTGTGTCATCGTAATTGCAAAGCATCCATTATACAAGCACTCTTTACTTAATTTCCAAGACTGTTGAGTAGAAGATGCTGTCTTGACATCCCAATCCAATAACATACAACAAAATCTCCCCACTGACATTTCTTGCTTATATACAGATGGCATATCCTATTCAATTCGAACGGCAGAAACATGATTGGGCTAGTTTTCAGCAGTTCCATTTGATCCTTTATTGGTGTCCTTTTGTTAGTAATCATCTCCTCCTGTGTTGTGGATAATTTCAGCATTACTGAAGCTCCAGGTTATCTCACTTCTGTTGATGCTGGTTGCCCATGCTTGTTCATTTTCTGCCTCCTGCCAAGATGTTCGTCTTCATTTTGTATGTGTCAGCAGCTTGAGGGCCTTGAAAAATGTAACTAAGATTCTTGAAGAAAAAAAAAATCAAATTCACTCTGGTTTAGGCAGTGACTGCGATTTTTCTTCCGATACTTACTTGACTCTTAAGTCCTTGCTGACCCACATCTATATATGGAAATAGCATTAACACTTGTAAGAGAAAGCAGATTGTCTACTTAAAAATCTTGGATCAGATGTGTAGTTTAAATATCTTACAGCTTTATTCGTCAATGATATTTCAATAAAGTTGAAAAAAAATCTTTGGATCAGAGAGTACCATGGAGTCCCCCATCCTGGGTCTCTTCTTTGGAACTTTATGGTTCTCTTCCCTCCTCCCTGAGTCCTTAGTGTCTTTCCCCTGGCTCCTCTAGTCTCTGTCATTTCTCAGGTTCCTGTCTGGTGTATTAGGATATTTCAACTGCAAATGAAAGCTTACATTGTAAGGACACATGTCTCTCATGTCAAGAAATCCCCATTTCGGTCAGTTTCAAGTGGGTTCGTTCAGGAGCTCAGGTCACTTCCCTCTCTTGTTCTGTTCCGCTTGTTAGGTACCTCGGTTCTCAGGCTTGTCCTCTTGTTGCTGCAACTGACTTTGAATTCCAGGTGTCACGTGATGCAATCTGACTAGCTGAAATAGACACGTTTATGTCTTGCCCTCTTGTCATCATTGAGGGATGCTCTCCCACAAGCCCCCAGCTCTCACTTCAATGGGAGGAACTGCAGCCCGGGCTCATGCCTGAACCTTGTGGTTTTAAACTAAAAAGGATTTATGTTCTGTGACGAGGAAGAGGCCCTGCTCTGAATACCTAACTGTGTGGGGTGAGAAGAACAAAATAACTGGGTTCTATCACTAAAAGAAGTGAGATACAGAAGGTAGAGTCTGTGTTACTCTCTTGGGCAGACTTTAGGTGTGGCTAATACTGAACTGAATGACCTTGGCTGTAACCAGCAGGGTGAGGACTTCTAGTTATTTATCGTTAGCCTGGGTTTCTTCTGAGAATCAGAGTGTAAATTCCAAATACCTGCTTAGCTCTTCCACTTAGATATAGTTCTTGCATTTGGGTAACCTACAAACTTCCAGTCATTAACAGCTCAGATCCCACAGGCTCCTTCCTTGAAAGTGTCACATGACTTTTCAATTTGCCTCTTTAATTTTTTGGAGTGTATCCAGGCCAGAACCTAAGCAGAGATTACTCAAATGAACAAAGGTCATGGTAGTGAGTCTCATTCTCATTCTGGTGTGTGCTATGAGCAGCTTTTATGGGCCTTTGTTTTTCTATTGTGCCTTATGTGAGCAGAATTCCTCCGTGAAAGATCAGGGAAATACAGAAGTCTTTACACGGTAGTGTGGGGCTGTAAAAATGGCCATGCAAACTCAATCCACACAAAATGGTCTTGATAATATATGAGAAATTATACTAGTATTTTGTGACCTTTAAAAACATCTATTGGAATATTGGGATGACTTATATAACACTACTATGTATAATATAAAATAGATGACTAATGAGAACCTACTGTATTATGCAGGGAAATCTACTCAATGCTCCATGGTGACAAAGAGGGGAGAAGTGAAAATCACTCAGTCATGTCTGACTCTTTGCAACTCCATAGACTATACAGTCCATGGAATTCTCCAGGCCAGAATACTGGAGTGGGTAGCCATTCCCTTCTCCAGGGGATCTTACCAACCCAGGAATTGAACTGGGATCCCCTGCCTTGCAGGTGGATTCTTTACCAGCTGAGCTACAAGGGAAGCCCTCAAAGAGGGAATACACACACACACACACACACATACACACACACACACACACCTGATTCACTTTGCAGTACAGCAGAAACTGATATGACAATGTAGAGCAAATAAACTCTAATAAAAATTTGTCTATCTAAACATTAAAACCTCTCTTACGGTTACTTATAAAAATATATGGATATGGAAAAATAGTACAACTGATATTCACTTAGTGTTGTTTAAATCATAAGAAACATTGAGACTCAAAACGTTGTGTTTCTTTAAAAAAAAGTTATAAAGAGTAGTGTGAACAGTGCCTGCCTTCTTCCCATCATATAATTCATAATACTGTGTCAAACTCTTTTCTGTCTTGCTTCTTTCTAAGTTTGAAGTAGCTTCCAACATTCTATCCTTTGCACTTTTAACATTGTGAAATAGCGCCAAGAGTTCTTTTCACGAGAAGGTTTTAAAGGCACCAATTTCTTTAGGGTATTTTCCTTCTTTTCTTCATTTATGTGGCTAAATCGCCTTCAGTAAGTTCCTCTGGCTGCCTATCTAGAGTTTCTCCAGTTGCAGCAGTCAGCATTCCACTGTCAGCTATTGAGTTGGCCAAAATGTTCATTTGGGTTTTTATATAAGATGGTTTGGGAAAATCCAAATGAACTTTTCAGCCAACCTAGTATTACTATGCTATTTGCATTCAATCTGAATTTTGCTCTTAGTGTTTTTATTTGTTCTTTGCCGCACATTCCTCTTTGTTGGCCAGCCTCATCTTTTGATTACCCTTTTCTGTCAAATGTCCCACAGGTTTATCACTGAGAGACAATGAGACAACACCACTCCAAGGTTTGCTGGCTGTGAGTGAGCTGAACTACAAGTGCATTGACCAGTCACTGCTAGCCTTTGTAAGATGTGAGTTGATTGACCCCTGTCCTTGAGGCATATCTGTTATTGATATATTAGAGTGATTTGTGGACAGATGAGTCGGCAGCACAGTTTCAACTTTATTCAATGACTCACAGTTAATATACCATGGTAACTGAAAATCGAACTGTGTTGTTCAGGGACTGGTGTTACTGAATTAAACTGTCACATCTGAAATCTGCACACCAGATTTCAGACTCTGAAGAGTGAAGGGTGCCTCTGTTATAATTCAAGACAGTTCCACTCGTTCACTGGCCACTCCCTGTCAGTGTTTCTTTCTGCTCTATGCTTCCGAGACACCCCAGGTCAGCATCTTACTTCCAGGTGGCTATGACGTAGGCAGAGCATAGCTTTCATCAGATGCCCACTCCTTGATGATATATCTCGTCTCTAGCTTTAGCAAGGATGTGCTTTTAGCCTTGAGTCTGCAGTAGGCATGGACTGGAAACAGCCGTATTTAGGGGGGTGTTGTGCAATGTATCACTGCTGAGAAGCAAGAATGCCATTAGCAAGTTTAATAAGCCACATGACTGCTCATGTGTCAACCAAAGATGGTAAAGGGAACAATTATGTAGTCAACAGGTTTTCCTTTCTGTTTCTGGTCCTTTGGTAAAAGTGAAAATTCACCCTCTTGGTGGATAGGCTTTCCAAATCTAGTCTAATCCAATCAAATAAGCCAAGCCCTAAGAAAAGGCCTGGAAGACTAGCACCGCCTTGCTGTGTGACCCTGCACAGAAATCTTAACCTTGGTTTACCTGCGTTATGTTCCTCCCTTGGCTTTCAAATCTTCTCTGTGCCTCAGATACATTATAGTTCCTTTGATACTCTTCAAGGTAAATTCTGCTTTAACCTCTGGTGGTTTGCAGTAGTGAGGAAAGTTTGGGGCTTACTGACTTGGAACTCATTAAAATATCACTCTTTTAGTAAAAATAGAGGGTATATGCATCTCCTGTTTTTTTCTTGTATTTACTTAGTTATATGCTTCCTTTTATGTGACAAAGAGAACCATTAGGTTATGAAAAGAGCACAGATGTTGGAATCAGACAGGGCTGAGTTGGAACCCAGACTTGTACTGAGTATACCTGAGATGTTTTATGTCATCTCACTGAGAATGAACTTGGTATGTGGTGGCTACTGTCATTAACTGATCATAAGTTGATGTGTGGGTCAAATAAGCTGATGTATGTGAAATATTTCACATAATAACTGGAACATTAAATGTGCTCAAAATTCTATCTTTATAACTCCTCTATTCTCCTTTCTACTTGAACTTCTAGTAAATTCAGAGACAAACCTCAGTTGTTCAGTTGTAATGATTAACCAATCCTAAACATTTGATGTAGCTAGCTTTCTGCATTCTATAAACTACTTTTTTTTGAATGGATTTTATTCTTAATTGTTTCCTTTTGAAGGTACTTTAATATAATATTAGAACCCCCCTCAATTTGTGGATATAGATGGGAATACAAAAAAGATGAATGAATAAATAGTTGGTGTAGGCATACCTTAGAGATACTATGTGTTCAGTATCTTTACGGTAAAGTATCTCTACCACCATGGTAAAGTGAATATATTGTAATAAAGTAAGTTACATTACTTTTTTGGTTTATCAGTGCATATAAAATTTATGCTTACACTACACTGTAGTCTATTAAGTGCAAAATAGCATTAGGTCTAAAAAAATGTACATACCTTAATTTAAAAATACTTCATTGCTAAAAAAAAAAAAAAATGCCAAGCATCATGAGTCTTCAGTGAGCATTTTGCCCATGGTAGAACTTCTTTAAAAAATGGAGTCAGTCGTCTCTAACCTTGTCATTGCTTTATCAATGAAGTTTATGTTATATTCTAAATCCTTTGTTGTCATTTCAACAATCTTCACAGTGTCTCACTAGGTTTATATTCTATCTGAAGAAACAACTTTCTTTGCTAATCCATAAGAAGCAACTCTGGTTCCTCTGCCTTTTCTAAATCCAGCTTGAACATCTGAAAGTTCATGGTTCACGTACTGTTGAAGCCTGACTTAGACAATTTTGAGTATTACTTTGCTAGCATGTGAGATGAGTGCAATTGTGTGGTAGTTTGACCATTCTTTGGCATTGCCTTTCTTTGGGATTAGAATGAAAACTGACCTTTTCCAGTCCTGTGGCCACTGCTGAATTTTCCAAATTTGCTGACATAGTGAGTGCAGCACTTTCAAAGTATCATCTTTTAAGATTTGAAATAGCTTAACTGGAATTCCATCACCTCCACTAGCTTTGTTCATGTGATGCTTCCTAAGGCCCACTTGATTCTAGGATGTCTGGCTCTAGGTGAGTGATCACATCATCGTGGTTATCTGGGTCATGAAGATCTTTTTTGGATAATTCTTCTGTGTATTCTTGCCACCTCTTCTTAATATATTTTGCTTCTGTTAGGTTCATACCATTTCTGTCCTTTATTGTGCCCATTTTTGCATGAAATGTTTCCTTGGTCTCTAATTTTCTTGATGAGATCTCTAGTCTTTCACATTCCATTGTTTTCCTCTATTTCTTTGTAGTGATCACTGAATTTTTGAATTGATCACTGAATTGATCACCATGAACTTCCAGATGTTCAAGCTGGATTTGGGAAAGGCAGAGGAGCCAGAGATCAAATTGCCAACATCTGTTGAATCATCAAAAAAGCAAGAGAGTTCCAGAAAAATATCTACTTCTTTATTGACTATGCTTTATTGACTATGCCAAAGCCTTTGACTATGTGGATCATAACAAACTGTGGAAAATTCTCAAAGAGATGGGAATACTAGACCACCTGACCTGCCTCCTGAGAAATCTGTGTGCAGGTCAAGAAGCAACAGTTAGAACTGGGCATGGAACAACAGACTGGTTCCAAATCAGGAAAGGAGTACATCAAGGCTGTATATTGTCACCCTGCTTATTTAACTTTTATGCAGAGTACATATGCAAAATTCTGGGCTGGATGAAGCACAAGCTGAAATATCAATAACCTCAGATATTCAGAAGACACCACCCTAATGGCAGAAAGTGAAGAACTAAAGAGCCTCTTGATGGAAGTAAAAGAGGAGAGTGAAAAAGTTGGCTTAAAATTCAACATTCAGAAAACTAAGATCATGGCATCTGGTTCCATCACTTCATGGCAAATAGATGGGGAAACAGTGGAAACTGAGAGACTTTATTTTGGCAGGGGCAGGGGGGAGGGTGCTCCAAAATCACTGCAGATGGTGACTGCAGCCATGAAATTAAAAGACGCTTGCTCCTTGGAAGAAAAGTTATGATCAACCTAGACAGCATACTAAAAAGAAGAGTAATTACTTTGCCAACAAAGGTCCATCTCGTCAAAGCTATGGTTTTTCCAGTAGTCATGTATGGATGTGAGAGTTGGACTATAAAGAAAGCTGAGCGCTGAAGAATTGATGCCTTTGAACTGTGGTGTTGGAGAAGACTCTTAACTGCAAGGAGATCCAACCAGTCCATCGTAAAGGAAATCAGTCCAGAATATTTATTGGAAGGACTGATGCTGAAGCTGAAACTCCAATACTTTGGCCACCTGACATGAAGAACTGACTTATTGGAAAAGACCCTGATGCTGGGAAAGATTGAAAGCAGGGGGAGAAGGGGACTATAGAGGATGAGATGGTTGTATGGCATCACTGACTCGATAGACATGAGTCTGAGTAAGCTCTGGCAGTTGGTGATGGACAGGGAGGCCTGGCATGCTGCAGTCCATGAGGTTACAAAGAGTCGGACATGACTGAGTGACTGAATGAACTGAACTGAAGAAGCAACTTAATTCCTTTAAAGTTTATAAAATTCCAGCAATTCAGTTACATCTTTGGGCTCCATTTCTAATTCTAGTTCTCTTGCTGTTTCTACCACATCTGTAGTTACTTCCTCTACTGAAGTCTTAAACCCCTCAAAGTTATCCATGAGTTCTGAAATCAATTTCTTCCAAACTGTTGTTAAGGTTGATGTTTTGACCTCTTCTCATGAATCATGAATGCTCTCATTGGCATCTAGAATGGTGAATCTATTCCATAAGGTTTTCAGTTGACTTTGCCCAGATCCATCAGAAAAATCACCATCTCTGGCATCTATACCCTTACAAAATGTATTTCTTAAATAATAAGACTTAAAAGTCAAAATTATTCGTTGATCTGTGGGCTGCAGAATGGATGTTGTGTTAACAGGGATGAAAACAGCTTGTACATCTCATCTCCATCAGGGATTTTGGTAACGCAGTTGCATTGTCAATAAGCAGTAGTATTTTAAAAAGAATTTGCTTTTTTCTCTTGAGCAGTAGGTCTCAACAGTGGGCTTAAAATATTCAGTAAACTATGTTGTAAACAGAGGTGTTGTCAGCCAGGCTTTGTTATTTCATTTCTAGAGCAAAGGTAGCATAGATTTAGCATAATTGTAAAGGGTCCTAGGTTTTTCAGAATGGAATATGAGCATTGGTCTCAACTTAGTCACTAGCTGCATCAGCCCTTAAAAAGAGAGTCAGCCTGTCCTTTGGCATTGATGTCTCTCTAGGTATTAAAATATTAGAGGCATCTTCTTCCAATGTAAGGCTGTTTTGTCTACATTGAAAATCTATTGTTTAGTGTTACCACATTCCCCAGTTATCTTAGCTACATCTTCTGGGTAACTTGCTACAGCTTCTACATCAGTATTTGCTGCTTCACCTTATACTTTTGTTATGGAGATGGCTTCTTTCCTCAAATCTGATGAATCAGTCTCTACTAGCTTCAAACTCTTGCGCAGATTCCTCACCCCTCTCAATCTTCATAAAATGGAAGAGAGTTAGGCCCCTGCTCTGGGTTAGACTTGGGCTTATGGGGCTGTTGTGGCTGGTTTGGTCTTCTATCCAGACAGCTACAACTTTCTTATCAGCAGGAAGGCTGCTTTGCTTTATCATCCATGTGTTCACTGGAACAGCACCTTTAATTTCCTTCAGAATTTTTCTTTGCATTTACAACTTGGCTAACTGTTTGGTGCAAGAAGCTTTTGGCCTGTCTTGGCTTTCAACAGACATTCCTCACCAAGTTTAATCATTTCTAAGTTTTTAAAGGGAGAGATGTGAAACTCTTCCTGTCACTTGAACACTTAGAGGCCATTGTAGGGTTGTTAGTTGGCATTATTTCAATACTGTTGTGTCTCAGGGAATAGGGAGGCTCGGAGAGGGAGAAATTTGGGGGAATAGCTGACCTATAGAGCAGTCAGAACACACACAATTGTTTAAGTTCTTCTATGAGCACAGTTTGTGGCACCCCCAAATAATTACAATAGTATTTCAAAAGTCCCTAATCAGTGATAGCCTTACAAATACAGTAATAATGAAAGAAACTTGAACTATTGTGAGAACTACCAACATGTGACACAGAGACACAAAGTGAACAAATGCTGTTGGAAAAATGGCACCGGTAGGCTTATTTGATGCAGGGTTGGCACAAAGTTTCAATTAGTAAATAACACAATATCTGTAAAGCACAGTAAAGCAGAGAGGAATAAAATGAGGTCTGCCTGCATTGCATTTCGGCCCCACTGGGGTACAAATCATATTGCCCTCCTTACATTCTTCAGCTGGTGGAGGGCTTTACTTCTGAAATAATTTAGTTTGCCCTACAGATATTTAGTTGCTGTTCTACAGTTGGCACAATATCAAGTCTGTGACCATGATGTTTTATCTGCTAGCCCCTCGCTGACAGCCTAGAATAAGAGCTGGTGCAGTTTGAAATGGAAGAAATAATGCTTTGTATTCAGCAAGACCTATCACATTTATTCTTTCTGGCTCACAAGAAAACTACCTTTGTTTACAGTTAGGTTGAAGTCATGACTGGGTACATGCAAATAAGATGTGGGTAGAAGTGATGGCCTGGCCAAGAAACTTTTCCAGAAATTTATATCATTATGTTCTGATTTCCCGGTGACTTCTAAGGCTGTTTTTTGTTTGTTTGTTTGTTTAACAGAGACTGATAATATAGAAAGGTACTGGTTATCACTCAGGAAAACCATCTCAGAGACCCATATGAACCTGCATCAGAAAATAATATGACATGAAATCAATCTTTGTTGAGTTAACTTCTGAGCTATTAGGGCTTGTTTGTTATTGAGGCATAGCCTAATCTATGCTGACTAAAACACTCCCCTATATAAATCACGAGATTTTCTGGGGAGAAAATGATACTACCCTCCTGTTAATACTTTTAAAATGTATAAGAAAACAATATGTGAATGTATCACATTGTTATTTGTGGAAAGTGCCCAGGTTTGGAAGGTAAGAGACCAAACTCTTATAAGGATGTCAAATCCTCCCATCTCTCTCATCTTTTTAGCCCCCTCAGCTGTGAAGTAACAGTCCTAATCCTTGCCATGACTACTTCTCTAGGTTGTTACAAGATGTAAAGGAAATCATGGACCTGTAAGAACCTGGTAAACTGTGAAGTTCTGTCAAATAAAAGGCCCTGGAATGATTTCTCTGGAACTTCGAATCTCTCTGAGGATTACCCTTTTCACATAGAAGAGGGATGTCTCACTACCCCCAAAGTGTTACTGTTTTCTAGAATGTCAGCACTGATTCTTGTTCAGCAAAGTACGAACCCAAACCTCCCGAATGTAATCCGAAACATTTGGCAGGCATTTTCCTGCCTGGAACATCTGCTTGGAGCTGAAAATAAAGGTGGCTGTAATTCTAAACACAGAATGTCTGGAGGGAAGTAAAAAGAACCTTGAACAGAGCTTTGATCTCTCCTAAAGACAAGGGTAGAAACAGAGAGGAGGGTATGTGATCAGGGTCTGGCATAGGAGAGGGAGAGGGGTCAAACTTTACTTGGGGGACAGCTCATAGAACCCAGAAAGACCAGGGTATGGTCATGGCTATACTAAGCTGCCTACAGTAAGCTTTTGCAGGAGCAGATGTCCCCAGGATTACATTCCCCTCTGTAGCTGGTCTCTGAAAATTCCAGGGTAAAGTGCCTATCTTTTTAGCTGGCAGCATTGCTTCCTATCTGGATTCAACTAGTTGAATTGAATTCAACCAACATTCAATTCAACTTGAACAGCCATGTTGTGGGGGTATTGTGCCAAAAGTTAATATTGTCCTAAGGAGACTTTGGAGGAATGTGGAAGCTGAGATATGGTTTTGATGGCATGGGGAGACAGAGTGATTCACAGATGAAATTTTGGAGCCAAGATCAACCAATAGTCCCTTAACCCAACTTTCCCATTTTAGGGCCCCTCCACTGCAAAGACCTCAGTGTTCACTTTTGTAGCTCTTGCTGCATGCCAGACACCCTCAAGTGCTTCATAAATATTAGCTAATCTGACAAATATTAGTCATAAAAAGACCCTGGGAAGTATGTACTATTATCCTCCTCATTTTAGAAATGGGGAAACCAGAGCCCAGAGAAGCTGAGTTCTGGGACACAAAATAATAATAAGTGGCACAGCTGGGGTTCAAGCCCAGGCAGCAGGCTCTGCAGTCCTTGCTCCAAGTTCTGACTCTGCCAGCTTATCCAGAAAAGGAGCCGAGTTTGCTCCTGAACCTCAGAGATTCCCTGGCCTTCCGTATCCTGGAATTTCTCTGGCTTATACCCATCAGATGAGATTCAGTTAAAAACAAAATCAAGCACGAAAGCCACGTCTTGACCAGTTCATGTTGTACAAATACGTGCTTCCAGCTAACAGAAATAAATTGCAAATCTTCTTTGCCAGTTCCTTGCTCCTGGATACAGCATCTCACTCTTTGAGGCTCTGAAGCGAGTCAAACGCATCCATCGGTGACCCCCCAGGGCCCAGAGCGTGGAAAGCCAGACCCGAGTGAGCTCATTACCCATCACTTGGTTGTTGGCTGAAATAAATAAATAATCAATAAATAAAAAGAAAACCCTCTGGAGTGATGCCTGCAGTCGGGCACACTAACATTCATTAGCATATCTTCATAAAAATGCGTGTCTGCTGCACATGTTCATTGCTCATCACAATGGTTATACACACCTCATTAATTACCAGTTGCCTTTAGGCATTTACTTGAAGGCAGTCAAGTACTATGTAATCGAGTAGAGCTAACAAGTTACTTTTGTGAGGAATCTGGAAAAAGGAAAATGTGAGATTAGCAATTAGTATTTGTCTCTGACTTTGCTTGATGGCTGGTTGCTTACCTTGTAATGATTTGAGGATCGCACAGCTGGGTTTCAGTGAGTCTTCTCTCTGGACTCTCTGTCTCCATCTCCCAGATGAGTATTTTTCTGCCATCTTCTCTTCTTATGATTAAGTCAGAATTGTTCAAAGTGTGGCCCAGACTACCTGCATCTGGGTTTGTTCAGGGGGTCTTGATTAAAAGTGGGGGGTCCCTGGCTCCAGCACAGGCCACTGAATCAGAAAATCTTTACAAATGAGGCCTAGGTGGGCTGACAGCATGAACCAGTCTGTAACCATTAGTTAAGAGTTGCTTTCAAAATCAGAAGGGTTCTGATTTTGATAATAAACTCCATGGGTACTCCAGGCCTGAAGTTATGCATTGGCACATGAGCCCAGGTGATTCTTAAGCATATTAAAGTTTGAGAACCACCATCCTAAGTGTGGTAGAGGGCCTGGATGGGATAAAACTGCCAGTAGTAGTGAGTTTGATGGAAAAAACACTCTCAGTTGTCATTTATAAGAATCATATTACAAGTATCACTTGTTTGGGATAGAAGAAAGATTCTTCTATAGGGAGAAAACCATGAAAAATACACTATCTTACATACTAATTATGAGACTGCTTCTCTGATTGGCCTCAAGTCAGGAAATGTGGCAAAACCCACATCATTTTAGAACACAGTAGAATTCATCTCTGCCTAGAAATTCTCTGAAGACAGGTGTGGCCTGAACACAAACTCACAAGCTTCTTTAGAACTGGCCCCCAAGGAGTGGCCACCATAAAACAGCATCAGCCTTGTCCACAGGGCTGAGAAACTTTGCAACAGTCACAAACTAGCCAGCCACAGCTACGTTCTGCTTTGCACATCATGACTTACACACTTTATGTCATTTTCATATATTTAAAAATCATTGTCCAAACAATTATCCTATCTTCTCTTGAAACATCAGAGGGCTGAGAAAACATGGGCTTTGTTCCCACATGGCAGGAGCTGACTAGCCTGATAGTGACTGCCCTCTTTGGACAGAGTGTAGGTTTTTACTTCCGTGTGGTCCCCAGGCAGCCTGTTTCCTCCATTTCCATCTCCCGCCAAGCCCCATGTCTGGGATGTTGCTGCTTCTGCTCTGTGACCTGGGAGTCTTCAACCTTGGCTACATGTTGAAATGAACTTGAGAGCTTTGATTTTTTAAAGGAGGAGGAGGAAGCAGAAGAGGAGGGAGGAAGGAAGAAGAAAAGAGGAAGAAGAGGGTTGAGAACCACAGCTTCACCCTTAGACCCCTCATAGAAGCCACCTCCAGGGAGGATCACAGCTGATTCTTGTGTACCTGATGGCTCATCTGTAACTAGTTTATTTAAGAATCACTTGGTGAATTTAACCTTGAGATACTACCCCTAGAAGATTCTATCTAAGTGGGTGCTATGGGGTCAGGGTTTACATTTTTCCAGGCAATTTTGAGGCAGGTAGTTCAGAGCCCACACTCTGAGTGGAGTATTTGCTCAGAACTCTCCTTCCCTTCATCCTAACAGTGAACTTTAAAAGAATCTCACCCTTTTCTTCTCACCTGACTTCTGTGAACAGCTGGTCTCTGAGGATGAGGTGTCGCTGTTTGAAACTTAAGTGCCAGGAACAGTTCTTGGCTAGAGCTAATTTATCCCTCTCTGCCTGTTTGGTGCCATTTGACCTTTCAGAAATGCTGTCTCTACTAAGATAAAATGGTGCAAATGGAAACTCATCAGAGGAAAGGCCACTCAGGTTTTCCCTGACTCCAATTCAATTTGCTCCACCTTGTCATTCTGCATGTGGCTGAAAGTCTTGATTAAGTTTTCATTCAATAGTTCCTTTCAAGGTCTAAGAAAGAAAGAGAAATGGGAAAACATAGGAGAAATTCTTGTGACATGGGATTAGGTAGAGATATCCTAGGTAAGCCACCAAAAGAGTAATCTATTTAAAAAAAAAAAAACAGATAAGTTGGACTTTTATCACAATTAGGAATTTCTGGTCTTTGAAAGTTACTATTGACATGGAGAAACTATTGGCAAATCCCATATTTGATAACTATATCCAGCATGTATAAAGAATTCTATAATTCTCAAATATTGAGAAAACAGCCCAATTTTAAAAATAGGGAAAAGATTTGACTAGACACTTCACCTTATAACAAGATGAAAAATAGTCATGTAAAAAGCATCTCATTATCTTTACTCATTAGTGAAATGCAAATTAGAACTTCATTGCAATGCCACTTTATACATTAGAATGTCCAAAATTAAAAAGACTGACACATCAAATGCTGGTCAGGATGGTGAGGAACTAGAACTCTTAAGTGCAGCTGATGAGAATTAAAACGGTACAAGAACTTTGACAAAGAACTTGGCAAAGTTTTGAGTGATTACTCCAATGCAACAGGATCCAACCATTCTACCTCTAGGTATTAACCCAAGGGTAATGAAAGTACATGTCCTTATAAAGACATACCTGAATATCCATAGCAGCTTTGTTTGTAATCACCTCAAACTAGAAACTATTCAAATGTTCATTAACAGGTTAACACAACACACAAATTGTGGCATATACCAGTGGAGTACTACGCAGTAATAAAAATAAACTAAGGATACATGCAGCATATAGATGAATTTAAAAGTAAATATGCTCAGTGTGCGAAGTCAAGCCAAAATAACAGTATGTACCGTATCAGTTACAGTTATATAAAATTCTAGAAAATGCAATCTATGACAGAAAGCAGATGGGAAAAGGGTGAGAAAGAATAGGAGGGGGAGGGATTATGAAGGGAGAAGAATAAAGTTTTGAGGGAAATATGTTCATTATTTTAATTGTACAGATGGTTTCTGGGTATGTGCATACATCAAACCTTATCAAACTTTGTGTTTTCATTATGTGCAGTTTATTGCTTTCAGTTTTACATAAAACTGTTTAAAAAGAAAAGAAAAAACTGAACAACAAAAAATCAGTTTTGTGATTGTTGTTCAGTTTCTCAGTCATGTCCGACTCTCTACCACCCCATAGAATGCAGCACACCAGGCTTCTCTGTCCATCATCTCCTGGACCTTGCCCAAACTCATGTCAATTGAATCAGTGATGCCATCCAACCATCTCATCCTCTGTCATCCCCTTCTCTTCTGCCTTCAATCTTTCCCAGAATCAGGGTCTTGTCTAATGAGTCAGCTCATCAGGTGGCCAAAGCTCTGAAGCTTCAGCTTCAGTGTCAGTGAATGTTCAGGGTTGATTTCCTTTAAGATTGACTGATTTGATCACATTGCCATCCAAGGGACTCTCAAGAGTCTTCTCCAACACCACATCAATTCTTCCGCATTCAGCCTTCTTTAACATATTTAAAAATTTTTTTATTTTATTAAGATTTTTCTGTTATAAGTGATAGAAAGTTGAAGGAAAATGGGCATAGATGAACCTGAGTCCTCTGGAAGACGTTTGCCTCATTAGAAGGAATAAAAGTGAAATTCAGGAAGCTAAAGCTTGGACAGTTTTCTGTTCAACTATTTTTTCCTTTTGGCATGATCAGAAATAAATGAAGTTAACTCGCTTTCCCATTTTCTTTATAAAAAGTTTTGTCTTCTCAAAGGTAAAACAGAATGAAAGCAGAGCTTCTTGGCTGGACATAAGATGTATATTCTTCCAGCAAGAGGGCATGATGGTAAAGCAAGGAAAAATGTCTTTTCTCCCTTTCATCAAGGTCTTTGGATAAGCTTTTTCTTTGTTCTTCCTTTTGCAGAAGGAAAGGTATAGGTCAATTACTTAGAAGGCAGGTCATACTGAAGAGCTGGAAATTATAAGGAAGCTTAAGGATCTGTGAGGACAAAAGTCCCTCCATGGCTCTGGATACCAGACCGTGGTGAAAAGACACCATGCCCTTTTACACCCATCAGTGTGCCATTTGAAAGAAACCTTTCCTTTCAGTCATTAAAGACAAAGGACGGGGCAATGGAAATGTCCAGACAGTCCATGATGTAAGTGAACAAGGAGATGCTCACTGCTAAAGAGAGGGGTGAGTTTTCAACTCATCTGGTCCCTGGGAAATGAGTGTTAATAGATCCACTGCATTGATAAACAAGTCAAAATATCTAGAGAACTCATAATATTTTTTCAAATAAAACGAACTTCTAGGCATTCATTGCTCCCACCAGGAATAGTTAGTATTTTTTTTTTTTTTATCATTATCTCCATTGTGTAACAGAAGTGATAGTGACTGCTCCATCCAGCATCCCCCTAGAGAAGTTAATCCACCACAGCTCTGGAAAGGTTAGCCCTCCACACCGCATGACCTTGCGCCTTGGCCACACTGATGGATGCTGTCACTCACTGGCTTAAGAATTGGTAAAACCTCAGGCACCAAGTTGGTGAATGCTACATGGTCTGAAAACTCAGACCAAGAGGGGGAATTCACCATAATTTCTGGTAGAACTGAGGCTAGAATTCACATCTCTTCACTCCTGTGCTGTGCTTAGTCACTCAGTCATGTCCAACTCTTTGTCACCCTATGGACTATAGCCTACCAGATTCCTCTGTCCATGGGGATTCTCTAGGCAAGGATATTGAAGTGGGTTGCCATAACCTTCTCCAGGGGGGTCTTCCTAATACAGGGATCAAACCTAGGTCTCCTTCATTGCAGGCGGATTCTTCACCGTCTGAGACACCAGGGAAGCCCAAGAATACTAGAGTAGGTAGCCTATTCCTTCTCCAGGGGATCTTCCCCACCCAGGAATCGAATCAGGGTCTCCTGCATTGCAGACAGATTCTTTACCAGCTGAGCTACCAGGGAAGCCCCTCCATGCTCCTTAGGTCTATGCTTTTTGCCATACCAGCATCTTTTGTCCTTCTAGCCTCTATACTCTTTCCATCATTTATACGGGTGACCTCAGAAGGGCCAGCAAACATCTATATTACTCCCATTGTTAGATCTTCCCTTTTCTGTAAAAAGAAGGTTCAGAGAGTTCCAGCTCACCCACCCAGCACCACTCCATAACTAGGGAGAAGTGGTGATGTATGGGTTTCCCAGGAGGGGCCTGACCCTGGTGACAGAAGCAGGAAGGGCCAGGGAGAGTGGCTCAGGATGGGACTGCATCACTGCCTCACCCCTGAGGCCATCACTAATTCCAATCTGCTTTCTCACATCCTTCCTAAGCCAGCATAAGGTCTACAAGTTAGAAACCCAGGAGTGGATTTGGACTAATTGATTGGCCTGGGGAAGCCCCTGTGTTGACTTTTACAACCTCCAGAAATAAATACCATGTGAATGAGACATGATTAACGTGGATGCAAATGCCAATAAACATTTGACACTTATTAAAAAGTGTTGCTAGAAAAACATGAATGATTATTTTAATATATTCAGTAAATGCCGTGCAGTACATATCCCCTGCTTTCCCTTCATTTCCCCAGAGATAGGCTGCTGTGCTTGCCATCCCTTGTGAAGCAAATGAGAAATTATATTTGGAATTAAATTTTCCAAAGGAATTGAAATTGTTTTAGTTACAAGTCACCTAGGATGGGCCCTGAGCTAGCCAGGAATTGGGGTGTCAAAATTGGCAAGGAATTGAGCTCCAAAGCACAGGACTTGACTTTGCGGCAAACACTTACGCTACTGCTCACCTCCCACGGGGAGGAGCATATTTGTTATTATTATTAAATGCAAAAGCAGGTTGAGAGCCTTTTTCATTCTAACATCCTAGGCCTTCCAGCTATGTAAATCCTATTAAACCTAACGGGACTCCTCTGATTAAGGATTTGTGCTCTAAATTCAGAAGATGCTCTTCAGGGCATATTGTGAGGGAGCCTCTTGAGGTATTTTGGGTAAATAATCTATATATTAATAAGCCTTTAAGTTACCATTAGAATTCAAAAAGTCTCCTCTATATGTACTGAATTACCACTAGAATAGGAATTCCAAAGTAAGTTGTAACCCTTTCTTCAATTTTTATTGAAATATAGTTGATTTGCAATGTTCGTTTCAGGTGTACAGTAAAGTGATTCAGTTATACATGTATATATATTCTCTTCCATTACAATCAATATCTTTCAACTGCCTGCTGCTGTTGCTGCTAAGTCACTTCAGTCGTGTCCGACTCTGTGCGATCCCATAGACGGCAGCCCACCAGGCTCCCCCGTCCCTGAGATTCTCCAGGCAAGAACACTGGAGTGGGTTGCCATTTCCTTCTCCAATGCATGAAAGTGAAAAGTGAAAGGGAAGTCGCTCAGTCCTGTCTGACTCTTAGCGACCCCATGGACTGCAGCCTACCAGGCTCCTCTGCCCGTGGGATTTTCCTAACCCTTTCTAATTCAGCATAATTGAAATAACACACTTGTTCTTTCCTTATGCCTGCTTCTCCTCTTGTGCTTTTAATATCATTAATGGCACCACCATCTACCCTGATAGTCCTCTCTTTTCTCCATTCTTAACTGAAGCGGACATCATGAATCATCTCAGCACCATTTCCTGCTGTCCTGAGATGCTTTTCATCTGGAGCTCTAGCCCAACCCTGCCCAGGTACAGCATTGGCTCTCGGTGTGAAGACATTTTCCAGTTCATCCTGATAGCTTCTCTCCTCATCCACGTTTCTGACTGGTCACTGAGTGCAGGGGAGCCCACCTTCTACATAGCTCTTTCATTCTCACTTTCTTCTTATGTGCATTTTTACCACCCTCCTTAAAGACCCTCCAGATTCTCCCATCACCTTCTGAGTAAGTTCCAAGCTCTGTAGTCTGGTAACTGAAGTCTTAAATGATCTCTCCTAATTCTCCAGCTTTTATTAACCCCATCTCTGCACTGAGTCCTTCTGAGCCATCCCAACTCACTGCAGTTCTCTAAGTTCAGGAGGTTGTTTCAAGCCCCTGTGCCTTTGCTACTGCTGTGCCCTGGGCCTGCTATATTATGTGTTCAGATGCCAGTCACAGCCTGCTATTGCCACAGCCCACGTCCCTTCCCTTAGTGATGCTACGTTTGATCCTCTACTCAAGTTGAGGATTTCACCATTGTCTACATTGTCTTCAGATCTCATCATTGTCTACTTCCCTTTGTCATTAGTGAGAAGTCTGTGGGTAGCGTTTTGTGACTGTGTGATGTCCTATTCTCCACGAGCAGTTTATATAAGGCACTGAAAAAAGGTGATTTTTTTCCATTTCTGTCATTTGTTACATTTCTCATTTAGTTTTTCTGTAAAAAGAACTACTTTTCCTCTTTGTCGTTCTCTCACTCCAAATAACCAAATGTTTTTTTTTTAAATAGCATTCAATGCATATGCTGCTGCTGCTGCTGCTAAGTCGCTTCAGTCGTGTCTGACTCTGTGCGACCCCATAGACGGCAGCCCACCAGGCTCCCCCATCCCTGGGATTCTCCAGGCAAGAGCACTGGAGTGGGTTGCCATTTCCTTCTCCAATGCATGAAAGTGGAAAGTGAAAGTAGGAAGTCACTTGGTCGTGTCCGACTCTCAGCGATCCCTTGGACTGCAGCCTACCAGGCTCCTCCGTCCATGGGATTTTCCAGGCAAGAGTACTGGAGTGGGGTGCCATTATAGTCCTTTACTATTAGTATTTCTCTCCGATGTTTAAATTGTTCAAAATTTGACCAGTGAAAACTGTTCAAGTCAGCCCTTACATCATTCTCATGCGCTTCCGTTATACTTGAGCACCTCTGGCACAAAATAAAATGCCAGGTTCTCTTTATTTTGTCTCAGCTCCGGACTCAGACCCAGGCACTTCTCCAGGGAACTCCGGTGATTTCCAGTGGGAATGATAGTCAGAATCCAAGGTGTGAGTCCTACCAGGTATCATTGCTTCCAGGCCCCAAGTTTATGGAAGGATTTTCTATTCAATCTTAATATAATTGATATTACAAGGTCTGTTCTTACCTTCCTTTTTTTGTATGCACATTTATAACAAACATCTTAGTTCTAAGAACATGTTTACTTTATCTTATTTTCTATTATAAAAGAGTTTCAGGATTACTAAACTCATTTTAATAAAATAAATGTATTTAAAGTTCCAGGATTCTTTGCAGTTCTTTTAGATTTAAAAAACCTGTGTTCATACAAAGATTTGTACATGAATGTTAACAGCAGCCTTATTTGAAATCACCAAAAATCTCAGATGACCCAAATGTCCATCAAGAATAAACATATATTCAAGTTGTGGTACAGTTATACAACTAAACATGCCTCATCAATAAAAGGAAAGAACTATTACTGTGTATTTCAATAAGAGTGACTCTCAAAATAATTATCTGGAGGGAAACAGCCATAGAAAAACAGAAGAAGAAGAGAGTACTGTATGATTCCACTTATATAAAACTCTAGAAAATACAAATAATCTGTAACCTTTACCTACAAATAATCTCTAGAAAATACGAACAATCCATCTGAAAATACAAACAGACTACCTGAAGAGTGAGCTTCCCTGGTGGCTCAGCTGTAAAGAATCTGCCTGCCAGTGCAGGAGATGTGGGTTCGATCCCTGGGTCAGGAAGATCCCCTGGAGAATGAAATGGCAACCCACCCCAGTAATCTTGCCTGGAGAACCCCATTGACAGAGAAGCCTGTCAGGATACAGTCCATGGGGTCACCAAAGAGTTGGACACAACTTAGCGACTAAACAACAAGAATAACCACCTGAGGGGTAGGGAAGGTAGGACCGGGTTGGGGATTTCCAAGGGGCACAGGGGCACTGCTGGGTGATATATATGTCTACCACCTTCATCATGGTTACAGTTTCACAGGGGCATATATACATCAAACAAAAACTGTACACACATGTGTGTGTTTATTGTATGTGATTAAACCTAAATAAAATGGTTGATTTTTAAGTAAAAGAAAAAAATAGTTATAGATTTATAGGGAGTAAAAAGAGGTCTTGTGTATGCTTCACCATACACTGGACACAACTTTCTTTTTTTTTTTTTTCCAACTGTAATTTTATTTTATTTTTAAACTTTACAAAATTATATTAGTTTTGCCAAATATCAAAATGAATCCGCCACAGGTATACATGTGTTCCCCATCCTGAACCCTCCTCCCTCCTCCCTCCCCATCCCATCCCTCTGGGTCATCCCAGTGCACTAGCCCCAAGCATCCAGTATCGTGCATCGAACCTGGACTGGCAACTCGTTTCATACATGATATTTTACATGTTTCAATGCCATTCTCCCAAATCTTCCCACCCTCTCCCTCTCCCACAGAGTCCATAAGACTGTTCTATACATCAGTGTCTCTTTTGCTGTCTTGTACACAGGGTTATTGTTACCATCTTTCTAAATTCCATATATATGCGTTAGTATACTGTATTGGTGTTTTTCCTTCTGGCTTACTTCACTCTGTATAATAGGCTCCAGTTTCATCCACCTCATTAGAACTGCTTCAAATGTATTCTTTTTAATGGCTGAGTAATACTCCATTGTGTATATGTACCACAGCTTTCTTATCCATTCATCTGCTGATGGACATCTAGGTTGCTTCCATGTCCTGGCTATTATAAACAGTGCTGCGATGAACATTGGGGTACACGTGTCTCTTTCCCTTCTGATTTCCTCACAACTTTCTTAACTTTAGCAGAGTATCAAGGCCAGGAAATTAACATCAGTACCATCTACAGAGTTTATTCAGATTTTACCAGCATCTCATGCATTTATTTGTGTGTGTGTGCATGTATGTATAGTGTGTTAATTTATCAGTCAGTCAGACTCTTTGTGACCCCAGGACTCTAGACCACCAGGCTCCTCTGTCCATGGAATTCTCCAGGCAGAAATGCTGGAGTGGATTTCCATTCCCTTCTTCACTCTATGCAATTTTATCACATGTGTAGATTTTTGTAATACATTCAAAATACAGAACTTTCTCATTACCACAGAACCCCCTCATTTGCAGGGTTTTTTTTCTTTGTCTTAGAATTTATCCCTCTAAATTTTTATAACTAGAGAGCTATGTTTAGAAGTTACTTGAATTAACTCTTTTTCTATGGGCTGTGCTATTGACTTAACACAGTTTCATCACTTTCTATTTGACTTCAATTTTAGAGTTTGCATTTTTCATCCCTTTGATCTCAACTCATTTCAAAACCCAAACTACAAATAGGTATACTTGGAGAATTCCTGCTCCCATTCCTGTCTTCCTCAGCACATTCCCACCTAGCTCCTAGAAGTAATAGCCTTTAATAGTTTCTGATATATTTTCCCTATGATTCCTTTTGACAAAACAAGATACATGCTTTCCTTTTTCTTCTTACACAAAAGATAGCACATCGTATTTGCTTTCTTGCAGCTTTGTAGCAGGAGCTCCCAGTCCAGCTTCAGTCAGACCTATGGCTCCACAGGTGTGCCCAGGGTACCTGGGGATGGGTGAGTGGGTGGGTGGTGAAGAGGGGAGGCAAGGCTGGGCTTCAGGCTTATTATCCCTGTTGCTACCTTAGCTGTTCACTTGGCCACTTGTCTTGTGTGATGAGATTTCTGTGGAATACTTTGTTTAAAATAAAAGATTGAAAATCACTGATAGAGGTTGAAGAAAAAGTTTGCAAATACAAAAAGCTAGGAAATTAGGGTACATATTTGCTTTTTCTGGAGAAAACCCAATTTTGTCATAAAGGATAAGTTTAGATTGACAGGAGCTGGCAATTGGCTATTTCTGACTATTCTCCATTGACCACACCACCCCCAGATCTTGTCTCTCTTCTCTGCTCACTCTGTGGCCCAGGTGAGGCTGACCTCTGGAGACTGTACCACAAGGATTCTCTTGCCCTTTGGTTTCTGTTTGAGTTTGGAAAACAGAAGGCACTGGCCAGAGATTGGGATGGCAGAGGGGGTAAGGGGGGAAAATAAGAGGAGAGAGGTATAGGGTTGCTAAAGTTTGCAAATAAAAATACAGGATCCCATAGAAGCTCCTGAGCTTGATACCCTTCTGCAGCTTTCTCTGTATTCCTCTTCCTTTGGCTGTTCATCTCTGTCATTTACAGATTCCTTTATAATTAACTGGTATTTGTGCTCAGTTGCTTAGTTATATCTGACTCTTTGCAGCTCCATGGGCTATGGTCTGACAGGCTCCTTTGCCCATGGAATTTTGCCATTTCATACTCCAGGGGATCTTCCTGACCCAGGGAGGGAATCCTTGTCTCTTGAGTCTCCTGCATTGATAAGCGGATTCTTTACCATGAGTGCCACAATGGGAAGCCCATTGCTGTTTAGTAGCTAAGTCATGTCTGACTTTTTTGTGACCACATGGACTGTAGACTGCCAGCCTCCTCTGTCCATGGGATTACCCAGGCAAGAGTACTGGGATGGGTTGCCATTTCCTTCTTCAGAGGATCTTCCTGACCCAGGGATTGAACCCGTGTCTCCTGCACTGGCAGGCAGATACTTTACCACTGAGTAACCAGGGAATCGGGAAACTCATAGTTAACTGATAATAGTAAGTACAGTGTTTCCCTGAGTTCTGTGAGCCATTATAGCAAATTATTGAACCCAAGGAGGGGGTTTTAGGAACCCCTGATTTAATGTAGCCAAGTTGGACAGAACTGTGTATACCTTAGGAACCAACACATGTGGTCGATGTCTGAAGAGGGGGATTAAGACTTTAATCTGTGGGGTCTGTACTAACTCCTGAGCGCTGCTAAGTCACTTCAGTCGTGTCCGACTCTGTGCGACCCCATAGACGGCAGCCCACCAGGCTTCCCCGTCCCTGGGATTCTCCAGGCAAGAACACTGGAGTGGGTTGCCATTTCCTTCTCCAATGCATGAAAGTAAAAAGTGAAAGTGAAGTCGCTCAGTCGTGTCCGACTCTAGCGACCCCATGGACTGCAGCCTACCAGGCTCCTCCATCCATGGGATTCTCCAGGCAAAAGTACTGGAGTAGGGTGCCATTACCTTCTCCAAACTCCTGAGTAGTAAGTATCAGAAATACTTGGTATGGAAATCCCACAGATTTGATGTCAGAAGTGTAGTGAGTAGAGGAATCTTGTTCTTTTATAATGGAATTATTATTAATTATTTTATGAGTGATAATTGTATGTGGTTGTATTATAGAAAGGGAGCTTCCCAGGTGGCTCAGTGGTAAAGAATCCTCCAGCCAATGCAGGAGACATGGCAACCCACTCCAGTATTCTTGCCTGGGAAATCTCATGGACAGAGGAGCCTGGTGCAACCTAAGCCAGGGGGTCACAAAAGGGTCCGGCACAACTCAGCAACTCAACAACAACAAATGTTAAAAAGAGTTCTTACTGCTAGCTATATACTGAAATATTTATGGGTGAAATGCTATGATTCCTGAAGTTTATTTGAAAATAATACGTGGGAGGAGGCAGGTAGGGATATGGATGAAGGCAATTTATGAGTTGGTAATTTATGGCTTTGAGTGATGGGTACATGAGGGTCTATTATTTTTTTCTACTTTTTAAAAATTTATGTAATACAAGCATTACAAATATAAAAAATACAGTATCCTGGCATGTCCTGTTTCCTTCATCATCTAGCCCCTGGTAACCACCCTTCTACTCTCTGTTTCTGTAAATTCAACTTTTTAAATTTATATTTTATGTAGTAGTGAGCTCACACAGTATGTCTTTCTCTGTTTAATTTTATGGCTTTATTCTGTTTAATTTTAATTTTTTTCCAGTTCATTCATGTTGTAGCAAATGGTAGTACTTCCTTCTTCCTCATGGTTGAGTAATATTCTGTTGTACAATATAATATACAATAATAATGCATTATGGTACCCCACTCCAGTACTGTTGTCTGGAAAATCCCATGGATGGAGAAGCCTGGTAGGCTGCAGTCCATAGGGTCACTAAGAGTCGGACAACGACTGAGCAAATTCACTTTCACTTTCCACTTTCATGCATTGGAGAAGGAAATGGCAACCCACTCCAGTGTTCTTGCCTGGAGAATCCCAGGGACGAGGAAGCCTGGTGAGCTGCTGTCTATGGGGTCGCACAGAGTCGGACACAACTGAAGCGACTTAGCAGCAGCATACTTCAAATTTACTGAGAGTATATCTAAAGCATTCTCATCACACACACAAAGAAAAGGTGACTGTGAGACGATGGGTATGTTAATTAACCTGATCGTGGTCATCATTTCACAATGTATACATGTATCAAATCATCACATTGTACACTTTAAATATATATAATTTTATTTGACAACTCTATCTCGGTAAAGTAAGGGGAAACATACAGGATCCCAGTGAAGTCTAAATTGTAGGTAACCAAAAACATTTTGTAATGTAAGTACATCCCATGAAGTATCTGGGGCCTACTTATACTATAAAATTATTTGTTGCTTATCTGAAACTCATATTAGACTCTGCACATCCTCTATTTTATCTGGCAGTCCTAGAGATGCTGGAGTGTTCATTTCTGTTCTTGCTGCTTCCTGGCTGAGGTTTTGACAATGACTCTGTTCTTCTGACAACAGCTCCTGGTGGGCCCCTTTCTGTGGCTTGACTTTTCACTGGGCTTTGAAAATGCCATTTCATTCCCTTCCCACTCCCCACTGTTTCCAGTCTCTGAGAGCCTCACCTTCCCTTGTTGGAAATAAGGGAGGAAATAGTCAGGAAATAGTCCCTTCATAAAATTTAGTTCAATGAAATCCTTTGGAATGGATCATCTGCTTCCTGTCTTAAATAAGAGCCACCCCCATACAGGTCATCATCTGGCCCCTGGTATGTGAGGAAGGGCGCCCCTAGCTTGGAGTTCACACTGTATTATTCTCCAGGGCAGCAAGTCAAAAGGGTGGGTCCAGTGATCAGTCACCAGCACACCCATATCTACTGTGAGGATTGGAATTAGAATATGGTATAAGTGTTAGTCACTCAGTCATGTCTGACTCTTTGCAACCCCATGGACTGTAGCTCACCAGGCTCCTCTGTCCATGGAATTCTCCAAACAAGAATACTGGAGTGGGTAACCATTCCCTTCTCCAGGGGATCTTCCCAACCCAGGGGTTAAACTAGGTCTGCTGCATTGCGAGCAGATTCTTTACCATCTGAACCACTAGGGAGGAATATAGTATAAGCGGAAATAATTCAGGTTTTATAGGCTAGCTATCAGACTGGATTCCAGAAACATGAGAAATGTCAGTCATTTGGTGTGTCTGTGTGTTTGCATACATAATGCACCTACACATGCGTGTATACATATACATACATGTATGTGTGCTACATACACAATGTGCATTCTATTTTATTTTTGAAGTTCATTTTAAAAGAAAAAATTTCTATATAACATATAGAAATTATATATTTCTATATTTTAATAAAATATAGAAATTTTTTCTTTTAAGATGAACTTCAAAAATAAAATAGAATACACATTATATATGTAGTATGCATATATATGTATATGTATGTATACAGAACAGTCTTTTGGACTCTGTGGGAGAGGGAAGGGGGGGATGATTTGGGAGAATGGCATTGAAACATGTATAATATCATATAAGAAATGAATTGCCAGTCCAGGTTCGATGCAGGATACAGGAAGCTTGGGGCTGGTGCACTGGGATGACCCAGAGGGATGGTATGGGGAGGGAGGTGGGAGGGGGGTTCAGGATTGGGAACACGTGTACACCTGTGGCAGATTCATGTTGATGTGTGGCAAAACCAATACAATATTGTAAAGTAATTAGCCTCTAATTAAAATAAATAAATTTAATTTAAAAAATTAAAAAAAAATTTCTTAAAGTGAATTTCTAAGAAAAGAAACAAACAAAAACAACCCTATAAATTTATTCCTTTTCTTTAATAACCCGCCTTATCTACTATGAAGAAAAAGTAAAGCACACCAGTGGAGTTGAGTGTGACCCCCTGCAGGAGGAGGGGCCACAGCTCCATCAGCTCATAATGAGCAGGCCAGTTTTGGGAACCACTGAGGTGATGTATATCATCTATTAGGTCATCAGTATTCTTTATCTTGTCTCTTGATTTATAATTTCAGAACATATTTGTGAGATACTATCCTTTGTGTTTCTAATAAAATGAGCAGCATTTGGTTTCTTCGATTTGTCATTTTTTAGTTAACCATAAAATTTGAACAGAAATGAAAGATAATTTCCACAGTTCCTTGCAGCAATTCATTGGCGAGGTCATTTCTTGATGTCTACCTTAATCTAAGCACTCATTATACCTCCCAAGGCCCAGTGGTATCCCATCAACAATGCATTATCACAGAAAGCACATCCTTGATGAACTAAATCGCAAAAAAGCTGATGGAATGCGGTCTCAACACTTTAGTGCTCTGGGTGATCTACGAGTCACAAGCCATGTTCAGCACCCCTCATTCCCATTAAGGCCCCACTGTCTCCTTTGAGGCTGGTAGAATTGTATCAAGGAATGGAGACACCCCCTTTTCTGCCCTTCTAAGCAGCTCCACAACCCACTCTCAGAGGCTTTCTCTCCAACACCCTGCCCTCAGTTCTCTTCACTCCTGTGTTCCCTTTCAGAGACATCTCTGTCATCTTTTCCTCTGCCTTCACATTTACCCACTCAGGAATGTTGAGTCTTCAAAGAAATTAGGAGATACTCCTCCCTAAAATTGGAGATCCCTGATTTTGGAGTAAGAGTCCTTGACTCAGAAGGAGTTTGGAGACCTGGATGGCACCCTAGCTGTCTCTTAAATGTTGCTTTCAGGCAAATTTTACCTTCACGATAGTCAGTTCTCATGTGAAACGGGTGTAGTATCTGTCTGACTAACTCACAGGACTTTGGCTGTTACTCAGGGAAGTGATGGATCTGAAATGAAGTGCTATAAAGCTGATATAAGTTCACAGTAGGATTAAAGAAAATGGATCACCTTGACTAACTCAAGCGTACAATTCACAAAAACCGCCAACTAATTTTTTTTTTTCCCTACAGAACAAGTCATGGATTTGACTCTTCTGGTTATTTTGGCCTTGTGGGAAGGAATTCAATTTTCTTTCATTTTAACAAAACTGAATCGAGTACCCGTAATGTGACAGACAGTATTCGTAGGAATAAAATAAAAAGTTAGTTCATAAACTATAAACCTTGCCAACCAAGAGGTCACAATGAAAATACTTAAAGAGGATGCATAAAAGGGAAAAAACAAACAAAATCAAAGCATAGCAGTAACAAAGTAATCACAAAATCAAAAAGGAAAAGAGCCAAAGATAAAAAATGAACAAAAGAACTATAAAACAGAAAGAAAATTCTTCAGCTCCAGAATTTGTTTGGTTCTGTTTTATGATTTCTATCTCTATTTAAACTTCTCTTTTTGTTCATCTATTTTCCTGATTTTGTTTAGAAACTGCTTATGGAAACAGTGTCAGACTTTATTTTTCTGGGCTCAAAAATCACTACAGATGGTGACTGCAGCCATGAAATTAAAAGACGCTTACTCCTTAGAAGGAAAGTTATGACCAACCTAGATAGCATATTCAAAAGCAGAGACATTACTTTGCCAACAAAAGTCCGGCTAGTCAAGCCTATGGTTTTTCCTGTGGTCATGTATGGATGTGAGAGTTGGACTGTGAAGAAGGCTGAGCACCGAAGAATTGATGGTTTTGAACTGTGGTGTTGGAGAAGACTCTTGAGAGTCCCTTGGACTGCAAGGAGATCCAACCAGTCCATTCTGAAGATCAGCCCTGGGATTTCTTTGGAAGGAAAGATGCTAAAGCTGAAACTCCAGTACTTTGGCCACCTCATGCCAAGAGTTGACTCATTGGAAAAGACTCTAATGCTGGGAGGGATTGGGGGCAAGAGGAGAAGGGGACGACAGAGGATGAGATGGCTGGATGGCATCACTGACTCGATGGATGTGAGTCTGAGTGAACTCTGGGAGTTGGTGATGGACAGGGAGGCCTGGTGTGCTGCGATTCATGGGGTCGCAAAGAGTTGGACACGACTGAGCGACTGATCTGATCTGATGTGATCTATGTTCTCTTGTAGCTCACTTAGCTTAAGATAATTATTTTGAATTTTTAAGACAATTCATGTGTGCTGTGTGCTTAGTTGCTCGGTTGTGTCCCACTCTTTGTGACCCCATGGACTGTAGTCCACCATCCTCCTCTGTCTGTCTGTCTGAGAATCCCCATTCTCCAGGTAAGAATACTGGAGTGGGTTGCCATGCCCTCCTCCAGGGGATCTTCCCCAAAAAAGGGATGGAACCCAGGTTTCCTGCATTGCAGATAGATTCTTTACCATCTGAGCTACTAGGGAAGACAATTCATTGGTCTCCATATCTTTGGAGTCAGTTACTGAGAATTATTTCACTCAGTGTAATATTTTCCTGGTTGTTCTTGTTCTTTGCATTCTTGTATTAGTATCTACACATTTCACAAAGCAGTCACATCTTATGCTCCTTATGGCAGTGGTCTCCAACCTTTTTGGCACCAAGGACTGGTTTTTTCCACAGACTGACAGGGAGCAGGCAGTGGGGAGAATGATTTTGGGATGATTCAAGTAAAGTACACATTTACTGTGTACTTTATTTCTATTATTGCATCATTTGCACCTCAGATCATCAGGCATTAGATCCTGGAGGTTGGGGACCCCTGCTTTGTGGGATGCCTTGTGAAGGAAAGACCTTTACCTGTCAGCCCAGTAGAGAGTCTAAGCGTATCTTAAAGATTTTCTGTGGATGCACACACTCTACCCCTCTAACTTATTCCTGGAGAGGAAGTCTTAGGATTTTATGACTTACGTCAAACCACAGATCTGTCTTGAGTCCTGAGAGTCACTTAACTTCATCTCCCAAGGGCAGTGCCATGAAATTCTGGAGCACTGGGCTCAATCTCCATGTCTCTCCCTTCCTGCTACAGGAGATACATTGGGACTATACATTTTCACCCTGTCCTGCATAGTCATGCTAAGTACTGAAAGTTGCCTACTGATTTCCCTAAGGCAGTGTATAACAATGCTGGGACATGTGTGTAAGCTCTGCTCCTCTCCCCACCTTCTGAAGGAGCAGTCTCAGGCTATGTGCCTCCTGCCAACCCAAAGTACTTGATTGGATTACTGAAGTCCATCCTGGCTCCTGAGATCTGCATGTCACCTGAGGGGACACATTTGTGGCATATGTAGGGGCATATGGAATGCCAGGTGTGCAGGGGAGCACAGGACAGTTGGCAGCATGTGCAGTCAGCCATCTGGTGGGGTCCACGCACAGACAGATATGCTGGACGGTAGGGTTTGTGTGTGGGCCGGCTGACTGGTGGGATCTGTGGGTGGGCTGGCTGACAGGGTCCATAAGCCAGCTGGCCGGGCCTGTGAGATGGTTGTTAAAATCCCTGTCCCAGTCGCTGTGAGACTTGTTCCTTTTCTTTGTTCTTTGCTGCCCCCAAACTATCTAGTTGTGCTAGTTGCCTCAGCATTCTGGGTGAGAGGGGATAGAAGCAGGCTTATCAGGCAATGCCCTGAAAGACTAGGGAAGCTGCACACTCAACTCTCTTTATCCTGCAGGAAAAATCACAGCCTAAGGAGATCTCTCTTGTGCTGAGTGGTCTGGCTTGTGGGAAAATGATGCAGGTAAAGTGAAGAACTTTTTATCCTTTTCTATGCAACTGTTCTCAGATGTTGTGCTCTACTAGGGTGTTGGAACCTCTACTCAACTCCAGAGCTTTCATAAAGGTATTGATTGTTAAATCAGTGTTTGCATCAGGGGACGAGGACTGAGGCCTCCTATCCTGCCATTTTGCTGACAGATGTTTATATCAGCTTTAGTAATAACAGGCAAGACTAATAAACAACTGGCGTGTCCTTTAGTGGGTCATTTGTTGGACACATTGTGGTACGTCCATACAATGAACTACTACTTGGCAATAAAGCAGAATGAAGTATTGAGAGATGCAACGACTTGGTTGAATGGCAAAGTCATTCTGATGAATGAAAGAATCTAGTGTCCAAAGGCTAAATGCTGTGTGATTCCATTTATATGACATTCTCCAAAAGAAAACATCATAATGATGAAAACTTAGTGGTTGCCAGGGTTTGAGGGTGGGCAGGGTGTGACTCCAAAGCCAGAACGTGAGGATGTTTTATTGGCCGAATGGAACTATTTTATACCCTGATTATGGTGGACAGCAAAGTTATTTCATCTTCTGGGCTATGGTGTCATTTATGAACCTTGGTGATACAGGAGGGAGAGCTTCTTAATTTGGTAGAAGAAAGCTGCTCTTGTTTGATAAATTTTAACTTGTTTATATGTATAAACTTATCCAAGTTTGCATATGGTCTTTTTCAGTATGATTGCTAAGGAGGTTTTTATTCCCCATGACATGCTTGACAAAACGTTCCACTTGTCACCCCAGGGATGTCCTCTCTGTTGTTTACAGGGCACTGGAGATTCTGCCTGTCTTTGTTCTGCTGAGAACCCTCTGAGTCCTCTGAGGGGAGGTTTACCTTCTCACTTAAGTGCTTGCTGCAAAGCTGGAGTAGATGCACATGTGGTTCCAATGTCTTTTTCCTGAAAAAGTAGCTTGCCAATTTCCATCTGAAATATACTACTCCATGGAGCAGAATCATCAAATAGCAGTAGCATCTCTAGTATGCCAATATATTTTAAACACCTTCCTCAATCCATAGCATTCTTATATCATTCTTATTCCTCAGTTTTATATCCAATGTGATGAAGTTGCAAATACAAGTACTCAAATGTTCTTATTCTAAGTAAACAGTCCTAGGGACTTTTTTTTCTCCTCTCTCTGCTGCCTTCTAGTTTTTTCCAGAATGTTTAGGGAATCTCTGCCATAGCTGGGAAAATAATCTCAGTACTCAAATATCTATTAGGTTACGTTTCCTCTCAGAATAATTTGTACATTACAGTTATTTAATGACATATATAATCCTAATAAGAAAGGAAGTTACATAAAGGATGAGATAGTTTTAACAAACTCATTTAGAGGGTGTCAGTTGCAATTTAAAAGAAGCCCTGTATACATTTTCTATCTATCTCTTTCTATTCTTCTACTTTTCTTGCTTCCCTTCCTTCTCACTTTCCTTCCATCCTACTTTTATGAATGAATATGTTAAAAATGAGTTCTACCCTAAACTAAAAGCATTCCTGACAAGTAATTGTTAATGTCGTTTTAACAGCTTGTCAAGATTCAGGGTTCCTCTTTTCACTACAATGGGGTTTAGGACAAGTAATCCTTGGACATGACCTTGTTTTTTGATGCTTTAGAGAAACATGAGAAAATACGGCGAGAAGTTTCTGCTTTGTCTAAAGCTAGGCACTTCTAGACTCTCCAATGCAGATTCTATCTAGGACATCTTCATCCTAATTGAGGATTAATATCCATGTGAAAGTTGCCAAAAAGGAACGATAACTCAGGAATTGAATCATACTCTGGTGATTGGGCAGAACAGCATTATGTCCATTCTTTTAGAAGTACAGATGGTCTATTTACTCAATTTAATGACCATGGCCATAATCTTGACATGAACTCTATTCCATGCCTGAAGAAGTCTTTAGAAGCAATGCCATGAACGAGGGTGAAGCACATGTTCTCTGCTGAGTTGCCAAGCTGAGTCCTAGCCTGTGGCAATGGTGCCCTCTCACTTCATTTTGCCTGTGGCTCTGAGGCTCAGATGTCCTCTAAAATAATTTGTTTGAAAGTTTTCTTTTCTACTATTTATTAAGCTGTGTTATTTTATCATCAGAAAGGAAACAGCAATTATTTTCAGGTGTGTTTCTCGTACTTCTTATTGTTGAACAGATTTAAAAAAATACAATCATTATGCACTATTGTGTGCACATCGCCTTTGTCGCCTCTGAAAGTCCATTCTCGTAAAAACATCATATGCTGCTGTAAAAGTGTACCTCATGCAAAAAAGTACAAGGAAGAAAGTGAAAATAATCACAGAAGATCACACCACCTAGAAAAAACAATTTTCAATTTTTTCAAGAACAATTGATTGCGTTTAAAAGGCCTTCTTGGATTAGGTGTAGTTGGGTTATGGTGTGAGGGCATGCGGGAGGGGAGGAAGAACAGGCTGGAATTACCATTAAGAGTTTTCTCCAATTAAGAATTACCAAGGAAACCAGGTGTTTAGAGGAGAAGGGAGGGAAATTGAGAGGACAGGGCAGGTGTGTGTGTGTGTGCATATGTGTGTGTACATGTGTGTCTATGTTCGTGTAAAGAAAGGAAGGAGCATGGGGGATGCTCAAATGGATGAAAGTAGGTAAATCCAGGTAACAAATACTGTTAGAACCAGCTTGTAAAGAGAAGAGTTTTCTCTTTGATGTGGTTTCCTGGGGCTGGTACAGTATCATCCACAGGGCTATCCTCTGACTACTCAACAACGATTTGAACACTTTTGGAATGAACTTCCTAAATGAAATTAAGTCTATGTATTGAAACTACTGGGCTTCCCTGGTAGCTCAGCTAGTAAAGAATCCACCTGCAATGCAGGAAACCCCAGTTTGATTCCTGGGTCTGGAAGATCTGCTAGAGAAGGGATAGGCTACCCACTCCAGTATTCTTGGGTTTCCTATTTCATGTCAACTGAAAATGTCCAAGTGGGCTTGTCTTTGAGTTTACACATGTGTGTATTTGTGTGTATTTTCCATGGCTAAACAAACAGAGACACAGATCCATTCAGTTCAGTTCAGTTGCTCAGTCGTGTCCGACTCTGCGACCCCATGAATTGCAGCACGCCAGGCCTCCCTGTCCATCACCAACTCCCAGAGTTCACTCAAACTCACGCCCATCGAGTTGGTGATGTCATCCAGCCATCTCATCCTCTGTTGTCCCCTTCTCCTGCTTTCAATCCCTCCCAGCATCAGAGTCTTTTCCAATGAGTCAACTCTTCGCATGAGGTGGCCAAAGTACTGGAGTTTCAGCTTCAGCATCGGTCCTTCCAAAGAACACCCAGGACTGATCTCCTTCAGAACGGACTGGTTGGGTCTCCTTGCAGTCCATGGGACTCTCAAAAGTCTTCTCCAACACCACAGTTCAAAAGCATCAATTCTTCGGTGCTCAGCTTTCTTCACAGTCCAACTCTCACATCCATACATGACTATTGCTTGGGTCTTAATAAGAGAAATAAAGGTTCACATGATTTATCAGCTTCTTCCTGGTGAGTAGGGTGTAGAAACCCTTCACTGTTAGCCAAGTCTCAGGTTAACCTATGCTGGCTTTATTCTTTAGTCCAGAGAAAGGCCACAGCTTCCTTTGCAACTGAGCCCAGATCCCAGGGTGTAGAGGCACTGGCCCACGATAGTTCCTTGAAATCCAGAGAGGCCAAGAAGCAGAAACCAGCACTTTGAATGCCACATAGTTTTGTTTTGTTTAGCTTTCCTTCTCCCTTCCCTTCCCCTAGGAGGCCCCGGATGCTGAGTCTCAAGGAACATAATAACACATCTTAGATTTAATCAATTTTAGACTCTCAGGTCTGTTTGCTGACTAGATTGGGAAGGGGAACAGTGGCATACAGCCCAGGATGGAGCTTGACTTTTTGCCTGAATGTTTCATCCTTTGTGACAAATCCAGTAAAGATTGGTTTTGTAACTCTGCTGAATGGCTTCTTGCCTGCTAGCTACCCCCAGACAATAGAGTTTTATCGCACTGAATCACCATAATAGGAATCATTATCAATATGTCCCCTGGATAAATAGCTGCTTTTTGACTAAGCTTGCCCTTCAGGGTTAAATAGTTAAAGATCCATACATCTCCTGTCATTAACAAGTTAGCAGATAAATAGTTCTATTTAGTAATTTTCTTTGTTGGTTTAGCCAGTTATAAATTCACATAAATGGAGACAGTTTTCATTTGGAGCCCCCACTTAGCATTCTGTATTATTGATGTTTGCCAGATAAAATACAACCTCTCCCTTTGCTTGGCAAGCAGCTAGAAGAGTTTATTGGGAACCCTCCCCGCTCCAATATTCTTTCCTGGTTCTGATGCTCGAGTCACTCTAGAGTCAGAGCCTTTTTACTCAGGAGCAAGTTGATCTCACAGGATTGACCTTGTAGGAATTCACTCCTTGAGTGCAGAGAACTATAACAGAGAAAGACCAGCATTCAGCAGTCTATCTGTGGTTCTACAGCAATAATTAGATTTGAAATTAGAAAGAATAAGAACCACTGAACACCAGGAGAAGGAAGGACTGTGCAACCTTGTCTTATTATAGATGAAGAAATTTGGTTGAAGAGAGGGAACTGCCTTATCCAGGGTCACACAATTAATCTAAATTGGGGAAAAATAGTAAAGGTCCACATACCAACCCTCTAAGAGATGTGTTTCTCTCTAACACCGTTGGCATGAGCTCTTTTGGGTTAGGGTGACAGTTTCCACAATGGACCTGTTAAAAAAAAAAGCTGGGAGAGAGCAAACCTATCTAAAAGTCTTGTCCTTCCACTTAAGCAATTAACAAGAGCTCCTTTATTTGGGAAATTGCCAATGATGACTCAGCCAAAAAGATAACATGGAATTTCTCTAACTCCTGTTGAAGCTGGACTCACCCCAAACTTCTGACACTAATGTCAAGAGCATAAACAAAATCCTGGGAGCCCTGCCCTTGCAGAGTACCTCTTCTGCTCATCAGGGAGGCCCCTCCATTCCTACAGCACTTGGGGCTTTTGACCAACCCCCCTCATTTTAGATTTTTCTATGTAATGATCCCTTAACCTCCCTGATCCTCTCTTTCTGATTTCTCTTCTCTGGAAATCAGGTCTTCCCCTAACTTGAACTTGTGTTCTCGATAAAGGACATTTGGGAGGGTCATAGCAGCTCAGCACCCAGTCAGCCGGGCTGCCAGACTCATACTGACCTTGTGCCCAGCTTTAATAATATGCACGGTGACCAGGTCTCTGACAGATGGGTGGAGAACAATGAGATGGTTGCAACTAATTTTTAAAAGGTTTCAAACCACCACTCTGTATCGATACAGGATGCTGTCTCACTCAGGATTTCCCTCCACAGGGAATTCTGTGGCTTGAGAACTGGGCATGCCTATCCACCTGGCCAAGTCCACCCACAGCTTGAGAGCCAGATGGCTGAGGTGGATGGAGCTGGAGGAGGCAAATGGTTGAGCAGCCAGGAAGTTGCCTGCAGGGAGTCAGAAGACAGATGATAATGCCAAATGTCCTTGGCTGTCCAAGGCCAAGAAGCCCAGAGCATGCTGGGGAACTACCGAAGGGAAATACATCTTTGAAATCTACTCTGAAGGACACAGGACCCAGAGGTTGCCATTAGCCAGAGAACTGCAGGATCGATTCCAGCCATCTCCTCTATTTCTAGGACTAGTGATTAGACTGCCTTATGAGAGGTCCATGACCTACCATGTAAAGGGGGTAGATTAAAAAACCAAGAAAAGGCTATGTGAAATAAGCCTTGAACCACTCGATTGTAGCTTAATCTTTCTGTAGAAAAGCATTTTCTTTTGACAATGCACTTCCTAGCTAAAGCTAGACTTCATGCTGACAGGAAAGGCCATCTGTTTGGGGAGGATATTGTTATTATTTGTTTAATGTTGAGAGTTAAATGGCTCACTTTGACAAGCTCCAGAGGTCGGTATAATTCAGCTGGCAATCTGAAGTTAGAAGTGGCCACCTGAGGGCCTTGAGACAAAACACGAAGCAAGCAAGAAACAGTCATTTCTCCACGCCTGACCTTTTCAGTGCGGCCTTTTGTATTTCATGAAGGAAAGAAAAGGGGTGTCTTAGTTTGGGCTGCTTTGAAAAAATTCCATTGACTGGATGGCTTAAACAAGAAACATTTGTCACAGTTCTGAAGGCTGAGAAGTCTAAGATCAAGGCACAGGCAGATTTTGTGTCTTTTGAGGACACACTTCCTGGTTTGCAGAAGACTGCTTTTTTGCTATGTGTTCACATGGTTAAAAAGAAAGAAAGCTCTGGTTATCTTCTCTGCTAGTGAGGGCATCAGGGGCTCCACCCTTGTGACCTCATCTAAATCTAATTATCTCCCAAAGACCCCAGCTCCAAATATCACATTGGGAATTAGGGTTTCAACATATGAACATTCAGCACATAACAAAGGATTCAGAGGTTGACTCCAAAATGCATGAGAGAGGAAAGCAGGCAGTAACTTAAAAAAAATTGTTTGTTTATATGGCTACATTGAGTCTTCGTTATGGTGCACAGCTTGTCATTATGATGGCTTCTCTTGTTGCAGAGTATGCTCTATGGCACATGAGCTCAATGGTTGCAGTACAAGGGCATGCCTCATGGCATGTAGAATCTTCCCAGATGTGGGGAGCAATCCATGTGCCTCGCCTTGGCAGGTGGATTCTTAACCACTGGACCACAAGGGAAATCCAGGAGTAGCTTTTTGAATGCTAAATGCTAGTGGTGTTTTTCAAAGTATCTTATTTCAGAGTTGGCCTAATTAAAGAATCTGTTTTATTTCTCACATATCAAATAAGATAAATTTAATATCCCTATACTGACAATAAAGCACTCCAAGACTCAAGGGCTTCAAACAATACTCATCTATTGGTTACATGTGTGGAAATCAAGGGAAGTTAAGGTGAGTTCACTGGGTAGTAATTTAGGCTCTGCTTGGTTGGACAGTTCTCCTGGTCTTATCTGGGCTCCCTCCTGGTTCTGAGCTTGACTGGCTGTGTTGATTTAGGATGGCCTTGATGCATAGAGACACCTGGGGTGACTGGGATCTCTCTCCCAAGTGTGTTTCACATGCTCCCAGCAGGCTGACTCAGGCATGTTCTCATAGCAATGGTGGAGAAACCAGAGGGAAAGCAAAAAATCTGTGAGTGCTTCCACAAATTTCAGCTGGCATTAAGTTTGCTTACTGTCTCATTGGTCAAAGCAAGTGACATGGCCAGACAGTCAGTGCATGAGGACAATTTAAAAGACATAATACAGTGAAGCTATTACTCAGGGTCATTCATGAAGTCATTCTATAGTCCTATAGAGAAATACAGCTTGCTCAGTAGTGGTTCTACCAAATCCTTACCATCTTTAGGATAGTGATGACACTTAAGACAGATTGCACCCATGGGCAATTTCGGTCTCTACTGCTTTGTACATCGTAAGGCTGGGTCTCCTAGAAGAGCTTTGGTTCCTGCCTCTCTTTCCTCCCCATCTGACTCTAATTGACTTTCAGCCCTAGCAGCAGCCCTGGATTGGTGGGCATCCATTCTACCATCATAACCCAAAGCAAGAGCCCATTATCTCCTTGTTCAGCTTTAGCCTCCTTTCCTTGTGTGTGTGAGGGAGACAGTGAATGTGCAGAGAAGCCCAGAGGATCAAAGGAACTTTATTTGGCATGGTTCCAGAGAAACAGAACCAGTAAGATACATGTATATGTGCCTGTATTCAGAGAAAGAGAGGATATATACATCCCTATAATACAATCACTTCATATATAAAATGTTTTATTATGAGAATTGACTAGTGTGATGATGGAGCCTAGGAAATCCCACAGTCTGCCATCTGCCACCTGGAGGCCCAAGAAAGCTGGTGGTGTACTTTCAGTCTGAGAGTCAGGGGAGTTGATGGTGTAAGTCCTAGTCCTCGAAGAGAAGATCCAACTCAACAGCAAATTCTCCCTTCTTCCTAGCTTGATTCAGGCCCTCAGTGGATTAAATGACGCCCACCCTCCCTGGAGAGGGCCATCAGCTTTATTCAGTCTACTGAGTCACATGCTAATCTCATCCAGAAACACCCTCAAAGACACATTCAGAAATAGCGTTTTTAACCAAATATCTGAGTGCCCTGTAGCCCAGTCAAGTTGACACATGAAATTAACCATTGAAAGAACAATCAGTGGAGATTGGAGAATGAGGACAAGATCACCTTATACGTTCCCTGGAGATTGTGTGTTTGAGTCATAGATTCCCAGAGAAGGGAGGAACATTGGGAGTCACACCCCCAGTGGCAGGGATCTCCATGTTGCGTGTCTCCATAATATATTTAGGGAATCTCAAGTTATGGATTTCAACCCCTTAGAGTTTGTGTTGTGCTCAGTCACTCAGTCATGTCCATCTGACCCTTTGTGACCCAATAGACTGCAACCTACCAGGCTCCTCTGTCCTTGGAGATTCTCCAGGGAAGAATACTGGAGTGGGTTTCCATGCCCTCCTAGAGGGGATCTTCCCAACCCAAGGACTGAACTCAGCTCTCCTGCATTGCAGGCATATTCTTTACTGACTGAGTCACTGGAGAAGCCAGATCCTGTTCCTCATATTTGCATTTTCTGGATTCATTTCTTAGAGTTTGCTGCTTTTATTTTGGCCTTCATGTTATACAGCGTCAAAGACTGGGGAAAGTGTCTGGGTCTATAATATTCAGGAAGAGACTTGACTACATGTTTCAACTTATCTCTCTCACTCTCCCTCCCCCACTCAATACACTTGACCCTTGACACACTTAAGGTGCAGCTTTCTTAACCTCTTTCCATTTCCTATTTCTTAGTCTAGACATTGAGTTGACTTCATCATCCTGTCTTAACCTGCTATTCTTCTTCCAGCTAGTGCAGAGTCCATTCTGTCTGTTTCTCTTACTTATCCTCTTTTCCTACTTTTTTCTTTCAAGGCTTAGGCTTCACCTCTATATTCCCAGAAAAGTAACACTTGGCTATTTTCCCACTTAAGATCAGTGGCAGAGTGGCATAAAAGTTATATTCTCTGACGTAATCCTGAGCAAAGAAGGTACAAGGGGAAGAAAGAAAGAAATATTCTTTGAATATTAGAGCCTTGATGTCACTGGAATTTCATAAATGCTATATTAAGATGGATAATGTGACGGCTCAGAGGGTAAAGAGTCTGCCTGCAATGTGGGAGACCTGAGTTTGATCCCTGGGTTGGGCAGATCCCCTGGAGAAGAAAATGGCAACTCACTTCCATATTCTTGCCTAGAAAATCCCATGGATGGAGGAGGAGCCTGGCAGGCTATAGTCTATAGGGTCGCAAAGAGTCGGACACGACTAAGTGACTTCACTTTCACTTTCCTTGCTTTATGAAACAGGAGCTGGGAAACTCCATAGGGTAAAGGATTCTATGCATAGTCAATTGTTTCATGGAGATTGGACTCAAGTCTTTTGACTCCTAGCTCTGAGTTCCTCATCCAGTGATGATATTTAGAGATTGGGAGTGTCTTCTCATCTCTGAAAATGTTCAAGCAAAAGACTTAAAAACCTTTGTATCAAGGAAGGACTTGGATTAATTGGCCTCAGAGGCCTTTACTGATCTGAGATTAGAGACACTGAATCTAATCCCTCAATATACAGATGAGGCAACCAAGAGAAGTCAAACAGCCCACGCCCTGTTGGCCACAGGGTTATGATGTAAATTGTGATCTTCTGTCCTTGGTTGGCATTCTTTTCTTGCACTCTCCATCTTAAGTGTGTCCTGCATAGATGAGAACTGCAGTCTTGGGTGTTTCTCACCCTAGTGAAACTGAAGTAAAAGTGAAAGTCACTCAGTCATGTCTGACTCTTTGTAATCCCATGGAATATACAGTCCATGGAACTATCCAGGCCAGAATACTGGAGTGGGTAGCCTTTTCCTTCTCCAGGGGATCTTCCCAAGCCAGGGATCAAACCCAAGTCTCCCACACTGCAGGCAGATTCTTTACCAGCTAAGCTACAAGGGAAGCTCTCACGTTAGAGAAGCTTCATATTTCCTGAATCTCAGTGTTCTAGAGCAGGAGAGAAGATCCTGTTCCTCGTATTTGCATTTGCTAGATTCATTTCAGTTGCTCCTAAGCCAGGAATTCATTTTTTAACATTTACTATAAAGTTGCACAGCAATTATTTGGATCATTTAAAGTAATTGATTTTTTTTTCTTGCATTTTTTTTTTTTTCTCAATTCCTCTGGAAGAATTTGAATGAACACACAAAGAAGAAAGAGGAAATTTTTGAAAGAAACATCTGAATTCCTTTCTCAGATGATGATTTTCTCATCCCTAATGATTTGTCTGTTTCTGAAATTAATACAACTGAATTTCCCCATCAAATACTCTTAATAAGGAAGAAGATGGAGCTGGTATTTCTGCTGGAGACAGAACTCTAAGATCCTCCCCCACTGCTTACCTTGACATTTCTTTGAAGCCTTTAGTCTTTGTTTTAATAGAATTTCACATCCTACTCTCCAACCTATGCGTTTTGCCTGTCAGTTGGTTTTTAAGTGTTTCAACTTACCAGGAACTAAAATGGATTCTGTAGGAAAGGCTGCCATGTTTATCCTACAGCATCATCTATCTCAGCGATATTGCCAGCTATTCTTTTGGGCATTCATCTACTTCTTCTTCTTTTTTTTTTTTTACATAGGTAAGAAATAGATTTATTAATATTCTTTGTAAAGAGATTGCAGGAAAATGGGGCACAGGAGATCTCACCAAGTGAGAATGGGCCACCAAGTGAGGGTCTTTGGTTTCACACAGGAAAGAATTAAAGAGTGAGCTGTAGTCAAGCGAAAGCAGACACACACATTCCACAGGCAGAATGTGGGCCTTTTCAGATGTGCGCCTGCGTGCTAAATCACTACAGTCTTGTCCGACTCTTTGCAACCCTATGGACAGTAGCTGGAGGAAACATATGAGGAAACATAATGAGACTTGAGTTCAGTCCCTGAGTCGGGACGATCCCCTGGAGGAGGGCATGATGGCCCACTCCAGTATTCTTGCCTGGGGAATCCCATGGGCAGAGAGCCTGACAGGCTGCAGTCCATAGGGTTGCAAAGAGTTGGCTATGACTGAAATGACTTAGCATGCAAAGATATTAAAATTCCATTCTATTTCTTCAAGGGAAACACCTTCCCCAATATATTTTATATATAGTGTCTTGCAATATTAAGAGCTAACCTTTGAATGTTTTGTGCATAGTCTCTCTTCATCCTCAGAACTCTGTAAAGTAAGAACAACATCATGAGCTCCATTTCCAAAGATGAATTGCGGCTTCAAAGGAGTGAAGTAACCTGCCCAAGGCCACTTAACAAGTGAAGGAGTGGAGGTGGGTTTCTGATGAGACTCAGTGCAGTCCAGAACCACCATTCCTTCTGGCTCCTCTCCATGAGTTTCTTCCCATTCCCAGTCAATAGTTGCTGCTCCGGCTGACAGGCTACTTTTCCCAAGGATGATTGTTCTAGAAGCAGATCCCAGTGTGTTGTGTATCACAGGATAGTTTGTTTCTCGTCTATTCCTCCAGTGAAGGAGAGAACAAAAGAGCCCCTTGGCCATTTTCAGATATCCTCTGTCTTTTTGAGAAAAACAGGCCATTTGTATCAAAAGTAAAAACCATATCAAACCAAAACAAAAATGCAGTGACTTAGATACCGCAGGGAACTAATCCTGGAAATACTTAAACCAGCAAGGATGAAGTCTTTAGCTCAGGGGCTGTCACACTATAAACCTGCAGGGAGAAGACTCAGTCATGATGGACAAGGTTTCTGGGAAGACAGTCCCCCAAAGCTGGGTTCTGTTGCTCCCTTGTTTTTGTGCTGTGCATTGTCTATCTGCCTGCATTCTCTTCTGTTCTTCCATTTACCCCTTGCTCAGCCATTTCCCCTGGCTTGTATCATTAAAGGACAGTCTGTCCTTTGGGAACAAGGGTAGTACTATTACCTTGATCCACTTTGTTTCAGAGACAATTACAATTTCTTCCAGCACTATACCCTTAAACGTGGGGATGTCTGGCACTATGCCACCAGCACCCCAAGAAAGGGAATGTTGACTGTCTCAGCTCTGGTTCTCTAGAGTCATGGAGCACCTCACCATCCTACCTGATTTACTCTTCATTCAACAGTATTTATTAAGCATCTACTTTGTGTAAACCCTGGGCTAGAAACTTTTGATAAAACAATAAGACATAGATGCTCCCAATATCTGGAAGACTCAGATAACAAGACTCAGGGGAGACTCAGTTAATAAACAGTGCAAATCTATGCAAACCTGCACTGGGTAAAAGGAGAGATGTGTATGATGATACTGTGAGAACATTTAGCAGGTGCCCCTGACATTGCCTGAGAGAGTTTAAAAGGAAAAAAAAGACTTCTGCAAAAACTAAAAGACGAGCAGATGTAAGTCAGGTAAAAGTAGACGAAGGGCAGAGCATCCCAGGCAAAGGGAGCATCACAGAACACCTTTGAGGCCAGAAGGCAGATATCACAAATAAAAGTGACATAACATGAGGCTGCAAAGCTGAGTGAGATTATGCCGAGTCTTCTAGGTCATGTGCATGACTTTATCGCAAGAGCATAGGAAGCCATTGAAGTGTTTAGTGAGGGAAGGGCTAGGGATCTCAACATAATCAGAGTTACGGTCTGGAAAAGATTCCTCTGGCTTCAGCATGGAAAATGGATTAGAAGGAAGGAAGAGGGGATTAGAGAAATCAATTAAGAAGCTATTAAAGATGTTCAGGCAGAAAGGCTTAGACGAGAACATTGACACTGGAGCTAGAGATAAATGTCTAGATAAGAAAGACATAGGAATATCAATTCAATAAGAATTGCTGATAGATATGGAGGAAGTAAAAAATGACTTCTACTTTCTGGATTGCAAAACTAGATGAATTGCATGACATTCAGTGATATAGGGCACGGAAAGAGGGCCAGGTTTGGGGATAAAAATCACATTTGGTTTTGGATTTTTTTTTTTTTTTACTTAGACCCTTCTAGGTTTGAAATAAAGGTATTAGTAGGCAACCAGATATATGGGTCTCTGGTTTAGAAGAGAAGTCTGAATCAGAAGTATAAATTTGAGAGTCACTGGCATAAAGATGATAATTAAAACCATAAATAAAGAGATGACTTAGGGAGGGAATTTTAAGCGAGAGAAGACAAATTAGAACTAAGCCTTCAGTTCAGTTCAGTTCAGTCCCTTGGTTGTGTCCGACTCTTTGCAGCTCCCTGGACTGCAGCATGCCAGGCTTCCCTGTCGATCACCAACTCCCGGAGTTTACTCAAACTCATGTCCATCAAGCCAGTAATGCCATACAACCATCTCATCCTCTGTCGTCCCCTCCTCCTTCTGCCTTCAAATTTCCCAGCATCAGGGTCTTTTCAATGAGTCAGTTTTTCACATCAGGTGGCCAAAGGATTGGAGTTTCAGCTTCAGCATCAGTCCTTCCAATGAATATTCAGGACTGATTTCCTTTAGAATGGACTGGTTGGATCTCCTTGCAGTCCAAGGGACTCTCAAGAGTCTTCTCCAACACCACAGCTCAAAAGTATCAATTCTTCAGCACTCAGCTTTCTTTATGGTCCAACTCTCACATCCATACATGACTACTGGAGAAACCATAGCTTTGACTAGATGGACCTTGGTTGGCAAAGTCATGTCTCTGCTTTTCAATATGCTATCTAGTTGATCATAACTTTTCTTCCAAGGAGCAAGCATCTTTTAATTTCATGGCTGCAGTCACCATCTGCAGTGATTCTGAAGCCCCCCAAAATAAAGTCTCTCACTGTTTCCATTGTTTCCCCATCTATTTCCCATGAAATGATGGGACCAGATGCCATGATCTTAGTTTTCTGAATGTTGAGTTTTAAGCCTGCTATTTCACTCTCCTTTTTCACTTTTATCAAGAGACTCTTTAGTTCTTCTTCTCTTTCTGCCATAATGGTGGTGTCATCTGCGTATCTGAGATTATTGATATTTCTCCTGGCAATCTTGATTCCAGCTTGTGCTTCATCCAGCCTGGCATTTCTCATGATGTACTCTGCATATAAGTTAAATAAGCAGTGTGACAATATACAGCTTTGACGTACTCCTTTCCTGATTTGGAACAAATCTGTTGTTCCATGTCCAGCCAGACATCCTGGAATGTGAAGTCAAGTGGGCCTTAGGAAGCATCACTGCAAACAAAGCTAATGAAGGTGATAGAATTCCAGTTGAGCTATTTCAAATCCTAAAAGATGATGCTGTGAAAGTGCTTCCCTCAATATGCCAGCAAATTTGGAAAACTCAGCAGTGGCCACAGGACTGGAAAATGTGTTTTCATTCCAATCCCAAATAAAAACAATGCCAAAGAGTGTTCAAACTGCTGCACAATTGCACTCATCTCACACGCTAGCAAAGTAATGCTCAAAATTCTCCAAGCCAGGCTTCAATAGTACATGAACCATGAAATTCCAGATGTTCAAGCTGAATTTAGAAAAGGCAGAGGAACCAGAGATCAAATTGCCAACATGCGATGGATCATCGAGAAAGCAAGAAAGTTCCAGAAAAATATCTACTTCTGCTTTATTGATTACTCCAAAGCCTTCATGCGGATCACAACAAACTGGAAAATTCTTCAAGAGATAGGAATACAAGACCACCAGCCTACCTCCTGAGAAATCTGTATGCGGGTTAAGAAGCAACAGTTAGAACTGGACATGGAACTAAGCCTTACCAAACTGAAATACTTAATGGCCACAAAGGTGGGAAGATTTGCAAAGAAGGCTAAAAGCAAGTGGACAGGAAGTCAGAGGAAACTCAAGAGACCAGGACATTATGGAAAACAGAAAGGGAATTCTTTAAAAAGGGAGGCTTTATCTGAACACTGTTGAGTCATCAGATAAAATGCTAGAGTTAGTTTGTTTGGGCTTCTGTCACAAAACACCATAAACTTGATGTCTCAGAAACCATACAAATTTTTTCCTGATAATTGTAGGCAAGGAAGTCAAGCTCAAGTCGATAGCAGATTTGGTGTCTGATAAGGAACTATTTCCTAGATGGCCAAAGTGTAACCTCGAGTGGAAGAAAGAAGAGATGAGCTTGGTCTCTGGCTGCTGCTGCTGCTAAGTCACTTCATTCGTGTCCGACTCTGTGTGACCCCATAGACGGCAGCCCACCAGGCTCCCCCGTCCCTGGGATTCTTCAGGCAAGAACGCTGGAGTGGCTTGCCATTTCCTCTTCCAATGCATGAAAGTGAAAAGTGAAAGTGAAGTCGCTCAGTCGTGTCCAACTCTTAGAGATCCCATGGACCGCAGCCTACCAGGCTCCTCCGTCCATGAGATTTTCCAGGCAACAGTACTGGAGTGGGGTGCCATTGCCTTCTCCATGGTCTCTGACGTCTGTTTCATAAGGGGATGAATCCCAGTCTTAAGGGCTCTGCCCTTTGACCCAATCATCTCCTAAAGGTCCCACCCTTATCACTCCTTATGGGATTAGGAGTCCAACATATGAAATTTGGAGGAACACATTCAGACTGTAGCATATGGGTACCAAAAAAAGCAATTCATTAGTGACCTCATCACCATTTTATTAATTAATGATACAGGCCAGATTGGAATTCATTAGTGACCTCATCACCACTTTATTAATTAATGATACAGGCCAGATTGGATATAGACCTGGTTGAGAAGTGGCTAAGAAATAAAATAAAGACAGCAAATGCAGGTAACAATTTGGGAAGTGAGACTGAGAAAAGCAGATGGGAGACCGGGTGATGGCTAGAAGACTATGAGGAGCGTCTTCCCCACCTTGGATGTAGCTCCCATCTGACTTCTTGATTTTGGACGATTCCTTAACTTCTTCAGCCCAGACTTGTGTGTGTGTGTGTGTGGTCATTTCTACTCTGTATTCCTTGCCAAAACTCTAGGTGACTGACTGTCATGGTCCCACCCTCACTCATGACTCTTGCTGCCCAGCCAAAAGGGTTATGCTTAGCCTGAGACTCCTTAAAAATAAAAAGTGAGAGCTATCTGAACTGAAATTGAATATACAAGTTGAATTTTTTTTAAAGTGTGTGTGTGCCTTGAGGGGAGGGCTGAAAGGGGAAGAGTGGGGTTGATCCCAACCTCTTGGTGTTTAGAGGAATTAGTTGAAGTCAGTCACTAGCCTCATTCCACAGCTGGAATATGTTGGAAAGCATAGCTTTGATGATAATGGTGGATAGCATTTATTGAGGTATTACTATATACCAGGCAATGGGCTAAGTGTTTTATGTAGATCTTTTAATCTTCACAACTATAAGGTGAATACTATTATTATTATCATCCCCATTTTACAGAAAAAAGCCTGAAAGTCCATAAGACTTAGAGACATCAAGCACTTTGCTCAACATAATACACAGTAAAGTCGTGGTGGAGCTCCTGAGTCCATTCAAACTCTAAAACTTGTGCTCATCATCACCAGACTACCTCCTCTCCAACCTCCAACCCTCTCATCTGAGAGCATTTGGGTAGACTATTTCCCTCAGGATTAGGGCCCTTGAAATGGCTGCATCTCTGTGGCCAGTCACAGAAGAAAGCAAGCGTCCATGAGATTTCTGACACTTCCTGTTCTCAGCTAGATAGAGGGAATGAGGTTCAGTGAAAAGGGTGGTGGTCAACTCGGAAGAAGTGGATTCCTTTTTGATGCTGCAACTTCTTAGCTGTGATTCTGAGGAATTCAATTCACGTTTTTGAACCTCACTTTGCCACTTGCTAATATCCATTAGGTGCTGAAGGAAGGCATTTTCATACTATTATCTCATTAAAACCTTACCCTCCCTCCAAAACTCCTTGTAAGGTTGTTGTTAGTATTCCTCCTATTTTATAGTTGAGAAAATATTCTTAATGAGGTAAATGCACAGTGCATGTTTCTGGATATCACCTCTGCCTTTTTGCAGGGCTGGCCCCTTTTCCTGCCTGCAGAACCACTCTACTAACCCCTTTCAAGCACCCTCTGAGAGATGATCTAACTTCTGAGATCTTCCTCATCTCAGCCAGGTACCTCTCTCATCTCTTCAGTCAACAGGCGATAACTGAGCATCTACTCAGTGGGGAAAAAGAGACTTTTTCTGTACTTTTTGAAGCTGGCATGATGGGTAGCTGCCAGCTGCTTGGTAGAGCTGCCGTCTTTTTAGGAAGTTGAGTCCCTTTACTAATTCCTCTCCACCTCAGTGTGTGTCCTTAGTCGTGTCTGCTGCTGCTGCTACTGCTGCTGAGTCGCTTCAGTCGTGTCTGACTCTGTGCGACCCCATAGACGGCAGCCCACCAGGCTCCCCCGTCCCTGGGATTCTCCAGGCAAGAACATTGGAGTGGGTTGCCATTTTCTTCTCCAATGCATGAAAGTGAAAAGTGAAAGTGAAGTCGCTCAGTCATGTCCGACTTTTCGAGACCCAATGGACTGCAGCCCACCAGGCTCCTCCACCCATGGGATTTTCCAGGCAAGAGTACTGGAGTGGGGTGCCATTGCCTTCTCATGTCAGTCGTGTCCAATTCTTTGCGAACCTATGGACTGTAGCCTGCCAGATTCCTCTGTCCATGGGCTTCTTCAGGCAAGAATACTGGAGTGGGTTGCCATGCCCTCCTCCAGGGGATCTTCCTGACTCAGGGATCGAACCCATGTCTCTTCTGTCTCCTGCATTGGCAGGCAAGTTCTTTATGGCCAGCACCAGCTGGGAAGTAGCCCACATCTTAATTGTATGTCTGCTGACTCTCTAGTAGAAGGGGAGGGAGGACGATATGGCGGTTTATGTGTATCAGCATTTGCAACAGGCTGATGCTCTCTGCACAATGGGCCTGGAGTCTTTGGTTCCCACTCAGGGCGTCCAGCTGGCCAGAAATTCCACTGAGTGAGCAGAATGAGTCTGATGCTCATCATTATAAGTGGCTAAGAGTGAATGTAGTCATTAAAATGATCAGTCTCCAGAAAGCATGACTTTTAAGTGGTAAGAAAACAGGAGGCTGCTTCTTATTTGACATTATGTTGACTTTGAAAAGCATTGTCAAGACCACAGGCAACCCGAATCCTTAGAAAAGTCCGTTTGTCCTTCAATATTCCTCGGTTAGTTTTTCCTTCCTGAGGCCCTGGATGTAGACAGCTTTCCTCCTCATGGGGTGGGGGTGGGGGGAGCTTACTGGAAGGAGCTTGCACTCCAAGTAGGAAGCCTGAACATGGGGTCCTCTCCACCACAGTTGACCTTGACTAGCATCTCTCGCTTCTCTGCACCAGTTCTCTTTAACAACTGACGTTGCCTCCCAAGTCTTTCCTGACATCTTGCAAAACCAGCTGCAGGAGGAAATGGGTTTTTTTTTTGTTGTTGTTGTTCTTTCTCAGGTTTTTAATTGTACAAATTCCATCTGACAGTGTATCTCAGCCAATACCCTAAGGGAATTTTAAAGATTTCTCAATAAGATGAAAATAGGTGCTTAGTTTGTGTCTATAGTCTTATACTGACAGCCGTGACTTGCTTTGAAAATGTTTGACTTTGGCAGGACTCTCTAGTTCAGACTAAGAATATTAAAATTCTCATCAATGCCAAACCTTTAATGGTAATGCAAGTTCAACTTTAAACAAATTTAGGTGAAAATTACCTAAAAACAAATGATGGGGATATAGTGCTATTTTTCTTTTGTATTTAGGCAGGATTTTCTGGGCATTTACAAATTAGTAGGAGTCAAATCAGTTAAAGACATGTCATCATTAGAGAGCAGATACCTCACTTGGGCCTCCCAGGCACTCCTAGTGGTAAAGAACCTGCCTGCCAGTGCAGGAGGCATGAGAGACACGGGTTCGATCCCTGGGTCCAGAAAATCTCTTGGAGAAGGAAATGGCAACCCACTCCAGTAGTCTTGCCTGGAGAACCCCACAGACAGAGGAGCCTGGAGGACTCTAGTCTATAGGATCACAAAGAGTCGGACAGGACTGAAGCAACTTAGCACAGCACACAGCCTACTAGCCCAGACTTTTCTTACTGGAGAAGCGTTGGCTTGCTGGTGAAGGCTTTCAGTGTTGGCCTCCAAAAAGTCTTCCAGCCAGGAGGTGGTGCTGCAGGCTATATCCAGTAGAGCTTTCCAGCTTTCTTTCTGTTCTTCACTTCAACACACACTTACATGTGTAATTGTTCAATCGCTGGATTGGGAAGAATCCCTGGTGAAGGTAATGGCTACCCACTCCAGTATTCTTGCCTGGGGAATTCCATGGACAGAGGAGCCTGGCAGACTACAGTCCATGGGGTTCAAAGAGTCAGACAAGACTATTTATCTCTTTCACTTTTACTTCTTGCACATGTAATACTTTAAATTTAACTTGGTAATTACTTACCTTTATCTTCTCTTTTTGCCCCTTTTCTATGCTTTTGTTTTCTTTCTTTTCCTCTCTCATACTGTGGTAAATTTTATTGTAATTTAGTCCTACATAGCAAAAGTCTTATAAGACCATAGGTTGATTCTACAAAAAATATTTGTGTGTTTGCATGTATACATGTATTTGATGTTGCTTTTCTAGTATTTTCCTCCTGTATTCCACAGTTTTATCTGTGTCAACCACACATAAGAGGTTTTATATACTAACAAAGTTACAATTTGGGATTCTACCCTAAGATTACACTTTCACTTTTCACTTTCATGCATTGGAGAAGGAAATGGCAACCCACACCAGTGTTCTTGCCTAGAGAATCCCAGGGACGGGGGAGCCTGGTGTGCTGCTGTCTATGGGGTCGCACAGTGTCAGACACGACTGAAGCGACTTAGCAGCAGCAGCAGATAAATATTATCCTTGTCCTTTAGAATAAGCTTCCTGGTCTGTTTTCTTGTTGTAGAATTATACAGTAGGTTCCCCTACGCTGCTATTGTGTACACATGCCCCTATGTGGTGTTTACCATACTCCTGTTTTTCTTGCATATTGTTTCTTCCTTTTAATCTTTTCCCTTATGTCTGTGGACACAGGCTAGATATCATATTGGCAGCTTGAGTCACTGTGAATGAACAGACAAAGAATTAATGGACAGTTGGTTGAAATCCTTCATGTTGTGGCTTTAGGAAATAAACTGTTTTGTCAATCTAGTTCTCATAAAACAATCTAGTTCTTCTATGTTCTCAGAAAGCATATGCCAACCAGAGGAGCCTTGCAGTCTCCAAATCATCCATCTTGCTGTCTTTTCATGATGTATTTTGGTCCCTGTTGTATGTGCATTTGTAGTTTATTTTATACCAAGGACAAACTTATCAGGTAGAAGATTCCCCAGGTCCCAACAGCAAGTGCACAGACTTTGTGCAAAGGTCTTGGAGTCTCCTCTTGCAAGATCTTCAATCAAATTCATGAGAATTGCACCCTCCCTATTTTTCTCTGACTCCTTTGTCTCAGCAGAGTGGGAGAACCATACATTTTCAAACTTGAAAAATTGTAAAATTTGGCAGGAAGTTGTTCTGAAAGCCATGACCTTATGCACACCTAGAAGCCATCCCAATGCCAGAAACCTGATCCCTAAGACAATTGTTCAATAGAACCAGCCTGGAAAAATCTCAGCCTTAGTCTTGGCTTGGTACTCTGTGCCATTCAGCCATCAGTACAAGCACCACTTCTTCAGAGGAGCCATTCCTGACCAGCCAACATTAAGCAGTTTTTTGGATTCTTGCTATCACATTGCCCCATTTCACTTCTCTGTCTCATCGAATCTGATATTTCCTTTCTTTCATATGTATATTGGTATGTGTTTATTATTGTTCTTCTGCAAAGGAAAGATAATTCCAGAAAATAAAGGACACAGTCTGCTTTATTTGCTTAGTCCAGCACTGGGTCAATTAGCCCCAGCTGTGTAACAAGCCATCCCTGAAAGTTAGTGGCCTAAAACAACAAACCATTTCTTTGTGTGCTTATGGTTCTGTGACTCAGCAATTTGGGAGGCGCTCTGCTGAGACTGTTTTTCTCTTCTCATCATGGTGTCAGCTGGATTCACTCATGTATTTGTAGTAAACAAATGGTCAATATGTTGCTCTCATCAGGCAGGGAAACCTGGACTCATTCGTTTAGTGATGGTCACAGGGTTCCCATGAGCAACAAGGAAGGGTAAACCTTAATGATCAAGAACATTTTTGTTAGAGCCTGATTGTATGATACATGCTAATATCCCCATTGGCCAAAGCAGGTCACGTGGTCAAGCTCAGCCTAAAGGAGGAGAGAAATACACTCTTTTCATGGAGGAAATGTCAAAGTCACATTGCAAAGAGGCTACAGAATGGGAAACCAGATACAGAGATGGGAGAAATTGATGATCCTCTGCAATTTACAAGTGCATGGTGCATGACAGTGACTCAGTAAATTCTTCTTGAGTGGATAAATACATGAGCAAATGAAAATTCAGTTATCCAAATCCACTAAGTGGAAACTCAGGACCCTCATAGAAGTTCTAGCTTATGATACTAAGTATCATGTTTAGAGGTTTTGGATCTGTCTTTAAAGAATTGATCTAAAGAAGCATAAAGATCGGCTAGAGTTAACAGTAGAGATGGTCATGTGGGAGTGTGTGCTTATTAGAGCTCCTGTATCCACAGTGGCGGAGGCACTTGAAAGAAAAAACTAGAAAAGTGTGCCACAGACAACATCACCAGAGGCACAAATCTATCAATTTAGAAAATGAACAACAATACATTCAAACATCAGATACCAATGGGCTAGGTTTTTGCAATCAGCCATAATTTGTGTTTATGTCCTAAAAGCCATTTATTAACTTCTCTACATAATCAGTTCAATTCAATTCAGTCACTCAGTCGTGTTCAACCCTTTGCAACCCCATGGACTGCAGCACGCCAGGCTTCCCTGTCCATCACCAACTCCTAGAGCTTGCTCAAATTCATGTCCATCGAGCTGATGATGCCATCCCATTATGTCATCCTCTGTCAACCCTTCTCCTCATGCTTTCAATCTTTCCCAGAATCAGGATCATTTCCAATGAATCAGTTCTTTGCATCAGGTGGCCAAAGTATTGGAGCATCAGCTTCAGCATCAGCCCTTCCAGTGAATATTCAGGACTGACTTCCTCTAGGATGGACTGGTTGGATCTCCTAGCAGTCCAAGGCACTCTCAAGAGTCTTCTCCAACACCACAGTTCAAAAGCATCAATTCTTTGGTGCTCTGCTTTCTTTATAGTCCAACTCTCACATCCATACATGACTACTGGAAAAACCATAGCCCTGACTAGACGGACCTTTGTTGGCAAAGTCATGTCTCTGCTTTTTAATATACTGTCTAGGCTGGTGATAGCTTTTCTTCCAAGGAGCAAGTGTCTTTTAATTTCATGGCTGCAATCACCATCTGCAGTGATTTTGGAGCCCCCCAAAATAAAGTCTCTCACTGTTTCCGTTGTTTCCCCATCTATTTGCCATGAAATGATGGGACTGGATACCATGATCTTAGTTTTCTGAATACTGAGTTTTAAGCCAACTTTTTCACTCTCCTCTTTCACTTTCATCAAGAGGCTATTTAGTTCTTCTTCTCTTTCTGCCATAAGGGTGGTGTCATCTGCATATCTGAGATTATTGATATTTCTCCCAGAAATCTTGATTCCAGCTTGTGTTTCATCCAGCCTGGCATTTCACATGATATACTCTGCTGCTGCTGCTAAGTCGCTTCAGTCGTGTCCGACTCTGTGCAACCCCATAGATGAAAGCCAACCAGGCTCCCCCGTCCTTGGGATTTTCCAGGCAAGAGTACTGGAGTGGGGTACCATTGCCTTCTCCAGATATACTCTGCATAGAAGTTAAATAAGCAGGGTGACAATATACAACCTTAACGTACTCCTTTCCTGATTTGGAACCAGTCTGTTGTTCCATGTCCAGTCTAAATGTTGCTTCTTGACCTGCATACAGATTTCTCAGGAGGCAGGTCAGATGGTCTGGTATTCCCATCTCTTAAAGAATTTTCCAGAATTTGTTGTGATATACATAGTCAAAGACCTTGGCGTAGCTAATAAAGCAGAAGTAGGTGTTTTTCTGGAACTCTCTTGCTTTTTCGATGATCCAGCAGATGTTGGCATTTTGGTCTCTGGTTCCTTTGCCTTTTCTAAATCCAGCTTGAACATCTGGAAGTTCACAGTTCATGTACTATTGAAGAAAATTTTGAATATTACTTTGCTAGCATGTGAGATGAGTGTAATTGTGTGTTAGTTTGGAGATTCTTTGTCATTGCCTTTCTTTGGGATTGGAATGAAAAATGACCTTTTCCAGTCCTGTGGCCACTGCTGAGTTTTCCATATTTGCCGACATATTGAGTGCAGCACTTTCACAGCATCACCTTTTAGGATTTGAAATAGCTCAACTGGAATTCTATCATCTCCACTAGCTTTGTTCATAGTGATGCTTTCTAAGGCCCACTTGACTTGGCATTACAGGATGTCTGGCTCTAGGTGAGTGTCGCACCACTGTGATTATCTGGGTCATGAAGATCTTTTTTGTATAGTTCTTCTGTGTATTCTTGCCACCACTTCTTAATATCTTCTGCTTCTGTTAGGTCCATACCACTTCTGTCCTTTATTGAGCCCATCTTTGCATGAAATGTTCCCTTGGTATCTCTAACTTTCTTGAACAGATCTCTAGTCTTTCCCATTCTGTTGTTTTCCTCTATTTCTTTGCACTGATCACTGAGGAAGGCTTTCCTATCTCTCCTTGCTATTCTTTGGGACTCTGCATTCAGATGGGTATATCTTTCCTTTTCTCCTTTGCTTTTCACTTCTTTTCTTTTCTCAGCTATTTGTAAGGTGTCCTCAGACAACCATTTTGCCTTTTTGCATTTATTTTTTGGGGGGATGGCCTTGATCCCTGCCTCCTGAACAATGTCATGAACCTCTGTCCATAGTTCTTCAGGCATTCTGTCTATCAGATCTAGTCCCTTGAGTCTATTTGTCACTTCCACTGTATAGTCATAAGGGATTTGATTTAGGTCATACCTTAATGGTCTAGTGGTTTTTCCTACTTTCTTCAATTTAAGTCTGAATTTGGCAATAAGGAATTCATGATCCGAGCCACAGTCAGCTCCTGGTCTTGTTTTTGCTGACTGTATAGTGCTTCTCCATCTTTGCCTGCAAAGAATATAATCAGTCTGATTTTAGTATTGACCATGTGGTGATGTCCATGTGTAGAGTCTTCTCTTGTGTTGTTCGAAGAGGGTGTTTGCTATGACCAGTGCGTTCTCTTGGCAAAACTCTGTTAGCCTTTACCCTGCTTTATTTTGTACTCCAAGGCCAAATTTTCCTGTTATGCCATAATATTATGGAGTAATATTAGTAATATGGACTAATAGTACTAACAAGGTATTATGTTACTCTACATAATAGCTTTTTTTTTTAAATGCTCATTTATTAGGCCAAGTCGGCTCTTAGTTGCTGCCCATGCGATCTTCATTGCATCACATGAATCTTTCGCTGAGGTTCAGGGACTCTCTATTTGTGGTGGGCATGTTTAGTTGCTTCACAGCCTGTGGGATCTTAGTTCCCCTACTAGTGATCAAACCCACATCTCCTGAGTTGCTAGGCAGATTCTTAAGCACTGGATCACCAGGGAAGTTCCAGAACAGAGATTCAAATCAGAGGAATCCCCACTTTGTTATAACAAGCCCAAGCCCATCATGTTCTACATTTTGTTGCTAAAGACTCATGCTAGCTCAAGTCAAGTTTTAAGACATATGCCACACTCTTGTGCTACAAAGATAGGGAACATTTATATACATATATAGACGGGGTGGGGGAAAGCCTTTCACTACTTGACATTTCAAATTTCTCCCTGTCTCTCCTCCCAGTCTAATTTTATTTACATCTCTTATACTGCAATTTTGGTGATAACTATATCCTCTCCAAATTCTGATAAAAGTGATCCTTGGACCAGCTACATTTACTTCTTAATATGATTCCACACACATAGTCTTATTTGGAGATTTTAGGGACCCCTTTTCTCTGCCATATTGAGAGGCAACAGAGTCAAAAATCTGAGGAGCCAACTATTAGCTTTATTGTCAATGAAGCTGTTTTGGAGGATGTGGCTTAGATATGCAGCAACACAAGATTATTGATGCTGAACCCCAGAATCGGGATCCCTGCCTAGTCAGAGGCTCACAGCATAACCACGGTCCTTTCCTCACAGGGACTTGTTCTAAACATGAAGACCAGGAGGAGCAAACTGGAATTCTAATTTCCAAATTTGGAAATAAGAAAGAAGAGAGAAGCTAAACCAAGAATTTCCCTGCTTCTTTTCAGTGAACGACTACTTATCCTTCCAGAGAGAGAAGTGAGGTTGAGGGTGGAAAATTCAGAGAAAGAAACCAAAGAGGTTTCTCCATGCCAGTGCCTTGAACCCATTATATATTTTCTCATTTGCATTGAGAGATCCAAGTTTCTTATACCAAGTTTCCTAGAATAAAGGTTAGGGCCATGTATGTATTCCCAGATCACTAGATATATCCATTTACGGGCTGAGTGTCACTGTCTTAGGTTTGGGATTAAGAAAAAATGGTTTGAGACTTTCTCATACTGTATCATCTTAACTGTTGCATCCTATATTGCTCAAGTCTTTCTCTTGCCAAGTTGCAGCAGGAGTAAAGACAAGCACTCCTTGACTTGCTGGCATTTTGGGCTGTAGCACTGAGTATTCCAGCTATGTTTTGAAATAAGGGCTTCATCTCTCTGAGGTGCTGAGCTAGACTGATCCATCAATACAGGCTTCACTGAGAGGTGCTTCTGTACCAAGTGATATAATAGCACAAAGAAGTGTCGCTAAGTAGGTAGGAATGGCCTGGGTCATGCTCCCCTATGCTGCATGATTTATTGTGGGAGGGTGCAGACGTGCCCAACCCCATCTCACCTGCTGAACTGCCAAGGATATTATTTCCAATGTGTGGTAAATGAGAATATTTTAAAATAATTGTTACCTTCTTAAGTGTATCTAGAGGAATCTAAACACTTGAGCAATGTGACATTCACTGTCTCCAGTTTGAAACACACAAGTTTTTAACAGTACATGAGTTCCTTTTCTTTCTGAACTCAAATTTCCATTCCACTTCCCACACATAATTTTATCCTAATGTAATGTATTTTAAGCTTGAAACTGTTTTATACAAAACCCTGTTATGCTTTTCTAAATGAAAAGTATTATGTATAAATGGATGTCAGTTTGTATTGCCTGTTAGCATAAGGCTCTAAGAATTAACTTTTTTCTGTATGAGATATTAAAATTATTATTTTGTATTTAATCAAGACAGCAAATATGTTTTAAATTCTGAACAATATTGATTAAAAAATAAGATTTTATAGTAAATATTTCTTAATGAGAGAAAAGAGATTTTAGCTTAGATGGTGTGTTTTAAACAAGTGTCAATTATTGTTAGAATGAGGTGGGATTCACCATCAATTTTACTTTTCTCTTTTTGTCTTTAAAATGTAAATAATGGCCAGCTATATTTAAGATTTGTTGTAACAATGCCACTCAATTCTTTGAATGCTTTCTGAGTTACACACTAAAAAAAAAAATAGGGATTTATCATTAAAAATTATTGCTAGTCATCTATTGACAGCTCAGATTACATTGCCCTTCAATTTTATTGAAAAAAAATTAGAAACTACGTGTCTTACAAAGGATTGATTTCTAAATCATTAGTCATTTACTTTCGCGAAACCAATAACAGCATTTCAAATCCGTTACTTTATTTAATGCCCTGATGATTTTTACTCCCTAAGGTGATGCTTCTTAGTGAGAATTAGAGTGGTGTGAGATGTTTTCCTTTCGTAAAGCTGGGAGAAAAAGGAACACTGTCACCACCTTAGCCACTTATCAGGTAATCTTTAATCTGAAGATTGATTTCCATAAAACTATACCTGCCTGGTAACCAAGGTTGTTGTGATAAGGCTACTCTCTGAAATAGAAAAGCTTAGATTTATAGTATTTGCTGAGTTCCCTGTTGTAAATATACCCATGATATGCATCTGATATCACTGAACTGCAGAGCTGGAAAAAAAAGGTACCATCAGCTCTCAGGAGCCAGTAGAAGCTGAACATCCACTGCTCTGTACCCCTTAGCAAGTCGTCACCTAGGCTAATTTGAATACTGCTGCTCTAGATCACTGTAAGTCTCCATTTCAATCTTAGCATTTTTAAAAAAAATCAAAAGGCAATTTAAATAATGATTATCTCTTACAACCCAGAAGGTGCATTTTGCAGATAAAGGAACTGCAGTTCATAAAGAACAAGTAACCTGCTCAAGGTCATACAGCTAGTTTGTGAGAAGAACTAAGCCAAGAATTCAGATTTTCTACTTTCAAAGTTGTTATCGAGTCCACAGATTAGTTTTTTTCTAGAATCCTACAATCTCAGAGTTGGAAGGAGCCGTGTGAACATCTCATTCCCTGTCCACTACTTGCAGGCTTCCCAGGAGGCGCTCTTGGTGAAGAACCCATGGATTTGAGATCCCTGGGTCAAGAAGATTCCCTAGAGGAGGGCGTGGCAACCCACTCCAGAATTCTTGCCTGGAGAATCCTGTGGACAGAGGGGCTGGTGGTGGGCTGTGGTCCATAGGGTTGGACATGATTGAAGTGACTTAGCATGCATGCATGCCACTACTTGCAGGAACCCCCCTCCCTAACATTCTCTAGAGACAAGCATCTAGTTTCTGGTGAAATATTCCCAGAAATGTTGGTTCTTACCTTTACAGTGTGTTCAGTTTCATTTTTTAACCAGCATTATTGCCCCACTCCCTTCTGTTTTTACAGTGACCAAATTCCTTTTCATGTTAATTTCAGTAAGCTATTTCTGACCTGCCTTCTGAAGACTCTGGGTTAAACCTAACTGTTCTTTCATGGGACTGACTTCAGCTATTGAAGGATTTTAATTGTAATTTCAGTCCCCTGTTTGATCTCTCAGTGCAAGAAGTAAACGGAGTCAATGCAGCCAGTGGTTTATATTGGGGTATATGGGCTATGAAAATCCTTGGTCATCTAATGAAGCCTCTCTGATATTATCTGAGGTACACTATCTCACCCTTGGCCTTGAATCACCAACATTCAACTCACAGAAGTTTGAGTCTGCAACCTAAGATAAAACACATCTCTCCTCATATACTCCATGCCTTTCCAAAGCCAACTTCAGCTCTTCACTTTACTTCCAAATCGTAAGTTTATTTAGCCAAATTCATTTTCTCTGCCTAAGATGGTGTAGAAGTTGATATGTTATTCAAAGTGCATGGTTGAAGAGCAAACTAAAGCTTATATCACTGATTGATTTTTTCTAATTATGTCACTTTCCCTAGCTAAGCATGCAAATGGCTTCATTGTTTTTCATGAAGCATTTTACTAGACTATAATGTGAGCTAGAACAATATAATTGATGACTAAAAGTTAATATTTTTGCTCTAAGTTCAGGAAGAAGACAGAGATATTCATTCGGAACACTTCTGTTCAACATTGTACTAAGAAATTAGGCAAGAAAGAGAAATAAAAGTCATATATATTGGAAAGGAAGAAGTAATTATTTCTATTTGAAGATGGCATGATCTTACGTGTAAGAAGTCCTATCAGTTCAATTCAGTTCAGTCACTCAGTCGTGCCTGACTCTTTGAGACTCCATGGACTGCAGCACGCCAGGCCTCCCTATCTATCACCAACTCCCAGAGCTTGCTGAAACCCATGTCCACTGAGTCCATGATGCCATCCAACCATCTCATCTTCTGTCATCCCCTTCTCCTCCCTCCTTCAATTTTTCCCAACATCAAGGTCCTTTCCAATGAGTCAATTCTTTGTATCAGGTAGCCAAAGTATTGGAGTTTCAGCTTCAGCATCAGTCCTTCCAGTGAATATTCAGGACTGATTTTCTTTAGGATTGGCTGGTTGGATCTCCTTGCAGTCCAAGAGACTCTTAAGAGTCATCTTCAACACAGTTCAAAAGCATCAATTCTTCAGCACTCAGCTTTCTTTATAGTCCAAATCTCACTTCCATACATGACTACTGGAAAAACCATAGCTTTGACTAAATGGACTTTGTTTGCAAAGTAATGTCTCTGCTTTTTAATATGCTGTCTAGGTTGGTCATAGCTTTTCTTCCAAGGAGCAAGCATCTTTTAATTTCATGGCTGCAGTTACCATCTGCAGTGATTTTGTAGCCCCCCAGAATAAAGTCTCTCACTGTTCCCATTGTTTCCCCATTTATTTGCCGTGAAGTGATGGGACCAGATGCCATGATCTTAGTTTCTGATTACTGAGTTTTAAGCCAACTTTTTCACTCTCCTCTTTCACTTTCATCAAGAGGCTCTTTAGTTCTTCTTTGCTTACTGCCATAAGGGTGATGTCATCTGCATATCTGACGTTATTGATATTTCTCCTGGCCATCTTGATTCCAGCTTGTTCTTTATTCAGCCCAGCATTTCACATGATATACTCTGCATATAAGTTAAATAAGCAGGGTACAGCCTTGATGTACTCCTTTTCCTATTTGGAACCAGTTCATTGTTCCATGTCCAGTTCTAATTGTTACTTCTTGACCTGCATACAGATTTCTCAGGAGGCAGGTCAGGTGGTCTGGTATTCCCATCTCTTGAGGAATTTTCCACAGCGTGTTGTGATCTACACAGTCAAAGGCTTTGGCATAGTCAATAAAGCAGAAGTAGATGTTTTTCTGGAATTCTTTTGTTTTTCAATGATCCAAAGGATGTTGGCAATTTGATCTCTGGTTCTTCTGCCTTTTCTAAATCCAGATTTAGAAAAAGAAGTCCTATGGAATGCACTAAAAAACATAACTAATAAATTCAGCAAGATACAAAATCAATGTATGAGTCAATTGTACTTCTATGCACTAGCAATGAACAACTGAAAGAAGAAATCAGAAAAATAATTTAATTTGCAATAGAATCAAAAAGAATACAGTACTTAGGGATAAAGAGTTGTAAGAATTGTACACTGAAAACTTAAAAATATTGTTGAAATTAATTGAAAAAAGATTATAAATAAGTGGAAAGACAGTCTATGTTCATGGATAGGAAAATAATATTGTTAAGATGACAATATCCCATAAATTGATCTACATATTTAATGCAGCTCTTACTAAGAATCCAAGTGCCTATTTCTGCAGAAACTGACAAGCTGATCTTAGCTTTTATATTGAAACTCAAGGGACTGAGAATAACCAAAAGTCTTCAAAAAGAAAAAGTTGGAAGACTTATATTTCCCAATAAGTTATACGAAGCCTATTGGTTCTGTTTCAGGAGAAACGTAACTAATGCACACATACAAAGCAATCTGATATTTGATCTGAGGCTCTTTGGAAAGCTCTCCTCCTTCATGACAGACTTCCTTCCTTAAGCTTGTTTCTAGAGAATCTGCCATTAGATTAGAAGTCCGGGGAAGTAGATATACAATACATTTTCAAAGAGATAGAAACCAGAAAATCAATTCCCTAGCATTTTAATGCAGTGTTTGTGATTAACACTACCCAATAAGGCAGTAAAGTTCTGGATATTTCCAGTCAAGAGTAGGGTCTGAACAATATGAGGGATCATGTTACTAAGTGGAGCTTCAAGGTCAGCAGAAAGTGGAGTGAAAGTGTTAGTCTATCAGCTGTGTCCAGCTCTTTGTGACTCCATGGACTATAGCCTGCTAGGCTCCTCTGTTCATGGAATTTTCCAGGCAAGAATACTGGAGTCCCATTCACTGGAGTTGCCATTCCCTTCTCCAGGGGCTCTTTCCAACCCAGGGATCAAACCTGCGTCTCTTACATCTCCTGCATTGGCAGGCAGATTCTTTACCATCTGAGCTACCAGTTAGCAGAGGCCACAGTTAAATTTGTGGCTGCTGGCACTGAACACAAGTAAGAGGGGTGGAGGTGGGTGGAGAATTTTGCTAGCTGTTGAAGAGGCTCTAATAACTTATAAATGCCTAATTAGCATATGTCACCAAAGAATTCTTTAAGTTGTCTGCTGGTAATTGGCCCAGGAAAGTCACAGATGGCTTACAATCTTTGAGAAGAAACAGTCTTTCCATTCTGCATTATGTCATAGCCTAGACAATGTACTTCAGTATGACAAAGTTGAAGATAATCCTTGGAGATTTGTGTCCCTGAAATGCTAATGCTATCAGCAAATGAAGGGAATCAGTTCTTTAATTGTACATTCTGTCACATTCTGAAAATGTAACATGTTGTTTAAGAACAGAGTCCTGGGTGATTAGGATGCTTCTAAAGCTATGGTTAAATAATTTTAAGAAGTAAGAGGGTATTTTGTAAACCATTGTGGCATACTGTTGATATATACCATTCATTTTCCCATGTGAATGCAAATAGATACAAGTCTGTGTGCAAGTGTATACTAAGAGATTTGTTGTTCTTTAGTTGCTAAGTCATGTCTGACTGTAAGACCCCATGAACTGCAGCACAGTCTTTCCCAATGAGTCGGCTCTTTTCATTAGGTGGCCAAAGTATTGGGGTTTCAGCATCAATCCTTCCAATGAATACTCAGAGTTGATTTCCTTTAGGATTGACTGGTTTGATCTCCTTGCAGTCCGGAGACTCTTAAGAGTCTCCTCCAGCACCACAATTTGAAAGCATCAATTCTTCAGTGCTCAGCCTTCTTTATGGTCCAACTCTCACATCCATACATGACTACTGGAAAAATTATAGCTTTGAGTATACGGACCTTTGTTGGCAAAGTGATGTCTCTGCTTTTTAATATGCTGCCTAATACAAGGCATAACTATACTCATGTAAAGTAAGCAACTATTTTGAGTATTGATAACAGGATGGTATTAGGGTTTGGAGTTGCAGAGAGTGGAAGAGACACAGTCTTGTTAATGATCATTAAATCCGAAACAGAGCAGAGGCCATGGCCCTCTCTCTGTACTTAGAACAGATATGCTACAGGCAGGTAGAAGGGATAATGAATCCTTTCAGGAAGTATGCAAACACAATGGCCTGCATTATCCTTTCATACCCTTGCTTTTGAGTGGGTCTTGGGACAGTTTTGATAAGAGCATTGCTGGATTGAGAATTTAAAGGTTCAGCCTCCCTGATGTGTCACACTTCTTATCTGTTCTAGACCTAGAAGCTCTTAGGGAAAGATTTAAGATCAGAGATATTGATAGTGAGTAATCAATCTGTGAAATTATTAAATTATATACTGGGGATTCTTCTTGGTATTATAGAAAGAGGCCAATGATCCATATTTAATAGTAGCTTCCCTTTTAGAAAGAAAGTTTCATCCAACTGACTCACTGGGGTGGCTTCACTAGGCAGAAAGGATGTTGATTGGCAAAAGAAACCAGAGGAACAAGAGTCAGTGAGACAAAGGTCGTCTAAGGGGTATTTGAGATTTCAACTGTTGGAACTTTTTTGTTATTCTGAGTAAGAAATGATTGAAAGGCAGAAAGGTTTGTAGTAAAGAGTGTAGCTTAGAATCATCTAGAAATAGAAGCCTCTGCTTTTGAAAATGCATGGAATTTTTCCTTTCCTTGTTAAGAGTAGAGGCTAACTTTTTCAGAGGGCTGTCATTCTGTCAAAGTTTTGAGATTTTTATCTTTCAAGCTAAGCTAAGGAATTATTGTTCCAGAGCCTCCTTTCCTCACTGCGTTGGCCAGTGTCTTGGTATATATTAGGCACAGAGGTGCCCTTGTTCTTGGGTTTACCTAATCACTTAATATGAAAAGCTATTATTTTGGTCTGAAATTTTTTCTTTCTGAGTCAAAATGCCATCAAAGTGTTCAGCAAGCCCTGTTAATTTAGGAGGTGGGCAGACAGTCTTTCTGTCCTCTACCTAAAAGTGCAACCTCTAGTTTAAGAACATCAACAGTGAGTAATGGCATTATTAGGATATCTTTGTCCCTGTCAAAACTACAGTATTTCCTATGAGATTTCTTTAAGCAGTTTCTGAAATCAGAGATTGATTGATTTATTTTCTGTTTATAAGGCTGGATTGTCAACGAGTCAGTTTTAACAGGAAAGACCTCAGAGATAGCTGTTAATTATTCTGTAATCAATACACTGCAGTTTCTAACCCAGTTCCAAATCTTTGGGTCTCACAAGACAGTGAGGCAATTGATAGTGATCAGGCAATCCAGGATTATAAGATCATAGGGCACTTCTAAATACTTCATTGAACTGTTTTCCATTATGTGCATATATATATATAGTTGAAGTATAGTTGATTTACTGTGTAGTGTTAATTTCTGGGGTATAGCAAAGCAATCCATATATATTTTTTCTGATTCTTCTCCATTGTAGATGATTACAAGGCATTGAATGTAGATTCCTGAGCTATACAGTAGGACTTTGTTGTTTATTTTATGTGTACTAGTATGTGTCTGTTAATCCTAAACTCCTAATTTATCCCTTCCCTCCCCTTCCCATCTTTCCCCTTTGGGAAACATAGCCTTGTTTTCTGTCTGTGGGTAGGTTTATATTTTGTAAATAAGTTCATTTTTATAATGTTTTAAGTTATATATAAGTGATGTCAGCAAGAGAGTTCCAGAAAAACATCTATTTCTGCTTTACTGACTATGCCAAAGCCTTTGACTGTGTGGATCACAATCAACTGTGGAAAATTCTGAAAGAGATGGGAATACCAGACCACCTGACCTGCCTCTTGAGAAATCTGTATGCAGGTCAGGAAGCAACAGTTAGAACTGGACATGGAACAACAGACTGGTTCCAAATAGGAAAAGGAGTACATCAGGGCTGTATATTGTCACCCTGCTTATTTAACTTATATGCAGAGTACATCATGAGAAATGCTGGACTGGAAGAAACACAAGCTGGAATGAAGATTGCCGGGAGAAATATCAATAACCTCAGATATGCAGATGACACCACCCTTATGGCAGAAAGTGAAGAGGAACTCAAAAGCCTCTTGATGAAAGTGAAAGTGGAGAGTGAAAAAGTTGGCTTAAAACTCAACATTCAGAAAACGAAGATCATGGCATCTGGTCTCATCACTTCATGGGAAATACATGGGGAAACAGGGAAAACAGTGTCAGACTTTATTTTTCTAGGCTCCAAAATCACTGCAGATGGTGACTGCAGCCATGAAATTAAAAGACGCTTACTCCTTGAAAGGAAAGTTATGACCAACCTAGATAGCATATTCAAAAGCACAGACATTACTTTGCCAACACAGGTTCGTCTAGTCAAGGCTATGGTTTTTCCTGTGGTCATGTATGGATGTGAGAGTTGGACTGTGAAGAAGGCTGAGCACCGAAGAATTGATGCTTTTGAACTGTGGTATTGGAGAAGACTCTTGAGAGTCCCTTGGACTGCAAGGAGACCCAACCAGTCCATTCTGAAGGAGATCAGCCCTGGGATTTCTTTGGAAGGAATGATGCTAAAGCTGAAACTCCAGTGCTTTGGTCACCTCATGTGAAGAGTTGACTCATTGGAAAATACTCTGATGCTGGGAGGGATTGGGGGCAGGAGGAGAAGGGGACGACAGAGGATGAGATGGCTGGATGGCATCACTGACTTGATGGACTTGAGTCTGAGTGAACTCTGGGAGTTGGTGATGGACAGGGAGGCCTGGCGTGCTGCGATTCATGGGGTCGCAAAGAGTCAGACATGACTGAGCAACTGAAATGAACTGAAGTGATGTCATATGATATTTGTCTTTCTTTGACTTAGTATAATAACCTCTAGGTCCATTCATTTTGCTGCAAATGGCATTATTTCATTGGTTATATAGAAAAATGATAGTTTTGTATGTAACTTGTAACTAATCAGTTTATTAAGCTCTTTTGCTAATCTCAGTAATTTTTCAGAGTCCTCTTGAGTTTTCCAAATAGATAAAATTAGGTGAAAGGAAGTGAAATCCAGCCCCTCCTTCCCATACCACAAAACTTCATCCTTCTTGCTTTTGTATTCACCCATTATCTTTCTTCCCCCAGAAGTTGTGGTGAGCTAATCTTATTACCAATCAGAGTTCTTGGACTCTTTGATCAATCAAAATTGATGAGACCAGATGAGAAATTCAGGCAAGGCTTTATTGGATTTAGCAGTGTAGCAGGAGGGAGCAAAGACAAGTAACTGACTCCCTTGCTCACTCATGAGGTGGGGTGAGCTGATCCCTCGTATGGAATGTGGGTAGGGGCAGGTCAAGGGTCTGGCCAGAGGGGTGACTTGGGTGGTGTGCCCACCCACTTGGTGGTTCTATGTACAGGGTGCATAGGTTTTTATTTTTCTCTTTGTTCCTCAGAGGTAGCAGTTGGGTTTTTGGTCTTTTTGTATCTTGTTGTTCATAAGTCACCCAACTGGGCATGCATACAGTTATTTTTAGTCCCTTATAGTTTCTTTGTATTTTATTGCTGGAGGAGACAGCAAAGGGTTTCAGATCCCAGCCCATATCAATCTGATTGATCATAATCTAGGACAGTTGATGGGAACACCTCTATTATTGATACAACAACAATAGAAATAGTTACCTTTTTTGTGTTATATTTATATAAGATTTTGGTTATTGGGGTTATGAAAGTGAAAGTGTTAGTCACTCAGTCATGTCCCAGTCTTCACAGCTCCATTGGACTGTAGCTTTCCAGGCTCCTCTGTCCACGAGGTTATCCAAGCAAGAATACTGGAGTGGTTGCCATTCCCTTCTCCAGGGGATCTTCCTGATGCAGGGATCAAACCCTGGTCTCCTGCATAGGAGGCAGATTCTTTACTGTCTGAGCCCCCTATACCAGCTTCATAAAAAAAAAAAAAGGGGAATCTTTCTCTTTTCATGGAAAAGTTAAAACAATATAGGTATTGTCTGCTCCTTGAAGGATTCATATATATTCATCTGGGTCCATTATACATCATAAAAATTGTTTTTTGAAATTCAACTTCTATGAGAAATAGATTTAAGGGCCTAGATCTGATAGATAGAGTGCCTGATGAACTATGGAATGAGGTTCGTGACATTGTACAGGAGACAGGGATCAAGACCATTCCCATAGAAAAGAAATGCAAAAAAGCAAAATGGCTGTCTGGGGAGGCCTTACAAATAGCTGTGAAAAGAAGAGAAAAAAAAAGCAAAGGAGAAAAGGAAAGATATAAACATCTGAATGCAGAGTTCCAAAGAATAGCAAGAAGAGATAAGAAAGCCTTCTTCAGCAATCAATGCAAAGAAATAGAGGAAAACAACAGAATGGGAAAGACTAGGGATCTCTTCAAGAAAATCAGAGATACCAAAGGAACATTTCATGCGAAGATGAGCTCGATAAAGGACAGAAATGGTATGGACCTAACAGAAGCAGAAGATATTAAGAAGAGATGGCAAGAATACACTGAAGAACTGTACAAAAAAGATCTTCACGACCCAGATAATCACGATGGTGTGATCACTGACCTAGAGCCAGACATCCTGGAATGTGAAGTCAAGTGGGCCTTAGAAAGCATCACTACGAACAAAGCTAGTGGAGGTGATGGAATTCCAGTTGAGCTATTCCAAATCCTGAAAGATGATGCTGTGGAAGTGCTGCACTCAATATGCCAGCAAATTTGGAACACTCAGCAGTGGCCACAGGACTGGAAAAGGTCAGTTTTCATTCCAATCTCAAAGAAAGGCAATGCCAAAGAATTCTCAAACTACTGCACAATTGCACTCATCTCACATGCTAGTAAAGTAATGCTCAAAATTCTCCAAGCCAGGCTACAGCAATATGTGAACCGTGAACTTCCTGATGTTCAAGCTGGTTTTAGAAAAGGCGGAGGAACCAGAGATCAAATTGCCAACATCCGCTGGATCATGGAAAAAGCAAGAGAGTTTCAGAAAAAACATTTATTCCTGCTTTATTGACTATGCCAAAGCCTTTGACTGTGTGGATCACAATAAACTGTGGAAAATTCTGAAAGAGATGGGAATACCAGACCACCTGATCTGCCTCTTGAGAAATTTGTATGCAGGTCAGGAAGCAATAGTTAGAACTGGACATGGAACAACAGACTGGTTCCAAATAGGAAAAGGAGTATGTCAAGGCTGTATATTGTCACCCTGTTTATTTAACTTCTATGCAGAGTACATCATGAGAAACGCTGGACTGGAAGAAACACAAACTGGAATCAAGATTGCCGGGAGAAATATCAATAACCTCAGATATGCCAGATGACACCACCCTTATGGCAGAAAGTGAAGAGGAACTCAAAAGCCTCTTGATGAAAGTGAAAGTGGAGAGTGAAAAAGTTGGCTTAAAGCTCAACATTCAGAAAACGAAGATCATGGCATCTGGTCCCATCACTTCATGGCAAATAGATGGGGAAACAGTGGAAACAGTGTCAGACTTTATTTTTTTGGGCTCCAAAATCACTGCAGATGGTGACTGCAGCCATGAACTTAAAAGACGCTTACTCCTTGGAAGGAAAGTTATGACCAACCTAGATAGCATATTCAAAAGCAGAGACATTACTTTGCCAACAAAGGTCCATCTAGTCAAGGCTATGGTTTTTCCTGTGGTCATGTATGGTTGTGAGAGTTGGACTGTGAAGAAGGCTGAGCACTGAAGAATTGATGGTTTTGAACTGTGGTGTTGGAGAAGACTCTTTCGAGTCCCTTGGACTGCAAGGAGATCCAACCAGTCCATCCTGAAGGAGATCAGCCCTGGGATTTCTTTGGAAGGAATGATGCTAAAGCTGAAACTCCAGTACTTTGGCCACCTCATGCCAAGAGTTGACTCATTGGAAAAGACTCTGATGCTGGGAGGGATTGGGGGCAGGAGGAGAAGGGGACGACAGAGGATGAGATGGCTGGATGGCATCACTGACTCAATGGACATGAGTCTGAGTGAACTCTGGGAGTTTGTGATGGTCAGGGAGACCTGGCGTGCTGCGATTCATGGGGTCGAAAAGAGTCGGACATGACTGAGCGACTGATCTGATCTGATGGAGGAAAGAGAGAAATAGGCATCCTTGATTATCATCCAAAATTCTTTATAATTCTTAAGTATATTTTGATCATTTACATTATTAACAAAATTTAAAATTTTTCAATTTTCATTTTGTTATAAACTCTTATTCATTTCTAATAGAAGATAGCTCCCTCACCCCCAGTGCATGCTCTTATTCTCTTTTTTCCCAGGATATACACATTTCTAGATATATGATTAGTTTCTAGAACCACTCTGCTTTGTTAATAATTTTTCTTTACCTTCTAATTCATTCATTTATGCTTTCGTCTATCATTCTTCTCTCCTACTGAAGTATATTTTGTCTCTTTCCTAACTTCTTGATTTTAACAATTATTTCCTTGTATTTATTTTTTGGCATTTATAAACGAAAGCATTTATGATGATATAATTTCCTTTGAATGCAGTTTTGACCATATTTCATAAATTTGATTTGTAGAGGTTTTTATAGTAGCTGTTCTCTAAAAATCTGTAACTGCAACTCTCTTTTCCTCTGTGATCTAAAGCTTCTTAGAATGTTTTAGAATTTCTAGTTTTTTTTCTAGATTTAAATGTTTCTTACTAATTTTAATTTTCATTGCTTTGTTTACCCATCATCCAGTTTAAGAACGTTTGCTTTCTAAGAAGGTAGGATTGAGCTGTACTTTCTATAGAGTTTCCAGTTACTTGGAGTAGTCCTTGCTTTCTCTAATTCCCTAATGATACTTATTTTAGTTTGTTTGGTGTCATAGTTCTGTTGTTTTATTTATTTATTCTTTGACTGTGCATTGCAGAATGCAGGATATTAGTTCCCTGACAAGGGATCAAACCTGTGCCCCCCTGCATTGGGAGTTTGGAGTCTTAACCACTAGACCTCTAGGGGAATCCGTGTTTGGGGTCTGGGGTGGGGAGTTATGTCTATTTCTGCACCTGTCTCAGTTGTACAAACAACTTAAAGATAGTGCCCATATTTTATAGTTCTTTCTGTTTCCACATATTACTTATTATTAGTTGATCAGTAAATATATGTGTACTTCTTTATATCTCAGAGATGGTAAGACTGATACAGAATGTAAACAGATCAAAGCCCTTGTTAAGAGTTGTTGATGTGATTAACCTTTTTACTAAAATCTATTTATATGATGCATTCTTCTGATTGTGAGAAATCCTGCTTTCCTGGCAATGACCGTGAGTATGAAAACTCATATGATTGTTAACACTATTTATGGAGCACATCTACATTCCAGGCACTGCTTTAAGAACTTTATATGTTATTTCATATTTCTTCACAATAGCTCTCTCAGGTAGATATGGTAATTATCTTCAGTGCCCAGATGAGGGAAATGAAGCTCAAGGTCAAGACCATGTTCAGGCTCTTACAGGTGGTACAGATGATGCCTTGATTGGATTCCATATTTGTCTATCCCTTCTCCTCCTGCTCCATGGTAGATTCTGTTAATTTACTCTCCTACTTACTTACTCATTCTCTCTTTCATTCTGTCCAACATTCACACAGCTAAATGTTGGCTGATTTATTTTGCCAGATACAGGACTAAAAGGCAAGGAATGTGAATGTGCATAAAACATGGCTCCTGCTTTTGGTGACCTTCCAGAGTCCAATGGGGCCTTTTCTCTGACATGTATCAAATTGTATGCTGTTACAGAACGTGCTCGTTGTATCTAGGCTTCCCTATAGTCCCTTCACTTCGGTGTTCTCTGCTCCCGTGCTGTTCAGGTGTTAACCGTTTGCCCAAACGGATTCAGATCCCTTGCTGTGAGAGTCAGGGCATATAGAGTCATTGTATGCTCTTTGTATGTGCAGAAAGAACCCAGGGTTTTAATAGCCTCTCTTTACCCACCTTCAACTTTGTTTCCCTCAGGACAATAACATAAGCTTAAAGCCAAAGACAATTATAACAATGTTATTTCTTATGGGGAAAATTGATGTTGCCAACCTGCAATACACGCCAGACTCCTGAAACTTACACAGAAATCACTCTTGAAGGGCAGGGAAGACTAGCTTCAGAAACATATGAAGGAAAAGAACCAGAGTATTTCTTTACCTAGACTGTTTGGTCATCTGGGCTCAGAATAGGCTTAGAGAAATCTCAACCATAAGTAAGCTCTTTTCTTCTGCATGTCAGCCTCCAGGCACCCAACTCAGAGCCTACATAAATGCCACAGCTCCACACGTGTACCACTGTGTACCACCTAGAGTGACAAAGATTGGACCAGGGAAGAAAAATGCAGAGGGGCCCCCCATAACCTGTCTCACTGAATTGAATGAAATCTTCCACAGGCTTTGGATGTTGCTGGGAGATTTCAGCTGTTAAAGTATCACTCTCACTAATGTCATCACCACCTCTCATCATCTCCTGTCGCTTCACTCTACTTTTCTTCTTACTAGCCTAACCTTTAATAATTACATGACTATTCACATATTTCTAGTGTTCCTCCCCATATAAAATAATGCAGCAACTTTGTTTGGTCTATTTTTGTACACATGATGCTAATGCAGTGCCTCACAGATGGTCAGCTCTCAACACATACTTGTTCAGCGATTGAATGAACCATGATGAATCGTTATGATGATCCACACTGTTTTCATCTTATTTACCACCATCTTCTCCAGCTACTTTATCATCATGCATGTCAACATCTTCATCATTTTCTCACAATCTTTTCTGTCACTGGTACTTTACAGTTGTCCTGGGGCCTTCCCAGCCTTGCCTCCTCTCAATATTTCCAGCTCTCGTTTCTGCTGTCAGATGAGGTAGGCAGGGGAAAATGAATATCCCCAGCTCACCACCGAGGAAGCTGAGCCCCAAAGAGGTAAAGTAACTTACCTCCTTGGTCATCCTGGGGCAGAAATGTAACCACCATATTGTGTATCCCTCTGCGGTGGTACTAATGACCCACTCACCTGGGCAAGGATCATTTGTAAATGGCTTTTGAACCAAAGTCCTTTCCTTCTTTGTTCTCTTAAGAGTACTTCCCACGGAACCCAGTAGTAACTTAAGAATATTTACTGAAGGACCAGATGACTTGAGAGGCTTCCATGACTGAGCCTCCAACTTCGTTTCCAGGCTTGGCACTCCTGCCTGGGCACTGTCCTTTAACACAATGATCTGCCTGCCTGAAGTTCCTTGTCTTGTACTTCTCTCTCACTGCCCAATCTGCCTGCTTCTTACAGCTTTTCAGGCTCTTCCAGCTTAAGTTGACCATTGTTCCCTTGGATGATAACCACAGCCTATAACATTCCTCTGTCATAGTTATGGAGAAAATAACAACCCACTCCGGTATACTTGTCTGGGAAATCCCATGGACAGAGGAACCTGGTGGGCTACAGTCCATGGGGTTTCAAAGAGCCTGACATGACTTAGCACATGCACTGCTACTACTGCTACAGAAGTGTGGTAGACTTTAAGCCTCTACAGGGCAGCATGCGTGTCGGTATAGCCCATCAGTCTATCACAGCATCTATCAGTCTATCAGCATCCATCAGCCTATCATAGTCACACAGAGTCTGCTGTGTGTGCCCAGTCTCTCAGTCGTGTCTGATCCTTTTCAACCCCATGGACTATAGCCCTTGTCTCCTCTGTCCATGGGCTTCTCCAGGCAAGAATACTGGAGTGGGTTGCTATTTCCTCCTCCAGGAGATCTTTCTGACCCAAGGATCAAACACATCTGTGATTCCTTCTTTGACAGGTGGATTCTTTACCACTGAGCCACCTTGGAATCTCTGCAGTGACTGCTAGTAGCACGGAACACTGTCGGCCAACCACGAGATTTGTTGATACATATGTGTGTGTGTGTGTGTGTGCACACATGCATGAGTGCACACACACTTGCTCAGTTGTGTCCATCTCTGTGGTCCCATGGACTGTGGCCTTCCAGGCTCCTCTGTCCATAGAATTTTCCAGGCAAGAATACTGGAGTGGGTTGCCATTCCTACTCCAGTGGATCTTCTTGACCCAGGGATCAAACCCATGTCTCTTATGTCTCCTGCATTGACAGGTGGATTCTTTACCACTGAGCGACCTGAGAAGCCATATATATATATATATATATATATAGTTTAATCCTCATAATAGCCCTATTAAGTAGTGTCATTATTATCCACATTTTATAAGTGACAAGTAAGGTTCAGAATTGTTAAATAAGAAGCCAAGGCCACATCTCTTCTAGCATTGGTAAACAAGGAACACATTAAATTTTGCTATATGTAAATCTGTCCTTGAATCTCAAGCAAAAAAATCCAGAATCATAAAAAAATCACTTAAGCAATTTGAATTTAATACTTTTTTAACATTACATGGAATGATTTCTGATCTCTACACCCTTTTGCTTTCCTTGAGACAGGGGTCTTCCACACATCTTACTGAGTGATGTACTTTCTCAAATGGAGGTCCCTTTCACATCCAAGACCTCCTCCTTTTCTTGTACTCAAAAATAACGGGGAGTGGCTTCTGTGTTGACAAGCTCTTTCTGTACCTGTTCTGGTGGGTGGTGTTTGCCACAAGGTTAAATGGCTAAGTTGGCATTCTTTCTTATTGTGTTTCCCTTCTACAAAAGATAGCTCAGTTGCAAGTCTCAATGGCAGGGATTGTGCGCCATTCCCTAGCCCCTCCCCAGGCTACCTTCTCATATATATAATCTAATAAGGTAGTATTACCCACCTAGGATGACTACTTCAATGTACTTCCCCAAGGCATGAAGCCTCTGACCTGTCTTCTTCTTAGAGTCTCACCTAAAAAAAGTTATTTCTTACCAGACTCTTCAAAACCATAATTATAGTGATATGCTTGTGTTCTTGGCACTATTTTCATAGTAGCAGAATAAAATAAATGTGTACAGTGATCATTCTTTTCCTCTTGACTACTGGGAAAAATCAAGAAGACTTCAGAACTTGAGTTGAAGAGAAAGAATAAACACACTTTGTTCATTTTTGCTTCTTTCAAATGTGGCCCTTGCCAAACACAGGGAAGGAACTCATCCTTAATGTGAGCAGGGCCCTGTCTCTCTCTAATTCCTGGAGTCATGTCAACCTTATCTAAAGGAGCAGTGGGAATCTCTTTGAGACTCTCTAGTCTAATTAGCCACCAATAGTGAATGAATAAACTAGTCAACAAAACTACCATATGTTAAGAGAAGTGAATGAATAAACTAGTCAACAAAACTACCATATGTTAAGAGAAGATTCAATATCCTTACTTTATAGAAGAAACCACTGCAACTCAGGAAAGGTGAGTTATCTGCACCCTGCTCGAGTAGCCTGGTGTTGGTTCAGTTCAGCTACTCAGTCGTGTCCGACTGTGACCCCAGGGACTGCAGCACACTAGGCTTCCCTGTCCATCACCAACTCCCAGAGTTGCTCAAACTCATGTCCATCGAGTCAGTGATGCCATCCAACCATCTCATCCTCTATTGTCCCCTTCTCCTCCTGTCTTCAATCTTTCCAGCATAAAGTTCTTTTCCAATAAGTCAGTTCTTCACATCAGGTAGCCAAAGGTCTGGAGTTTCAATTTCAGCATCAGTTCTTCCAATGAATATTCAAGACTGATTTCCTTTAGGATGGACTGGTTGAATCTCCTTGCAGTCCAAGGGACTCTCAAGAGTCTTCTCCAACACCACAGCTCAAAAACATCAATCCTTCAGTGCTCAGCTTTCTTTATGATGCAACTTCACATCCATACACGACTACTGGAAAAACCATAACTTTGACTAAACAGACCTTTGTTAGGCAAAGTAATGTCTCTGCTTTTTAATAAGCTGTCTAGGTTTGTCATAGTTTTTCTTCCAAGGAACAAGCATCTTTTAATTTTATGGTTGCAGTCACCATCTGCAATGATTTTGGAGCCTAAGAGAATAAAGTCTTTCACTGTTTCCATTGTTTTCCCATCTGTTTGCCGTGAAGTGATGGGACCAGCATCCTGCTCTGGTAGCCTGGGGTTGGTGCCTGCTCCTATTTTGTTCTTTTGGCTGTGCTGTGCAGCAAGTGGGATTTTAGTTGCCTGACCAAGGATTGGACCTGCATCCTCTGCATTGAAAGCATGGAGTCTTAACCACTGGATCATCAAGGAAGTTCCTGGTACATAGATTTTTAGAATCCGGAGACTCACAGCTCTGCCACTTATCTTTTATATGACCTTTGGTGGTTATTTGACTTTCTGAAACTTGGATTCTTTTATCTGCAAAATGGTGATAACAATGATTTTTTTTTTTTTGTCGTCTCATAGAATGAAGAAAAGAACAGGCTATTTTCTGTCTTGCGTAGCTATATCTCTAAAGCCTAAAATGATGCTTGACATGTAGAAAACACTCAGAATGTACCTGTGCAATGAATGAATGACTAACACAGGGCATGACATATAGTAAGTATTCACCTGGCCAGGTGAGTGATAAAAGCAGGATTCAAAACCGGGTCTTGCTGATCCTGAGAGCAAGTCCAAGCAGTTCATCCGCCCACATCATTTCTCTCCTTCTCCCACCCACAAAGAGCTTCATCCTTCAGCCACTAAAATCGCTTTGTAAATAAAGTCTTCCACTTAATTCATTCTGTACCCGATTGTCTGAATTCAACCAAAAACAAAAAAACTTGAAGTTTTCCAAGTGTCTATAAGGAAAAACATAGATTCTGTCAGCTTACTCTAAAGTGTCTCTTTTTTTCCAGACCCACTAGCACCTCTAAACTTCTCCAGAATTCTTAATACAGACTCTTGTCTACCAGACTGAGCAACTCAGTGTGCCCCTAAGCTTTCCCTCCGCTCTGCCTTCTTCACCCTCGTCCATTCTAAGGTTCTTATCCTTTTTGTCAGTCAGACAATACTCTGCCTCAGCTCAATGAAACATGCTCTGACCATGCTAACTGTAGTTATCTTTTTCTTCTTTTGAATTTGACATTTTGATCAATGACACTCCTATGGTTTTTTCCTTTGTTTTAAAACATGCTTATGATAAAATCCCCCATGCTACTTGTATTTTTGAATTTCAAGCAAGTATAACTTGCTGTATCCCTTGGATAGGCATATGCTAGTTTCAGCTCTAGTAAAATGACAAGGCATTTCCTCAACTATAAAATGGGAATAATAGGATCTACATTTCTGAATCGCCGTGAAACTTACAATAAATGCATTGTGTTCCATCAAGAACTTTGCACATAAAATGTAGCTACTGTTGTTAAATATTACTTGTTTGCTAAATCTGAGTAAAGATGCTGGGCAGAGCATGTTCTGAAAATACTGAGTAATGTTGGTAAATGTTCTTCAGTTTATAAAGCCAGCCCTCCATTCTCTCTCATCTTTGGTGGAACCTAGTTTCCTCCATATCAAGTTTCCCTAAACTAATATTACTCAGTTTGATGTGAAGGACCCAAAGATTCTCATGAGTCTCATTAATATAATTTTTTACCCCTATCCCTAGCACTGCCTCCTGATTTCTATACTGTTCACCCAGGCAAGGACTGGTGTGTGTAGGAAGCAAACCAGATATTGTCTGCAGATTGGAAAACTCAGAGACACTTTACCTTACCTCACCTCCTTCTATAGAGGGTGCGTCCCAGAAGGTCAGCCTGTTTTGATAAGATTCAGTTCAGTTCAGTTGCTCAGTCGTGTCCGACTCTTTACGACCCCATGAATTACAGCACGCCAGGCCTCCCTGTCCATCACAAACCCCTGGAGTTCACTCAGACTCATGTCCATCGAGTCAGTGATGCCATCCAGCCATCTCATCCTCTGTCGTCCCCTTCTCCTCCTGCCCTCAATCCCTCCCAGCATCAGTCTTTTCCAATGAGTCAGCTCTTCGCATGAGGTGGCCAAAGTACTGGAGTTTCAGCTTTAGCATCATTCCTGCCAAAGAAATCCCAGGGCTGATCTCCTTCAGAATGGACTGGTTGGATCTCCTTGCAGTCCAAGGGACTCTCAACAGTCTTCTCCAACACCACAGTTCAAAACCATCAATTCTTCAGTGCTCAGCCTTCTTCACAGTCCAACTCTCACATCCATACATGACCACAGGAAAAACCATAGCCTTGACTAGACAGACCTTTGTTGGCAAAGTAATGTCTCTGCTTTTGAATATGCTATCTAGGTTGGTCATAAGATTAGTTTTTAGTTAAGCCTGGAAGTGGAAGGGCTGGGATAATGTCAGGAGGACCAGCCATTGTGGTATTTCCTATTGTGACTAGCAGTGGAACGGAGAGATTTCTCATTCCCAAAGGTCAACAAGGAATAGTTAGGGGGTGGGGAAGAGGTTCCGATGAAGTTCCAGTCTTTGAAGAAATCACAGTGTCTCTGGCTTGGCCCCATGCTTCCTGGAGTTCCTGTTTCCTCGAGGACGGGGGAAACTTGTAGACCTCTCACACCTGTGTATGTACTAGAGCAGGGGTCCCCAACCTCCAGGATCTAAGGCCTGATGATGAGAGGTGAAGCTGACATAATAATAGAAATAAAATTCACAATAAATATAATGCCCTTGAATCATCCTGAAACCATCCCCTAACTCCTACCCCTGGGTCCACTGAAAAACTGTCTTCCCCAAAAACCAGTCCCTGGTACCAAAAAGTCTGGGGACCACTGCACTAGGAGCAACTTGAGCAGAGCACCGGCTCACTGGCTCGGGCGGCTAACTCTTCAAGAGCTTTACAACTTCCCCTACCCTAGTCAACAGTTAGCATCTTTACAACAGGGCTTGATAACTCTGAACGGTGTTTATGACCTCCCTTATGTCATAAAAGGAGAAAATGTATGTTTACTTCGAAGCTAAGCATGTTTATAGTAATTCTAGTAGGGACCTGGGTGTTGGTTTGCATCAAGATTTTCTTTTTTCAGTGGAATAACAATTATGAGTCACAGTCTTAGGCTCTTGGAATCGTCTATGTGAGAACCACATGAAGCTTTTGTTTTATATGTGGCTTTCTGGACCCCCACTGCAGACATTCAGAATTAGACTCTCTGAGGACTGGCCTAGGAATTTACATTTGACAGACTCCTCAGCACTAAAGTTTGAGGGTCACTGAGGTACCCCATACTACTGAGAACTGAGTTCTCATGACCTTCTGTGTTATGAAACTAAGGCTTTGTTTTTCTTCATTACTCATTGGCTAGAGGAAATTGACTCCCAGTTTTAATCTGATTTGGAAGAATACACAGATTTCTTAAATTGCATCACTTTCACATTCATTCTTTAACACATACATTTATTGAGCACTCTCTGTGTGCCAGCAACAATGCTAGATGTGTGGCTCCAAAGAAGAATAAGACATGGAATCTGAATTCAGGGAACTTCTAATCTCTTAAGAAAACACATACGTGCCATTAGGTGTGAGGGGAGCTCTGACAGAAGTCCATAAGGACAGAATGAAGCCAAGAGAGAGAAATCAATTCTTCCTGCGGAACATGGTGGCCATCATAAATGTTTTCACGCAGTGAATGATGTAGAGGTGTTCATCGAGCAGACAAGTTGGAAGAAGGGTAGCTTTCAAGGCTGATGGAGCAAAGACATAAATTCTAAAATAGCGAGACAAGTTTGGGGAACTGAAAGCAGTTCAGCATAGCTGGATGATATAATAATGGGTAGAGGAGGAGGATAGCACAAGAAATGTTCTCTGGGAGATAAGGAGTCAGATCATTAAATATCCATGATGAGGAATTTAAACATTGTCCTCTAGGATTGTTTTCTCAAAGTGTGGACCTCAGGGTTTCTACAATAGACTTGCCCAACTGACTCAGAATTTCCAGAGGTAGGACCTCATACTGGATATTTTAATAAGCATCCTTAATGGCCAGTACCCCAAGTTTGGAACCCACTATTTGGTAGGGTGGAGTCATTGGAGGACTTTGTGCAAAGGAGAGAAATAATCAGAAAGAACTACTCATTGGAATGAACAATGGATTAGTTGGACTGAGGTTGAAAGCAAGGAAAGTCTAAGAGGCTAAATAGTAAACCTCCAGCAATTCTCCAGGTGAGAGATAATGAGGAATTCATCTAAGGTAGTATGTACCTCGGATGAAGGAAGAGGGGTAGCCCGGAAGGCGTGTAAAGAAAAAGGATTTATAGGGTAGAGTTCAAGTGGAAAGAGATTTCTGAGAAGGTAGTGCAGCCAAGTACAAACCTTAGTATTTGTTGAAAGTTTTAGCCACTTTTCTGGGATCATTTCTATTTTATATGACAAAAGAATGCTCTTTCATCAGGACTTTCTTTGTAAAGGTAGACACCTTTATTTGTTCTCATGCATATACATGAAGGTGCATGAAAAGTCGCACTAGTTTGAGAACCACTGAAGGCAACATTATGGATGGTGCTGAAAGCAACTGTCTTCTCAGAGACATAATTCTGCATGGTACTCCCAGTAGTGGCTGTGGTTATCCCAGTTTGCTTGGGCTGCCATGACAAAATACAAGACTGGGTGTATTAAACAATAGAAATGCAAAGTTCTGGAGGTTAGATTTTCATGATCAAGGTGCCAGGAAGTTTGACTGCTGGTGAAATCTCTTCCCTTGGGTTGCAGATGGCTGCCTCCTCATTGTGTGATCACGTGGCCTTTCCTTGGCTTGTGTGCTGAGAGGAGGGTGGGCAGGAAGTGAAGTGTTCTCTGGTGTCTCTTATTAGAACAGTGACCTATTAGATCAGGACCCTACCCCTACCCCACTTTAAATACTTCCATAGAGACCCCAAGTCCAAATACAGCCACACTGGGGATTAGGGCTTCACATATGATTTTTAGTGACACAAGCATTCAGTCAATAATATTCCACCCCTGGTCCTTCTTTTATGCAGAATAAACTCATGTAATACCAGCAGATGCAAGTTCATTCCATTAAAAACTCTAAAGTTCAACATGTTATCTAAATGTCATCTAGATCAGGGTGACACTTGAGGCTTGATTTATGCGGGGGCAAAATTCCTCTCCAGCTGTGAATCTGTGAAGCCGGATAAGTTCTGTGCTCCCAACATACAATGGTGGAAGAGACATAGGATAGACATTAACTTCTAAAAGGGAAACATTCCCACTGCAAAAGGAAGAAACAAAAGAGAGGTGGCAGGTCCCAAGCAAGTCCCAAGCTTAGCAAAGCAAACTCTCTTATACCTTACACCTTGAGAATAATCCTCTATGGCAACATTCCTGTAGAGAAAGGCTCTAGAGGTCTTTCCTTTAAGGTATCAGAAATACTCTGTTTGGCTTTTTGAAACCAAGATGGTGGCCCCACCCTTTGGGTGGTTGATGGCCTCTCCAAGTGTGCATGGCCTCTAGTTACAAAGGGAAGGCTCTTCCCCTAGTGGAGTGTGTCATTGTACATGTTTTTATTTGGCAAAGATCAGGTGAGGGAAGACTTGAAAAGAGTTTCTGTATCCCCTGGACTTTGGAACCAGGGGATACATCACTAGGAATGTTTGCTAAGTCATCATAGATGTTCTCCTCGACCCAAAGAATAGGAGCTTCTTGTCTTCAGAGAGAAGGCAAACCCTGTGGCCTCCTCCTCATGACCATCTCTCACATCTCTATCCTTTTCTTAGCTTTAAAGCAGACCAAATCTTATCCAGAAAAATGATAAAGACTGTTTAGCTTCTTACATTGCAGGAGAAGACAGCAAAGAAAGGAGAGGTGCCGTTGGCCTTTTCTGACTGTACAAAGTGTGGTAAAACTGTCACTGGACCCAAGCTTATGCTGCATACCACATGACAGATCAATACATCTAGAGATGAGGTATTGGGGCAAGGAATAGTGACTTTATTCAGAGAGCTAGCAGACTGAGAAAATAGTGGATGAGTGTCTCCCAAAAAACATCTTACCTGAGTTGGAATTCAGGCTTCTTTTAAACTAACAGGGAAGTGCTGTGACTGGTTGTTGCACCCTTCTTGGTGCAGGAATTCTTTGTTCTTACAGCCGTGCATGTTAAGTCTGGTCACAATGTTCCTGTAAACCTCCAACAAGATAATGTTGCTCTCTGTTCCACAGCCTTTTCTCTCCATATGGATGAAAAGTGTTATACCCTTACAGGTCCAGCCTGGCAGGTAGAGTCTTGAGAAGGGACTGGAATGTCTGTTTCAGGTCATAGGCAAGATTCTTTTACAGAGATGCAGATCCAGCATGACTAAGCACAGATGACAGAGGATAAGGGTGGAATATACAATATGGAGGCAGGTTTGTTTTTCTCTGTTGCAAAATGGTGTTTCTATAGCTAAGGTTCTACAGCAGGAATCCAAAGCTTTCTTGGGCTTCCCATTGAGTGCAATAGCTCGAAACTGTGCAGGATGGAGAGTTCCCTTTTATGCAACCATGTTTTGTTCACTGTCTTTTTCGCTCCTTTGTGTCTGCTTGTCCCAGGCTTCAGTCTTCTAACAGAAGTACTTGGGATGCAGATCAACTCCCACAGAACTGGGAGGCCAGCAAGGCTGGGTAATGTGAATACAAGCTCTGTTTGTTCCAAGTTGTTGCAGGTCTCCTGCGAAGCTGGGCTCTGCATAGGTGGAGGTATTTACTATATCTCTCTTGTTTCTGCATTTTTCTCTCCCAGCACTACAGCTGCAGAATCTAAGACACAAGGGCAAGGTCATTTCCTTCCCAGAGTGGGCTGTTCTTCTGCCTGCCTATTTAGAGCACTGTGGCAGATTTTATTATTCTATGTACTGACAAAATGTTCATTTTAAAAATATTGTTATTGTTTTATATGGAATAAAATAGTATGAACTCTGAGAATAGTTTTTTACAACTGATTCAGAAGTACCTCAAAAACTTCCTTTTCTTACTGAACAACAATAACTTGTGTTTTTAGAGATTCTTTTTTCCTCTGACAATAGAAACAATAGCTAAAAGAATAACTGTTCTAACAGAATGCTCTCCAAATTAAAATGCTATGTACTGCTAAGTAAATAAGATGTCCTTACAGACTCACATTTTTTGGAGCTATAAGAGTGTTTGGACTTTTATCACCATGTTAATTAGGAATGGGAAATTCAAAATAACAATAGTGGCTTCTCTTTGGGACTAGGTATGAAAATATTTGGAAACTAAGACAAGTTCCTACTATTGCAGGAGGGGAAAAGTATAGAACTGCCTACTTTTGAAGACTCAGTTCAGTTCAGTTCAGTCGCTCAGTCATGTCTGACTCTTTGCGACCCATGAATCGCAGCATGCCAGGCCTCCCTGTCCATCACCAACTCCCAGAGTTCACTCAGACTCACGCCCATCGAGTCACTGATGCCAACCAGCCATCTCATCCTCTGTCGTCCCCTTCTCCTCCTGCCCCCAATCCCTCCCAGCATCAGAGTCTTTTCCAATGAGTCAACTTTTGGCATGAGGTGGCCAAAGTACTGGAGTTTCAGCTTTAGCATCTTTCCTTCCAAAGAAATCCCAGGGCTGATCTCCTTCAGAATGGACTGGCTGAAGACTAGAAACATAAATGAATGAAGAACAAACTGCCTATGACTAACAGGCTTCACACCAGTCCTGTGAAAGTAGGGATCCATCCCGTGGGTCAAACTAAGTGTTATTTCTCTAGTTGCAAGCAGGTCCTTAGTTCAGGTTCAACACTCAAGAAATATTTGTAGATTAAATGAACAGGGGTTAGCTTGGCCCTGGAAGAGTGGATGGGATAAAAGCTGATTGAGATTCAGAGTGAAAATGTTTTTTATTTTGATCATGGTCTAAGGTAAGAGTCAAAGTTTGTATTAGCACGAAGAATGAAGCTGGAAAAATCTCTCACAGATCTACTCCAAGTCCTAAGAAAGCCAGATCAAATCCTATTTTTGAGGGTAGTGTTACAGCAGAGTACGACGTGAGCTGTTTATTTTTCATTCAGTTTCTTAGACATAAACCAGCCCTATTGACTATACACAGATTTTTTTTTTTCAGTTTTCCAGCTCATAAATATACACTTCTGGTCAAAAGGTAGAAGACTTGTGCTACCCAGTAGATGATTTGTTGGCAGTTTAGTGAAAGCTCATGCTTACTACTGGAGAACTTATCAGAGCAATCATCCTGGTGATGGGAAAATAAGTCAAAACTGCCATCTTGTTGAGCTGTGCAGCAGAAAGATTGTTGCTGAATTATTCTTCCTAAGGTAATATGTTTAACTCTTCCTATTCAGCTGTAGAAATGGGCCATCCACACCTTTTGCCAGTTTGTGCTTATTATTTGGTTCAAGCAAACTTGTTGTTTAGTCGCTAAGTCATGTCCAACTCTTTGCCACCCCATGAACTGCAGCATGCCAGGCTCCTCTGTCCTTCACTATCTACCAAAGTTTGCTCAAATTCATGTCCATTGAGTCGGTAATGTTATCTAAGCATATCATCCTCTGCCCTCCCTTCTCCTTTTGCCTTCAGTCCTTCCCAGTATCAAGGTCTTTTCCAATGAGTCAGCTCTTCTCATTAGGTGGCCAAAGGATTGGAGCTTCAGCATCAGTCCTTCCAATGAATATTCAGGGTAGATTTCCTTTGGGATTAACTGATTTAATTTCCTTCCAGTCCAAGGAACTGTCAAGTCTTCTCCTGCACCACAGTTCAAAGGCATCAGTTCTTAGGTGCTCAGCCTTCTTTATGGCCCAACTCTCACATCCATACCTGACTACTGGAAAAACCATAGCTTTGACTATACAGACCTTTGTCAGCAAAGTAATGTCTCTGCTTTTTAATATACTGTCTAAGTTTGTCATAACTTTTCTTCCAAGAAGCAAGTGTCTTTTAATTTCATGGCTGCAGTCACCATCTGTAATGATTTTGGAACCCAAGAAAAGAAAATCTGTCACTGCTTCCACTTTTTTCCCTTCTATTTGGCATGAAGTGATGAGACTAGATGCCATAATCTGAGTTTTTTGAATGTTGAGTTTTAAGCCAGCTTTTTCACTCTCATCTTTAACCCTCATCAAGAAATTATTTGGTTCCTCTTCATTTTCTGCCCTTAGAATGGTATCATCTGCATATCTTAGGTTGTTAAGATAGGTTATTCTCCTGGCAATCTTGATTCCAGCTTGTGATTTCATCCAGCTTGGCATTTTGCATGATCTCCTCTGCATAGAAGTTAAATAAGCAAAGTGATAATATATAGCCTTGTTGTACTCCTTTTCCAATTTTGAACCAGTCAATTGTCCCATGCCTGGTTCTAACTGTTGCTTCTCGACCCACATATGTGTCTCAGGAAACAGGTAAGGTCTGGTAGTCCCATCTCTTTAAAAAATGTCCACAGTTTGTTGTGATTTACAGTCAAAGACAGTTGTATGATACTTTGAGCATTCTTTGGCATTGCCCTTCTTTGGGACTAGAATGAAAACTGACCTTTTCCAGTCCTGTGGCCAATGCTGAGTTTTCCAAACTGGTGACTTCTTTTTCACCTCCTTTTCAGTGTAGCTCAATAAGACTATACTCCTTAAGCAAACACTGCTGTAGGAAGCGATTAGGGAAAGCACAGTTCTACTTTACACTTCTCTCTTCAGTCCCAATAGTACTGGTTTGAGAAAGAACACTAAGCATCTGATAATCAGTTCTAAATCTCTATTTATTTGATTTCAATTTTACTGCCTGGAGCTGAATCCTTTACAGGATAAGAACTCCAAAACTGACAGAAAAAATAATTTGATATTGATTCTGAGTCAGTGAGAAAATATCCTTGAGATAACAATGTATATGCTCAACCAGAACAAAACCCCAGGGGAAAAAAAAAGCAGAGCATCCTCACTGGAGAGAGAGAGAGAGGAAAAAAAAAAAAGTACATTATTGTCTTCCCTCTATGCTCTTTAGTTTTCATGTCTGAACTTTTGCAGATAGAAACTTTTTGCCTTATTCCCTGCCTTTCTGACCTATACTTAATCCATTCTGATGATAGAGCCAAATTAATCTTCATAAAGAGTCAACTCGATCATTTACAGTCTCCCCTTTAGCAATTCTCATCCCCAAGAATTCTAATACCTTGTTGTTTGGCTGGGCATTGATAACTGAGAATCAGTCCCATCTCTAAGACTAGCACCAACATCATAAACACACATTGAGTATGTCGCATGTGGCAAGCATACTTTATCTTATTTCATCTTTACTACAACACTAATGGCACCCCACTCCAGTACTCTTGCCTGGAAAATCCCATGGATGGAGGAGCCTGGTGGGCTGCAGTCCGTGGGGTTGCTAAGAGTCGGAAACTACTGAGCGACTTCACTTTCACTTCTCACTTTCATGCATTGGAGAAGGAAATGGCAACCCACTCCAGTGTTCTTGCCTGGAGAATCCCAGGGACAGAGGAGCCTGGTGGGCTGCCGTCTATGGGGTTGCACAGAGTCGGACACGACTGAAGCAACTTAGCATAGCATAGCATGAAGATAATTATTATCCTTATATTAAAGATGACAAAACAGGCTTCGAGAGTTTAAGTCACTTGTCAAAGGTCATGAAGCTAGTAACCTTGTTGGAACTCAAATTTTGCATGGTACCAACCTTCATGTTCTCTTCCTACCCGCTTCCATACACTCTCCTAGGGCATACCCACTTCCTACGTCCCCTGAATTGGCCGCAGCATTCCTACATCTATGCTTCTGCTATTATGACCCAAAATGTTTGCCACTTCCCTTTTTATTTATGTATATAAATATTTTATTTATTCATATAATCTGGAAGCAAGATTTTTAATATTTAACATAATTTTATTCCCTATTATTAAATTTGTGAGTGTTAGTCACTCAGTCATGTCTGACTCTTTGCAACCTTATGGACTGTACCCCACCAGGCTTCTCTGTCCATGGAATTCTCCAGAAAAGAATACTGCAGTGGATTGCCATTCCCTTCTCCAGAGGAACTTTCCAACCCAGGGATCAAATCCTGGTCTCCTGCATCACAGGCAGATTCTTTACCATTTGAGCTACAGGAAAGTCTGTATTGTTAAATTTAATGTCTGTCAATCATATTCCTTAGTTTCCATCCTATAGTATTTTCAGGGATCACATTAGTCGTCTTCCCCTACCCCCAGTCCCCACTGAACACCAAGTCCAATAAGTGGACTTTCTTATGCTCTTTGAGTCCATTAAATTCTACCCTCTTCAGTGTATCTCTATCACTACAGCCCAAGTTCCCTCTCTTGCCTTTAAAGTCAACATGCTTATTATCTCACTGCTACTTAATAGGCTCTGTTACTCCTAGAATACATGTCCTAAATGTTATACCATGAAGGCAGAGGTTCTGACTGATGGTACTCATTATATGTCATTATATCAGTTCTTGGCACATGAAATAAAGCCAGCGAATATTTGTTGATTGAATGAGTGAATGTAAACCTATAAGGTCAGTGAAAAATTGTGTGCACAAGTCATAGCTGTGAAGTTAACCTTGATTCTTTGCCACTGCCTTGACTTACACTGATATTCTTGGGTGGAGCAATGATATGATGTATTAAAGAGAAAAAGCAGTCATTGCTTTCTGAAAGATTTAGTTTAAACTCTGTTCCTACCTAGTGTGGAATCTTAGGTGAGTCTGCTTATTTTACTTCATCTCTAAAATAGGACTAATATTGCCACAAAATTGGTTTTTAAAAAGTGTTAGTAATAACACATGTAAAGTGCTTGGTCTAGAGTAGACAGTCAGAAAATGGGAGCCATTTTATTGGAATTAAGGGACAATAAAAAGTAACTATAGTTGCTGGAAAAAGAGCAGCAGTCATATAACTTTTTAATTCTCCCTGAATCCCTCCATTACATTAACAGGATAGCTATAAGAACCAATCTGAAGAACTATAGACATCCACAGCAAAATTGGATAATTTGGCTTCTTCCATGAGCCCTGGATATAAACAGATGGAGACAAACCCCTGAAAAGAATCACATAGCATCAGCATCTGTGAAGGAGGAAGTGTAGGGGCAAGGAAATTAGGCTTATTATGACCCTGAGGATAGAAGAACCTCAACATTTTTAGTAGGAACTCAGTGGGAAATATTACCAGCCAGTATAAGAACAGCAACAGAAACTGGGGAGATGTTCTGAAATATATAATTTGTGAGTGAATGAAAGGGAATTGGAATGTAGTTAGATCTGAAGGCCTTGGGAGCACTCTGGGTACTATAAATTCTTTGAATTAACAACTAAAATTTCATTTCAAAAGAAAGACATGCATTTTAAAAATTCCACCTTGGATAGAAAAAGCTGGAAAGAGTCACATTCCCAAACAATAAGAAAAACTCAGATAATAAAGTCAGCAACCAGAAAAAATAACAATAAGGAGAAGCTAGATAATCTAAAAAAAATCACAGAAGCAGAACTTTTCTTGAACTTATCAGAGATCTGAGGTTACAAACCCAACTATTCTGAAGTCTAAGGAAAGGTGGGCAGTAACGGAATTGAGGAACAAAAATGATAAAAGCTGTGTAGAAACAGCACAAGACTAGAAGTAAATTCTTCCTTACTAGTAATTGCTTAAAATGGTTCTGTAATAATAGTTGGTAACTCTAACACACCATTTTCAATGGTGGGAAAGAACCCACCATTGAAAGAACCTTTCAATAAGGGAAAGAACGACTAGATAGTACATCAGTAAAGAAATGAAGTATGTAAACAGCATTTTAAAAGTTAGGCCTGACTTACATGGAGCACAGTTCCCAACAACCTTTTGTAAAGTGCACGCGAGAGATTCTCCTGGATAGACAGTATAACTGCTAGATCAAAAGACAGGTCTCAGTAAAATTTAAAATCTTACAAAGTTTCTTCTCTGAGCACAATAAGATGAAAATAGAAAGCAATAATAAAAAGAAGACTAGAAAATTCATAAGTATGTGGAAATTAAGCAATACACTCAAACAGTTGTCAAAAACGAAATTGTAAGTGAAATGAGAAAACAGAGATGAATGGATATTAAAATACAACATACCTACAAGTCCATTCTCTGTCTGCATCTCCATTGCTGCCCTGCAGATAGCTTTATCAGTACCGTATTTCTAGATTCCTTATATATGCATTAATTAACGATGCTTGTCTTTCTCTTTCTGACTTAATTCACTCTGCATAATAGGCTCTAGGTTCATCCACCTCATTAAAACTGGCTCAAATGGGCTCCTTTTTATGACTGAGTAATATTTCATTGTGTATAAATACCACAACTTCTTTATCCATTTGAAACAGATACATTACCATATGTGAAACTAGATAGCTGGTGGAAATTTGCTGAATGATGCAGGAAACTCAAATCCACCGCTCTGCGACAACCTAGAGGGATGGGTCAGTTGGAAGGAGGGTTAGGAGGATGGGGACATGCATACGCCCTGGCTGATTCGTGTTGGTGTATGGCAGGGACCAACACAGCACTGTGGGGCAGTTATCCTCCAGGGAAAAATAAATAATTGAAAAAATACAACTTACCAAGTCTTATGGGATGCAGCAAAAGCAGTGTGTGATAGGAAAAATGCATAGCTGTATGCACCTACATTAAAAGGCAAGAAAGACTCAAATCAGTAATATAACCTTGTACCTTAAGAAACCAGAAAAGTACGAGCATGCTAAATCCAAAGCTAACAGAGAGAAAGAAATAATAACAATTTGATCAGAGAACAGAAAAACAATAGAAAAAATCCATTCAAATTTTGATTCTTTGGAAAGATTAACAAAATTCACAATGGTAAGAAGACACAAATCACTGTTATCAGGTATGAAAGAAGAGACAGCACTGCAATTTCTATGGGCATTAAAAGCTAAGAATGGGATAGTAAAGCTATTATAGGTCCACAATCTCCACAACTTAAAAGAAACAAATACATTTCTTGGCAGATACAAATGACCAAAGAACTAATTAAAAAAGAATTAGATAACCTAAATTGTTTTATATATAATAAAGAAATTATATTTGTAGCTAAAATTCTCTCCAAAAAAGAAAACTTTAGGGCCAGAGAGCTTCATTGGAAATTCTGCAATATGTTCAAGGGAAGAAATAATTCAAATTCTGCACAAACTCTCACGGCAAAAACAAAATAGAAGAAAGCACCTCTGAATTCATTTTATGAGATCACAATTACCCTTATATCAAAACAGAGAAATTAGAAGAAAAGAAAGCTTCAGGGCAATACATTTCATGAATATTGATGCAAAGGATTCAATAGAATATTTGCAAATAAAAAGTAACACTATGGAAAATAATAATATATCATGCCAATTATAGTTTAGCTGGGAATGCAATGTTAGATCAAGCATTCAAAAATCAATCAATAGAGCTTACTATACTAATAAAGAAAAAAACATGTAATCATCTCTGTAGATGCAGAAAAAGCATTTAAAGATGAGCCTCCAGAAATGATAAATACATAGGAATAGAAGGGATATGGGAATAGAAGGGAATTCTTTTAATATGATGAAGGGCATCTTCAAAACCCTATAGTTAACATCATACTCAATGATGACAGATTGAACAGTTTCCCAAAGATTATAAACAAATCAAGATTGTCCACTGTAATCACTCCCATTTACATTGTACTTCAGCTACAATAACAAAAATCATATGCTATGGAATATCTAAGAAAGAAGAGGGTAAACACACACTTATATTAAAGAAATGAAAAAATTACTCATAGAAACTTAAAAAAAATTTTGATGTATAGTGAAAAGAATGGGCATAGAAAGAAGTTAGACTTCTTTCACGTATTTATTTGTAGATTTTATAGATGTTTTGGTGGTGGTGGTTTAGTTGCTAAATTGTGTCCGACTCTTGCAACCCCATGGACTGGAGCCTGCCAGGCTCCTCTGTCCGTGGGGATTCTTCAGGCAAGAATACTAGAGTGGGTTGCCATTTCCTTTTCCAATAAATGTTTTACTTAATCTCTAAATAATTTTATTTTTGAGAAGGAATTCCTACAAATCAAAAGTAAAATGAACATTAACTGTGTTTAAAACTGTGGCATAATCACTAGGAAAGAAGATAATTCCAAGTGATTTGAAAATATGGTTCTTTGACTGTATATCCCTGGTAGGGATAAGGACAAAATGAATGGTCAAAAATGAAAAAACTTTAAATATCATATCAGCAATTGCATTGGTGATGTTATTCTGGGTTAGGTTCCACATGTCTTAGGGATTAAATCAAGAGTGCTTTTGTTGGTATCTTTGAGGACCGATACTTTTAGTGTGACTTAAAGGAAACACAGATGTGATTTTGGCATTAAGTAAAATCATCAAGTTTAGTTAAACTCGGTAGTTCTGCTTTTGGATTGGAAAAATCGGTATGATCTCATTATATGCTGCTGCTGCTGCTAAGTCGTTTCAGTCGTGTCTGACTCTGTGCGACCCCATAGACAGCAGCCCACCAGGCTTCTCTGTCCCTGGGATTCTCCAGGCAAGAATACTGGAGTGGGTTGCCATTGCCTTCTCCATCTCATTATATAGTGTATCTTTAAATTCATGCTTTTCTTTTGCTTAGTTCTGTCAAATGATATTACTATCTTTCTAAATTCCATATATATTAGAAAGATGGTAACAATAACCCTGTATACGAGACAGCAAAAGAGACACTGATGTATAGAACAGTCTTATGGACTCTGTGGGAGAGGGAGAGGGTGGGGAGATTTGGGAGAATGGCATTGAAACATGTAAAATATCATGTATGAAACGAGATGCCAGTCCAGGTTCGATGCACGATACTGGATGCTTGGGGCTAGTGCACTGGGACCACCCAGAGGGATGGTATGGGGAGGGAGGAGGGAGGAGGGTTCAGGATGGGGAACACATGTATACCTGTGGCGGATTCATTTGGATATTTGGCAAAACTAATACAATTATGTAAAGTTTAAAAATTAAATAAAATTAAAAAAAAAAAAAAAGAAATTACTAGGAATCTTGACCAACTTAGTAGGATAAGTACCTCAAATGCCCAGATTGTGATTTGTAAGTACTATTTCCCATTAAAAGTACCAGAAATACTTGAAGAAGTAGCTGTTTCTAGGTTCACAGCAAAAAATATTCAGAATGACCTTGGAATATTTTATCATTAAGAAGACAGAGAAAGCATCAGAGTTAAAGTTAAGGACATGACAAAAGGATTTAAAAGTCAAGCTAAATAAACTTCTACTGACTAAAGAAGGAAAAATGTGTCCTTCCAAAGAGTAATAACAGCAGTGGTAAATGACATTAAATATATTTGAATCCATGAGTTTATAATGATAATATTAATGATAATGACAATGATAAAATTGATAAACTAGTTGTTGATCTTTTCAAGATGGCAGAGAACTATCCATTATTTTGAAAATTGATAATTAAAGAAGAAACTTTGTTTTGTCTTTCCAGTAAGAGTTCCAATACCTCAAGATGACAAAATCGCTAACGAGAAAATTTTTCTTTGAAATTTTCAGCTAACTAATGAAGAAGGCATAATAAAATTACAATATCGCCATTTTGTAACCCCTAATGAATGAATGGTTTCAGGCATTGACCGTCAGTGAGTGCTACCACCAAAAAAGGTAGCTGTACATTATGTGCTTCCTGGCGGAAGTTCACAATCACTTGCAGACCGACAGCCACAAACATGAAAAACTCAAACCCGAATCTGATCAAACCTCTAGGTCTAATTACTAATGAATAGGAAGATAGAACTGTAATAGAATGACTATTTACTAAGTTTGGTAGTCAGTTTAACTCAGAAAGTGTTAGTTGCTTGGTCCTATGCGATTCTACGACGCTGGATTGTTGCCTGCCAGGCTCCTCTGTGCATGGTATTCTCCATGCAAGAATACTGGAGTGGGCTAACATTTCCTCCTCCAGGGGGATCTTCCTGACTCAGGGATTGAACCCAGGTCTTCTGCATTGCAGACAGATTCTTTACCATCTGAGCCACCAGGGAAGCCCCTAGTCTGAATATGGCATTAACATATAATTGGAGGATAAATACAGAAACCATAGATCTTCTTGCCTTCAAGATCTCCGAAACATGTGTGAGTGGGTTGTGTGAGTGAAAGAGAGAGAGACACACACAGACAGAAAACTATCACTGAATTAGTAATTTGCAATTTTCCAGGTATTCTAATAAATACCTTATGTATTTTTTTATTATTTAATCCTTGTAACAATTCTGTGAATTATTTTACAGATTGTACTTTAAAAAGCTAAGAGATTTGCTTTAGGTGATAATTACTCAATTCCAAAGCCTCTGGTCTTATCTGTTACAATGTAATTACTTCTTTATCTAAATGACTTTAAAAAGAGTTTAAAAACTGATGACCTGTGAGATCAACATAGCATGCAGATGCGTTTCATTTGGTTTCCACACTATAGACTCAGATAAAGGTCAGTTTTCATTCCAATCCCAAAGAAAGGCAATGCCAAAGAATGCTCAAACTACCGCACAATTGCACTCAACTCACACGCCAGTAAAGTAACGCTCAAAATTCTCCAAGCCAGGCTTCAGCAATACGTGAACCGTGAACTTCCAGTTGCTCAAGCTCGTTTTAGAAAAGGCAGAGGAAGCAGAGATCAAATTGACAACATCCGCTGGATCATGGAAAAAGCAAGAGAGTTCCAGAAAAACATCTATTTCTGCTTTATTGACTATGCCAAAGCCTTTGACTGTGTGGATCACAATCAACTGTGGAAAATTCTGAAAGAGATGGGAATACCAGACCTGACCTCTTGAGAAATCTGTATGCAGGTCAGGAAGCAACAGTTAGAACTGGACATGGAACAACAGACTGGTTCCAAATAGGAAAAGGAGTATGTCAAGGCTGTATATTGTCACCCTGCTTATTTAAGTTACGTGTAGAGTGCATCATGAGAAACGCTAGGCTGGATGAAGCACAAGCTGGAATCAAGATTGCCGGGAGAAATATCAATAACCTCAGATATGCAGATGACACCCTTATGGCAGAAAGTGAAGAGGAACTAAAAAGCCTCTTGTTGAAAGTGAAAGAGGAGAGTGAACAAGTTGGCGTAAAACTCAACATTCAGAAAACGAAGATCATGGCATCCGGTCCCATCACTTCATGGGAAATAGATGGGGAAACAGTGGAAACAGTGTCAGACTTTATTTTTGGGGGCTCCAGAATCACTGCAGTTGGTGACTGCAGCCATGAAATTAAAAGACGCTCACTCCTTGGAAGAAAATTTATGACCAACCTAGATAGCATATTCAAAAGCAGAGACATTACTTTGCCAACAAAGGTCCGTCTAGTCAAGGGTATGGTTTTTCCAATGGTCATGTATGGATGTGAGAGTTGGACTGTGAAGAAAGCTGAGCACCAAAGAATTGACGCCTTTGAACTGTGGTGTTGGAGAAGACTCTTGAGAGTCCCTTGGACTACAAGGAGATCCAACCAATCCATTCTGAAGGAGATCAGCCCTGGGATTTCTTTGGAAGGAATGATGCTAAAGCTGAAACTCCAGTAGTCTGGCCACCTCATGTGAAGAGTTGACTCATTGGAAAAGACTCTGATGTTGGGAGGGATTGGAGGCAGGAGGAGAAGGGGACGGCAGAGGATGAGATGGCTGGATGGCATCACAGACTCAATGGACAGTGAGTCTGAGTGAACTCCAGGAGTTGGTGATGGACAGGGAGGCCTGGCGTGCTGCAATTCATGGGGTCACAAAGAGTCGGACATGACTGAGCGAGTGAACTGAACTGAGGGTTATTTATTCTTTTTTTTAATTTTTATATTTTTTCAGATATTTTGATAATCCAGATCATTGAATCTTTCTGGAAAATAATAGGATTGGCAGAAGATGGCCCCTAATCTTGCCTGAAAGCTTGACAGCTCAAATGAGTAGAAACTTCCCACTTTAAGCAGTGTAAGTACTCCATAATTTGCCATAATCCCCACCAATTGCTTCTTTCACAGACCAGCTTTACCTAGGCTTCATTTTCTGCTGGATTCCCTAGGCATTTGTGTTTGTAATTTCTGATCTATATCATATTAAATTATTCATTAACTTATACTCTTTTCTGTCTTTATTCTGTGTGTCTTATGTCTTTAATTGCACTATAAACTTTTAAAAAGCAGAATTTACATCTCATTATTATTTTATATTTTCCATAGCATAAGATTTGTATTCATTCATCAAATAAATAAATTTAATCAGTTCAGTGAAAATTAGAGTATGACCTACCCTATGTTATTGTATTTTGTTTTATTAAACTTCACAGATACTGCATATTTTACAAATTGAAGGTTTATGGGAACCCTCTGTTGTAAGATGATGTTTAGCAGTTTTTAGCAATGAAGTGTTTTTAAATTAAGATATGTGCATTGTTTTCTTATACATAATGCTGTTGCACATTTCATAGACTACAACACAGTATAAGCACAACTTTAACATGCACTGGAGAACCAAAAAATTTGTGTAACTCACTTTTTGGGGAATATTTTCTTTATTTAGGGGTCTTTACACAACCCTGCCATATCTCCAAGGTAAGCCTGCAGTTGTTATTTTAGCTTGTGGTTACAGTGTTAGTTGATTTAAGAAGACTTCCAAAAGCTCAGGCACAATGAACTGTCATGTCTGCTACCAGGAAAAGTAACTTGCTAAAAACATGGTTTAGATAATGAGGTTTTCCTTTGTTGCACAGTGGAAAAAGTTAGACCAAAAATACAGACTTTTTATCTTTGAAAATACCATCTTATTCTCAAAATCATCACTCTGCATGGAACTTGTATTTTACAGCTGAAATAATCAGTTTCTGTGGGGTGTTATTACTCACACTATCTTTTCTGTTGAGAGAAAACGTGTTTTCAAAGCACAAGTTCCCAGTCTTTCAAAATAAGGCACCTTGCAAGAAAATGAAATGTAACTTTAGTATGTCCAGACGCTCCCATGTGAAAGGTACCTTCTCCAACCATAGCCAACTGTGGGGAGCAATTGTGGATATTTCTGTAGACTGGCAGCCCATAGGGATTGTAGAAGAGACAAAAACTCTGAATGACAGAACACTAAGGAGTGATATAACTAAAAAAAGAAAGAAAGAAAGAAACCCAGTAAAGGAATCCTTCCACTTGTCTACATTTTGTTCTTCTTTCCCTCCCTGCAACATACAGAAAATATAATTTGTTTTTCTATCTTTCAAAAAATTTCTAAACATTTCCTTCTGCATAATATACTGTGGTTGTAAAAATACTAGAATTAAAAATCCAGTGTATCTTCTGGGTAGAAGTGTTTAAGGCCTCCCCTCTGTCTTGCAGGAATGTTTTATTTTATTTTTTTAATCTTTATGAAGTTTATTGTAAGAATATTACTTGTAGACTTTTTTTTTTAATTTTATTTTATTTTTAAACCTTACATAATTGTATTAGTTTTGCCAAATATCAAAATGAAGCTTTGCGGCTCAATTTTGAGATCCCGATAGAGCAGGGAACTAAGGGGCTAACCTTAAGTCATCCTCAGTGTTCAGAGTCAGAGGTAAGAGGGGACAGACTAGCTGTGCAGCCCCAGACCTGGCTAGGAATGAGATAGTCATGAAACACAGGACCAAGAGCCCAGCTTTGGCTTAGAGTGACTATCCTTTTTGAATAAACCAGGAGGGTCTCATGATTACAGGCCTGAACAATATAGTCTTCTTTGTTAAAATCACCTGTATTGGAAGGTGGGACCCTGAGGAAACGGTGCCCCAGAAAGCAAGCAGGCATTTCCTAGGGACCAATGGATGAGTTAGATAGTATCACTGACTCAGTGGGCATGAATTTGAGCAAACTCTAGTGAAGGAGAGGGAAGCCAGGCATGCTGCTGTCCATGGGGTCACAAAGAGTCAGACACAACTTAGCGACGCAACAACAATGAGATTCATAGGACATTTTCACAACAGAAAATGGTACAAGGACTTAGCCAATTTTGAGTTGTCCTTCTGACCATATCTTCTCTCATCCTTATATTGTACCTTATTTGCCATGGCATTCAGGACCATTTATGCTCTGACTCCAAGCTACCTTTCTTGGTTTGTTACTGATTTCTTCAGTCTACCACCTATGCATGTGAAGCCATACACACAAGCTACATACACTTGCCCATATTTTTGTTTATGCTTTTTCTTTGGGAAGGTCCTTCTCCCCATGAAGCATTCTGGAATTTGTCTTTCCCTTCTGTATGTCCATACTCTCCTATTTTTTCCCCCTTATCTGCTGGTTCCTATAAGGAAAGCTAAGCTTGATTTCATGTTCCCTACAGGCCAGGCATGTGTGTTGAGTGCAATAGCCACTCAAGGCAGAGAGAGAGGTCTAGTCAGAATCAGGCTGCCTCTGTGGATCACCTTACTTAAGTACAATAGTTTGAAATCAAATGAGTCTGAAGAAATCTTCCACTATGTCAGTTCCCACTGTTCTTATATATTAAACAGGTTAGGTTCTTTTGCCTTCACCTTTTTCTTGGGTCTCTAGTTTTCATGCTGTGGTCACAGAGCTCTTAACAGTCTAAGGTAGTCTGCAGAAGCCAGCAAAGAAGGTATGACATGATAAAACTTCCATCTTGGTATCAAGGTGTTGTTTAGATCTCTCCCATACCCAATGTCAATAAAATCAGACAGATGCAAGAATTATATGAATCCTCCATATTCAGAAAATGGTTTGCAGGGCTCATCTTTAAATTTATGAAACACTTTATTAAAATCATACAAAATGTGAAATCTCGACATGTGGAAAAGACAAATGTGGGCCTCCATGTAAGATTTGCTGAATGTTCATATTGGGATTATGAGAGAACTCAGACCTCTATTACTGATTAATCTAGAACTGCTTGTCAATGGGCATGAGTTATTAAGGTGATGGATCAAAGAAGCCAATCTGGGAAGAAATCATTTAATAAAAAGAGGGAAATAAGCCTTTGTAAAAGTACTCATCATTAGGTAGGACATCAGACTCTAACGTCTGCTTTAGTTTAAGAGAAACAGTCTTAATCTGATAAATTGTCACTTTGCTTAACCTTATCCTTGCTTTAAGATGTTCCTGTGGGCTATATCTTAATAATAATCTGTAAAAATGAGAACTTTATACATTCATTTTTGCTTAGCTACATTTAGAAATAAATAGAAACGATACAAGGCTTATGTAAAGAAGGAAGTAATATAATTTAAAAAAGCACAAACATCAGAGTTCTGCAGATCTGGGTATTGCCTACAGATTTACCACTTCAGATGTGTGATGGTTTAGTTGCTAAGTCATGACCAACTCTTTTGCAAGCCCATGGACCATAGCCAGGCTCTTCTCTCCATGAAATTTCTCAGGCAAGAGTACTAGAGTGGGTTGCCATTTTCTTCTCCAGGGGATCTTCCCAACCCAGAGATTGAACCCAGGTCTCCTGCATTGCAGGTGGATTCTTTATCAATTGAGCCCACAGAAGTCCTACACTTTCAAAGAGGAATGTCAAATCAGCAGAGTTACTAAATCAAAAGCAATGTGAAGTGAGAACTGCCCCTTTTTTTTTAGATTTTGATTAAAAATTTCAAGAAATCACCTTTGTTTCATCTCATGCATTAGTTTACTACTGTGGAAAGTAAAAAATGCATTTAACTTTCCCTCCATTCCCATTTCCAGTCTATGGGTCTCCCCTGGTCCAACCTCCTGTGAAATTCTGGGCTCTGCATTCTCGTCTCAGCAAAGGGAATTCAGGTGACCAAGTGAGAGTCTGCACAGCAGCTTCAGCGATCCCAGGAGCTGAAATGCTTTGGATTCTGGGAAAACCTTGGCCCAACAAAATGTGAATCTGGGGTTGACAGAGAGGTATTTCCAGTGTTCTTAGCTGTCAAGAAGTTAAAGGGAAGTTGAGCAACTGGGTCAGCCATCTGCACTCCTGAGGCTGGGAGAGTTCAAGGAGATGGAAGACATAACAGTCCACAGAGCACAAAATATTTTATATCCCATCCCTTTCTAGATTGCTACCACAACTTGAGACCTAACAGTAAAAATAGTAACTCAGCTATGAGGACTCAGGAGTCAGAGAAAGGAAGATCAAGCAAAGAGATGTCCAGCAATATAGAACTACTGAACAATAAGAACAAAACCAAAATTAGAATATTTAAGAAGTGTCAGGTACAGCAAAATATAATGAATTCATGATTATTAAACTAAAACTTTCAAAATATGAACTGAATTACTGACAATGACAAAAGAAGTAGAAAACTTGTAGATCAGTCATCACTGAGATTGCTAAGGTATGCACAGATCTACCATTTAAAAGGTACCAAGACCAGCACATTCAAAAGTGAGCATTCTCTAATTTAAAAAAGAAGTAATTCCAACATTATTTAAGCTATTCTTTTATTAAAATGTATAACCTTTCCCATTTTATTTCATGAAACTGACATATTCATCTTGTTGGATGTTAGTACAAAAGAAAACTACAGACCAATTTCAACCATGATTTAAAATGTAACAATTCTAAATAAGCTATTAGCAATTGGAATCCAAAAATATATCAAAAGAATACTATGATATGACTAAGAAGGTTTATTTGGAGAAATGTGTGAATAGTTCAAGCCAGAAAAGTCTCTCAATATATTCCAGAGTATCAATTAATAAAGGAGAAAATACATATGAACTTACCAATATCAGATGCAAACAACACATTTCATAAAATACAGAGTCATTTCAAAAAATTGCCAAGTAAAATAGAAAATACTTAATGAAGTTACTTAAATATAATATTTCCTAAAATCTGATCACATATAAAAGTTTAAAGAGTAAAACAATAGACCATTTATAATAATAACAGAAAAATAATAGAATGCCTTCTATCAAGATTATTAATCAATGTTGCCTTGGCAATGTATTGAAATAAGAAAGGACTTTCCAGGTGGCTCAATGGTAAAGAATCCACTTTCCAATACAGGAGCTACAGAGACACAGTTTCAATCCCTGGGTCAGGAAGATCCCCTGGAGCAGGAAATGGCAATGCACTCCAATATTCTTGCCAGGACAGAGGAGCCTGGTGGACTACAGTCCATGAGGTCGCAAAGAGTTGAACACAACTGAGCATGCACACAAGATAAGAAAATAAGATAATTGGTATAAACAGTGGAAGAGGTATAGCTATATTTTTTACTGATAACATGGTTTGTATACCCAGAAAACCCCAGAGACTAAAATACTCAAACTCAAATAAAGAAGATCATATGGTAGATACCTGGATACAAGATAAGTATATTTATAATAATACACTCAAACTTACACACTGATATGTGAATATGTATGTATTTTTATATATTCATATATATACATATATACTCATAACCCTCATGAAATATTTTATAGAGCAACACTAGCTGATGTAACAGATAAATCTAGGAACTCAGTGGCCCATCATAGTTGAAGTCAACGTTTCCCTTCACGGATTGAGGCAGTGGGTGTTGTGGGGTGAAAAAGAAGTTTATTCCATAGTCATCCAAGGAATGCAGCTGACAGAGGCTCTGTCATCTTTATTGCAAGGCTCCTAAAGTTGCCCTGAAAGATGATGCTGTGAAAGTGCTGCACTCAATATGCCAGCAAATTTGGAAAACTCAGCAGTTGCCACAGGACTGGAAAAGGTCAGTTTGCATTCCAATCCCAAAGAAAGGCAATGCCAAAGAATGCTCAAACTACCGCACAATTGCACTCATCTCACATGCTAGTAAAGTAATGCTCAAAATTCTCCAAGCCAGGCTTCAGCAATACGTGAACCGTGAACTTCCAGATGTTCAAGCTGGTTTTAGAAAAGGCAGAGGAACCAGAGATCAAATTGCCAACCTCTGGTGGATCATGGAAAAAGCAAGAGAGTTCCAGAAAAACATCTATTTCTGCTTTATTGACTATGCCAAAGCCTTTGACTGTGTGGATCACAATCAACTGTGGAAAATTCTGAAAGAGATGGGAATACCAAACCACCTGATCTGCCTCTTGAGAAATCTGTATGCAGGTCAGGAAGCAACAGTTAGAACTGGACATGGAACAACAGACTGGTTCCAAATAGGAAAAGGAGTATGTCAAGGCTGTATATTGTCACCCTGCTTATTTAACTTCTATGCAGAGTACATCATGAGAAATGCTGGACTGGAAGAAACACAAGCTGGAATCAAGATTGCTGGGAGAAATCTCAATAACCTCAGATATGCAGATGACACCACCCTTATGGCAGAAAGTGAAGAGGAACTAAAAAGCCTCTTGATGAAGGTGAAAGTGGAGAGTGAAAAAGTTGGCTTAAAGCTCAACATTCAGAAAACGAAGATCATGGCATCCGGTCCCATCACTTCATGGGAAATAGATGGAGAAACAGTAGAAACAGTGTCCGACTTTATTTTTCTGGGCTCCAAAATCACTGCAGATGGTGACTGCAGCCATGAAATTAAAAGACACTTACTCCTTGGAAGAAAAGTTGTGACCAACCTAGATAGCATATTCAAAAGTCCACTGAGTCAGTGATGCCATCCAACCATCTCATCCTCGGTTGTTCCCTTCTCCTCCTGCCCTCAATCTTTCCCAGCATCAGGGTCTTTTCCAATGAGTCAACTCTTCACATCAGGTGGCCAAAGTTTTGGAGTTTCAGCTTCAACATCAGTCCTTCCAATGAACACCCAGGACTGATCTCCTTTAGGATGGACTGGTTGGGTCTCTTTGCAATCCAAGGGACTCTCAAGAGTCTTCTCCAACACCACAGTTCAAAAGCATCAATTCTTTGGCACTCAGCTTTCTTTATAGTCCAACTCTCACATCCATACATGACCACTGGAAAAACCGTAGCCTTGACTCTAAATTTATTAGGCATAGATTGAATGAGAAAGATATAGATCCTATGTGAAGAAATCTTGAAGGACATAAAAATAAATATGCACAAATGAAAAAACACTGTTTATTCTTGGATAAAACTTAACAGCATAAAAGTGTTGGATTCTTCAAAAACTAGTAACCCCAAAGAGTTCATTTTTTAGAATTAGACATTTATGTGAAATGTCTTTTTAAGCTGCCCAACGTTTATCTATAAAAACAGAATATTAGGGGGATTGCCCTACTAGATATTGGCATATGTTACAACCAAATTAAATGGAAATACCAAAAAAAATAGAGAATAGAAAAAAGATCCCAGCATACATTAAAATTTAAAAGATGAAAAATGCGATTTTAATTCAGTCAGAAAAGGATGAGTATTAAACAAATGGCGGTAGTACTATCATGCTTATCCATGGTGAAGAAAGTAACATTGGACTTTTATATTGCATCACCTACAAAAATACATTCCAAATGGATTAAAGACTCAAATACAAATAACTAAAATGTAAAGCAATCTTGGCAAAAATCAAGGAGATTACACATACAATCTAAAGCCAAGAGAAACCTTATTAACCAAGACAGGGAGACCAGAAACCATTTCAAAAACAGCACATTTGGTTATATAAAAATAATTTTTAAAATGTTTCCTGAATAGTAAAAAGTAAATCAATAAGCTAGATATTGGGAGAAAATTGCAGCACAGCCAACAAAAAATTAACAATTTTAATTATATGCAAAAAGGTCTTATAAATTGACAAGGATAACAACTGAACAGAAAAATGAGCCCCCTAAATATGAATAAGCAGCTCAAAAAAATATCCAAATGGCTAGCATACATATTTAAAACTTCTCCAACTCACTAGTGGTCAGGGAAATACAAATTAAGGTAATAATGAAATATCACATACCTATAAAACTAACAAAAGTTGTAAAAGCTGCTATTACTTATTTCTGATGGAGAATTTAAGTATGCGTTCACACATTGCTAGTAGAAATCTGAATTGTTATGTGTTTTGGAGAAAGCAATCTGGAAATATCTATTTAAAACTATATCATTTGACCCAGCAATCTCAAAGAAATAAGCAAACCACGTCTCAAGCTATAAGTGGTTCAATCCATCATGAAAACAAAGTAGACTTGCAATCTATGATATTCTTCAAGAATAAAAAATAAAAGATCTGCAGCTCATCAGCGCTACCCTGATTTGACTTTGAAATATCAAAAGCAGAATGTCTCTGGTTTCAGTGGTTGATGCTCAGTTAAGAATAATTTAGGAAGAACTTCCATGTTTGACTTAATGTCAAGGTATCTGAAAGAAAGTGTTAGTCATTCAGTCATGTCTGACTCTCTGCAACTCCTTGGACTGTAACCTTCCAGGCTCTTCTGACCATGGAATTCTCCAGGCAAGAATACTGGAGTGGGTTACTATTCCCTTCTCCAGGGGATCTTCCTGACCCAGGGATCAAACCTGAGGTTCTGATCAAAGTTCAGATCTGATCTGATCTGAGTTCAGATCAAACTCCTGCCTTTCAGTCAGATCCTTTACTATCTAAGCCACTTAGGCTCACATAATGAGAGAAAGAGGCCTTATTCAGTTTGGGGCAGAATGGAACGGTGTGTGTAAGAACTTTCTTCTGGAATCTCTCCAAGAAAGGTGCGACAGAGGGGTTCATTCAAGAGGAAAGAACGATGTAGGAATGTTGCTTGGGCCAGGTGGTTAAAATGATGGCCCACAGTTTATACACATCTCCTCTAGGCAGTCTTCTCCCACACTGAATCTGGGCTTGGTCATGAGGCTTATTTTGGTCAAGCAAGGAGAGACTTGAAAAATGCGTACACATCCGAGCTTGCTTTCTCTCAGTGCCATTGGGAACCTGGAGATTATCACAGTGTGAACAAGCTTGATCTAGCCTACTGGATGATGAGTTTTATTTGGCCCAGTTATCCTACCAGCCAGCCAACTAACTGCCCAACATATGAACGAGGCCATCAACCACTAGCCAATGGAAGATGCCTGAGTGAGCACAGCTGAGATGGTCAGAACCACCCAGCCCAAAATGTCAATTCACTAAATCTTGAGCTACTGATATGGCTATTACTTTAAGATTCAAAGTTTTGGGATGGTTTCTTACACAGCTAAAGCTGCTATACTACTAAAAGACCAGGGGACCAAAATGTCATAAAACTTTAGAATCTTTTGAACATTCATGCTTTAAAGCAGGGAGCTTATATGAATATAACCAACTGTCAATTTATAAAAATGCATATGAATAGAGATGTGTTATACGAGGACAAGCATTGAAAAGAAAGGCAAAGCTTATGCTGAACAATAAGAATACCTAATCAAGTTGATTCAGCCCTTAAAAGCAAACAAACTGAAGTATGAAATAAAAGCACTGAAAAGTGTGAATGCTTAAATCGTATGAATAATGCAGTTTGATTATAAGCATATCTAATTCCTCTAATATTAAATTAAAGTAATTCTAAAGACACATGGTACACTAAATATAAAACAGGAGACTCAGAGAACTGAATCATTCTTTGTAAAAAAAAGAAATATCTAGTTAGTTTGAACTAGTGCTTATGATGTATAGCTTGAGAAGAATTGTTGTTTTAGATATGGGAAAAACAGTAAAGCACTGAGAATTATGGTCAGTGTTAAGTTCATTTCAGTCACTCAGTCGTGTTCGACTCTTGGTGACCCCATGAATCGCAGCACGCCAGGCCTCCCTGTCCATCACCAACTCCCAGAGTTCACTCAGATTCAGATCCATCGAGTCAGTGATGCCATCCAGCCATCTCATCCTCTGTCATCCCCTTCTCCTCCTGCCCCCAATCACTCCCAGCATCAGAGTCTTTTCCAGTGAGTCAACTCTTGGCATGAGGTGGCCAAAGTACTGGAGTTTCAGCTTTAGCATCATTCCTTCCAAAGAAATCCCAGGGCTGATCTCCTTCAGAATGGACTGGTTAGATTAATTCAGATAAAACCCACTGCCTAGTAAAATTTATAGAAATTATGAACTTGTCCTGAGCTTAGTTTTCCATTACTATCATCAATGAAAAATAATTTACTTCTTTGCCCAACTCCTCTTCTTGTTCCCAAAGGATCAGTTCAGCAAGCCTTATTAAGTGTAGGGTTGACTCAGAAAAATGTGAACTTTAGTTGAAAGAATAGTGTCCAACACGTGGTGTATGGGGAGTTGCATTCTGGCCCTGTGGTATTTCTCAGGGACAATGCCACTGTACAGGGATTGTTAGGTGTTACAAAATGCCTTTAAGTGAGATTTCTCTTGAAATCTCATCACTGTCCTTGGAAATTTGGTGTTATCCCCTTTGTGCAGATGAGAAAGTTTAGATCAGGCAAGTTGGACGGCAGCCAGGCTCTTGTCTCCTAGGTATTAGTAGTTTGGATTCTACAGCCAATTACCTTGTACTCCTAAATGGCTAGAAAAGCCTCTCTACTACTACTTCTTTTTTTTTATCTGTGGCTCTGCTGCGTCTTCGTTGCTGTGTGCAGGCTTTCTCTAGCTGCAGTGAGCGGTGGCTACTCTCTAGGTGCGGTGCAAGGCCTTCTCATTGCGGTGACTTCTCCTGTTGCGAAACATGGACCGGAGGGTGAGTGGGCTTTAGTAGTTGTGGTACCCAGGCCGAGTTGCCTATGGCATCTTCCTAGACCAGGGATCAAACTTGTGCATTGGCAGGTGGATTCTTAACCATGGACCACCCCAGAAGTCCTCTCCTGCTACTTCTTGATTCTTCACTAAAGCATTAGTTTGAAAAGCTCAGGTACGAGCCCTGTAGTACTGCTAGAAATTACTCATCCCAGATGTCACCTTTCAAGCCCTTTGGTCAATGTGTCACTGCCCTTTTACCTGTGTCTCGAGTGCTGTCTCCAGGGTGGAGATGCCCCCGCTTGCCCTCACTGTTAACTGACGGTCACTTCCACTTTAATCCAGCGTCTTCTCCTTGGTGCCCTGCACTTCTTATAGCTCCAGGACAATTAAGTCAAACATGAAGTGTTGTAAATATGGCAGCACTCATTTTGCTAAATTAATTTGCTCTGCATTTGCAAACCTAAAAGTTTCTTTGAAGGAAAACAAAAGAGCACAAAGAGTTGGATTTCAATTTTTGGACACACAGACCATGTTTGCCCAGAAACTAATTTTCTAGATTAATGAATCATATCGGATATTGTAAATTAAAAATTACTTTTAGAGAATGGGAACAGTGCAAATAAATGGAAGCCACTTATTGAAGAAGACATTGTGGTACCCACGTGTCATACACATTGAAACACAACTTTGTGGTTGTTAAGCTCAGTTGAATGGGTTCTTTGCAATCAGAAATCCACTCTTTGGCTTTCCTTTAGATGGGTTTCTCTAAAAGGATGAGGGTTTCCTCCATTCCTTCTATTTTTCTGGACTTTTGAAAAGGATCTGAACTATATGGAATTGCTAAAATATCAAAACTCTCAGTCCAGCAGCCCATTTAAGCAGTAACACTAGTAGTTTTCATTCATTATCACATCATTATTTCCAGAGTATGACTATACATGTAATTTCATTTGATTCACAAAGATTTCTAAAGCATTTACAGGGAACAAGACTGTTTGATAGGGAGAAATTGGTAATTTTATCTCTATTTTGTGAGCAGAGGCCTTCAAGAAAGCCTGGGGAGGCGAGGGAATTTGCTGGCCGCTAATGAAGGAATTGCTGGGGCAGGCTGCTTGCTCCTAACCAGTTCTCTCTCCTGCTCAATCCGCAAATAGGGCTTATGAGAATTACTGTCCCATTGCAGGAAGAAGAACCTTCTTTGCCCATTGAGAAGCCACTACCGCTCCATCTTAGAGAGATGGTGGGAAGGGTCAATGGCAGGATTTCAGCAGATCTGGTTCCTCCATCATGCTGCCCAGAACTACCTACATTCATTTCTTAGATCCCAGTGTCTTAAAATGGTAAAAAAGACATCCACTGTATTCACTGGCTTGTGATGATGATAAATTTAAATAATGAATATGACTATGTTTTTGAACTATAATCATTCCATAAATGTCAAGGTGAGACAAGAAATCTGAAAGCAAAGGAGCTTCTTTGAGGCCTGAGTCTAGCCCCTGGAACTAGGCATTGGGCAAGATGGATTAGACATATTATTTCATTTAATTCTCAAATCAGCCCAGGGAGCTGAATATTTATTATTATTAGACCCCCTTAGTTTTTTCCAATTATTATAAGTGATGAACTAATTTGAATATTTTATAGCAGGAAACACACTAATACAGAAAATAATAAAACACAAGCATCTTTCACCTCTAAATATTCTGCAGAAGTCTCTTTTTCCCCCAAGAAATAAAATGTCATAGTTAAGCCAAAGCCCTACCCTGACTTCACCCCACCTTTCTCATGTCCCTGTACTTCATGTGCATTCCTCCAAAGGATGTGTTTATAATTTTACTATGTCTATGGACATCCATAGAAGTCAGTTCAGTTGTTCAGTCATGTCTAATCTTTGAGACCCCATGAACTGCAGCACGCCAGGCTTCCTTGTCCATCACCAACTTCCGGAGCTTGCTCAACTCATGTGCATCAAGTCGGTGATGCCATCCAACCATCTCATCCTCTCTCGTCCCTTTCTCCTCCTGCCTTCAATCTTTCCCAGCATCAGGGTCTTTTCCAATGAGTCAGTTCTATGCATCACGTGGCCAAAGTATTGGAGGTTCAGCTACGGCATCAGTCCTTCCAATGAATATTAAGGACTGATCTCATTTAGGATAGACTGGCTTAATCTCTTTGCAGTCCAAGGGGCTCTCAAGAGTCTTATCCAACACCACAGATCAAAAGCATCCATTCTTCAAAGCTTAGCTTTCTTCATGATCCAACTCTCATATCCATACATGACTACTGGAAAAACCATATCGTTGACTAGACAGATAAAAAGAAGAAAAAAGATGTCCTTTTTACTATAGAGGACTGGAATGCAAAAGTAGGAAGTCAAGGAATACCTGGAGTAACAGGCAAATTTGGCCTTGGAGTACAGAATGAAGCAGGGCAAAGGCTAATAGAGTTCTGCCAAGAGAATGCACTGGTCATAGCAAACACCCTCTTCCAAAAACACAAGAGAAGACTCTACAGATGGACATCACCAATGGTTGACACCGAATTCAGATTGATTACATTGTTTGCAGCCAAAGATGGAGAAACTCCAAAGATGGAGAAACACAGTCAGCAAAAACAAGACCAGGAGATGACTGTGGCTCAGATCATGAACTCCTCATTGCCAAATTCAGACTGAAATTGAAGAAAGTGGAGAAAACCATTAAACCATTCAGGTATGACATAAATCAAATCCCTTATGACTATAAAGTGGAAGTGAGAAATAGATTTAAGGGACTAGATCTGATAGAGTGCCTGATAAACTATGGATGGAGGTTCTTGACATTGTACAGGAGACAGAAATCAAGACCATTCCCAAGAAAAAGAAATGCAAAAAAGCAAAATGGCTGTCTGAGGAGGTCTTACAAATAGCTGTGAAAAGACAGGAAGTGAAAAGCAAAGGAGAAAAGGAAAGATATACCCATTTGAATGCAGAGTTCCAAAGAATAGCAAGGAGAGATAAGAAAGCCTTCCTCAGTGATCAGTGCAAAGAAATAGGGGAAAACAAGAGAATGGGAAAGACTAGAGATCTCTTCAAGAAAATTAGAGATACCAAGGGAACATTTCATGCACAGATGGGCTCAATAAAGGACAGTAATGGTATGGATCTAACAGAAGCAGAAGATACTAAGAAGAGGTGGCAAGAATACACAGAAGAACTGTACAAAAAAGATCTTCACAACCTAGATAATCACGATGGTGTGATCACTGACCTAGAGCCAGACAATGTGAAGTCAAGTGGAATGTGAAGTCAAGTGGCCTTAGGAAGCATCACTATGAAGAAAGCTAGTGGAGGTGATGGAATTCCAGTTGAGCTATTTCAAATCCTGAAAGATGATGCTGTGAAAGTGCTGCACTCAATATGCCAGCAAATTTGGAAAACTCAGCAGTGGCCACAGGACTGGAAAAGGTCAGTTTGCATTCCAATTCCAAAGAAAGGCAATGCCAAAGAATGCTCAAACTACTGCACAATTGCACTCATCTCACACGCTAGTAAAGTAATGCTTAAAATTCTCCAAGCCAGGCTTAAGCAATACATGATCCGTGAACTTCCAGATGTTCAAGCTGGTTTTAGAAAAGGCAGAGGAACCAGAGATCAAATTGCCAACATCTGTTGGATCATCAAGAAAGCAAGAGAGTTCCAGAGGAAGCATTAGCTGGAATCAAGATTGCCGGGAGAAATATCAATAACCTCAGATATGCCGATGACATCACCGTTATGGCAGAAAGTGAAGAAGAACTAACCAGCCTCTTGATGAAAGTGAAAGAGGAGAGTGAAAAAGTTGGCTTAAAGCTCAACATTCAGAAAACGAAGATCAAGGCAACTGGTCCCATCACTTCATGGGAAATAGATGGGGAAACAGTGGAAACAGTGTCAGACTTTATTTTTCTGGGCTCCAAAATCACTGCAGATGGTGACTGCAACCATGAAATTAAAAGACACTTAGTCCTTGGAAGGAAAGTTATAACCAACCTAGACAGCATATTAAAAAGCAGAGACATTACTTTGTCAACAAAGGTCCGTCTAGTCAAGGCTATGGTTTTTCCAGTGGTCATGTATGGGTGTGAGAGTTGAACTATAAAGAGAGCTGAGTAGCGAAGAATTGATACTTTTGAACTGTGGTGTTGGAGAAGACTCTTGAGAGTCCCTTAGACTGCAAGGAGATCCAACCAGTCCATTCTAAAGGAGATCAGTCCTGGGTCTTCATTGGAAGGACTGATCTTGAAGCTGAAACTCCAATACTTTGGCCACCTCATGCGACGAGGTGACTCATTGGAAAAGACCCTGATGCTGGGCAAGATTGAGGGCAGGAGGAGAAGGGGACAACAGAGAATGAGATGGCTGGATGGCATCATCGACTCGATGGACATGGGTTTGGGCAGAGTCCGGGAGTTGGTGATGGACAGGGAGGCCTGGCGTGCTGTGGTTCATGGGGTTGCAAAGAGTCAGTCATGACTGAGCGACTCAACTGAACTGCACTGACTAAACAGACCTTTGTCACCAAAGTACTGTCTCTACTTTTTAATATTCTGTCTAGGTTTCTCATAGCTTTTCTTTCAAGGAGCAAGCGTCTTTTAATTTCATGGCTTCGGTTATCATCTGCAGTGTTTTGGAGCCCATGAATATAAAGTCTGTCACTGTTTGCATTGTTTTCCCATCTATTTGCCGTGAAGTGATGAACCAGATGCCATGATCCTAGTTTTTTTGAATGTTGAGTTTAAGCCAACTTTTTTGCTCTCCTCTTCCACTTTCATCGAGATGCTCTTTGTTCCTTTTCACTTTCTGCCATAAGGATGGTGTCATCTGCATATCTGAGGTTATTGATATTTCTCCTGGCAATCTTGATTCCAGCTAATGCTTCCTCCAGCCCAGTGTTTCTCATGATGTACTCTGCATATAAGTTAAATAAGCAGGGTGACAATATACAGCCTTGACGTACTCCTTCCCCAACTTGGAACCAGTCCTTTGTTTCATGTCCAGTTCTAACTGTTGCTTCTTAACCTGAATACAGATTTCTCAAGAAGCAGGATAGGTGGTTTGGTATTCCCATCTGTTGAAGAATTTTCCAGTTTATTGTGATCCACACAGTCAAAGGCTTTGGCATAGTCAATAAAGCAGAAAAAGATGTTTTTCTGGAACTCTATTGCTTTTTCTATGATGCAACAGATGTTGGCAATTTGATCTCTGGTTCGTCTGCCTTTTATAAATCCAACTTGAACATCTGGAAGTTCTCGGTTCACATACTGTTGAAATCTCGCTTGGAGAATTTTAAGCATTACTTTGCTAGTGTGTGAGATGAGTGCAATTGTGCAGTAGTTTGAACCAACTTTGGCATTGCATTTCATTGGGATTCGAATGAAAACTGACCTTTCCCAGTCCTGTGGCCACTGCTGCATTTTCCAAATTTGCTGGCATATTGAGTGAAGCCCTTTAACAGCATCATCTTTTAGGACTGGAAATAGTTCAGCTGGAAATCTACTAGCTTTGTTGGTAGTGATCCTTCCTAAGGCCCACTTGACTTCAGGCTCTAAGATTTCTGGCTCTAGGTGAGTGATCACACCATTACAGTTATCTGGGTCATGAAGATCTTTCTTGTATAGTTATTCTGTGTATTCTTGCCTTTTCTTAATATCTTCTGCTTCTGTTAGGTCTATGCTGTTTCTGTCCTTTATTTGTACCCACCTTTGCATGAAATGTTCCCATGGTATCTCTAATTTTCTTGAAGAGATCTCAAGTCTTTCCCATTCTATTGTTTTCCGCTATTTCTTTCCATTGATCACTGAGGAAGGCTTTCTTATCTCTCCTTGCCATTCTTTGGAACTTTGCATTCACATGGATATATATTTCCTTTTCTTCTTTGCCTTTTGCTTCTCTTCTTTTCTCAGATATTTGTAAGGCCTCCTCAGACAACCATTTTGTCTTTTTGCATTTCTTTTTCTTGGAGATGTTCTTGACCGCCGCATCCTACACAATATCATGAACCTCTGTCCATAGTTCTTTAGGTATTGTGTTTATCAGATCTAATCCCTTGAATCTATTTGTTACTTCCACCGTATAATCGGAAGGGATTTGATTTAGGTCATACTTGAATGGTCTAGTGGTTTTCCCTACTTTCTTCAATTTAAGTCTGAATTTGGCAATAAGGAGTTCATGATCTGAGCCACAGTCAGCTCCTGGTCTTGTTTTTGCTGACTGTATAGAGCTTCTCCATCTTTGGCTGCAAAGAATATAATCAATCTGATTTCAGTATTGACCATCTGGTGACGTCCATGTGTAGAGTCTTCTCTTGTGTTGTTGGAAGAGGGTGTTTGCTATGACCAGTGTGTTCTCTTGGCAAAACTCTATTAGCCTTTGCCCAGCTTCATTTTGTACCCCAAGGCCAAACTTGCCTATTATTTGAGGTAACTCTTGACTTTCTACTTTTGTATTCCAGTCCCCTATGATGAAAAGGACATCTTTTTCTTTTTTTGGTGTTTGTTTAGAAGGTATTGTAAGTGTTCATAGAACCAGTCAATGTCAGCTTCTTCTGCATTAGTGGTTGGGGCATAGACTAGGATTACTGTGATAGTGAATGGTTTGTCTTGGAAATGAGCAGATTATTCTATAGATTGCACCCAAGTACTGCATTTCAGACTCCTTTGCTGCCTATGAGGGCTACTCCATTCTTTTCTAAGGAATCTTGCCGTAAGTAGTAGATATAATAGTCATCTGTGTTAAACTCATCCATTCCAGTCCATTTTAGTTTGCTGATTCCTAAAATGTTGATGTTCACTCTTGCCATCCATAGAAAATACATACTAATTTTTGGTGTTTTTAAAATTTACATGCATTTTAGCCAATATAGTATGCCTTGCTTTACATTTTTCATTCAGCATTATGGTTTTGAAATTTATCTGTGTTGACAGATGTTATTATTGTTTAGCCACTCAGTTGTGTACGAGTCTCTGTGACCCTATGGACTGTAGCCCACTAGGCTTCTCTGTCCGTGGGATCCTCCAGGCAAGAATACTGGAGTGGATTGCCACTTTCCCTTTCCAGGTGTTGACAGATGAGTTCCAGTTTATTCTTTTTAGCTGTTGAATGCTATTCTAGTGTTGGACAAAACCATCAATTATTTATCTGCCTGTCTACTAATAGGCAGCTTGCTTGTTCTCAGTGTTTTGCTGTCATCCACAGCAAAATATATTTACAATAAACACATTCATAAGTGTCTTCTTATATAATTGGAACTGAGTTCTTCTGTTAATGTATTACGAAGTGGAACTGCCAGTTTTGGGGTATATAAACATCTTCACCTTTGCGAAGCATTGCCAATTTGTTTTCCACAATGTAGCAATTATTCTCCTCTCACCAGGTAGAAGTTTCCATGTATCCTGTCTGCCCCACAGTTGGTATTATCAGAGGTTTATTATTATTATTATGATGATGATGATGATGATGATTAAATTAGGTTTACTGTACTGATTATTTCTTCATTTACTTTTTGGCCATGCCTCTTGGGATGTGGAGGGCTACCCAGATGATTCAGAGGTAAAGAATCCACCTGCAATGCAGGAGATGCAGGAGACATGAGTTTGATCCCTGGGTCAGGAAGATCTCCTGGAAGAGGAAGTGGCAACCCACTCCAGTATTCTTGCCTGGTGAATCCCATGGAAAGAGGAGCCTGGCAGGCTATAGTCCATGAGATCGCAAAGACTTAGACATGGTAGAGAGGCTAAACACGCAAGCATTCCTGGTTTGCTTTTGCTTTGCCCAATATTACCTTTCTTCTTTGGGTTCTACTTTTGCCTTTGGGCTCTTGACCATTGAAATTCCCCAACTATGACTTATATTTGGCCCATGGGTTCCTCCAGCTTTAAGGAACTCTGACCCTCACCAATATTACAAGATCCAAGGCTGGGCAATTAGAGGAGAGGGACTGGACTTTGGTTTCAATGGAGTCTGTTTCCACTCATAATTCCTAATTAGCATGTATGCATGGCATGTGGGATCTTTGTTTCCCAGCCAGGAATCAAACCCAGTCTGCCTACATTGGGAGTGTGGAGTCTTAACCACTGGACCACCAGGGAAGTCCTGATCAGAGTTTTATATTTGCAGTCATTTGATGGTAGTAAAATGACACTTCATTTCTTTTTCTGTCCTTGAAAATGCAAAGTTAACATTTCCAAAGTTTGTCTATGGGGATTTTAATATATGTAAGGATTTGAGGAGGCCAGTTCTGGTCTCATCTAGGTCTCCCATGGATTGGGCACTCACTTAGGGGGTACTATGGACTGAATAGTGTTGCTCCACAGATTCATGTGTGGATCTCTAGCTTGGTGGTATTTCGAGACAAGGCCTTTGGAAGACAGTAAGTTTTAGATGAGGACATGAGGATGGGACCCTCATGATGGAATTAGTGCCCTTATAAGAGACACCAGAGCGCTCTCTCCTGCCATAAGAGGACACAGTGAAAAGACCCATCTGCAAACCAGGAAGAGAGTTCTCACTAGAAGCCAAATCAGCCAGAACCTTAATCTTGGACTTTTCATCCTCCAGAACAATGAGAAAATCAATTTCTCTTGTTTAAGTCACCCAAGCTATGGTATTGGTTATGGCAATCCATGCAGATTAAGGCAGAGTTAAGAACTCAGACTCCAGAGTCAGATTAGTTGGTTTAAATGGCAGGTCCCTGACTTAGCAAACAAATGGCCTTGGGAAAGGTTCTAAGCCTCTCTTGGCCTCACTTTCCTCACTGCAAAATGGAAATCTTAATGGGTCCCTTCTCACAGGATTGTCATGTAGGTTAACGAGCTATGGAACATGAAATATTTAACCCAGTGCATAGCAGTTGAAAGTAAATCTTAGCTATTGTCATTATTTACATGATTAAACAGAAGTTTTTTGTTTTTTTCTTTTACATCATTCCCTTCTTCAATAACCTTTCAAGTTTTCTCATTAACTATAACATTAACTACAAAATCAATGCTTTCCAGCATCTGGGCCACACCTACCTTTCTAGATTGATGTTTTACAATGGCCCTAATGAGCCATTTGCCAGTCACAACCATTTATACACTGTCCTCCACCAGACTGTGTGCTTCTCGGCCACTGTGCCTTTGCACTTGTCAATTCCCAAGCCTAGAGTACTCTGCTATTCATTCTCTCCTCTACTCATCTCAATCCTATGCATCCTTTGAGAATCTGGCACAAATCTCTTGTTATATGTGGAATAATGGCCCTTGTATATGTGCACACCCTCATTCCTGAAACCTGTGAATATGTTACCATACATGGTAAAATGGATACGTTTTATATCATCCACCTCCAGAACTGTAAGAGAATGCATTGTATTGTTTTAAGCCACTAAGTTTATGATTATTTGTTGCAGCAGCAACAGGAAACTAATACATCTCTCCTTGACCATACAGTCTGTCTTAATTGCTTCTCTAAGCTCCCTTGGCAAGTGCTGTCCTAACTGCTCTATGGAATCCATGCCAGCCATTTGCCTTTAAGCCTCCTCCTACCCTCCATGCTGGACCTTTATGAATAGCAAACAACTGTTCACATCCCTGACTCCCTTGTTTCTGCCAGTGGGGGCCATAGGTGGGAGGTTGGAAGGGGGCGCTTGGTAGTGTCTTTTTGTTTGCTTGTTTTTGGTAGTGTCTTGAAGCAGCTTCAGGAATCCCAGTGGTAACAGAAGGTGTGTTGATGGCAGTAATAGTAATAGCAGTGGTTCAGGACTGGCAGCTATAGCAGAAGCAGGAGGAGCCTGGGAGTACAGACTTCCGGGTCACGCTTAGGCAGCTGGGCTTCAGCAACAGGATCTTTAGCAGCACAGCACACTGGCTTACAGGTAGATTTTTGCTCTGAGATCCAGAAACTGTACTTGTTTCCTACACTACTTTAACTCTGTTTTCCTCTCTGTTAATAACTTCAGCCCTTTCAATACTCTCTCTTATAATCAATTCCTGTATTAAATATCCTCTGTTTAATACACCTGGAGTGGTAAATTTTTTCAGTCTGGATTCTGAGAGATATATAGTCCCAGCATATTTTTCAGTATTAAAGATATATCTTCATGGGTTCTGGCTTATATCCCAAAATACTTGGTAAATTCTTTGAGATCAGGTCCAGTATCTTAAGTATAATGGGAAGAGCATGATGTTTTGAGATAATCATTGCAAGATGTCATGACAAGTCACAAAATCCTAGTGACTTAATGCAATAAAAGGTACTACTTTACTTAATGATTCAAGTAAGGATATTATTCCACTTAGTGACTCAGGGATTTAGCCTCCCTCAATCTATGACACATCATATTGGCATATGCACTTTCTAGTTACGCCATGGCAGGGAAGAAAGAAATGAGAGGATCTCACCAAAGCATACATGTTCTGGTCCAGAAATGACTCATTATTTTCTATTTACCAGACTCCGTCATTTCACCCAATCCAATGGCAAGCATGTTGGGTAACATAGGGATCCTATGGATTTTTAAAAACACTTAATGTCTCAGTCATCTGGAGATCAAGTCAGATAGATTGAGTTCTGTGTGGTCTCAGACAAACTGGCTAACCCCTCTGAGCCTTAATTTTCCATCCGTAATAATTCTCAACTTGCAGGATTGTTGTGAATATTCATTGAGATGATGGCTGTGGTGATAAAAATGATGATGATGATAGCAGTTGTTGTTTAAGAGTGCTTACAACATGCAGGCAAACAGTGCTAAGAGCCTTACATACATAACCTCACCTTGTTCAGTTCTCAAAATATTTCTACAAGGTACTAAGATATTCCCATTTTGCAGAGGAGAAAATGAGGTACAGATGTAAACTTTCTCAAGAGTACACAGCTATAAAATGAGAGCTGATATTGGGAACCATGGCTGTCTGACTTTAAAGCTTATTCTCTTTCCACTATGTTTCAAATATACTTCATAAACTCTTAATCCATGGAAATCCAGGATTCTGCAACAAAGATCATAACAACAGCAATAATCACTATTGCTTATATAGTACTTACTGTACTATGACAGGGAAAACAGGGGAGTCTAACGTGCTTCAGTCCATAAGGTCACGAAGAGTCAGACACGACTTAGCAAATGAACAGCCACAGTGTTTGCCTTATTCTTAGTTCTTTACATATATTAACTTATTTAATCAGTGTAATTTTTCCAGTTTGAAAATAGAGAATACCATTAAGTAACTTGCCTTAAGGTCACACAGCTAGTAAATGACTCTTCTGAAAGAGCAAGATGGTCAACTATGTTTGAGAGCTGCTGTCTATTGTATCCCCCCTTTCAGAGATCCCCAATTTAAATTTCCTATTTGGGGCTCTTAGACACACTGTACTAATGAAACCCAATTATTTCCTAAACATATTTTCCCATGGAAGTCTTTGTCTTTTCTTCCGGCATGGGAAGAGACTACTTCCTTGCCCCTCGGCTGAGAGGGGCACATTGTCCAAGTCAGTCCTTCCAGTGCTTCAGGAGAGACTGGAGTTTGCTTTTCCACAAAGGCCTCAGCCACAGTGGACCATGGAACTGTGGACTGGCTACCATTCAGTCTGACTGCCCTTTCTTCTGAACAAAACATTTACCTTCCCCTCTTTTCCAATGGCCACATCCCTGCCCTTCTACAAAAACTTGGTCAATCTCCCTGTCAGGAAAATTCCCTGAAACAAGCATGCAGTAAGATGCTATTAAGAGGAGCTTCCTCGGTGAAGTGGAGATTTGGGGCAGATCCTGGCAGGGTGCATCATCCTTCTAGGCGTCCTGCAGAGCACTCGTGACTCCTAGGTTCTGTTCTGGATGAGGTGAGGCGTGAACGACCAGTCATTTCTTACTGGGCCCTCCAACCAGCTGAGAATGAGGCTAAGGAAGAGAAAGTTTGCTCAGGATCTTGATCAAATGGAAGGGGAGGAACTGTGGAAATAATAAATACCCACTCATTATTTATCACTATTATTGCTTGGCATAAACAGCTTCATTCCACTGACTTCTCACTTTGAAATGAGCTGGAGAGAGGCCCAAGTTGTTTTTGTTTTTAAACTTCCCTGAGAGAATATGAGTGAGTCCATGGCATTCGTGTATTATTGACTCATAAAGTTTTTGTTGTTGGTGGTGTTGTTTGTTTCTTCTAAATGATACAGGTTGAAATGGGACTCTATCTTAAGTTTAGTGAAGATTTTCCAGTAGACCCTTAGCTATCCACTATTTCTTTCAATACAGAAACATAGGATCCCTTGAAATCAAATATTCAGAGCAGTGGGATAGCAGAGAATAAAATATTACCTTCCAAATACCCACTGGAAGCCAAACCAAATAAGTAAAGGTAGTAGCATTAAACATTGAAGGGAAATTTGTCCTCAGAGTGGGCACAATTCTATTGTTTCTAGGTATCTTTTGAGGGGAGGGATGCCAAAGAGCAGGTTATTTACACAACTCCAACATTGTTTTATGATGATTATCTGAATCTACAAAATATAGATTTTGAATATACACTAGAGATATCTCTTGTGTAGTCTGATAGCCAGGCTAAGATGTATAAAGCAGATCAGCCTAATGCTCAAAAAGGTTAGTCTTAATTAGCTGAGAAATAAACCAAGCCTGTATTTTGCAAGGTAGCTATTTGCAGATCAGACAAAGAAGGCGGCTTGTGGTCTAAATCAGTGGGACAAGATTACTGGAGTGGGAGTCTCATAACACACATGGCAGAAGGTCAGAAATATATGTGATAAATGAGATGGGAGAGAGAAGGAAAGAAAGAGAACTGGAGGGAGGGTTGTCCAAAAAGAGAATTGTGATAGATAAAAGTGACAAATTTCTCATCAGTTTCAGGGTATCTCATTCTCTTGGCACACTCAAAAGAGTCTCCATGCTTTCTTAGTCACTCAGTGCCTACTTTCAGCAACCAAACTGAAAGGATGCTGTTGAGAGTACACATCTTTCCAGCACCAAATCAAGAGCCATCTAGGGCATCTCAACATGTGAGGATCAGGGGCCTCCAGAAGGCTCATGGACCAGCATCTCAAGTAAGGCTACACTATGAACCCCTTACTCCTGACTGTATTCTAACCACACCAGACAGGCTGAGAATGTGGGGAGACACGTGAAAAGAACTAAATTTCCTTCATTTTTTTAAAAAGAAACTCCATACTGTTCTGCATAGTGGTTGTACCAGTATATATTCCCACCAGCAGCGTAGGAGAGTTCCCTTTTCTCCACACTCTCTCCAGCATTTATCATTTCTAGACTTTTTGATGATGGCCATTCTGATTGGTATGAGGTAATACCTCATTGTAGTTTTGATTTGCATTTCTCTGATAATTAGTGATGTTGAATATCTTTTCATGTGTTTTTTGGCCATCTATAGGACTTCTTCAGACATTTCTTTGGAAAAATATCTATTTAGATCTTCTGTCCATTTTTTGATTGCATTGTTTGATTTTTTTGACCTAGAGCTGCATGAGATTGTGTAATTTTAAGATTAATCCCTTGTTAGTTTCTTCATTTGCAAATATTTTCCCCCATTATATGGGTTGTTTTTTCATTTTGTTTATAGTTTTGTTTGCTAGGCAGAAGTTTTTAAGTTTAATTAGGTCCCATTTGTTTGTTTTTGTTTTCATTATGCTAGAAAATGGATCAAAAAAGATATTGCTGCAATATAAGTCAAAGAGTGTTCTGCCTATGTTTTCCTCCATGAGTTTTACAGTGTCAGGCCTTACATTAAGGTCTTTGGTCTATTTTGAGTTTATTTTCATGTATGATGTTAGAGAATGTTATAATTTATTATTATTTTTTTTACATGTAGCTGCCCAGTTTTTCCAGCACCACTTCTGGAAGAAACTGTCTTTTCTCCATTGTATAGTCTTGCCTCCTTTGTTATAGATTAATTGACCACCGGTACATGGGTTTATTTCTGAGCCTTCTATCCTATTCCATTGATCTATATTTCTGTTTTTGTGCCAGCACCATGCTGTTTTAATTAGTGTAGCTTTGTAGTCTGAAGTCAGGGTGTCTGATTCCTCCAGCTCTGTTTTTCTTTAACAGGATAGCTTTGGCTATTCAAGGTCTTTGATTTCTCCATATAAATTTAAATGTTTTCCTCTAGTTCTGTTGGAAAGATTTAGATAAATCTGATTTTTAGGGTTGAATAGCCTTTTACCATCGTTGTAAATCCTAGGAGTTTCCTTGTCTGTCATGTGGAGGTTAATAATAATGCCTAGTTCATAATGTTGTCACAATGATTTAACTCAGATTGTTCCCGCCGTGTAGTACATGTTTGACAACTGATAATCATCATTTCACAGTGTGGATTCCTTGCCATAACCTACCTCCATCTACATCAAATATCATTGCCCAGCAATTTTTATGTAAAAATCAGGCTTCAAGGTGAATGCCTGTTGCCTTCCTCATAAACTAAACTTCTACTCCCTCCCAGATACATCAAGGGCTGTCTTGAAATGAGCTATTATCATCCTTCCTGTAGAATCTCTGCAAAGTTCCTGAAACAGTGGATCAGAAGCTTCATACATTGAAACATTCAGAATCTAAATCTCCATACTATTAAAGGAAGACACAAAACCCTGTAAAAACAGGAAATAGAGCAGCAAATTTTCTTCTAGTGAAAGATCCCATGGCTCTCCAGAGATATTAACATGGTAGACAATAAGAGGTAGTGTTTTGGCCTCTTCCTCTCCCAGAGAAAAGAGAAGCATCAGTGAGCCAACAGTGCATAAAAGCAGTTTTTCTCCAAGCCTAACTATGTTCAGCAGATGGGAACATAACCCAGTGGTATAGGTGGGTATCTCATGAAGGCTCACAGAAGCAAACTGTGAATCTTCCCAAATTTTTGTTCAATGGCACAATGCAGGGTCTTTTGATAGAGTGGCATTTGTCCTTCTATGTCTCAAATAAATGTTCTTGTAAGAATTCTTTACTCATTTAACAAAATAGAGATTCCAAATTCTATTTTTTCCCAATACATAAGGTATCATGTTCTGTGACATGATATCAGTAGCTTGAAATTGGCCATCGAGGGTGTGTTTACATCATCAGTCAGTCAGTCAGCTCAGTCGTGTCTGACTCTTTGTGACCCCATGGACTGCAGCACTCCAGGCTTCCCTGTTCACCACCAACTCCCAGAGCTTATTCAAATTCATGTCCATCAAGTCAGTGATGCCATCCAACCATCTCATCCTCTCTTGCCCCCTTCTCCTGCCTTCAATCTTTCCCAGCATCAGGGTCTTTTCCAGTGAGTCAGTTATTCACATTAGGTGGTCAAAGTATTGGAGGTTCAGCTTCAGCATCAGTCCTTCCAATGAATATTCAGGACTGACTTCCTTTAGGATGGACTGGTTGGATCTCCTTTTAGTCCAAGGGACTCTCAAGAGTCTTCTCCAACACCACAGTTCAAAACCATTAATTCTTCAATGCTCAGCCTTCTTTATGGTCCAACTCTCACATCCACATATGACTACTGGAAAACCATAGCTTTGACTAGATGGAGTACGTCAAGGCTTTATATTGTCACCCTGCTTATTTAACTTATATTCAGAGTACATCATGAGAAACGCTGGGCTGGAGGAAGCATAAGCTGGAATCAAGACTGCCAGGAGAAATATCAATAACCTCAGATATGCAGAGGACACCACCCTTATGGCAGAAAGTGAAGAGGAACTAAAGAGACTCTTGATGAAATTGAAAGAGGAGAGTAAAGAAGTTGGCTTAAAGCTCAACATTCAGAAAACGAAGATCATGGCATCTGGTCCCATCACTTCATGGGAAATAGGTGGGGAAACAGTGGAAACAGTGGCTGACTTTATTTTTCTGGGCTCCAAAATCACTGCAGATGAGATTGCAGCCATGAAATTAAAAGATGCTTACTCCTTGGAAGGAAAGTTATGACCAACCTAGATAGCATATTAAAAAGCAGAGACATTACTTTGCCAACAAAGGTTCATCTAGTCAAGGCTATGGTTTGTCCTGTGGTCATGTATGGATGTGAGAATTGGACTGTGAAGAAGGCGGAGCGCTGAAGAATTGATGCTTTTGAACTGTGGTGTTGGAGAAGACTCTTGAGAATCCCTTGGACTGCAAGGAAATCCAACCAGTCCATTCTGAAGGAGATCAGCCCTGGGATTTCTTTGGAGGGAATGATGCTAAAGCTGAAACTCCAGTACTTTGGCCACCTCATGCCAAGAGTTGACTCATTGGAAAAGACTCTGATGCTGGGAGTGATTGGGGGCAGGAGGAGAAGGGGACAACAGAGGATGAGATGGCTGGATGGCATCACTGACTCGATGGACGTGAGTCTCAGTGAACTCTGGGAGATGGTGACGGACAGGGAGGCCTGGCGTGCTGCGGTTCATGGGGTCGCAAAGAGTCGGACACAACTGAGCGACTGATCTGATCTGATCTGATGGTTTTTCCAGTAGTCATGTATGGATGTGAGAGTTGGACTATAAAGAAAGCTGAGCGCCGAAGAATTGATGCTTTTGAACTGTGGTGTTGGAGAAGACTTTTTAGAGTCCCTTGGACTGCAAGGATGTCCAACCAGTCCATCCTAAAGGAGATCAGTCCTGGGTGTTTATTGGAAGGACTGATGCTGAAGCTGAAACTCCAATACTTTGGTCACCTGATGCAAAGAGCTGACTCATTTGAAAAGACCCTGATGCTGGGAAAGATTGAGGGCAGGAGGAGAAGGGGACGACAGAGGATAAGATGGTTAGATGGCATCATCAACTCAATGGACATGGGTTTGGGTGGACTCCAGGAGTTGGTGATGGACAGGGAGGTCTGGCATGCTGTGGTTCATGGGGTCACAAAGAGTCGGAAACGACTGAGCAACTGAAATGAACTGAACTGAACTGACTAGATGGACCTTTGTCAGCAAAGTAATGTCTCTGCCTTTTGCTATGCTGCCTGAGGTGGTCATCACTTTTCTTCATAGGAGCACCGTCTTTTAATTTCATGGCAGAAGTCACCACTTGCAGTGATTTTGGAGCCCCCCCAAAATAAAGTCTGTCACTGTTTCCATAGTTTCTCCCACTGTTTGCCATGCAGTGATGGGACTGGATGCCATGATCTTAATTTTATGAATGTTGAGTTTTAAACCAGCTTTTTCACTCTTCTCTTTCACTTTATTTAATTCCTCTTTGCTTTCTGCCATAAGGGTGGTGTCATCTGAATATCTGAGGTTAGTGACATTTCTCCCAGTAACAGGCAAACACTAAAAAATTGGGCTTTGTGGTGGGGTGGGGATAGGGAAGCAGGTTAGAAGGGCACTTATTGATTAACATATAACCCATGTAATGTTCTATGAAAACTGCACACATGTAATGAGGATACAGCCCAATAGTCAAAGGGATTTCAAAATTTTTGGTGAAAACAAGGCTGATATATCTATGGATAATTAGTTATTTTTTACCATGTGTGAACTGTAAATTTTATTGTTTATATCTTCTTTTGTGTAAAACACTACATCTTTATTATATTAAAGAAGAAAATAAGAATCACCATAAGTCTACCACCCAGAGATAACCTCTGTTAATATTTTGATTTCTTTTATTTATATGTAAACAATATAATAATAGTATCATAACACACACTTTAATCATGTTTCAGTAATTACATATTCTTCTATAACACTATTTTTAGTGGTTGTTTGGCATCATTAGTTTTTTTCTGAAAGGGGCTTTGCTGGTTGCTCAGGGGGTAAAGAATCTGCCTGCAATGCAGGAGACCTGAGTTCAATCCCTGGGTTGGGAAGATCTCCTGGAGAAGGGAATGGCTACCCACTCCAATATTCTTGCCTGGAGAACCCCATGGCATCATTAGGGCATGAGTTAATTCCAAGCATTATGCATAGTGTCATCTTCTCATTGGATGAGGTGTCCCCATTAAGTACTGAGTGGAGGAAAATTTCCCATGAGTTCTGCCACCTGCATATGGGCAGCTCGGTGTTAATACATACCATGGTGCTACTTTAGCCATCTGGCTGCGCTCTCTCCTCTAATTCTTGGTTGATAATTTTGAGGTTTCTCACAGTTATTTTCAACTGCTCACCAGGAGAGAATAAGTGGGAAGATATTTCTAAGTAAAGAGATTAGCTTATGATTACCTGGAAGAGTTCCCTTGCATCCAGACAAGAGACATGAATAATGGAAAATCCATTTCAATAAATGAAAGTGAACATCCCTGAGCACAGACACACCTTCCTACCCCCCCAGTAAGTTCATTGCCTCTCTGATACTCAAACATCAATTAAAATAATTATTCATGAATTATCATTTTAATCCACTTTTCACACAAAACAGCACTAATCATCTGCAGATTCAGCTCAGAGCTATTTTCTCTGAGGTGATATTCATTATATGCCAGATGGGTGAGGCTTTCTGGAAACCAGCTTAAAAGCTGTCACAATCTATCCCACCCCACACGTTCCCAATCAGATTTTGCTTTTCTTTCTTTTTTCTTTTTTTTTTGTACAGCACTTTGATTATTTTCTCACATACCGTATAATTTATTTATTTATTCTATTTCTTATCTTTCACCCTGCTAAATAGTAAGCTCCCTGAGTGCAGAGATCTTTATCTGTCTCACTTACTGATGTGAATTCACACTGAAAACAGTGCCCAGCACATAGAAGGTGCTCCCTAAAAACACTTTGTAATGAATCTCATGGCCCTGCTGTAAACTTAGAGGCTTCATATCATGACTTCTTTTTTCTTTCTATACCTGCAAAAACAGCTGTGAGTTGGACATGAACAGCAGTCTTTACATACGAAGGCCGGAGAACTGAATTGAAGGCTCTTTTTCTTTCAGGAACAACTCTGCAATTTATCTGCTTTAAGAGGATTAAAGGCAGGGGAGCAGGAGATGATATTAGAATTTTCACAGAAGCCCATCCAGGCCAATATTATTTCCCTGAGTCTGTGTCCAGATCCCGGTGTTTTCAGTGGACCCTGTCATCTGACCCATTTTGACATCAAATTGTGGTGTGTGTCCTCATGGGTACCGTTTACACCACCAGCTAAGTGCCAGGATCTAACGTGGACACTTAACACACAGTAGTTCTTTTATTTTAGTACTGAAAGGTACATGTTGTTATGCCCCTTTTACAGATGAGAACACTGAGATTAAGAGGTGCTGAGCAGCTTATTTAAGGCAGCCCTGGCCAGGACACGTATCAGTTGAGTTGATCTGAATCCAAGCCTGTGTTCTTACTACCAAGTGACTCTGCCTTGCTACAAAACTCTGGGTTCCAGATTCCATTATCTTCAGTTCCATGACCTGTAAATGAAGATAAAACTGGGTTCTTCAGAAATCTGGGGTAAAGATTAAATGAGATGGTATATACAGAATGTGTTTATCACTGTGCCTGACATTCAGGAAGTGGAAGTTTCTTCCCATCTTTCCCATTTGATAAATGGGAAAACTGAGACTTAGCCAGATGAAGTAACTTAAAGTACCATGTACAATGGTGAGCAAAATGGACATGAATTCAGGTTCCACATTCTCCATCTGTGCTGCTTCCTGGCTCATTCATAAGCGCTCCCTTTCACAGCTACACTTGCTCATGAATTCACCCAGGGTAGGAGACACATTTTCACTGAATATACCTTCATGACTAAGGAGGGCAAATACAAGAAAATATAAAAATAGTAGTAAAAAACAAATTCGAAGATTCCTGTTTTATTTTTCTAGTGCTGATTTAAATTGGAAAAGGGAGTAGCTACCATCTATGGTGTTCCTACTCCTGGACAGGCTCTGCTAAAGCCTCCCAGGCACATATGTATTATTCATCCTATTTTATAGATTTGGAAACTGAGGCAAAAGGAAGTTGAGCTAAGTATTCAACATCACCCAGTGAGTGTTAGAGGTGGAAACTGAGCCTAGATCACTTTTTAAAAAATTTTTTTAAATTATTTATTCATTTATTTTATTATTTATTTTTGGCTGCACTGAGTCTTCCTTGCTGTGCATGAGCTGTCTTCAGTTGCGGCAAGTGGGAAGCTAGTCTTCATTGCTGTGCTTGGGCTACTCATTGCGGTTGCTTCTCCTGATGCAGAGCACAGGCTCTAGGATTTGGGCTTCAGTAGTTGCAGCTTGGGGGCTCAGTAGTTATGGCATACAGGCTTCGTTGCTCCGCAGCATATGGAATCTTCCTGCAAATCTCATTTTTAAACTGTATGTTGAGTTGCTGATGGGCTGACTTCTGGTCTCAGGACATTGATTCTCATGTGACACTTTGCTTCCTTGTGAGGTTACTCATCTTAGTCAGGAAGATCACTGTGAGGATTACCTCCCAGCAAAAATAGAAGCCTTTTAAAGACAAGGGCTGACAGAGAAAGACAAATATGGTATTGCTTGTGTGTGGAATTTAAAAAAATGAAACAAATGAACTTATTTACAAAACAGAAACAGACTCACAGAGAAAACAAACATAATTATCACGAGAAGGCAGTGTGCAATGAATTAGGCATTGGGATTAACATATATGTTGTTGTTCAGTTACTAAGTCGTGTCTGACTCTTTGTGATCCCATCAACTGCAGCACACCAGTCCTCCCTGTTCTTCAGCATCTCCTGGAGCTTACACCATCTTCCTGTAGCACAAGGAACTATGTTTAGTATCTTGTAATAATCTATAAGGGAAAAATCTGAAAAAGGACTTATATATACATAAAAAGATATATATAAAAGGATTTATATATACACACACACATACATGTATGCATAACTGAATCAACTTTGCTATGCACTTGAAAATAACATTGTAAACTGACTATAATTCAATTTTTAAAGTGAAAAAAACGCTAAGATACTGATTATGTCACAGATCTGTTCTGAACATTACTAGTAAATAATAAAAAAAAGACAATAGCTTAAACATATTACTACACACATCACTTATTATATTTAGCAAAAGCTTTTACTATTTATAAATACTGAATAAATATTTTTGGTTGATCCATCCATAGAAGACCATAATTTGAATTCCTTGGGGAAAACTTGATTTTCACCACCTCCCCCCTCCAGGGCTAACTCCACAGGATATGAAACTCTCTATTATGAGATGAATAGAGATGAAAATCTTTGGATCACATGTGAAATATCCTTGCATTTTGGAGTTGATTCTCAGTAGCAGTAGTCTCTTACTCTGCACAAGTTTATTCTAACATTCACCCACTCATTTACTCTCTGACCAATGTCCCTCTGCTGTTTACACAAAGACTCAAAATGTTCTTTAAGCTCTGTGGCCACCTCAGGAATGTGCTGTGGTGTTATTTGTACCCATAACTTGGGAGCATCTGCGTAGGCAGTGACTTTCTGCTTCTGATGGAGATGCATTTGTCTTTGTTCTACACTTTTATCTAATAACTGATCCTTCTTAATAATGTTAGAAGACAGACAAAGTTTAATCACAGTTTTCATCATGATCAGGACACAGTGTGCTAAGAGAGGCACTTTATTTATTGCATTGTCCAAACTGAGTTTTAATACGAATTATTATGACAGTGAAGAGATGCTATTATTTATCCAATCAAGACATTGCTACAAGTACAAATTTGTTTTTTGTTCTGAAGTGAGAGCATCAAAATGAGTCCTACTTAGTCTCATGACAGCTTTCTTGAGCCTTTGAGAAGTTTCTTAGTTTTGACAGCCAGGACTGTATATGAATTCCTTTCTTGTCTTTTGAGCTCACCCTAGATGGAAAACTGAGCACAAGCTGTGTCTATATTGTCCACCCAGGGAAGCTGTTGGCATGTTGTTGCTATATAATGAATCATCTTTGTCTCACCTATTTTATTGCAAAAGAGACTGATACTAGGGAAATCCTTGTCTACTCCCCTCTCCATGCTTGGACTGTGGATCTCAGTAATTCACCCTATGGGGGAATGGATACTTGCTCTGTTCTTTCCTGTCTCCACAAATCAGGGAGCATTAAGAAAAAATAACTTTATGTATGGGCCCCAGTATTGACTTTTAGAGGGGCTTGAAGTTCAGTTGAACTTAGTAATCATTTCCTGATTATGTCGATTTTAAGCAGGGGAAAAATTCTGGGTAGAATAACTCTGGGATAACACAGAACAGCCTGTCAGGAGAACTACTAGCTTCTTGGCTTTTATTTGATTCCAGTATATTCCCTTTGATCATGATGATGGTGATGATGTTGATAATACCACCATACATAGTGTTGAGACATGAAAGAATTAAAGTTGCAGGGACCGAATACTAGACATTAAGATTAGACTTCTTTCCTACTGTTCACACATCCTACAGGGGAAACAATGTCACCTCCACCTCCTCCTCTCCACTCATAACTCACTATTCATTTCCAAGGTATTGGAAGGGATGCATTCAATCAGTAAAACTGGGAAGCTGGATTGAGCAGCCCAGCAGAAACGATTCTCTCTTTCAGAGCTGAATATTGGGAGACCTTTGCATCTGACTTTGCTCCTAACTTCTCTGCACCAAGGCCAAGTCAGGGTCTAGGCTGCCCTTGACAGAGAGATCCTGTGATCTTTCTCCTTTTCTCTCTCCTGTGGAAATAAACAAAGACTGACTAAATGGGAATGATAAAGGCTACTTTTTCAGAACTTGCCATAGAAAGGAAGTCAGCCCCCATCAGTTGGTGTTTTGGCAGAGGTGTGAAGTAGGAAAAAGAGAAGACTTCAGGTGTGCCCTGACTCGAGGCTGTTGGCCTAGGGGAACTGTGCGCAAATCAAGAAATGGAGCATCCAAGGCACTGATGGGGGCCGCAGGTTTGGCTGTCTCCCTAGTGGCTCTGACAGTAAAAAATCTGCAATGCAGGAGACCAGAGTTTGATCCCTGGTTCAGGAAGATCGCCTGGAGAAGAGAATGGGCTTCCCAGGTGGTGCTGCTGGTAAAGAACCCACCTGCCGATGCAGGAGGAGTAAGAGACTTGGGTTCGATCCTTGGGTCAGGAAGATCTCCTGGAGGAAGAAATCGCAACCCACTCCAGTATTCTTGCCTGGAGAATCCCATGGACAAAGGAGCCTGGCAGGCTACAGTCCGTAGAGTCACAAAGTGCTAGACATGACTGAAGCGACTTAGTATGCACGCACAGTGGGTCCTACACCGGAAGTAGGAATAAACATTAGGGGAACTGTCAACTGTTAAACAAGTTGTGGCCACTTTGGGCTGATCATTGCAGGCATTATTGTTTAGCTTCCTGGACCAGTTACTAGAGAGCATTCTGACTTCGTGAAGTCTGACTTGCAGATAGTAGGCTGGCTTCCTGGGCTTGGTGCTGCAGGTTCTGGATCAGGCTTCTGTCTTTACATATGGTCTGGCTGTTATCCATTTGTATATTCAGTCCTTCGCTCTGTACTGCAGAAGTGAGGAACTTTGATATAGAATGCATCATATTTTTTATTTGTTTTGTTTTTTTAATTTATTTTTAATTGAACGATAATTACAATAGTGTGTTGGTTTCTGTCATACATCAACATGGATCAGCCATAGTTATACATATGTCCCTTCCTTTTGAACCTTCCTCCCACCTCTCACCCCATCCCACCCCTCTAGGTTATCACAGAGTCCCTGGTTTGAGTTCCCTGAGTCATACAGCAAATTCCTACTGGCTCTCTATTTCACATATGTTAGTGTATGTGTCTCCATTTGTCCCAGCCTCTCCTTCCTACCCACGCTTCATGCCCATAAGTCTGTTCTCTTTATCTGCATCCCCACTGCTGCCCTGCAAATAGGTTCATCAATACCATAATTCTAGATTCCATATATATGCTTTCAGTTCAGTTCAGTTCAGTCGCTCAGTCTTTGCAACCCCATGGACTGCGGCACGCCAGGCCTCCCTGTCCATCACTAACTCCCGAAGCTTACTCAAACTCATGTCCATTGAGTTGGTGATGCCACCCAACCATCTCATCCTCTGTCATCCCCTTCTTCTCCTGGCTTCAATCTTTCCCAGCATCAGAGTCTTTTCAAATGAATCAGTTCGTCACATCAGGTAGCCAAAGTATTGGAGTTTCAGCTTCAGCATCAGTCCTTCCAATGAATATTTAGGATTGATTTCCTTTAGGATGGACTGATTGGATCTTCTTGCAGTCCAAGGGACTCTCAAGAGTCTTCTCCATACCACAGTTCAAAAACATCAATTCCTCGCCACTCAGCTTTCTTTATAGTTCAACTCTCACATCCATACATGACTACTGGAAAAACCATAGCTTTGACTAAACAGACCTTTGTTGGCAAAGTAATGCATTATTATATGCTTTGATATATATATATATATATATATATATATGCAAAATATATGCATTAATATGTGATATTTGTTTTTCTCTTTCTGACTTATTTCACTCTGTATGATAGGCTCTAGGTTCATCCACCTCTTTAGCACTGACTCAGATACATAGAATACATCATCTTTTATGGCCACACTCTCCCTCAGCAGATTAGAAAGACAAATATTACAAAACCCATCCGAGCCACATCTTGCAATCAGCTTTGTCAGTAATAAGGCTGATATGTTGATTTCTGTCTGTCTGGCCCCTGAGCTTTTCAATGTTGATACTGAACTCAGGCATATAGATGGGGTGAAGTCAGTTATCACACCATTAGGCCCTACCAGGTGAAGGCTAATATTCAGACAGAATTAAGGAATCATCTTAATGGGCAGAATACTTTAAAATCAGCTCCCTCTTCTATTTTTAATATCTAAATTGTATATCTAACACCCTTTATTTCAAATTTAAGTCCCTTTGTATTTATATAATAGCTTTCCTTTTGTTCCCTTTATGGTTCCAAATTATTATTTTAGAGTGCTTTAGATTTCCATTTTCCCCATTTTATATCCCTCTTGATGGGAGGCTGTGGTTCTTTTCAATCTAATATATAAAATATATGTTACTTGGTACTTTGGTTATATGGATGCAGACATTAAGAAAACATATGTCCTTAGTCACTCAGTCAGACTCTTTGCAACCCCATGGACTGTAGCCCACCAGGCTTCTCTGTCCATGGGGATTCTTTAGGCAAGAATACTGGAGTGGGTTTTATCCCCTTGTCCAGGGAATCTTCCCAATCCAGGGATCGAACCCAGGTCTACTGCATTGCAGGCAGATTCTTTACCATCTGAACCACCAGGGAAGCTCAGGTTGTAAAATATTATGGGCACAAAGGAACCTGGGTGGGGTAATGAGTCTGAGCTCTCTCTGCATTTTTCCTAGCTTAACTGACATAAAAATATGACATATGTAAGTTTAAGGTGTACAATGTAATGATTTGATTTGATAAGGTATATATTGCAAAATCAAGGAGGATATGGCAACCCACTCTAGTGTTTATGCCTGGACAGAGAAGCCTGGCAGGCTGCAGTCCATAGGTTCATAGGGTTGCAAAGAGTTGGACATGGCTAAAGTGACTTAGCACATATTGCAAAATGACTACAATAAAATTAGCTAACACTTCTATCTCCTCCTATAAGGACCATTTGTGTGTGGTGATAACATTTAAGATTTACTCTTTTAATGGCTTTCAAGTATACAATACAGTACTGTTAATTACATTAATAGTCAATATGCTCTGCATTAGATACCCAGAACTTATTCATCTTACATCTGGAAGTTTGTACCCTTTAACCAATATGCTAGTAAATTTGTCTATTTCTCCTCACAGCTTTATCAAATTTTCCCTTATTTATTTTGATGTTCTGTTATTAAGTCTATACGTTTGTAAGATTATGATGTCTTCTTAGAGAATTGATCCTTATGTAAAACTCCTCTTTATTTCTGGTAAGTTTTCTTGTTCTGTAGCCTGCTTTGTCTGAAATTAATACAACTATTTCAGTTTTCTTTTGATTGTTAACATGGTATATCTTTCACCATCCCTTTTTCATTTATCTATTTTTATTTCAAAAGTGATTTTCTTTATATGATTTTCTTTTTTAAAAAACACACTTTGAAACTCTGCCTTTTAATTGCTGTAGTTAGGCCATTTGCATTTAAAGTGGTTATTTATAGTGAGGTTATATTTACTATATGTGTACAACTGCTTTTTATTTATTGCATTTGTTCTTTGTTTCTTTTTACTCCTTTTTTTGCCTTTTTGCTTTTAATTGAGAATGTTGAATAATTCCAATACCTCTCTTGGTTAACACTTTTGAATAACACTATACCACTTCACTTGCAATGCAGTTAATGCATTACAGAATATTCCCATTTCCTGTGACATTGCTGTCATTCATTTGACTTATTCATATGCTGAGATCACCCAATACAAGATTACTGTCATTACTTTAAACAGTGGTTATTGTTTACACAGACTAGTAGAAAAATAGGGAATTTCCTGGCAGTCCAGTGGTTAGGACTCTGCACTCTCACTACCAAAGACCTGGATTCAATCCCTGGTCAGGGAATTAAAATCCCATAAGCTGTGATACCAAAATATATATAGAGAGAGAGAAAAATAAAATAATTTTTTCATTATTTGTTTTTCCTCCAATACTCTTCCTTTTTCTGTAGATTCAAGCTTCTGACCTATACCATTTTCCTACTCCCTAAAAAATGCCTTTTAATATTTCTTGTATGGGAAGACTACTGGTGATGAATTCCCTCAATTTTTGTTCTGAGAAAGTCTATCCTTCACCTTTGAAGGTTAATCTCACTTTATACAGGATTCTAGATTGGTGGATTTTTTTTTTCTTTTAATACTAAAGGGAATGGAATGAAATATTTATGTGATTTCTGATGAGACATCTGCTATAATTCTTACTCTTGTTCTTCTACAGGAAAGGTGTTTTTATTCTCCATACCTTTCATGATTTTCTCTATATCTTTTGTTTCTTGCAGTTCAAATATGATATGCCTAGATATAGATATTTTGGTCTTTATCCTGCTTGGTATTATCAGTGATTATCTGGCTTCCTGGATCTGTGGTTTGGTGTCAGTCATCAATTTTAGAAAATTCTTCTCCATTATTATTTCAGTATTTCTTCCTTTCTTTCTCTCTTACTTTTGATATTCTAATTATGCATATGTTACAACTTTTGAAATTGTTTCACAGCTCTTGTAGATTCTGCTTTTTTCCCCACCTATTATTTTTACTCTTTGTATTCCAGTGTGGAAAATTTATATTTACATCTTCACATTCATTGATTTGTTTTCCTTGGCCATGTCCTGTTAATTAACAAGCTCATCAAAGGCATTCTTTATTTTTATTACAACATTTTTTATTTCTAGCATTTCCTTTGAACCTTTCTTAAAGTTTCAATCTTTATTTACATTACCCATCTATCCTTATGTGTTGTCTATTTTTTGCCATGGGTTCTTAGTATATTGATCGTAGTTATTTTCCATTTATTATCTGAGCATTCCAAAGTTTGTGTTATATATGAATCCGGTCCTCTTGCTTGCTCTGTATCTTCAGATTGTTTTCCTATGTATTAGCATGTCTTTTATTTTTTTGAAGAAACCTGAACATGATGTATCAGGTAATAGGAACTGAGATAAAGGGAAGAAGAATCTGACACTGATACCTAAAACTGACACAATATTGTAAATAAACTATAGTTCAATAAAGTAAACACACAGAGGGAAAGAGAGGTGCAGCCATCCGCAGCTGAGTCCTGCTCCTAGTCACTCTCCAGCTGCCTTCAGCCACATGAATGAAGCCAGGGAACCCATTGGAAAATCAGCTAGGGAAGCCACAGTAACTGAGAACAGGTATTCTTTTAAGCCACTTGTTTTGAGACTGTTGATTACATTTAAATAGATAGCTGGGTTCTTTCCTGGTGTCTCAGTCCATTAAGAGACTGCCCACAATGAGGGAGACCCAGGTTCAATCCCTGGGTCAGGAATATCTCCTGGAGAAGCAAATGCAAACCCACTCTAATATTCTTGCCTGGAGAATTCCATGGACAGAGGAGCCTGGGAGGCTATAGTCCATGGGGTCCCAAAGAGTCGGACAAGACTGAGTGACTAGCACTTTCACTGTAACTTTGGGCTAATTCCATTAAGTTCAAAAGCCTGAATTCTCTCTTCTATCAAGTGGGAATAAAGGCATTCACACTCCCAAGATACTGTGAAGATTGACTATAAGGATGAATTTGTTGTTCAGTTGCTAAGTCACATCCACTCTTTGTGACCCCATGAACTGTAGCACACCAGGCTTCCCTCCTTCAAATGATGAATTTGGATATTCCCAATTCTGAGCCTGGTCCATAGTAGACTCTTGGATTTTAACAAGCTACATATTTTTACTACTATTTTTGCTGCCTCTGCATCTATGGGGAAAAAAAGAAGTGAATCTGTTTTTGTCCTGAAAATCTAGTGGATTGTTTTATAGGGATGAGTAATCAGGATGTGAAAAGTTTTCTTTCTCATGGGATACTTTTGGAAGTTGTTCTGTATAACGAAAAAATTACATTGTCAGAGCAATAATATTTGCCTAACTAATGTTAGCTTGTTTTCAAGTAATTCAATGGACTGTGCATTTTGACTGGACAGTGACTACAAGGAGCGAGTCTATAATGACGCTAGCTAAAAAGGCATGTAACAAATGCAGAACATAATTGAGGACACAGCTTACTCATTTATGAGACCCAGAATATCACCCTTCACATGCCTCAAAGCTGACTCAAGCCAAAATATGGCACAAATGATTTAATACAAATATACATTTGTATAAAATTATGTCTAATGCTCTAATTATGAAGAAAATCCAGTCCTGTTTACAAGGCATCCTAAAAAGAAGTGCAATGGTAGATCAGTGTATTTGAAACTATGATGTACTTTGAAGTAACTGAAAGATCCAGAGTGGTTCAGTCCATTGAAAACAGATTTGCTGAGTAGAGGACATCATTATGCTCACAGCACATTCAAGATGAGATAAATGAAACGGGACAAATATAGGATGATGAAATTACTCTGGCCTTTTTCAATATATTGTGCAATGGCATTCTTAAGCAATTATTGACTAAACTGGTAAAAGCTAGAAAATGTGCAAAATTACAGGAGAAATTATCAGTATAAAAATACAAAGCCATCCAGAAGCTAATTTGGTACAGACTTCCAGAGAGGTTAGAAATGATTTTAACTATTTTTTGATTTGAGGTTTATTGGGCTAAGTTTGGCAAAATTTTGTAACTTTCTTATACGAACAAAAAAAAAAATGTATGGTAATTTGGATTATGGATTACACTTTAAAATGCAACAGGAACATGGCAGACTATCAAAAGGCCTTGAGTCTTGGACTCAAAAGGCCTTATTTCTAGTTATGGCTATGTGACCTTGAATAAGCCACCTCATCAGGTCTTTGTTTCTACATCTTTGAAATGAAGGTATTGGAGATTTTCAGATATTTTTAAGATCTTAAATGTGCCTAATTTTCCATTTGCCCTACAAGGGGTTAATATCCAAAATATATGTGGAATTCATATATCTCAACAACAACAATTAAAAAATAGGCAGAAGATCTGAAAAGACATCTTTCTAAAGACATACAGATATCTAACAGGCACATGAAAAGATGTTCAACATCACTAATTATTAGGGAAATGCAAATCAAAACTGCAATGAGCTATTACCTCACACTTGTTAGAATCAGTTCAGTTCAGTTCAGTTCAGTCGCTCAGTCATGTCTGACTCTTTGCGACCCCATGAATTGCAGCACGCCAGGCCTCCCTGTCCATCACCAACTCCCAGAGTTCACTCAAACTCACGTCCATCAAGTCGGTGATGCCATCCAGCCATCTCATCCTCTGTCGTCCCCTTCTCCTCCTGCCCCCAGTCCCTCCCAGCATTAGAGTCTTTTCCAATGAGTCAACTCTTCGCATGAGGTGGCCAAAGTACTGGAGTTTCAGCTTTAGCATCATTCCTTCCAAAGAACACCCAGGGCTGATCTCCTTTAGAATGGACTGGTTGGATCTCCTTGCAGTCCAAGGGACTGTTAGAATAGCTGTTATCAAAAGATAAGAAAAAAAGGTTGGAGAAGATATGGACAAAGAGAACTTCTTAGACACTGATGGTGAGGGTGTACATTGTTGCAGCCACTATGGAGATCCCTCAAAAAAGTAAGAGTAGAACTAAAGTATGATCCTGTTATTCCACTTCTGGGTGTTTATCCAGAGAACATGAAAAGACTTTGTCTACTGCAGCATTATTTACAATAGCCCAAGATATGGAAACAACCCAAGTGTCCATTGATGGGTTAATAGATAAAGAAGATATGGTGCATATATGGAACGGAATACTATTCAACCATAAAAAATAATGAAACACTGTCATTTCTGACAACATGGACAGAATTTGAAGGTATTATGCTGCATGAAATAAGTCAAATGGAGGAAGTCAAATGCTTTGGGAATTCACTTATGTATGGAATAAAAACAAAAAAATAAACAAAAAAATTTTAATGCCTGATTTTCACTAATTTTTTTCAAATTTAAAGTCAGGCAATTATGAGAGGTTAAACAATGACCCCCAGAGATAGCCAAGTCCTAATCCTTGGAACCCCTGAATGCTATCTTATTTGGATATGAGGGTTTTGCAGATGTCATCAGGGCAAGGGTCTTGAGAAGGAATGATTATTCTGGATTACCTGCTTTCCTGAGTGCATGTGCTCAGTCGCTAAGTTGTGCAACACCATGGACTGTAGCCCACCAGGCTCCTCTGTCTGTGGGATTTCCTAGGCAAGAATACTGGAGTGGGTTGCCATGTCCTTCTCTGGGGGATCTGCCTAACTCAGGGATTGAATCCCCATCTCCTGCATTAGCAGATAGATTCTTTACCACTGGGCCATCAGGGAAGTTCCCTGGATTATCCAGGTGAGACCTAAATGTGATCACAGGCATCCTTATAAGAGAGAATCAGGGGATATTTGACTAGAGAAGAAATAGGAAATGTGACAAAAGAAGCAAGAGGTTACAGGGATCATAAATCAAGGAATGCAGGCAGCTTCCAGGAGCTAGAAAAGGCAAGGAAACAGATCATTCCAAAGAGCCTCCAGAAGGCATCAATTCTGCTGACACCTTGACTTTAGCCCAGGGAAACTGATTCAGACTTCTGGCCTCTAGACTGTAAGAGAATAAATGTATGTTGCTTTAAATCACCAAGTTTGTGGTAATTTGTGATAGCAATAACAGGAAATTAATACTGCAGTCAAAATCCTTGAGACCAACTGAGATATAAATGACTTAAATCATGGAATAGTAACTCTGAATCAATCATCTATGAAGGTATCTATTGGGCACTGACTATAGAACATATATAAAACCTGGTGCTGGAGCTGTGATTTAAGTCCCCTATACTAGGTAGAAAGTTTGACTCAGAAACAGAAAACTCAACCCAGACATGCTTAAACACTAAAGTGGATGTGTAAGCTCATGTAACTGAAAAAATTAAGATACATGGCATAGGTTAGGAAGGAACTGGTGCTTTTCCAAACTGGGAAATGGATTTAGGAAAGCAACTAGAACTTTCTAGTGCAATTATTGTTGCTTAGTTGCTAAGTCATGTCCGACTGTTTGTGATCTCATGGACTGCAACTCACCAGGCTTCCCTGTCCTCCACTGTCTCCCAGAGTTTACTCAACCACATGTCCATGGAGTCAGTGATGCTGTGAAATCATCTGATCTTCTGTTACCCCCTTTTCCTCCTGCCTTCAATCCTTCCCAGCATCAGGTTCTTTTCCAATGAGTCGGCTCTTCGCATCAGGTGGCCAAAGTATTGGAGCTTCAACATCAGTCCTTCTAATGAATATTTAGGGTTGATTTCCTTTGGGCTTGATTGGTTTGATTTCCTTGCTGTCCAAGAGACTCTCAAGAGTCTTCTCCAGCACCACAATTCAAAAGCACCAATTCTTTGGCATGCAGCCTTCTTTATGGTCCAACTCCAGCATGGCTCAGAGCTTCACTGAGTTATGCAAGCCCCTTTGCCACTACAAAGCTGTGATCCAGGAAGGGATCACATATGAATGGTAGATGTGGTCATTATGAACTACCCTCTATCTGTATATACCACCCACTGAAAACTCTATTTTCCCTTTCCTGTTTCTTTTTTTATACCAGGTTCTCTCGCTAAGTCTAAAATTCTGCTCACTGATGATGTCTGTTTGTTTCTGATTTGGTCAAGGCTAAAAGTGTCATTACTTACAAGGGTCATTCCTCAGTACATATGTTCAAGCATTCTTTCTACAAGGCCTTGAAACAATTACTTGATCAATATTAAAGACAGATGGAACATTCTTTTCATTGAAAGACAATATATCAGAGCTATCAAGCACTTGGACAATGGAATCAAGCTTAACTAGATTCAGATCCCAAATCCACCTGTGTGATTAGTTAACTTTACCTTTTTTCTATGATAGAATCTATCTAATATCATCCTTTTGATATAGATGTTTGAAAATGTTTTAGCTTCAAATTTTTTGTTCTTTTTTTCCTAGCATTGTCTCGTAAGCATTTCCTTGTCCCATTAAAAATTTCTTGACAATCTTTAACTTAATGGATGTAGATTATTTTGCTTAGGGATCATTTCTTTTTAACTTATATTGTTGTACATTTCCTTCCCCTTCCCCTTCCCCTTCCCCTATTATAAGTAAGCCTGCTGTGAATATCTTTGGAGATACATCTTTACCTGTACTTCTGATCATTTTTTCAGGTTCATCTCCTAGAAGTGCTCAAGCTCTGGGTCAAAGGGCATGAGGACTTTAAAGTTGGTCAAATTGCTTTCCAAATGGTATTCATTTACAATTCCACCAGCATGTAGGAGAATGCTAATGACTAGTTTTGTGAGGTTCCCCAGACAAATAGAAGCAGCTTCTTCTCTAAAGAAAAGATATTTCTTTAGAGTGGTATGTGGAATAGTGAGTGATATGTGGCAGAGTTTTTAGATTGTGTGTGAAGCAGTGTGTGAGTGTGTGTACGTACGTTTTTTTGTGTTTGCATCTGCACATGCATTTGCTCAGTTGTGTCGAATTCTTTGTAACCCCAGGGACAGTAGCCCTTTTCTGTCCATGGAATTTCCCAGACAAGAATACTGGAGTTGATTGCTATTTCCTCCTCTAGGGGGAATCTTCCTGACCCAGGGACTAAACCCGTGTCTCTTGCATCTTCTGCCTTGGCAGGAGGGTTCTTTACCAGCTGAGCCACTAGAGAAGCCCAGATTAGGAAGCAGAGTTCTAGAGAAAGAATTCTTAAGAAACATTAGCAGCTAGCTCAGTGAAGTTAAATGCAGATGTTCACCTTTCTGCTTTTATTACACAGCTGAAGGGGCAATCGCTTGTGTCTCATACCACCTCACTGATCCACCAACTCCATGTCTGAAAATACTTGTTCATTTCAAATCGAGTTGATCTTAAACAGGTGGAATTTTCCAAAAGCTGTCTTCATATTGCTATCCAGTTACTCATGATGGGTCAGGGGCAAGCTAAGTTCATGAAGAAAGAGCCAAATCAAGCCAAAGGCATTAGTGATGGAACTCATAATTCTCAAACCAGACATTATTCTCATTGGTAGTGTCTATAAATTATTCTTTCTTCAGTGTCTTTAAATAATGGGCTTATTGCAGATGAATAAGGAAAGTTTCTTGAGGCCGTAGAGGTGCTTAATAAAGCAGTAGGGAATGTATGAGTACTGCCAAATGGAAAAACCAGCAAAATGGTTTGACCTCAGGTTTACATCAGATGGGGAGATGGAGACAACTGCAGGGGAGAAGGGGGAGGGAACATCAACTTGAGGGACTATGGGAGCCGAGAAAGCTGAGCATCACTTTGAATTTAAAAGAAAATTAAGACACACTTGTGTATATCAGGACTCCTTTTAAGGGTGATCACTAAAGGGAAAGATCTAGATCAAAAATCTAGATTAAAGAGTGGAAAGGGAACAGAATACAGAAAAATATCAGGAAGCAAGGTGACTAAGGAGTCACATTAAAACTCTGAATTTATTTGATTTGAGATTATATCCAACCTCTTCCTGAAAAGATAGCTACAGATTAAAATCCTAATGTGGGATGAGACATGTGAGGTCTTTGAGCAAAGTGGAAAATATGTATTTTTAGGCTACATGGCATGAGACACTCCAGCTGGTGGTGTCCAGATAGAACTTCTCTTCACCACGACCACCACAGTGACCAGAGCATTTAGCTGAACTCACTTTTCAGCCTCTTTGTGTTTTCAGCAAGATGTGATTATTTAAGGTTTATACCAAATTCTTATGGATCTCATGAGTTTCACAAATGGATACAGTCTATTGTCAGGAAAAGAATAGAGTTCTTGTCCACCATACTTTTTTGGGGGTACTTACCTTGGCTTTCTTGGTGACTCAGAGGGTAAAGAATCTGTCTGCAATGCAGGAAACCCAGGTTCGATCCCTGGGTTGGGAAGATCCCCTGGAGAAAGGAATATTCACTCTGGATTCTTGCCTGCAGAATTCCATGGACAGAGAAGCCTGGTGGGCCATAGCCCAGAGGGTCACAAAGAGTCAGACACCACTGACTAACTAACGCTTTCATTTTTTTCACTTTACCTCGGCTTCCAAGCTTTCGTGCTGTAGATACTTCATAGGAGACCTTGAGCTTTACTCCAAAAGCACTGAGTGCATTCCAAGTGAGAGGCAGTAGATGCTGTAGCTCCCCATTTCAGATTCTCTTTATTCCCTTTAACTGGGTCCCTGTACCCACCCCATAGCTGCTCTGGAGTATTTTTGGCTAAGGGATTCATGACTATCCATCTTCTCCACAGGATTGTCCCCTGTAAAGGGAGTCTCCTACCCTGGGAGAGGAGACCTGACACCCATCTAGGCTGCCCATAGCCCATACCTGACTAATAAGGGGATAAATAAGCAGCCCCTCTGCCTCTAGAAGGGATGTATCTGTGGTGGGGATTATGCTCCAGAGCCCACCAACATCACCCTTGTCCCCCAGTAGATTGGACCAGGACCAGTTTGTAGCTGAAACCACATGAATTTTTTGTTGTTGCTATTGTCAAAAGTAAAGGAAGTCAATTTGAGCTAGCTTAAGCAACAAGGAAAATTTTGGGAAGGATGTGAGAGTGTCTTAGCATTCAAAGAAGAATGCTATGGTCTCTTTGTTTTCTTATCTTCTTGTCCTCCTGGCTTAGGTTATCCTCAGAACATTCCATCATTACATTACATGCCCAAATCTCTGTCTCAGAACCTGCTTCTAGACCTAAGACTGGAGAAGTGATTTTATCATAATTATGTATCTTGCAGTGTCAGAAGAGATTGTAAACTGCTTAAAAGCAAGGTCTCTCCCTTTCCCCATCTGGTACCTCTCTATTTCCTTCCACATTTTAGGTCCTCAAATATTAAACTGAAGTAACAATTGATATCCAGAAATATGCAACAACTCAGATTTTAGAAGACCACACACTATTTATAAGAAATTCAAATATACCATGATTCCCCTTTGAATTACTTGGAGACCCCAAAAACATATCCAAAGGCCAAAATGACTTTATCTCCCCCTGACTCCCAAATTTGAATATTCTCAAATCTCTTGGTACATTTTCTTATTTTTTTCATCACTACCAACAACCTCTACTCAATCCTATCATTCTTTATTCAATAGATTTTGAACCGCTACAATAAGAGCTAAATATACTAGTGAATTTTTTGTTGTTGCTGTTGACAAAAGTAAAGGAAGTCAATTTGAGCTAGCTTAAGCAACAAGGAAAATTTTTGGAAGGATATGAGAGTGTCTTCATAGCATTCAAAGAAGAGTAAAATAATGTGTCATTAGAGTGGACAAAACAGGATATATTTGGCAACTTGGGTACAGAAGTTTACAAACCGTCTCTTTAGGGAACCACCATTAATAAGACTTAGTCACCATCAGACTCTAATTCTTATGTCTCTTGGTTAAAATTCTAAGATATACAAGATCAAATACATGGTTTAGGTGTCAACCAAAACAAATAATCAGTTATGGCCAGAATATATCATGAATCACCCACATGGTTATCAGGATCCATCCTAGAAAAGTTGGAATTTTATGAACCGACATCTCCCTGGAAGGGACATAACCCAGAAAAGGTAGCATCCTGGACCTTTTAGGTCATTTTACTTACAGTTATCAGAGGAGAGCCTCAAAGGGGCTGAAAAATCTAGTGGAGGAGCTAAAATGCTTGCTCAAATAGTTATCAACTAACACAAGTAAAACTGGCAAATATGGAGAGAATAAAAGCAAAACATTTTGGGGGATCCAAAGAAGGAAAAACTTGGGACTTCCCTGAGAGTCCAGTGGTTAAGACTCCACACTTTCAATGCAGGGTGCATCAGCTCGATCCCTGGTCAGGAAACTAAGGTCCACATGCTGCACAGTGCAGTGAAAAAATTTTAAAAAAAGGAAAACTCTTTTCAATAGGCATGAACACAGTAAAAGCAAGGGTGGGAAAAGGGGATTTTAGAGCCAGAAGAGCACAAGCGAAGCATAAACAAAGTGTACTGACTGGAGATGGCTGGGTTTTTTTTTGGAAGCCAGAGAGCATTTTGGACAGCTGTTAGAAAACAGGTACGAAAGGCGAGACTTGGATAGCTGAGGAAGGAGCAGAAACAAGATTTATTAGATAATGGGGAGGTGGAAGGTTTCTGAGCAAAGGAATGAGGTGATCAAAACTGAGCTTTTAGAAGATCAATCTGTTTACACCCACGTGCCCCAAAGGCTGCTCTTAGGAGGCACAAAGTCCCAATTTCCTGTACTTGATATTTGTTGATGCGGAGGCAGCCAATGTAAATGATTTCACCTCCTTTAGGGAACCCGTGTGGGAAGGTGTTGCATAGCTGAGGCTTCTTGCATTGTGCATATGCATGCAGAGTGAAGAATTATGGCAATTAGCCCCAAAATCTTGACTGTAAAACTCACATTCACTTGACAAATCCCAATTGTTCATGGAAACGGTGTGTGGGGGATTTTTTACCCCTTAGTTTGGTTTGATTTGAGGTTGTTTACTTGAATCATCTGGATAATTGCTTCATCTTCCCACCTTTCCTGTTTCCGCCCTCGAGGCCTTCAGGTGTCAGAGTTCTCAGGGGCCTGAAGAAGCCCTCCTCCCAAGATGTGTTAGAAGCTCCTTTCTCAAGGTGGACCCATTTCTGTTTCCCTGTCTACACTTAATTCTCAAGAGAGGAACTCAAGTCTAGAGCTCGGTTCACATTGAGATTCAGCCTTTTTTTTCCTTCTTTCTTCTTCAGAGAAGTTTTGGAATTATTTCCCTTGGTAGGTAGGGGTAGGAACAAACAAAAGTCAGCAGGAACCCACAGGATCATAGCCAGGAAAGTTGCCTTGCTTACCTGAATGTCACCTTCTCATGAGGTGGCAGTCAGTCAGTAGAGATGTGGATGCTCGAGGTCATTCTTTTTAATGTTTCTAAGTTCCTTTTAGGAGTGGGGGAAGACAAGGGAGGATATTGGTGACTTCTGTCTCTCCACAGGAGTTAGATGCATCATTCCTGAGTGTAGTTAATTAAAGAAACAATATCATTATTTTCCTTAATAAGACCTACCCTGAGTTCCCATCCACTAGAACCTTCAAAAGTTTCTATGTCTGCTGTGTTTTGGGTATCCGCTGTAATTGATGCTTTTGAACTGTGGTGTTGGAGAAGACTCTTGAGAGTCCCTTGGACTGCAAGGAGATCCAACCAGTCCATTCTAAAGGAGATCAGCCCTGGGATTTCTTTGGAAGGAATGATGCTAAAGCTGAAACTCCAGTACTTTGGCCACCTCATGGGAAGAGTTGACTCATTGGAAAAGACTCTGATGCTGGGAGGGATTGGGGGCAAGAAGAGAAGGGGACGACAGAGGATGAGATGGCTGGATGGCATCACTGACTCGATGGACATGAGTCTGAGTGAACTCCGGGAGTTGGTGATGGACAGGGAGGCCTGGCGTGCTGCAATTCATGGGGTTGCAAAGAGTCAGACATGACTGAGCGACTGAACTGAACTGTGTTTAGAGAAGTTGTGTTTGTGTTTTGGGAAGTTTAGTTTCTTGGCTATGACAATTCTGAGGGGCTTACACAGTGCTCAGAAAAGATAGGATGTGCCTGGGCCTTAGTTTACAGTGGATGTCAATGCAGTATGGTCAGGTGACCCCATTATGCTCATGTGCCTTTTGTGAGGTCCTTAACACAGAGAATCTGTCTCTTGGTGTTGCTTTTACAACCTGACATTTAAAGCTCATCATCCAAAGGCACCCCACACTTAAGCCCAATCTGGGAAATTGCTGGTTGGCCCTTCGTTTCTGCTGCCATTCTCAGAAATACTCAAACTTCCATTCCTTTCTCAGTGTCTCTTCGTTGTCTGAATCAAGGCTCCTCTTTGTAATATTTCCTTTTCAGTGGCCTTGCAAGAAACAAAAAATACCTGTTTGCTTTTCCAGGTGTTTGTGAGAAAGAGAGAGATAGAGCAAGCCAGAGATGAGTTAGTTTTGGATTTTTATGAAGAAGAAAGATTGATTAGACCTTGTAGAAATACAATGCTTACCACTCATTCCTGTGGTGAACATTGTGATGTGAATATAAAACGAGGTTTCATCATTCCTTAGTGAGTTCACAGAAGCTTCCCTCAAAGCTCCAAAACACTTCTAGCAGGGTTTCTTTTGCTGGGAGAAGGGTGGTGGGAGGGGCTGGGGGTGGAGAGGTTGTCTGGTACTCTGAGGGGTTCTTCATAATACTTTACTATTTATATGTATGTTTGTTAAAAACAGTAATAAGTAAGGAACCAGGGCAAGAGAAAGGGTAGAAACATGAGACAAATATTTAGGATTGTGGGCCCCAGGGTCGCTACTGCATTTCTTGTTCCTTCCTTGGCTGCTGAATATGATATTTCTAATTCTTGTTTCAGGAATAGGAGTAGGCTAGCTCTTCAAGGCTCCAAGCCTTAGGGAGGGAATTCATCGTCAGTCTACCATGAACTTGAGATCTGTCTCTCATACTCTCCTTCCAAGTTCAGTACCTAATCAACAATGGAGGTTTTTTGCAGGAAGTTAAGACCTCCATCTGGCTCCCATAACCCCTGACTTCCTTGCCTGTCAATACTCTGAAATTCCTCTTCATATTGAAGAGGAGAATCTTCAATCTCTCAAGAGATTCTCACCTTGAGAATCTCTTCCTGATTTCAAGCTGGCTTACATATTCAACCATTATTTTTTGTTGATCCAATACTTCCAAGTGTTTGAAAGGCCTGTTTATTGTGGAAAGTTCTTTGATTACAGATTCAAATGCTTTAATAGATATAGGGCTATTCAGATATTGTTTCTTGTGTCAGGTTTTGTAAGTCATTTAAAAGAATTTTTCCATTTAAGTTAAATTTATTAGCATATCAGTTCAGTTCAGTTCAGTCACCCAGTCATGTCCAACTCTTTGCGACCACATGAATCGCAGCATGCCAGGCCTCCCTGTCCATCACCAGCTCCCAGAGTTCACTCAAACTCATGCCCATCGAGTCAGTGATGCCATCCAGCCATCTCATCCTCTGTCGTCCCCTTCTCCTCCTGCCCCCAATCCCTCCCAGCATCAGGGTCTTTTCCAATGAGTCAACACTTCGCATGAGGTAGCCAAAGTATTGGAGTTTCAGCTTCAACATCAGTCCTTCCAATGAATACCCAGGACTGATGTCCTTTAGAATAGATTGGTTGGATCTCCTTGCAGTCCAAGGGACTCTCAAGAGTCTTCTCCAACACCACAGTTCAAAACCATCAATTCTTCAGCGCTCAGCCTTCTTCACAGTCCAACTCTCACAACCATACATGACCACAGGAAAAACCATAGCCTTGACTAGATGGACCTTTGTTGGCAAAGTAATGTCTCTGCTTTTGAATATGCTATCTAGGTTGGTCATAACTTTCCTTCCAAGGAGTAAGTGTCTTTTAAGTTCATAGCTGCAATCACCATCTGTAGTGATTTTGGAGCCCCCAAAAATAAAGTCTGACACTGTTTCCACTGTTTCCCCATCTATTTCCCATGAAGTGATGGGACCAGATGCCATGATCTTTGTTTTCTGAATGTTGAGCTTTAAGCCAACTTTTTCACTCTCCACTTTCACTTTCAACAAGAGGCTTTTGAGTTCCTCTTCACTTTCTGCCATAAGGGTGGTGTCATCTGCATATCTGAGGTTATTGAGATGTCTCCCGGCAATCATGATTCCAGCTTGTGCTTCTTCCAGCCCAGCGTTTCTCATGATGTACTCTGCATAGAAGTTAAAGAAGCAGGGTGACAATATACAGCCTTGACAAACTCCTTTTCCTATTTGGAACCAGTCTGTTGTTCCATGTCCAGTTCTAACTGTTGCTTCCTGACCTGCATACAGGTTTCTCAAGAGGCAGGCATAGTTTCCCTAGTTTTATATTACTATATTTTGGTATCTGTACGATCTGTAGTGCTGTCCCCATTTTCATTTCTGACATTGGCAATTTGTGTTCTCTATTTTTCAAAAAGTGTTCTTGCTAGATATCTCTGAATTTTTAGAGTAATTTTAAGAAGGAAAAATTGACTTTGTTAATTTCCTTTATTATTTGTCTATTTTATATTTTATTGATTTCTGCTCTTATTGTTTGTTTTCCCCTTCTGCTTATTGTAAGTTTGCTCTAGTTTTTACAGCTCTTGAGGTAGAAACTTAAATAATTGATTTTTAAGCCTTTTTTCTCTTCCGATATATTTCAAGCTATAAATTCCCTCTAAGCATTGTGCAGTATTGTTCATCCCATGATTTTTGTCACTGTTTGAAATATTTTCTAATTTCTCTTATTTTTTCTTCTTTGTCCTATATATTACTTATAAATATGTTCCTTGATTTTTAAACATTAGAAGCTTTTATAAGATTATTACTAGTTACTGGTAGTTACTAGTTTCTAATTTAATCTTGTTTTGGTCATAGAATATATTATCTAAGGTTTTGACCTTTGATATTATTGAGATTTATTTTATGGCCCAGAACATGGTCTGTCATGGTGAATGTTCGTGAATGTTTGAAAAGAATGTGTATTCTGCAGTTGTTGAGTGTGTTCCCCATGACTAGCAGCAAAAGTACAGAAGATCCTTTAGCTTAGGAAGATTGTTATGAGTACTTTTTCATGTAATTAATTATTAATTAAAATATCCAAAATAGTTTGATACTGATCTGGATCCTAGAACTCCTAAATTGATAGGAATTGGTAAGAGGCCAGATGAGAAATTCAGACAAAGCTTTAGTGGGACGTGTGCTGCAGCACAAGCGAGCAAAAACAAGTAACAGGTGCCCTTGTTCACTCTTCAGAGAAGGGCCGGCTGGTTCCTTAAATGGCATCATGATAGGGGTGGATCTTTGAACCAGGCCACCCTCTTGGTCGAGCTGTGTGCAGGGATCGAGCACCATACCCGCTTTTGCTCTCAGCACCTCAGAAATGACAAATGATTTGTGGGCTTTCTGTATCTTTCTGTTCGTAACTGCCCCAACTGCATGTGCCTGTAGTTTTCAGTCCTTTATAGCTTCTCTGTGGTCTGTTGCTTAAGGAGATGTCTGTCCAGGGGCAAGTAGAAGGTTCTAAGTCCTAGGTCCCAGCCTGTCTCAGTTTATCACGACTTTTATTTACCTATATCAATTTCATAAATATTGCCAAGTTGATCTTTTGTGCAATTCTACCAGTTTGACTTTGGATTAGCAGGATATCAAAAGACCATTACTCACACCCACATCAATATTTACTGTTGTTAAACTTAATATTGACATTCTGATGAGTGACATGAACATATTATTATTCTTTTAATTTCATTTCCCTGGTTATTGGTGAAGCTTAGCACCTTTTCATAGCTTATTAGATACTCAGTTTCTGTGAATTGCTTGTTCATATTCCTTGCCCATATTTATTTTGAGCTATTTGATTATATTCTTAATAATTTCTAAAATTTCCTTAGCTCTTCTAGGTATTCTTATAGATACTGCAAAATTTTCTGTTGTTCTGTTGCTTGGCACTTAATTCAGTTAAAGGTGAACTTTTTCAAACTGACAGTTTTAATTTTGATGTGGTCATTTTCATCTGTTTCCTTCTCTGGTAAGTACTTAGTGTTTTTCAAGAATTAAGTAACTACCAGAAATTATTTGAGTGGTCTATATTGTCCTCTATAAAAGTTTTAAAGAATTACTTTTATGTTATAATGTATCTGTACATTATTTTTTTATTTACTCTAAGCGGGATTCTTACTTTTTTTTTTTCTACTAGAAAGCCATTAAGTAGCCTCTCCATTCCTAATGACCCTCTTTGATTTATGATAGCATCTCTATTATGTACTATGATAGATTTCATAAATGTATAAGTCTGTTCCTAAATTCTTTGTATTCATTTATCATCTAATTTCCATAAGTCTCACATACTTTTCATAATTATGGCATTATAACAACACTTGATATCTGGTAGAGAAACATCTTTCTCCTTGTCATTCTTTTATGAAATTGTTTTGGCTAATCCATTCCTCTATTCATATGAAACTTAATATTTGCATATCATATTTTGTATCGTACTGATTTCAAAGATTAAATGGAGATTAAAAGACAAGTTTAGCATGTAGTGTTTTCATCTTTATAACACACTGTATCTCTTATTTTATTAAAGTTTTCTTTTTATGTCCTTCTGTAAGGTTCAGTATGTGGCAACCCACTCCAGTATTCTTGCCTGGAGGATCCCAGGGACGGGGAAGCCTGGTGGGCTGCCGTCTATGGGGTCGCACAGTTGGACACGATGGAAGCGACTTAGCAGCAGCATAATGTTCAGTAAATTTCCGCATAAAGTTTCTAATTTTTTATTGAATTTATTACTAATTATCTTAAAGGTTTTGAATGAAATATTTTCTTCTTTAGCGTATTATTGAATTTGGTTATCCCTGGTATAGTGGAATGCTAACAATTTCAGTTAATCCCAATGTTTGAATATTAAAATATAATGTCAAATTATAATAATATAAATGAATAACAACTCTTTACCTTCTCTATGATCGTGAGTTTTCAGTATTAGGCCCATAGCTTTTTTGAGGAGTGTATTGGTCATAAAAATGAACTATGTCAGAGAGGAACTAGATGGTCACTAATATTTTCTCCTCCTATGTACATGTGTTAGCCTTTTTGCAATTTGGTTGAGGTCATGTGACTCCTTCTGGCCAGTAGAATATGAGCAGATGTAATTAATGGAGGCCATTTCCAGGCCTGGCCATAAAGTCACCTTCAGGGTCCTCCTCACTTCCTTTCTCCCTTGCTTATTGGCTGAATACAGAAAATCCAACCAAGCACTTTGAGAAAATCCTATGGGGAGCATAGAGCCACATGAGGCTAGGGACTTAGTTTCCTGTTTATTTTTCAAACCAGAGCCACCAAGGAGAGTTGCCCAATCTGAGGATTACGATAGTTTTTCTTTGGTAAGCCACTGGGATTCTGAGATTGTTTCAGCAATTGGAGACAACTGTCCTAACTGATATGAAAGCTTTTGACAAACAATTTATCAGAAAACTATATTAAGGGATTCAGAGTCTGTCCATGATTAATAGCCCAAACATGAAGAAGAGGGATAAGCTGAATAATGAGCTTGGGTTCAGACTCTGGGATGAGAATTGAACCAGAGTACAGTTGCTAAAAAACAGGGCATTCTGAGCTCTCTGGTCTGGTGGATCATCACAGCAATTAGAAAAGGAGAATGATCTTTGCTGTAGTAGTTCCTTCTCCCCAAAAACCTGGAACTTTGAGGGAGAGGGCATGGCCTAAGAACCATCCTATTACTCTATACCAAGCAGAAAGAAAAACCCCTTTTCTGTATGGAACATCCCTGGTGGCTCAGATGGTATAAAATCTGCCTGCAGAGCAAGAGATCAGGTTCAACCTCTGGATTGGGAAGATCCCCTGGAATCGGAAATGGCAATCCACTCCAGTATTCTTGCCTGGAGAATCCCATGGACAGAGGAGCCTGGTGGGCTGCAGTCCATAGACTCTCAAGAAGTCAGACACAACTCAGCAACTGACACTTTCATTGTAAGTTAAAATATTGCATTCCATTCAGCAAACATGCACTGACCACCTCTTCTTGTATCACTTTACACACACACACACACACACACACACACACACACACCCCAGAATTATTTTCTTTCTCAGAGCTTCAGTTAAATCTTTCTAAAACCCTAGGGAAGATATTCCCGGAGTGTGGTTTTCCTAAAATTGATTTTCTAGACTCTAGTTGTGTAATGAAGAACACATCAGGCCCTGGAGACATTCTTGTCTATATCAGCCAGTACCAAAGCTAATTAATACACTGGAGAGCATTTCTTCTTTAGGAAAATATCAGCCCATTAGTGCAGATAAGAATAGTGATCTTACGTGTGTAAATTCTAGTCCCATGGAAATACTTAACCTTTCATGGTAAAATTGTTACAAGGAACATTAAGAAGACTGTGTTTTCTCTATCTAAATTCTTTAAGTGTACATTTGGGTAGAAGAGAAATTGAGAAGAGGATGTGACCTTAGCTAGGCAATGAAGTCATGTCTCATGAGGAGAAAATATGCTTTATTCATACTAATTAACCTGTCTTTGAAAGTCTTGCATCACAAGTAAAAGCCAAATGAATGTTCTGTCTCCTGTAATACTCAGGATTGGCAGTAAAGCAAACATTTTGGTTTCCACAGCATTCTGTTCAGTGCTTTAGAGGTCATTAGGGAGCACATATTATGTAGACAAGACTGAATGATGATGTCCCTATGCCTCAGAGGTGAAAAGAAACAAATTAGTTATTTGGAAAAAAAACTTTCACCATACTGACTATTATGTGTACTGTGCGTCTTTCTGAAAAGCATTAATAATAAAGCCGTGTGTATAATTAGAGACGCTACACTGTTTATACCTGAATTGAGCAATCCAATCTATCCTGAAGCAATGATCCAGAGGGAAAAAAACCTTCCATACACAATATCACCCATTGTAATTGACGTATTTGTGCTCCACGTGTTTATGTACTGTCTGCTTTCACGCTGTGCACCGTACCAGGTGCTTGGATTCCATATTGAGCAAGCAAACTAATGCTGAAGGCTTCCATGCTGGAAATGCACAGTTCCAGAGACCCAGACACTCTCCTCTTACAAAGTAACCAAAAAAGTGCCACATAAAGTTACATTTTAAGGTAACTGTTTAAATAAATGAGTGAGCCTGGCAGAAAAGTCAGGAAAGGAATGAGATCATCACTTGGTAGAGGTGAGAAAGCAGCAAGTCTGCAGGCTGCCCCGAGGTATATACCAATGCATGTGATAGGTTTTTATTTTTGGTTTTAACAATCTTATTAGCAAGAAACAGGTAACCAAAAAATTGGTCCAGTAAAGGGCATGGAGTCAGATTGGGTATCTTCTCCATAGGTAAAGTCTGAAACCACAAGAGATGCATGGAAAAACCTAGTTTTTTAAAACCTCTGCCCAACAGAGGCAGAAAGAAGAAATACAGCATTTCCTGTTTTAGCATTAATTTTGACTAGAGGTGAAGAAAAAGTTTTCTTTGAGAATCTGTGGCCTTTGTGTCAGCCCTCATGTGGGAATGGGGAATGAATTCATCCATTTGGGGCCTGAAAAGCCATAACCTGAGAATTATACTTTATAATAGATGAACATCATACTGTTCCCAGCCATCTGGCAGAAATAAATGTAGATAATCCCTGAAAGAACTAAGAATCCATGAAGTTCTTAAAGATTTCTGTAAGTAGAGTTCCAAAAGTAGGAGTTAATAATAATAATACTAAATCCTACACAAAAGGAAACAAGATATCATGATTGAAAATAATGAAAAGAACTATAACTAGACCCATAAAATTTAATTATTTGGCACAGAAAGTAAAATAAGTGTTTTTAATCTGTTACAGATAAAAATAAAAGAGCAAATAAAAAAAAAAAAATAAGATCAGGAACTAGATGTTATTCTTTTGGGACCAGAAAGATTGGGAAAAAAGAACTAACTAGGACTTCTAAAAATAAATGTATGACACTAAAGTGCAATGGTTAAACATCAGATCATACAAAGCTGAAACAAGTCAACTACAGAAGGATATGAAAATCATATAGAATAGAATGTAGATGAAGGAAAAAAACTAAGAAAAATAGATTAAAATATAAGGTGAGTAGATGGAATAGGTTCAATATACATTCATTAAGGAATCTAGAAAGAGATTACAGACATAATAAAAGGTCAAAATCTGATAAATAATGGCTATGAACTTTCCTGAATTATTTAAAGACATAAATACTCAACTTCAGGAATCCCAGTGGATCCCAAGCAGAATAATTAAAACCATGTCCACTTGTAAGCACATCATCTTTGAGAATTTTGCAACTTAATTATAAAAATAAAAACACATTATAAATGTAGCTTGAGAAAAAGATTAAATATCTATTAGACTGACAACTAGCTTCAAAGTACTGAGAAAAAAGTAGTGAAAGTGAAAATTTATGATTCTATCCTTGATTGTATCCTTTCCAAGCCAGGCTTCAACAGCATGTGAACCGAGAAATTCCAGACGTTCAAGCTCTATTTAGAAAAGACAGAGGAACTGGAGATCAAATTGCCAACATCCACTGGATCATAGAAAAAGCAAGAGAATTCCAGAAGAATATTTATGCTAAAGCCTTTGACTGTGTGGATCACAACAAACTGGAAAATTCTAAAAGAGATAGGAATACCAGACCATCTTACCGGCCTCCTGGGAAACCTGTGTGCAGGTCAAGAAGCATAATTAGAACTGGACATGGAACGATGGACTGGTTCAAAATTGGGAAAGGAGTATATCAAGACTGTATATTGTTACCCTGCTTATTTAACTTATATGCAGAGTGCATCATGAGAAATCCTGGGCTAGATGAAACACAAGTTGAAATCAAGATTGCCAGGAGAAATATCAATAACCTCAGATATGTGGATGACACCACCCATATGGCAGAAAGCAAAGAGGAACTAAAGAGCCTCTTAATGAAAGTGAAAGAGTAGAGTGAAAAAGCTGGCATAAAACTGAACATTCAAAAAAGGAAGATCATGGCATCCAGTCCCATCATTGCATGGCAAATAGATGGGGAAACAGTGCAAATAGTGACAGACTCTATTTGGGCTCTAAAATCACTGCAGATGGTGACTGAAGCCATGAAATTAAAAGATGCTTGCTCCTTGGAAGAAAAGCTATGACAAACATAGACAACTTATTAAAAATCAAAGACATTACTTTGGCAACAAAGATCTGTCTAGTCTAAGCTATGGTTTTTCCACTAGTAATGTATGGATGTGAGTGTTGGACCATAAAGAAGGCTGAGCACTGAAGAATTGATGCTTTTGAACTGTGGTGTTGGGGAAGACTCTTAAGAGTCCCTTGGACTGCAAGGAGATAAAACCAGTCCATCCTAAAGGAAATCAATCCTGAGTATTGGTTGGAAGGATTGATGCTAACGTTGAAGCTTCAATATTTTGGCCACCTGATGGGAAGAGCAGACTATTGGAAAAGACCCTGATGCTAGAAAGTTTGAAGGCAGGAGGAGAAGAGGATGACAGAGGACAGGACAGTTGGTGACATCACTGACTCAATGGACATGAGTTTGAGCAAGTTCTGGGAGATGGTGAAGGACAGGGCAGCCTGGAGGGCTATAGTCCATGGTGTCACAAGAGTCAGATAGGACTGAGCAACTCAACAATGACAGTAATCCTTTTAGAATCAATAATACAATCAAGAAATTTATACAAAAACTAAAACTGAACTCATAATAGAACTTTGCCAAAAGGAACCTAGTTCATGTACTTCACAAAGAAGGAAATGATCCCAAACAGAAGGTCTAAGATATAAGGAATGTTGACTGTATTAGAGGATAAACATTCTAATAAACAAAGGAAACACTAAGAATTAAATAATTCTAATGTTAAATACTGAGAGTTAAGTAAAACAAACAAAATTAGCATGGTATAGTTTTTGTGACATATGATTGGATTTATGTATTCTAAGATTCTTTTATTGTTCAACAGTAAAATGAAGACTTTAAACTTTTAAAAGTTTACAGGACAAAATGAAATTTCTGAGTCATCAAACTCATGCCTTCACAAACAAAACAAGGAAAACAGGAAGAAAAAAAGAAGAGTGAAGGAGCAGGGCAAATAACACAAAGCAAATGGCAGAAAACATCTGAATGTAAGACTATAATAAGTGAATATAAATTGAACTCTTCAGTAAGAACACAGAGATTCTCAGAGAAGATGAAAAAATATGGGAATCAATTACATGTTTACAGGAGAAGTAAGGTACATTGAACATCAAACATAAAAAGTACATCAAACACAAAATGGTTGACCACAGAATGTAAAGAGAGATAATAGGCCAATACTACTGGAAGGTTACTGTGTCCGTTACTAACAGACAAAATAAACTTCAAAGCAAAAAGCATTGCTATAGATAAAGATAGTCACTATACAATAACAAAAATGTCAATTTACCAGATGCTTTTGAACTGGTGTTGGACAAGACTCTTGAGAGTCCCTTGGACTGCAAGGAGGTCCAACCAGTCCATCCTAAAGGAGATCAGTCCTGGGTGTTCATTGGAAGCACTGATGCTGAAGCTGAAACTCCAATACTTTGGCCACCTCATGCGAAGAGTTGACTCATTGGAAAAGACCCTGATGCTGGGAGGGATTGGGGGTAGGAGGAGAAGGGGACGACAGAGGATGAGATGGCTGGATGGCATCACTGACTCGATGGACATGAGTTTGAGTTGGGAGTTGGTGATGGACAGGGAGGCCTGGTGTGCTCTGATTCATGGGGTCACAAAGAGTCAGACATGACTGAGCGACTGAACTGAACTGAACCAGGAGGCAATACAAGCTAACAACATGGCTTATGTACCTCTTTCTCTCAATAATTGATGTATCAAGTACAAAAAATTAGGAAGGATATGGGAGATTTGAATTATATAGTTACTAAGTTTGATCTGATGGACATTTGTAACATATCCACAACAATCGGAGAATGCGATGTTTTTAGCACATAGGAAAGATGTATGAAATTAACAGCAAATTCCAAAAATGGTGTTCGGGGTACAGTAAGATTCGTTTATTTATTAATGATGCCAAAAATCAAAAATAAAATAGCATCACTTGGAGATATTAAAAAGAACAAGCTCTAAAAATGCTCATGGGTCAAAGCAGCAATCAGCATGGAAATAGGATCCTGAATGATGTAAAATTTAGTTTGAGAGTTCAGGGAAGAGTTCCTGGAGGAAGTGCTTATGTTAGAAAATAAAAAGGCTAATGAGTAACATGCTAAAGATTCAGGTTACAAAATTAGAAAAAGAACAATAAAATAAGCCTGAAAACATAAACAAGTAAAAAATATAAAATTGAAAACAAGTAGAATTAATAAAGCTAACAGTCATTTTTCAAATTTAAGACTAATGAAATCAACACATATCTAACAAGACTGACCAAGGTAATAACAAAAAAGACATAAAGACTGTTGGGGATGAAAATGAAGACATGACTAGATAAAGCAGTGATTTAAAAAGATAATAAAAGTATTGTGGAAAATTTTATGCTGATAAATTTGAAAATTTAAATGGAATGAACAAATACCTAGAAAGATATTTAACCATTTGAAATAGTAATTGAGTCTTCTCTTAAAGAAAATAGTAGTCGCAAATGCATTCTGTTAAACATTTGAAGGAATTTTATATCAATTGTACTTAAATTCTTCCAAAGATTGGAATGCATTAGGGAGCATTCGTTCTTTTTCTATGAGGTGACCATGACCTCAATACCAAAACCAGAAATAGTTGATAGGAAAGGAAAAGAAAATTACAGGCTCATTTAGCTTATGAACATGCATGAAGTATTTTAAACAAAATATTAGCATCCTGAATGTAGCAGCGTACTGAGAAAAATAACAAATGTTAAACACATTGGTCAAATCTTAGAAATGCAAGATTATTTTAATATTAGAGTCTATTAAGATGTGAATTGCTAAATTAACAGATTAAAGGAAAAAGCCTGTATATTCATCTGAGTAGATATAGCTAAACCATGTGATAATTTCAATATCTGTTTATGATAAAAAATTCTCTGGGAAAACTAAGTGAAAAAGAAAATTCCTTAATCTAAAATGTTACTGCCAAAAACCTGCTAGAAGCATCATACTTAACGGTAAACTTTAAAAGCCTTCCCTTGAAAATTAGGAACAAGAAAAGAATACTTACCATCACTGTTTCTATTTAAAATATTGCTATAGATCCAATCAATGCAAAATGCAAGACAACTTGGTAGTGGGTACATGAACATTCATTTATTATTATATTTTACTATTTACATCTATGTTGTATGTGCTATTTTCAGTGCATAGAAATGCATTGATTGCATTTATATAAAAATAAATGCAAGTGCTTGATAAAGAACAGAAAGGAAGGAAAAGTAAGTGGAAGGAAAGATGTTATCACTCACAGAAATTCTAATACTCTAGCAGGGGATATCAGTGAGTCATTTAGGCACTTGGAATACTGTATAATATATGCCATGACTGGTGGGTTGGTGAATGGGAGCTGATACCTAAGCTCCAATCTGAATATGCCAAAAAAGCTTCCTGCAGGAAGTGATTATCTAAGTTGAGGCTTAGAAGATAAATAAGAATTTGCCAGGCAAAGAGGGAGGAAGATTGAGAAATCAGGAGCTAGTAGGTGGGTTAAAACAATCTGTAAAGGGAGAGAGAATAGAGAATTGGGATCCTCCATGTACATCCTAGCACACCTTGAGCATAGCATTTCAGGCCAGGGCAAGCAAGAGAAGAATCTGGAGATGTAAACAAGGGCCATCTTGCAAGAAGCTAGATTCATTGACTCTTGTAATATTATCCATATTATAAAATAAAAAGAAAAAATATGAAAATAATCCAACTATCCAGAGATTAGAGATGAACAAATAAAGAATGGGAAATTTGGTTGAATATAGCAAGTATTTTTTTAAAAATGATCATTATGAAGCCTTTGTAGGAAACTGAAAGCATCTTTATGATTCTGGTGAAAAAATTCAGAACACTAAATCGTACTTTACCACTCACACTGTAATTATAAGTTTATAAAATATGCATGCATGAAGACAAAGATAGGAGGGAAACATATCAAAAAGAACATTGTGTTAGGAGATGGTAGCGTATGGCTGGGTTTTATTTTCTGTTTTCAAAAATGCTGTTTAATATCTTCTCATTTAAAAAAAAAAAAACAAAACAGTAGTTAAACAGAGGGATAATATCAGTAACTTCAGTGAGCCCAGGGAATGAGGTTTTCACTCATTATGGAATCTGCAGTGCCTGGCACATAGTGAAGGCTGAATAAATACTTTTCAGATGAATGGAAGATGGACATTGTTCTGAAGTATTTTGAAAGAATTGCTGGTAGTATTCAAACAGTGTCAGGTGGGTCAGAACTGGACTACAGTACCAAACCAAAGACAGGTAGCAAAAACTGCTTGAATTTGAGTATCTTCAGGATGAACTGAGCTGTTTGACCTTGTGTAACCCAAGGCAGATTTGTGAGAAAGAGGAGGCGATGCTTTTCCAACATAAGGTCTAGAAATAAGAGTTGAGGTTTCTTCCTTTCTTTTGGGAGGAGGGTAGGAAAGAAATATTGTTTTAGTTGATCATTTTTTTTTTTTTATTAGTATCAGTTCAGTTCAGTCCCTCAGTCCTGTCCGACTCTTCGTGACCCCATGAATCGCAGCACGCCAGGTCTCCCTGTCCATCACCAACTCCTGGAGTTCACTCAGACTCATGTCCATCGAGTCAGTGTGCCATCCAGCCATCTCATCCTCTATCGTCCCCTTCTCCTCCTGTCCCCAATCCCTCACAACATCAGAGTCTTCTCCAGTGACTCAACTCTTCGCATGAGGTGGCCAAAGTACTGGAGTTTCAGCTTCAGCATTATTCCCTCCAAAGAAATCCCAGGGCTGATCTCCTTCAGAATGGACTGGTTGGATCTCCTTGCAGTCCAAGGGACTCTCAAGAGTCTTCTCCAACACCACAGTTCAAAAGCATCAATTCTTCGGTGCTCAGCCTTCTTCACAGTACAACTCTCACATCCATACATGACCACAGGAAAAACCATAGCCTTGACTAGATGGACCTTTGTTGGCAAAGTAATGTCTCTGCTTTTGAATATGCTATCTAAGTTGGTCATAACTTTCCTTCCAAGAAGTAAGCATCTTTTAATTTCATGGCTGCAGTCACCATCTGCAGTGATTTTGGAGCCCAAAAAAATAAAGTCTGACACGGTTTCCACTGTTTCCCCATCTATTTCCCATGAAGTGGCGGAACCGGATGCCATGATCTTCGTTTTCTGAATGTTGAGCCTTAAGCCAACTTTTTCACTCTCCACTTTCACTTTCATCAAGAAGCTTTTGAGTTCCTCTTCACTTTCTGCCATAAGGGTGGTGTCATCTGCATATCTGAGGTTATTGATATTTCTCCCGGCAATCTTCATTCCAGCTTGTGTTTCTTCCAGTCCAGAGTTTCTCATGATGTACTCTGCATATAAGTTAACTAAGCAGGGTGATAATATACAGCCTTGACGTACTCCTTTTCCTATTTGGAACCAGTCTGTTGTTCCATGTCCAGTTCTAACTGTTGCTTCCTGACCTGCATACAGATTTCTCAAAAGGCAGGTCAGGTAGTCTGGTATTCCCATCTCTTTCAGAATTTTCCACAGTTTATTGTGATCCACATAGTCAAAGGCTTTGGCATAGTCAATAAAGCAGAAATAGATGTTTTTATGAAACTTTCTTGCTTATTCCATGATCCAGCAGATGTTGGCAATTTGATCTCTGGTTCCTTTGCCTTTTCTAAAACCAGCTTGAATATCAGGAAGTTCACGGTTCACGTATTGCTGAAGCCTGGCTTGGAGAATTTTTAGCATTACTTTACTAGTGTGTGAGATGAGTGCAATTGTGCAGTAGTTTGAGCATTCTTTGGCATTGCCTTTCTTTGAGATCGGAATGAAAACTGACCTTTTCCAGTCCTGTGGCCACTGCCGAGTTTTCCAAATTTGCTGGCATATTGAGTGCAGCACTTTCATAGCATCATCTTTCAGGATTTAAAATAGTTCAACTGGAATTCTATCACCTCCACTGGCTTTGTTCGTAGTGATGCTTTCTAAGGCCCACTTAACTTCACATTCCAGAATGTCTGGCTCTAGGTCAGTGATCACATCATCGTGATTATCTTGGTCATGAAGATCTTTTTTGTACAGTTCTTCTGTGTATTCTTGCCATCTCTTCTTAATATCTTCTGTTTCTGTTAGGTCCATACCATTTCTGTCCTTTATCGAGCTCATCTTTGCATGAAATGTTCCCTTGGTATCTAATTTTCTTGAAGAGATCTCTAGACTTTCCCATTCTGTTGTTTTCCTCTATTTCTTTGCATTGATCGCTGAAGAAGGCTTTCTTATCTCTTCTTGCTATTCTTTGGAATTCTGCATTCAGATGCTTATATCTTTCCTTTTCTCCTTTGCTTTTCACTTCTCTTCTTTTCATAGCTATTTATAAGGCCTCCCCAGACAGCCGTTTTGCTTTTTTGCATTTCTTTTCCATGGGGGATGGTCTTGATCCCTGTCTCCTGCACAATGTCACGAATCTCAGTCCATAGTTCATCAGGCACTCTATCTATCAGATCTAGTCCCTTAAATCTATTTCTCACTTCCACTGTATAATCATAAGGGATTTGATTTAGGTCATACTTGAATGTTCTAGTGGTTTTCCCCACTTTCTTCAATTTAAGTCTGAATTTGGCAATAAGGAGTTCACGATCTGAGCCACAGTCAGCTCCCAGTCTTGTTTTTGCTGACTGTATAGAACTTCTCCACCTTTGGCTGCAAAGAATATAATCAATCTGATTTCGGTGTTGACCATCTGGTGATGTCCATGTGTAGAGTCTTCTCTTGTGTTGTTGGAAGAGGGTGTTTGCTATGACCAGTGCATTTTCTTGGCAAAACTCTATTAGCCTTTGCCCTGCTTCATTCCGTATTCCAAGGCCAAATTTGCCTGTTATTCCAGGTGTCTCTTGACTTCCTACTTTTGCATTCCAGTCCCCTATAATGAAAAGGGTATCTTTTTTGGGTGTTATTCTAAAAGGTCTTGTAGGTCTTCATAGAACCATTCAACTTCAGCTTCTTCAGCGTTACTGGTTGGGGTATAGACTTGGATTACTGTGATATGGAATGGTTTGCCTTGGAAACAAACAGAGATCATTCTGTTGTTTTTGAGATTGCATCAAGTACTGCATTTCGGACTCTTTTGTTGACCATGATGGCTACTCCATTTCTTCTGAGGGATTCCTGCCCGCAATAGTAGATATAATGGTCATCTGAGTTAAATTCACCCATTCCAGTCTTAAATAAATGTACTACATTTTCAAGAGAGTGTCTTTAAATAGAGAAAAATCCGCAAAACTACAAGAGATTTTATGTGTTGTGGGTTCTTTTCCAATTTTTTCCACACATATATCATTATCATTATGTGCCATGTGCTCAGTCGTGCCTGACTCTTTGTGATCCCATGGACCATAGCCCACCTGTCTCCACTGTCCATGGGATTCTCCAGGCAAGAATACTGGAGTGGGTTGCCATTTCCTTCTCTATCATCGCATATATTTTATTTTTTATTCTACTTTCCCTACTTAATATTATTTTGTTAAATTCCTTTAATATTTTAAGGTTCAATTTTCACTTAATAATTTCATAAGTTTCAGCATTTTAAACTTACAATTTTCTTAACCCTCAGTCCTTTGCTGCACATGGAAGTTTTGGCTTTATTGTTTGGAGTTTTCTCTTTTACTACATTCATTCTTTTCTTCCTTTGAATGATTTTCTTGAGACAGAATTTTAGAGAAGGAAGTTCTAGGTCAATATTTAGAAATACTGTTGTGATTTTCATACGTGTATCTAAATTCTCCTGCAAAAGAATAATAGGGAAAAAAATAAATCTGTTTTCTTGTATATATTGCTAGAATGGAATGGACTCCCTTAGTCAGGATTCTAGGATGAGGTGGTCATTCTCAGCACTTTGAGAGCTAAATTTTATAGATAAAATCTGATGAAAACTTTTGGGAATAGGTGAAGATAGGTAAAATAATAGCTGTGATAATCTATATTGTTTTTTCATTCATTTGCTATAAAATATAGTGTGTTAGTATTATACCCATTTTTTCAGCCAGTAAACTGAGGCTCATTGAGATTAAATAACTTTCCAAAGAACTAGTAGTGAGGCACAGCTGGAATTTAAGTCTTCTAATTTCTGGAGCACTGTGTCAAGGTAGCCATCTTTGCAAATCCAATAGTTAGACTTTTGTCAAGAAGTTAGAGGTTAAGAGGACCAAGAATAGACTATTTTCTAGTGATATTATCTTGATCCAGTCCCATAAACATTCTGACCTTTAGTTTCTTGAACTGGAAGATGGGGGTGATAATGGGCTGCCCTGGTAGCTCAGATGGTAAAGAATCTGCCTACAATACAGGAGACACAGGTTCAATCTCTGGGTTGGGAAGATCTGCTTTATAATGTCATGAAAAGTAAATGAAGTGATGTATGCATTTGTGTAGTACCTGAACACAGCAACATCTAATGAGTGTTTCTGATACACTCAAGGTCCAGACTCTAAACGTGGGTAGTTAAGTTAGCTTGACTAACCATTAACTGTCATCAATGCTTTATTTCAAGTCAACTTTAGGACTTAGGATATACCTTGGAGATTTTTGCAATTATAGGTTTCTATATCTAGAGTCTGCAAATCTTGCATATGTAGTACTTGTCTTCCTTCTGCTCCAACAATATTCTAATTTATTAGAGAACAAACCGTCTCTTTGTGGGGAGCCACAGCTTTTATGCTAGTGGCGTGTATGGTTCCTGACCACCGTTTTCGTTCTTTATTTGAGATGCCAACAAGATTTCATTGTTCCCTGTACTTGGCCATCCTGCCTTGTCTATGGCTTCCAGACCTTTGCTGTGTTATGTCACTCTGTGACTGTGGACCAGACATGAGTCATAAAAGCAGGATTGTACTGGAGCTATTCTTCAGCATTTCAGGCTTATTACTCTGTTTTGGACAGTGATATACTTTGTTTTACAGAGTTCCAATGAATGATTGTGTAAACAGATAATGTTGGTAAAATGAGCTTATAAGAACCATTCATTAAGTTACACCCTGCAGTTGGGGAGAGCTAAGATTTTCAAATGAAAGAAGTAATCTATTTCTGTGTATAATCTATGTTTACACGGCTTTGTACCTATGATTCAGAAAACTGTCCCAGATGAAAAAGCTATGATGATTTATTTATTAAGCTAACTGTATTTTTGTTAACCTCTAATATATTCAGGAACAGAGTGAACTGGATGCTTGAAGTATTTTTCTTTTTGAGTTTAGAGTTTTATTGTTATAACTGTCTTTTCTATCATGCACATTTCATTCATAATTGATTTAGCTGGCTACTTTTAAAAATGTCATGTTCAAGTTTGAATTTCAGAGCAAATGAACAACCATTCATTTCTTCCATCATTCATTCCTCTCTTCCTGCCATCATCTTCACACCCACTGCAAGTGCTTTTTATTCCTCCCACTCCATTGAAAAGTTTCAAGATCAAGGTCAACCATTTTCTATATGTTGACAAAATTAACAGTCAAGTCTTTGACTTTATCCTACTTGACCTCTAGGCAGCATTACACATGCCTAGTCCTGTCCACCTACTTGAAACATGTTCTTTTCTAGACTTCAAGATACCATTCTTACCTGTGTTTTCTTGTATTTTCACTGTCATCTCTCAGTCTACTTGCTTGGCTACACAGTCTTTGCTGGTTACCAGACATTTGAATAGCAGTACCCAAGGACTTGCTGTGACTGTCTTCTCTCTCTGTTTACACCCACTCCCTAGATGATCTCAACTTCTTTTACAGCTTAATACCATCTGTTACTGACTCAAAATTCTGTCCAATCTAGTCCTCTCCCTATGAGCTTGAGCCTTATGGATGCACAAAGCTACTTAATTCCTCTATTTAATACTACAAATAGAATTTTGTTGTCTCTCCATCAAATTTACTACCCTGTTCAGTCTTATAAGCCTTACAAACTCATTAAGTGGTATTACCATTCATATTATTCCTTATACCAAACAAACAGAAATTCAGCCTTGGATAATCTCCTTCCCTATAACATAACATGATTATTTACTTACTTAATTTTAAATCTGCTGCTGCTGCTGCTAAGTCACTTCAGTCGTGTCCGACTCTGTGTGACCCCATAGACGGCAGCCCACCAGGCTCCCCTGTCCCTGGGATTCTCCAGGCAAAAACACTGGAGTGGGTTGCCATTTCCTTCTCCAATGCATGAAAGTGAAAAGTGAAAGTGAAGTCATTCAGTCATGTCCAACTCCTAATGACCCCATGGACTACAGCCTACCACGTTCCTCCATCCATGGGATATTCCAGGCAAGAGTACTGGAGTGGGGTGCCATTGCCTTCTCCAATTTTAAATCTACCATCTCACTATTCACTTATATCTGTCCCTATCCATTCATTGTATTTGCTCCATCTTTTCTCATTTTATACCTTATTTTGGATAAATTGAATATTTTTTTGTGATTCAATTTTACCTGTTTTATTGGCTTATTACTATTAAGTCTAGCCTCTTATAGTGCTGACTGCATTTACAGTATACATCTTTAATTGACTTCCCCAATGGCTCAGTGGGTAAAAAATCTTCCTGAAATGCAGGGGACATAGAAGATGCAGGTTCCCAGGTTTAGGAAGATCCCCTGGAGGAGGAAATGGTGGCAACCCTCTCTAGTATTCTTGCCTGAAATATCCCATGGACAAAGCAGCCTGGCAGGCTATAGTCCAAAGGGTCTCAAAGAATTGGACAGAACTGAATGACTAAGCACCACCTCTCTTTAACTTATCATTTTACTTTCAAGTAATATTGTACCACTTCATCTATAAGAACTTTATATTAGTCTACTTCCATTTTCCCTTTCTTGCTTTTATGCTGCTGTTGCCACAAATTTTATTCTAATATGTTATGAACTCCATGCTATATTAATATTTCAAGTAAACTATTATTTTTATTTTTAAATAAGAAAAACTCCTATATTTACCCATGTAGTTGTCATTTCTAATGCTCTTTAATCCTTGGTTTTTGTCCAGATTTCCTCTGATATCATTTTCCTTCTGGCTCAAGGACTTTTAAAATCATTCTTATATATACACCTGCTGGTATTAAATATTTTGATTTTTATGTATAAAAAAGCCTTTATTTTGACTTTGGTTTTGAAAGAATTTTTGCTGGATGTAGAATTCTAGATTGACAGATTGCCCCCCTCCCCATACTTTAAAGATGGCATTCCACTGTCCTTCTAATTATTGCCAAAGGGAAATCTGTCGTCATTATCTTCATTCCTCTGCAGGTAACATGCTTTTTTTTTCTTTGTATCTTTCAAGATTTTCTATTCATTAATAGTTTTGAGTGATGTGCCTAAGTGTAATTTTCTTTTGTATTTCTAATCCTTAGGCTTTGTTGCAGATCTGTGAGTTTATTGTTTTCATCAAAATTAGAAAGTTTTCAGCAAATATTTCTTTAAATATTTGACTTTTTTCTTTCAGGGGGCATCCAATTGCATGTACATTTTAGGTTGCCTGAAATTGTCCCACTGCTCACTAATTCTCTTGTTTGTGGGGTTTTTTTCCCCCCAGCATTTTTCCCTTCTGTGTTTCATTATAAATGATCTTTATTACTAAATCTTAAAATTCACTCATCTTTTTTTTCCAACATCTGTGTGCCATTAATTCTATCCAGTGTATTTTTCCCTCAATGTGATATTTATTGTTAGAAATTTTATTCCAAATCTTGTATCATCCAAGTTTCCACTCAGTATATTAAATCTTTTCTGTTAACTTTTCCAAACATATGGAATGTTTGTGATGTATTGATTTTTCTTCTTATTATGGGTCATATTTTCTGGCTTCTTTGCCTGTTTGGTGTGCTAGAGTATGAATTTTAAGTTATTTAATGCTGAATATTTTTGTGTTACTCTCAATATTCTTGCACTTGTTTTGGGGTGTACTTAATTTACATAGAAAGTTTAGTCCTTTTGAGTTTCCCTTTACAATTTGCTGTCCATGGAATTTTCCAGGCAAGAATACTGTAATGGGTAGCCCATTCCCTTCTCCTAAGAGTTGCTAGCAGGACAGAAATAAAAGTTGTTTCTATGGCTAATTCATCCTGAACCCTGAGGCAAAACATTTTTGAGTACTCCACCCTATGATTTCTGGGGTTTTCCAGTTTGGCTGCTGAGAATAAGAGCTATTCCCAGCTGTATGGCAGCATCAGTTACTATTCCCTCTCCCCTCTGATGGCTCATCTAATTCAGCACTCATGATGCTGCCTTTTGGAGTAACAACCCCATGATAGTTTGGTCTACCAGCTCCTAATCCCACCCCTCTGGACTTCATTTCAACTCTTGTTACCCAGTTTTATTTTATCTGAAGTAAGTTTCTTGTAGCTAGCACATAGATGGGTTGTATTTAATACATTTCGCTTACTCTGTATTTTTACATATATTAAATACATATATTTAATACATATATTAAATACATATTTTACAATATGTTTACATCTTTGATTTTTATAATTAAACTTATTTATTTTTAATTGAAGGATAATTGCTCTACAATATTGTGTTGCTTTCTGCCAAACATCATCATACATCATTTATTTTAAGTAATTAATTAGTATGCTGGAGCTTAGGCCTGCTATCTTATTATGTATTTGTTTTATTTGTCATTCCTGTTTATCTTCTCTCATCCTCCTTTGGCTGTTTAAACATCTTCTAGGATTTCATTTTGATTTATGTATAATGTCATAGAGTATATTGTTTTATATCTTTTTTATTTATTGCATATATATATGTGTGTGTGTGTGTGTGTGTGAATGAATTATCACTGCCTCCTAGTAGCCATGTTATTCTACTTCATAAAAACTACAGAAACTTCATTTATACATGTTTCTTTACCTACTTTTTAAGTAAAATTTACTTGAGTATTTTCTCCATGTTTATAATACATCCTGTCAAATGATGTTCTAATTTTTGCTTCAACTATCAGACATTTTAAAATCTCATAGTAAGATAGTTTGTTTACCTATATTTTACTTATTGCATTATTTTTCCTTCATTTCTGGAGTTCAGAGCCATCTTCTTTTAGGCATTCTTTAAAGATATATCTGCTGACACAAATTCTATCTTCTTTTTCCCTTTCTTTCAGGTTATCTTTCCTGGAGTAGGAAATGGCAATCCACTCCAGTATTCTTGCCTGGAAAATCTAGTGGACAGAGGAGCCACGTGGTCTACAGTCCATGTGGTCACAAATTCTATCTTCTTTTTCCCATTATTTCAGGTTATCTTTCAGTGCAGTTCAGTTCAGTAGCTCAGTTGTGTCCGACTCTTTGCGACCCCATGAATTGCAGCACGCCAGGCCTCCCTACCCATCACCAGCTCCCAGAGTTCACTCAAATTCACGTCCATCAAGTCGGTGGTGCCATCCAGCCATCTCATCCTCTGTCGTTCCCTTTTCCTCCTGCCCCCAATCCCTCCCAGTATCAGAGTCTTTTCCAATGAGTCAACTCTTTGCATGAGGTGGCGTAAGTACTGGAGTTTCAGCTGTAACATCATTCCTTCCAAAGAACACCCAGGACTGATCTCCTTTAGAATGGACTGGTTGGATCTCCTTGCAGTCCAAGGGACACTCAAGATTCTTCTCCAACACCACTGTTCAAAAGCATCAATTCTTTGGCACTCAGCTTTCTTCATAGTCCAACTCTCAGGTTATCTTTATTGCCTTTTAATTCATGAACAGTATTTTATTAGCTATAGGGTTCAAGGTTGAAAGTTCTCTTTCAGTGCTTTTGGCCTCCAAGATTTTAGATGAGAAATCTGTTGTCATTTGAATTGGTTTTCCAGTGTACAGAAGGTGTCTTTTCTCTCCAACTGTTTTCAGTATTTTTTCTTTACCTAGATTTCAGCAGTTTCATTACAATGTGTACAAGCTTGGATTTCTTTGGGTTTATTCTGTTTGGTGTTCACTTAGCTTACTGAACCTATAGGTTTATGCCTCATCCTAAATTTGGGAAATGTTTAGCTTTTAATATTTCAAGTGTTTTTCAGCCTCAATTTGGTTATATCCTCTGGTGTTCCAATGACATGAAAGTTGGATTTGTATTATTGTTTCACAGATCCATGAAGCCGTGTTTATATTTTTTACAATTTCTTTTCTCTTTGCCATTCACGTGAGTGATTTCTATTGTCCTATTGTATTAGTTTGGGCTGCATAATAGCACACAATGGGTGACTTAAACAAAAGAAACATATTGTTTCACATATCTGTAGGCTAGAATTCTGGAAATCAAAGTGTTGATAGGGTTGGTTCCTTTTGAGGACTATGAGTTTTTTATAGTGCTTTTTTTTTTTTTTTTTCCATGTTAGAGTTGCTTGGGAACAAATGGTTGTAGATTTGCATGATGTTTTAATGAATGGGCTTCCCTCAGGGCTCAGATGGTAAAGAATCTGCCTGCAATGCAGGAGACCCAAGTTTGATCCCTGGGTCAGTAAGTTCCCCTTGAGAAGGAAATGACTACTCACTCCAGTATTCTTTTGCCTAGAGAACAGCATGGGCAAAGGAGCCTGGCAGGCTATGAGGGTTGCAGAGTTGGACACAACTGAGTGACTAACACTCTCACTCTTTAATGAATAGTTTTTATTGTCGTAGAGTATAAGGTGTCTTTCCCTTCTTCATGCATGAGATACATTAATCATTTTATTAAATTGTAGAAATTTTTCTTGATTAGACAGTGCTGGTGACAAGGCTATTTCTTGTTAGTTCAGAAATGTTTAATTTCTTCTAAACCAAATGCAATTATCAACAAGTTCCTGTTCACACTAATCAATGTGAAAAAAATTTTTAAATAAGTCCTAAGGCACTAATTAGGTATAAAAATCTCTGCCCTGACAACCCCCAACACAAATGGTTCTTGTTTTTAATTTTAACATCATGGAATTGCCCCATCTGCCACTATTTGGAATCTGATCAGGGAGAATGGAATTTGTTTCAAAGGTTATTATTAAAATCACAAGTTTCTAAGATAATAGTTACATGGGTTTTATTTGAAAAAGCAACATGCCAATTTCAAGTGGTATACTTTAATTCCAAGTAAGATGGTAGGTGTTGCAAGAGGACATCAGAGGGCAAACACACTGAAACCATACTCACAGAAAACTAGTCAATCTAATCTATGCCCCAACCAGTAACACTGAAGAAGCTGAAGTTGAATGGTTCTATGAAGACCTACAAGACCTTTTAGAACTAACACCCAAAAAAGATGTACTTTTCATTATAGGGGACTGGAATGCAAAAGTAGGAAGTCAAGAAACACCTGGACTAACAGGCAAATTTGGCCTTGGAATACGGAATGAAGCAGGGCAAAGACTGATAGAGTTTTGCCAAGAAAATGCACCGGTCATGACAAACACCCTCTTCCAACAACACAAGAGAAGACTCTATACATGGACATCACCAGATGGTCAACACCGAAATCAGATTGATTATATTCTTTGCAGCCAAAGATGGAGAAGCTCTATACAGCCAGCAAAAACAAGACCAGGAGCTGACTGTGGCTCAGATCGTGAACTCCTTATTGCCAAATTCAGACTTAAATTGAAGAAAGTAGGGAAAACCACTAGACCATTCAAGTATGACCTAAATCAAATCCCTTATGATTTGATTTAGTGGAAGTGAGAAATAGATTTAAGGGACTAGATCTGATAGATAGAGTGCCTGATGAACTATGGAATGAGGATTTTTTAAGTCCAGAGAAGAAATTGCCAAGCCTGTTGCCTGGAGTAGTTGAGAAACACTTTTTTAATACTTTTTTATCATTATTATTTTATTTTGGCTGCACTGTGTCTTCTCTGCAGTGCCTGGACTGTCTAGTTGCTGCCCATGGGCTTAGCTGCCCTGTGTCATGTGGGATTCTAGTTCCCAGACCAGGGATCAAACCCCTGTCCCTTGCATTGAAAGGTGGACTCCCAACCACTAGACCACCACAGAAGTCCCAAGAAAGACTTTTAAGAGTAAAAGAAATATGAGCTGGAATTTGCTAGAAAATGAAATTTGGAATAGCATAAGGAAGAGAAGGAACACCCAGAGGGAAAGATGATAGACCAGACCCAGAAGCGAGAAGGAATTCGGTCAGTGTTTACTAAATAGAGAAGACCAACATGCTAAGGAAGGGATGGGGGTTTAGGGAATAAAGGTAGAGCCAGATCACCAGGATAACACCAGTGGGAAACCTCCTGATGTCCTAAAAGAAACTAATAATCATGCTTATCAATGGGTATGTGAGTTCTTTCAGGACAAGTGTACTTTTGGATTCAGTATCCCCACATCTAGCCCTCAAAACTTGTGCTGAATGAAGGGATAAATTTAAAGAACAATGGAAAATTTAAGTTTAGTCATTTCTTCATGATCATCATTGTCCTCTTCCACCTCCTCCTCTATCTTTTCTACGTGTTCTATTTCTAACTGCGTGGAGGCCAACCTTCCCCACGCTTACATTGTGCTGTGTGTGCAAAGCTCCTGTTAAGTGAGCCAAGCTCATTCATGTGAGGATTTTGAGTCAAAAGTTTTCTTTTACAATTCTAAAATGAGTTAATATTTTTCTTCCCTATGACTCATTTCCATGGTAATTTTCATTTTGTCTCATTGTTTTATGGAAAATCTTTGCTCTGAAAACCCTGTTCTGAAATCGATTTTTTTTTTAATTATAAGGTTATTACTTAGAGTTTTAGGTTCACAGAAAGCTGAGTGGAAAGTACAGAGTGTCCACATATATCCCCTCCCACACACACTCAAAACTTCCCCCACCATCAGTATCCCACATCTGAGTGGGATATATCTGTTACAACGGATGAATATTCATTAACATAGCCTAAACACCAGAGCCCACTTTGGGTTCAGTCTTGGTGTTGTATTTCTCTGTGTTATGAGAAATGAACAATGACATGTAGTCTTTATTTTGGAATCATACCAAACAATTTCACTGCCCTAAAAAACCACCACCACCAATTCTTTCTTCTCTCCCCAAGCACCTGGCAGCCATTGATCTTTTTTACTGCCTCTGTAATTTTGCCTTTTCCAGAATGTCATATCGTTGGAAGCATATGGAATGTAGCCATTTCACTTAGTAATATCCATTTAAGCTTCTTTCATGTCTTTCTGTGGCTTCCTAGCTCATATCTTCTTAACACTAAATAATATTTCATTGTCAGGCTATGCCAAAGTGTATTTATCCATTCACCTTTGAAAACCATTTACTTCCAACTTTTTTTTTTTTTTTCATTCTGTAAATATTTATTGATTACCATGTGTCAGAAACAGTTCTACCGCTGAGGATACAGCAATAAACAAAGTAACCACTGTCCCTGCCTTCCAGGGTAGGGTTGCCCGATTTAGGGAATAAAAATACAGGACGCTTAGGAAAGTTTAAATTTCAGATAAACAACGATTTTTTTAAAAAAATGTAAGTTTATCTCATGTAACGTCTGGGACATCTTCATACTTAAAAGTTATTTTATTTGAAGTTCAATTTTAACTGGACGTCCTGTGTTTTATCTGCCAACCCTGTTCCTGCAGTTTATACTTGAGTGGAAGGAGGTGATAAATATTATGGGGGAAACGGAAACATGATAAAGGGACGGGGAGTGTCTCTGCGATAAGGGAACCTTTGGTTAGAGATTGGGAGGCAGTGAGGGAACGAGTTGTGCAATGACCCCAAGGAAGGAGTGACATGGAAAACGTGGTGTGGCTGGACCTGAAGAGCCAGCTGCTGCTGCTGCTAAGTTGCTTCAGTCGTGTCCAACTCTGTGCGACCCCATTGACGGCAGCCCACCAGGCTCCTCTGTCCACAGGATTCTCCAGGCAAGAAGACTGAAGTGGGTTGACATTTCCTTCTCCACTAAAGAGCCAGAATATATTATGAAGTCACTTACTACAAAATTAAGACAGTGTGATGGTACAAACCTAGACAGCATATTAAAAAGCCAGAGACATTACATTGCCAACAAAGGTCCATTTAGTCAAAGCTACGGCTTTTCCAGTAGTCATGTATGGATGTGAGAGTTGGACTACAAAGAAAGCTGAGCACCGAAGAATTGATGCTTTTGAACTGTGGTGTTGGAGAAGACTCTTGAGAGTCCCTTGGACTGCAAGGAGATCCAATCAGTCCATCCTAAAGGAAATCAGTTCTGAATATTCATTGGAAGTACAGATGCTGAAGCTGAAACTCCAATCCTTTGGCCACCTGATGGGAAGAATTGATTCACTGGAAAAGACCCTGATGCTGGGAAAGATTGAAGGCAGGAGGAGAAGGGGACAACAGAGGTGCAGTCAAGGAGATCCAACCAGTCCATCCTAAAGGAGATCAGTCCTGGGTGTTCATTGGAAGGACTGATGCTAAAGCTAAAACTCCAGTACTTTGGCCGCCTCATGAGAAGAGTTGACTCATTGGAAAAGACTCTGATGCTGGGAGGGATTGAAGGCAGGAAGAGAAGGGGACGACAGAGGATGAGATGGCTGGATGGCATTTACTTCCAACTTTTGATCATTATGAATAAAGCTACTAACACCTAGGTGTAAAGACTTTTGTGTGGACATGTTTTCAACTCCTCTGGGTAAATAGAGTGTGATTGCTGGATTGTATAGTAAGAGTGTGTTCAGTTTTATAAAAAAAATGCCAAACTATCTTCCAAAGTAGATGTACCATATTGCATTCCCTCCATCAATAAATGAGAATCTTTTTCATCAAAATATTTTAGTATTTAAAAAAACTGAGGGAGGACAGGGAACCCCTTCTTTTAAAAAAAAAATCACTTTTAAAAGCTAAAAGTTACTTGAAGTTAAAGACAAGGCATAATTTATCTTCCTGACCTTACACCCTGCCAAGCTCTTGGTGGTTGATTGATGAGATTTACCTATTTGAATTCATTTCCTTTGTAGTATTTTTTTTTCCCTTAGGCAGTATTGCCAGTTGATTGGCTCAGTGTTCAGTGCTGCTAAGTCATAAATGCCTGTTTGTTTTTCCTTCAGCTATGTTACCTCCTTGCTGGTTCTACCTATCTGAATAAGAAGTTGATTCAGTCAGTGTAGTCAACCCCCACTCAAATTAATTAATTGGAATTTGCATCAATAAAACATGTATTAGGCAGCAACAGCCAGATCCAGCCACGGATAGGAATCTGAGATGAAAGGAATAATGGTATTTCTCTTAGTTCAGTGTACAGCTAGCATGATGCTGTGGAAGATGAAAGCCATTATCACACCATTATTGATATCAATCATTGTTTTGGAAGTAAATCTAATATTCACTTTTAATTCAAAATAATTGCTTTCGGCAAGTTTATTTTCCACTTAACCACATAGGCTCAGATTGTTTCATCTGCTGCTGCCATAGGAGCAAATAGATTAATACAGTTGTCTGGGCATGGTGCAAATGATTTCTTTGATGTATTGTTTTTCACTTGAGAATGGAAAATTTGTCAAATTAAAGGATGAGAATTCTCCAACCAACTTTAAATATTATAATTTTGACACTACACAATCCATCATTATTTTTAGAGATATTTGGAAATTTTAACCTTGATTCATGGACAAGCAGCCAGAGCTGTGTGCATAGAGCATTTATGTTTTATTTTCTTTCTCATGAATCTCATGGTAATCAGATGACTTCTCTAGATAAGATGCATTTTAAGCACTACATATAAGTACAAAAAAACATAGGAGCTTCTCAGCAAAATCTCAGGGGATCTCTAACATACTGGTAAAGCTTTTCCAATTAACTTAGTGGGATAAATAAACACTTGTCTAAAGTTCAAGTAAAAATTCAAGCCAAAGGACTTGAAAGAACTACTTCTACACATGCCTGTGGATTGAGGAGAGCGCCAAAGTCTGGTCCCCTCTTTGTGAATCTTGTAATTAAGTTGAGTAGCCCAGGGTTGTGGAGAAGGAAATGGCAACCCACTCCAGTGTTCTTGCCTGGAGAATCCCAGGGATGGGGGAGCCTGGTGGGCTGCCGTCTATGGGGTCGCACAGAGTCGGACACGACTGAAGAGACTTAGCAGCAGCAGCCCAGGGTTGAAAGCAAGATCAATCACCCAAGGGTACAAAAACCCTCATGAACTCTTGACCTGTCTTCAAAGATAATAACTTGGAGGGAGTGGGGAGGATCAATAATGTTAAGGTTATTTTAAGATTATTTAAAAATCAAATGGACCTACTTATAAAACATCTGCAAGACCAGAAACTATATGTGGAGTGATTAAAAGTGCAGAATCAGAGGTTACTCTACCTGAATATGCATCCCAGATTCACCCTTTGTTACCTGTGGGAGTTTGGACAACTTACATAGCCTCTCCAAGTCTCAGTTGCCTCTTAGAAAGTGGGATGTTTCCTAGAGTGAGGAGGATTAAGTGAAAGTGAAATGAAATGCACAGAATGTGTTTAGCACGGTGTCTGATTTACAGCAAGTATTCAACCAAGTTAGTGATGACTAGTACTATTTAAACAGACTCACATTTATGTGTTGTTCACTATCATTCCATCAGCTTTGTATGATAACACTGATAATCCTTTTCTGATCAGCCGTGGCTAGCAATTAAAGGTGACTTCAATTAAAATGGGAAAATTAACTCATGTCTCAATAAGTGCTGTGTAGTTGATGGGAAATGCCAGAATTCAATATTCAAAAATAAAAATGACAGAGGCAAAAAGAAAAAAAGGTGAGGGAGATTCTTGGTGACAAGAAGGTTGAAGATGTCCAAGGCAGAACCTGAGTGCAGGAGGGGGTGTGAAAAAAGGACAAGGAGCAAGACAGTCATGGTCATGGCCTCGCTGCTCGCCGTAATCCTTCTCATTCTCTGCCTTCTAGCCACACTGGCCTTGTTTCAGTTCTTCACATCCTCATTCCCCAGTTAAGGCCTTTGCACTTTCTTTCCACCCTCCCTGGAACAGTCTCCCTACCACTCTTCATCTAACTAATATTCTATCCTCAGGTATCAATTAAAACATCACTTTCTTCTAGAAACATTCCTGATGCCCTGAACTAGGTCAGGTCTCATTGCTGAGTTCTGCCAGAGCACTGGGCACTGACTCTGTCATCCCACGTCGTTGTATCCACTTGCTCAGTTGTTAATACCTGTCTTTACTCTATGAGCTCCCTGAGAATGGAGATGGTGCTGATGCCTCTGGCAGAGGGCCTAACACATAGGTGAGCTGTGCTTAGTTGCTTAGTCATGTCTGACTCTTTGTGACCCCATGCACTGCAGCCTGCCAAGCTCCTCTGTCCATGGGGATTCTCGAGGCAAGGATACTGGAATGAGTTGCCTTGGCCTCCTTCAAGGGATCTTCCCAACCCAGAGATTGAACCTGGGTCTCCCACATTGCAGGCGGATTCTTTACCATCTGAGTGGTGTTCAATAATTACAGGTTGGCTCATTGGTGAGGACTGGGGAACTCCAGGTCCTTCCTTATTCTTCTCTATCCCCCTCTTCCCATCTCCGGTGGTGACAGCAGTGCTCAGAACAATCCTTCTGTCTTGTAGGATGGAGAATAAAGGTCAGTGCCCACACGGCAGAGAATGGATGAGATTTTCCCTTTTTGTGTTTTCTATGTTTTTCTTGCCTACTCATATTGGAAGCCTATCAGTGGCTTCCAGATTTCCCATTTGTGGTTCTGAAGCTTTCTCCATTGGATTCCAGCAGCCCTGGAGGCTATGGCAAGAGAAGCTCTTGAGAACTCTGTGGTTAAGGCAGGAAACCAGGGACTTGGGAAATCAATCTCTAAGGATGTTCATTCAACAGTAATTTAATAATAATAAAAATAACTGACATCTATTGAGTGCTTGAGTCATATCACTTAATTTTCACTATGAGCTTATGAAGTAGTTACTATTAACATGCTCTCATACAGTTGAGAAAACCGAGGCACAGTACAGTGAAGCGACTTTGCCAACATCATAGGGAGCTGTGAAGCCGTGGTTTGAACATGAACTCTTAACCAGGTTGCAGTTTTGCATCTCATGGGTCTTCGTATAGGCAACCTTGTACCAAACATGAGATGAGATGCTGAGGATTCCAAAACAACCAGGTCTCAAACTCTGGTCTTTCAGAGCCTCTCCTTAGCTCAGCTGGTAAAGAATCTGCCTGCAATGCAGGAGACCCTAGTTTGATTCCTGGGTCAGAAAGGTTCACTGGAGAAGGGATAGGCTACCCACTCCAGTATCTTGGGCTTCCCTGGTGGCTCAGCTGGTAAAAAATCTGCTTGCAATGCAGGAGACCTGGGTTCGATCCCTGGGTTGGGAAGGGTCCCTGGGGAAAGTAATGGCTACCCACTTCAGTATTCTGGCCTGGAGAATTCCATGGACTGTATAGTCCATGGGGTTGCAAAGAGTCAGATACAACTGAGCAACTTTCACAACTGGATGGGGAGTTCAGGCAAAAACCTTATCAGGCCCTAAACTGAAGATTGAGATGGGATTTATTGCCTGATGGGATGTACAACAGGCCAGCAGGAGGGTATATGTCCTGCTATGGGAGAATGTCACCTGGCAGACATTCTAATCCAGTTTGCCACTGCACAGGCAGCCAGGTAAGGGCTCGTGGTACTTGGGCAATTTTGTGTTCTTGAGGCACCAGGAGGAAAATTAATCCTCAGGACTCCAGGAGTCTTTTTTCCTTTGGCCAATTGCCAGCTTCTTCTTGGACAAGAGTGTATTTCTTGACTTAAAAGGGAAAAAAAAATGGACTTCAGCTTTGGAAGCATATGGTGTAATTTTATGTTATTAGACTATTATTAATGTTCACAGGAACAGATCCAAACTGTTTCTCTAGGCCTTTGAATCAAAGAAAAACTATTGTATTAACCTGTTTTGCATTTTCTACTTAAAATTGACTAATTTGTGCAGCTTACAGTTTAACAATTTCAAAAACTCAAGAAAACGAGATATTATTACCCACATTTTGCTAAATACATTAATGCTGTCCTTCTCTCTTCCTTTCATGAGATTCCAGAAATGTTTTCTACATAACCCTATGGCATATCATGTGATAACAGCAGAATGACTGTAATTCCTTTGCCTTCTCTCAGGGTTCACTAAATACATATGAGTTTATGGATGTCCATGATAACCAATAGATTTCATCATTTAGAAATTAAAGTTTTTAATTAGATATTGATTGACCAAACAATATAGAATAATGAATAGAGCATGAAAAGATACAGGTTTGAGCTCTTGACTGTCACTTACTAGCTACTGAACAAGTATTTATTGAGTATCTGCTATGCACCAAGCACTATGCTAAGCTCTACCAACACAAAAGGATACAGGACGACATGGTCCCTGCCTTTTATGGAACTTGCATTCCACACTATGGGAAAAAGCTTAATATTTTAGAGAACGAAAAAAATTAAACTGGCTGTAATGGAGTGAAAAGGTTGGGAAATAGCACGAGATGAAGTAGTAGAAATCTGGAGTGAGAGGTGCTTTGGGCATTTTTGTTGTTATTTTTTAATTAAAATAGAGTTGAAATAAAATATTAGTTTCAGGTGTATATCATAATAATTTGATATTAACATATGTTATGAGATGATCCACCAAGATAATTCCTATTACAGTGTATCACCATTTAAAATGAGTACACTATTGATTCTGTCCCCACGACTTATTTATTTGATATTGTTAACTGGAAGTTTGTGACTGTTAATCCCCTTCATCTATTTTGCCCACCTCAATTCCTCTCTTCTCTTGCAACCACAAGTTTGCTCTCTGAATTTATGAATTGGTTTTGTTTTGTATTTTAATTTCCACATATGAGATCATGCAGTATTTATCTCTTTGTCTGTTATTTCATTTGGTATGACCTCTGAGTTTATCCATGTGGTCACATATGACAAGATTTCATTCTTTTATATTGGCTGAGTAATATCCCATCATGTATGTGTATGTATCATATCTTCTTTATTTACTCAACTATTGGAATCTTTGGTTGCTTTCATATCTTAGCTATTGTAAAAAGTGCTGTAATGCATGAGTGCATATATCTTTTCCAAATTAGTGTTTTTGATTTCTCTGTGTTATTGCCCAGAAGTACAATTGCTAGATTACATGGCATTTATGTTTTCTAATTTTTGAGGAACCTCTACATTATTTCCATACTGGCCGCACCAGTTTACATTTCCAACATATTGCACAAGATTTCCTTTTTCTCCACATCACTAATACTTGTTATTTGTTGTTTTTTTGATAATAGCCTTGCTGACAGGTATACGGTAGTATCTCTTTGTGGTTTTGATTTGTATTTCCTTTATGATTAGTGACGTTGAACATTTTTTCATGTCCTTGTTGGCCATCTGTATGTCTTTTGGAAAAGGTCTATTCAGATCCTCTGCCTATTTATTTTTGCTTTTTTTTTTGCACTTGCCTGGGGAGACAGACAGAGAAGGCAATGGCACCCCACTCCAGTACTCTTGCCTGGAAAATCCCATGGACGGAGGAGCCTGGTTGGCTGCAGTCCATGGGGTCGCGAAGAGTCGGACACGAATGAGCGACTTCCCTTTCACTTTTCACTTTCATGCATTGGAGAAGGAAATGGCAACCCACTCCAGTGTTCTTGCCTGGAGAATCCCAAGGACGGGGGAGCCTGGTGGGCTTCCGACTATGGGGTCGCACAGAGTCGGACACGACTGAAGCGACTTAGCAGTAGCAGCAGGGGAGACAGATCCCCAAAATATCTCTAAGACCAACTTTAAAGAGCTAATGTGCTATGCTTTCTTCTGGGATTTTTATGGTTTCAGGTTTTATTTCAAGTCTTTAATCTATTTTTGAGTTTATTTTTGCATGTGGTATAAGATTGTGATCCAGATTCACTCTTTTGCACGTAGTTCTCTAGTTTTCCCAACATTATTTATTAAAGAGACTGTCTTTGCCCACTATATATTCTTGTTTCCTTTGCTGTGGGTTGATTGACCATATATTCCTGAGTTTGTTTCTGGGCTCTCTGTTCTCTTCCTTTAATCTGTGTGTCTGTTTCTGTGTCATTGCCACTCTGTTTAAACTCCATAACTTTGTAACAGAATTTGGAGTCAGGCAGCATGATATCTCCAGTTTTGTTTTTCTTTCTCAAGAGGGCATTGGCTACTTAAGGACTGCTGTGGTTCCATACAGATTTTCAAATTGTTGTTTCAAGGTCTGTGAAAACTGCTATTGGTATGTGTTTGGGATTACATTGAATTTGTATATTGCTTTACAGAGTATGGACATTTTGACAATATTAATTCTTCCAGTATGTGAGCATGGTATGTCTTCCCATTTATTTGTGTCAACTTTAATTTTTTCATCAATGTCTTATAGTTTTCAGACTACAAGTCTTTCACTTTCTTGATTAAATTTATTCCTAGGTATTTTATTATTTTTGATGCAACAGTAAATGGGATTTTCTTTACTTTCTCTTTCAGATAAGTTATTAGTAAATAGAAATGCAACATATTTCTGTTTATTAATTCGGCACCCTGAAATTTTATTGAGTTCATTCATTTGTTCTAAGTTTTTTGGTGGCATTTTTAGGGTTTCCTATATACAATATCATGCCACTTGCAAATAGTGACAGTTTTAATTCTTCCTTTTCAATTCAGATGCCTTTTACTTCCTGTCTGGTTGCTGTGGCTAGGACTTTTAATAGTGTGGTAAATAAAGGTGACAAGAGTGGGCTTCCTTATCTTATTCTTAACCTTAGAGGTAAAATTTACAGTTTTCATCATTGAGTATGATGTTGATTGTGGATTTGTTATAAATAGCTTTTATTATGTTGAGATGCATTTCCTCTATACTCACTTTGTTGACGTTTTTTATCATAAATGTATGTTGAATTTTGTCAAATGCTTTTTCTGCATCTATTGAGATGATCGTATGATTTTTCCCTTCCTTTCATTATGTTATCAGGGGTCTCCAACTTCCGGGATCTAATGCCTGATGATCTGAAGTGGAGCTGATATAACAGTGCTAGAAATACAGTACACAATAAGTGCAACGTGCTTGAATCATTCTCAAACCAACCCTCCGACCCTGGAAAACTGTCTTCCATAAAGCTGGTCACTGGTGCCAAAAACGCTGGGGACCACCGTGGTACACATCACAGTGACTGCTTTGTGTGTGTTGAACCATTCTTATGTCCCTGGAATAAATCCCACTTGATCATTTTGTATGATCCTTTTAATGTACTGTTGAATTTGGTATCATATTTTGTTGAGGGTTTTTGCATCTATATTCATCAGGGATATTGACCTGCAATTTTGTTTTTAGTGTCTTTACCTCATTTTGGTATCAATGTTCTGTGGGCCTTGTACAATGAGATTAGAAGCTTACTTCTAGTTTTTTAAAATAGTTTGAGAAGGATAGGTATGAAGTCTTCTTTAAATGTTTGGTAAAATTTACCTGGGAAGCTACGGGGTCATGTACTTCTATTTGTTGGGAGTTTTTTGATTATTGATTCAATATCATTACTGGCAATTGATTTATTCAAATATTCTATTTTTTTTGGTCTGATTCAGTCTGGAAGCTGATATGTTTCTATGAATTATGTTTCTTCTAAGTTATATAATTCTTTGACATATAATTATCTGTAGTAGTATCATAAGATATTTTGTATCTGTAGTATTGCATGTAATTTCTCCATATATCTATGATTTTGTTTGAGCCCTTTCTCTTTTTTATTGATGAGTTTGTGTCAGTTTTGTTTGCTTTTTCAAAGCACCAGCTCTTAGTTTCACTGATCTTTTCTGTTAATTTATTAGTCTCAATTTCATTTATCTCTACTATTGTCTTAATTATTTGTTTCCTACTACTAACTCTGGGATTTATTTGTCCTTCTTTTTCTAGTTTCTTTAAGTATAATATTAGGTTGCTTATTTTTTTTCTTGATATAGGCCCATATTGCTATAAACTTTCTTCTTATAACTCCTTTTGCTGTGTCTTATCTATTTTGGAATGTGGTATTTCCATTTTCATTTGTCTCAAGGTATTTTTTATTTCTTCTTTGATTTCTTTGACACATTGGTTCTTTAGTAGCATGCCATTTACTCTTCATGTGTTTGTGCTTTTCAGTTTTTTTCTGTGATTTCTAGTTTCACACCGAAGTGGCTAAAAAAAGACACTTGATATGATTTCAATATTTTTACATTTATTGAGACTTCTTTTGTGACCTGACCTGGAGAATGTCCCATATGCACTTGAAAAGAGTATATTCTGTTTGGTGATTAAATGCTCTGTATATACCTAAGTCAATCTCACCTAATATATCACTTAAGGCCAGTGTTATTTATTTTCTGTCTAGATAATTATCCATTGCTGCAAGTTTAACCAGCCCCAGATGCAACAGTTTTGGGTGTGCTGGTGGGAAAGGTTGGTTCCTTGGGGTAGGAACCACTTGGGTGGGGTGTGGACACCAGTTCAGGCCAAGGTCACCCACCTAGTGTGGCAGGACAGGCCATTTTGGAGGGGCACCGCTAGGGGTGGGCACGTTGGGTAGGGCAGGTAAATGCCTGGCAGGAGGAGCAGTGCTAGCAAGTAGATGGTGAATATCAGAAATGGTGCTCACCAGTGCCAGGCCAGTTGGATAGAGGGAGAGTTAAAATAATGGTCCCTGCCAGTGCTTGAGTCTCCAAAGACAGTTCCAATCCCTGCCCCTTCAGTGTTCATCCTAAATCAAATCAGTGCATCTCCTTGTATGACCAGACACTTTCCAAATTGCTGCCTCTGCCCTGGTACTCAGAGTGAGTCAGTTTGTGTGGAAGCCCTTTAGGAGCAGAGTCCAAGTTTCCCGCAGTCCTCTGGCTCTCCTGGATGTAAGCCCCACTGGGATCTAAAGCCAGATGTTATAGGGATTGGTCTTTCTAGTGCAGGCGCCCAGGACTGAGGTGCTCCCTGTGGGGCTCAAACCCTTCACTCCTTAGGAAGGACCTCAACATTTGTGATCTCTCTTCTTGCTTCAGATCAGATCAGATCAGATCAGTCGCTCAGTCGTGTCCGACTCTTTGCGACCCCATGAATCGCAGCACGCCAGGCCTCCCTGTCCATCACCAACTCCTGGAGTTCACTCAGACTCATGTCCATCGAGTCAGTGATGCCATCCAGCCATCTCATCCTCTGTCATCCCCTTCTCCTCTTGCCCCCAGTCCCTCCCAGCATCAGAGTCTTTTCCAATGAGTCAACTCTTCGCATGAGGTGGTCAAAGTACTGGAGTTTCAGCTTTAGCATCATTCCTTCCAAAGAAATCCCAGGGCTGATCTCCTTCAGAATGGACTGGTTGGATCTCCTTGCAGTCCAAGGGACTCTCAAGAGTCTTCTCTAACACCACAGTTCAAAAGCATCAATTCTTCGGCGCTCAGCCTTCTTCACAGTCCAACTCTCACATCCATACATGACCACAGGTAAAACCATAGCCTTGACTAGTCGAAACTTTGTTGGCAAAGTAATGTCTCTGCTTTTGAATATGCTATCTAGGTTGGCCATAACTTTCCTTCCAAGGAGTAAGCATCTTTTAATTTCATGGCTGCAGTCACCATCTGCAATGATTTTGGAGCCCAGAAAAATAAAGTCTGACACTGTTTCCACTGTTTCCCCATCTATTTCCCATAAAGTGATAGGACCAGATGCCATGATCTTCGTTTTCTGAATGTTGAGCTTTAAGCTAACTTTTTCACTCTCCACTTTCACCTTCATCAAGAGGCTTTTGAGTTCCTCTTCACTTTCTGCCATAAGGGTGGTGTCATCTGCATATCTGAGGTTATTGAGATTTCTCCCGGCAATCTTGATTCCAGCTTGTGTTTCTTCCAGTCCAGCGTTTCTCATGATGTACTCTGCGTATAAGTTAAATAAACAGGGTGCTTGGGGGTCACTATACCAAGAGTGTGGATCCTGACTGCATCTCTGCACCTCTTGCCTGCTGTGAGGCATCTTCCCTTGTACATCCTTAGTTGTAGAACAGCTATTCTGCTAGTCTCGTTGTTCTCAGATAGAGTTGTTCAATGTGTAGTTGTAATTTTGGTGTGTCTGTGGGAGGAGATGAGCTCAGGATCTTCCTATCCCCGTCATTTTGATCCCTCTCCAAGATTCTATTGAGAGGTGCTTCAACTATGATAAAAACTTTGGCTTCTATTCCTTGTGCAGTTAGGAAGAAGCTGTCAGTAATATGGATTGTTCCAATTCAGATTCTGCTGGTTTCAAGTAATAGTAATTCATAGGAACTAGCTCAAGGAAAGATGAGGCAAAAGAGGTGTCTTTTGCAGCTCTGTTAATGATCTTGAATACAACTGGTTAAAGTGGTCTTGAATAATTTAATTTCCAAACTCTAGTTATAACTAATTATTTAGATAAACATTATGTTCCTTTCAAAATCCTGTATCACCATTTGGGCATTTGGGACAATTCAATAAGAGGAGGAATACCTAAAATCTGATTTAGTAACTAGAATATGCCTTTACAAAAATGAGGATGAGAAGTCAATGTTAAAAGAATATAGGTAATTTTTCTTTTGTTCGTGAAAGATATCACTCCCAACAAGTGGGTAGCAGTAGCTATTATTCTGTTACAGAGAGTGGTTCTAGGAATCGAAGTATCTGTTTAGTGATTCATTAAACCCTTTACAAGAATACTTCAGAGATTTGTTTTTTAATGCTCTCATCAAAGCAGAGAAATTGGGAACACAGTTTGTGTAACACAGAACCACCTATTGTTAAGGGTTCTTGGAAAACTGAGGGTAAGTGTAATCACTGAGGTAATCAACATAGGTGTTGCTTACTTTAATTGTTTGCTTGTTTGTTTGAGTCATCCCTTAGGATTCCAGCATAGGAAGAAATATTGTATAGTAATATATGTTATGTTGTATATATTACATATATACAATATATGTATATGTAAATATATATTGTATAATAAAACTAGGTTCAAAGTTCCACAGCCTCTTATCTATGGGACCTTGATGTGATGACTATTAATCTCTTCACTGTAACTCCTGGGAAGTTAAGCTTATCTTTCCTATTGTCATGACATTTTGGCTGAGGTCCAGTAGCTGGGACACAAAAAATATGAAATGCTTATGCATATTAAAAAATAAAGCCCAGAGTATATATTTAGAATTTGCTAAGGAATGATTTTTTAAAATTAGTAGTTCATCTGCATTTTCCAAGTCTCTTGTAAACGTGTTAGCATACTTCCATAATTGAAAAAAAAATTTAAAAAAAATTAGTAGTTCATCATCTGCTTTAAATATATATAACAGAATATGCAAGATAAATAGAATTTCTTTGAAAAAAGGGGAGCAGAAGAGTAGTTTTCTCCCCACCTCAAGCCCACTGCTTGTAGAAAAAACTATGTTTCCAAGAGGGAGATTAAGCCCTCACCCCACCTAGACGCAGTGGGGACGGGGCCCAGCGTCACAGGGATACGAGTGCCGGATGTGGGGAGAGTCTCCGTCCAGTATGCCTGTCTCCTCCTGGTGTTCTTGGTGACACTCTCCTGACTGTCGAACGTCGCGGTTCCCTTTCAGTGATCACCATTCCCCTGCTTCATTTTTCTCTGTAGCATTCATCATTGTCTAATATATTCCATAACTTATTAGTTCTTTAGTTAATTGTCTGTCTCACTACTCAAGAATGCAAATTCCCTGCAGACAGGGGCCCTTATTTCTTTCACTGCTCTCATCTGAGTACTTTGAACAGTGCCTGGCAAGTGGGAGGGGCTCCATATATTCTTAAGGTGAATTAAATTGTGAGGACCTCCGGGAATCCCTCAGAGTTTGGGTAATGAAGGGAGCCTCTCTCAAGGGGACAAGCCAGTATGAGAGGCTCTGAGGATGGGCGGTGCATAGGGCAGTCAGGACAGGCATGTAGGCTGTGTGTGTGCAGAAGGCAGTAACTGGCTTGGGTGGTCACAGAAGGTGTCCCACCAGGAGGACAGCCTCTGGAGTGAGAGTGCAGTCAGAGGGGCCTAGGAGTGGTCAGTGACCAGGAAAAGGGACATCATAGTACCAGGCTGGATTATAACTACATTTTCCTGTGAGACCTCCTTCTCCTCCTCTGGCTCCAGCTGAGGAAAGGGAGCTGGTTAATGACCATGAAAGAGGGTGGAAGAGAAGGTGAGGACACTGACCTCACCACTACCTTCCCACTGTGGGTTCCAAGCTTGAGTCCAGTGCAAGGTCAGAGTGGGGAATTTAAATCTATTGAGGGAACTATATTCCATATCCTATGATAAACCACAATGGGAAAGAATATGAAAAAAAGATATATATATATGTATATCTATCACTTTGCTGTACAGTAGAAATTAATACAACATTGCAAATCAGCTAACCTTCAATAAAATTATTTTAAAAGAATATCATAACTCTATTGAGAAAACAATAGTTTGATCTTAGAAAACAAGGAATTTGTTGAAAGCCTCCTTTACATGAGACTCATTCTGTGTGAGGGTAACAAGAGAAGATGACGAATCCACTTGAGATTGTGTTGAAGCTTAATTCTAATGGGCAGGTTTAAAGGACAATGATGAGGGGAAATTTTTTTCTTTCTATTTGTACCCTGTTGAGTCAGCCCTTCCATTGAGCCTGGCACGTGTAAAATCAGTGAGGTGGGTGTACCTGGCCCAGCACACTGCCAGGCATGTAGGAGACCCTCAGTACGTGTTTATAGTTAGTGTAATGTCCTTCCATGCAAGAGACATCCTCACTTAAGCTTCCAGCTTCAGCCTCATTTCCCTACTCAGTGTGTCTTTTTTTCTGTACTTACTTGTCTTTTCCATGGAAATTTCTCTGGGTCTCCATTAATTCACCCCAGGTAGAAACTATAGATTTATCTTCATCTGTAGTCTCACAATTCCTAGTGATGATAATGATGATTTTTAAGATAGCTACAACTACTGAGAACTTATTAAAATACCAGGCACCCTTCCAAACACTTTGCATTCATTATTTTGTGTAATCCTCCTCACAACCCTAAGAGGTCATTAGAGACTGTGAAAATGAGGCTTTTCAGAGTCTCTAAATCATTCAGCTGGTGTCAGATGTGGTATTTGAACACAGCACTAAACAACAAGCAAAGGAAATTAGCCAGGGCTGCCCTGCTTCCTGCCAGGTGACCCTAAACCCTATTGGAACAGGTGTTCATCCCAGACTGCACACCTCATCCAGAGAGTCTTTCTCTGTTGTGAGACCAGGAGGGCTAATTCAGTCCCCAGCACTGTGTTCCTTGCACAGAAAGTCTGTTTTGTAATCACATCACACGTCTGCAGGATGAAAAGCAGCTTTCCTGGTTCAGCAGGTAAAATCAATGCTTCCAATAAAAATCTTGAGCCTCAATTATTGAATGCAATGGTCCAAACACAAATGCTGGTTGTCCAGGCAAAGATATTACCAAGAGTCCCTTTGTCTGTTTCTGCTGCTGCTGCTAAGTCACTTTAGTCGTGTCCGACTCTGTACAACACTTCAGTCGTGTCCGACTCTGTGCAACCCCATAGATGGCAGCCCACGAGGCTCCTCCATCCCTGGGATTCTCCAGGCAAGAACACTGGAGTGGGTTGCCATTTCCTTCTCCAATGCATGAAAGTGAAAAGTGAAAGTGAAGTCACTGAGTCGTGTCTGACCCTCAGCGACCCCACGGACTGCAGCCTTCCAGGCTCCTCTGTCCACAGGATTTTCCAGGCAAGAGTACTGGAGTGGGTTGCCATCACCTTCTAATTAAGCATATTTCCAGACCCTCTGCCCTATTCATCCCACTTGGACGTGTGTTTATATAATGAATCAGCAGGTACCATTCAGTTGCTTTTGTTTAGTTAATTTCTCCACTATCTTATGTTCCCAGAGGCAGACCAGAACCCTGAGACTGATGGCCACCAGGTTGGTAACTCCCAGAAGTGCAGATTATGTGATTTAGCTGTTGGTAAATGCAGGGCTTGCTAGAACTCTTAACACACCTTAGATATGGTATTGTACATATCTCTCTATTGAAACTCTTACTAAGGCATCTTCCCAGTTAGTGCCATCTGATTTAATGAGGGGCTAGTCAAGAGTGTAATCTCACCCAGAGAATGAAAAAGTACTTCTGGAGAACTATTTTCATGGCTTTTACTGGAGTGGTAGCACTTTCTTGCTTAGAGTGCTGCATTCTACCCAGCTGATAAAAAGATTCTGTTTTGATTTTCCAGTTGTGGATATGTGGAATTTTATTTGCTCTTCATTTGCAAGTGATTCCCTGGAACACAGGTGCAGTAGTACATGCAATAGGCATATCCTCAGGAAGAATATGAATAACAATTCAGATTTTTATCTGCTTATTGTTTGTGGATCTGCTCACATTGTCAGGAAGATTCTGGACCACAGTCTGATTTGGATCTGCCAGTATATGGGACCATATTTTTCAAATTCTTCCTCTGGCCCGGAGCATGGAGATTAGACTGGGTTTCATAAACTACTGCTACTTATCCCTCCCTGCCTGAAACCAGGATACTCATCAGGCAGCAGAAGAGGCCTGGCAATAGATATCCATAGTTTTGGCTGCAAAATGGGGATGGGATGATGTAGCCTTTGCTTTGCTTTGGCTTTTGTGCAGACTGCCATGGTGATTAGGAAGAGAAAACTACTAATCCTCTGGAAATGACCCATGCTACGTTTTCCTATAAACACCCAAGTGATCATGTTCTGAACACGAGTACATTTCAGGGAAAATACAGGGAATTATTCTCTGGCTTTCGACAAACATCCCATCTTAATCCCTTTGAAAATTCCTCTTGGATCTACTCTTCTGAATATTTCATGGTTGTACATATTCCTTTAATTTATACTGCCTTTCTGGCATCATTAGTAATGCATTTGTGATATTTATTGCCTTATGTATCTTGGTTAATGATATCAGGGGCAGACTCAAGGCCTGCTGGAAGGCTGTATTCAATTTGGCTAATGATGAGAGCTACTCCGTGCTGAGACGCCAACCCCGTGAGACACAGAGCTAGGCAATATAGTGTGTTACATCTGTTGCTTATCACAATCAGGCCAAATGTATACGATCATCCACAGTTGTAGAAGAAGGAACTGTGACTCAGATCATGCAAATTCTTTAGCACAGTCATCCATTGGCAAACTGGCAAAGCCAGAATTCCAGCCCACGTGTGTCCTTCTAAGTCTTACCATGGAGTTGTGTGTGTGCGCATGCTCAGTCATGCCCAACTCTTTGCAACCCCATGGACTGTAGCCCACCAGACTCCTCTGTCCATGAAAATTTCCAGGCAAGAATACTAGAGCAGGTTGCCATTTCCTACTCCAGGGAAACCATGGAATTGACACCTGTCAAACTCCAGAAAGATTTCTGAATCTCTGAGCCTCAATTTTTCCATCTGTACAAATGGGGAAAGAAGACTTGTGCTGTTTATTTTCCTGGGTAAACACAGAAAGCAATTGAAATGAGGAATCACTTTCTAATTTCATGGTACTATAGACTGGGAGGTATTACTAGAATGGAAGTATCAAAGGCATACATAATCTCCAGGCAGGATAGATTCCAGAATCTTTATAACCACCCAAAGCAGATACCACCAACAGGATAACTAAACATTATATCTCCTTCTGCAGAGAGTGCTTATACCCTGGCTGAAATGAAATGTTTTTCTTGCATAGCGTAGGAATTAAACATTTTAGAGTTAATGTTGCTGACTCTGTTGGTGACCTTCTAACTGATTTTCTCCAGGGGTCTTCCTTCCTACATATACAGACAGAGGTCTTTCAGTATTCTACTTGTGCAAATAAACCAATTTCTCCTTTAATTTTTGTAACAAAAGGTAAGATTAATTGAAAATATTATCCATGTCTGCAACACAGGTTAGGGACACTTTAACACACCCTCCTCCCCAAGCCAAAAAAAATAATGTCAAAGCAGCTGGTGATTTTCAGACTATTATCATTCAGAAGAGCACGGTTTCTGCCCATCCCCCACTCCATCAGCATCCATAAAACATGAGCGGCTGCATAATTCTCTCCTTAACTCCCTCACTTCTCTAATCATATTTCCCTTTAACACATTCATCAGGATACTCCGCAGAGCTCTGGGTATCTCTGTGGCCTTTGATTTGCACATTAAACTTTCCAGCTTTTGCATTTTTGAAATAAGTGGTAATGCTAGCAGGGAGGATGAAGGAGGAAGAGCAGGCATGGTTTCAGCATACACCCCTCACTAGATTTCCGTGGCGTGTGCTGCTGTCTGAAGCCCCTTCGAACTGATAACAGTAAACAGCCTCAATGAGAACCTACCATAGGCGTGAGAGATGGCGTGTTTGAGAACAGCTTACTGCCTGGACTTCCCTGGTGGCGCAGATGGTGAAGAGTCTGCCTGCAGTGCAGGGGACTCAGGATCCATCCCTGGGTCTGGAATATCCCCTAGAGAAGGGAATGGCAACCCACTCTGGTATTCTTGCCTGGAGAATTCCACGGACAGAGAAGCTGGCAGACTACAGTCCATGGGGTCGACTGAGTGACTAACACTGCTGCCTGGGAGAGAACAGGTGCCTTCCTGGACCCACTTTCTCCCTCTACTCGTCTTGTTACTTTTAGTCTGTGTTGGCCTTGGGGTGTTGCCCTCACGTGGCTTATCAAGAAACAACTAATGCAGCAAAGGAAATGGATCATGAAAAAGGAAGATGTAATTTTAATGAAGGAGATATTTTAGAATAATATATTTTTTAAAATTAGACCTATCAATTTTAAAAATTAAGATGAAGTGGACAATTTCCTAAAAGAAATGAACTACCAACTAAGTCAGACAAAATAGACAACCTGGTAGACCGATAAATATTAGGAAAATTTATGTGGAGGGTGACTCCAAAGCTCATCTCCAACATTTGTAGTGTTAGTTGCTCAATCGTGTCTGATGCTTTGTGATCCCACGAATTGTAGCCCACCAGGCACCTCTGTCTATGGAATTCTCCAGGCAAGAATGCTGGAGTAGGTAGCCATGTCCTTCTCCAGGGGATCTTCCCAACCCAGAGATCAAACCTGGGTCTCCTGCATTGCAGGTGGATTCTTTACTATCTGAGGCAGTGCCCTGTTCAAAGAGCTTGGGCGCAAAAAGACATCCATAGTGTGGTCCCTGTACCACAGGGAACTGACGTCACAGGAGACAGTAGATGGTACACATGTCCTGACATGAAAGGTGAGCCATTGCCTGAAACCATCTCCATGTAAACCTGCGAGTATCAGCATCGATAATAACAGTAAAATGTTACTGCTAAAACATAATAGCAGTAAAATGACTGTTACGATCATAGTATCAATTATCAGTATCAGCTATTGAGCACTTGGCCATGATTTGGGCACTTTGCATACATTATTTTGTTTCATTTATTACACATATTAAGCCTATGAAAAAGACAATTTTATAGATGGAGAACTGGTGCTATGAAGGGATTTACCTCAGATCTTCATGCTCATGGTTAGAAGATCTGCATCTGGACCCAGACTTGACCTCAACTTGGAGTTTGGGACTGGATGATCGGATTTAGGAGCTGTGTTCCTTCTCTTCAGGACCCAAGAAGGCAGAGTAGAGTACACCATAAAAGCTCTGATTTGGGACAGCTGACAGAAAGTGCATTTAATCAGTTTTCGTGACTGAGAAATTTTTCTCTTGATTCCACTGAGGATTGTGATGAATCACATTGCTCTTATACCTGGAAATACTATCATTTCAATGTGATTACAGTGACATTTTGCACACGGCACTGGGTAAAACTGTGCTTTTGTTCTCCCTCCAGTGTCAATTAATATAGACGTAATTGCTTTCCTCCAGGTTTCTGTTACTAGGCTCTTAGAATGCCTCATCACCTGGAGTATGCAAACCTTAAAGCTTGAGATAGCACCTATCTGTTTTGACTGAATGATAACTGTTTCATTATTTCATTACTACTGTGTGTCCCAGAAATACAGGGGCTGTATTTCAGTGCCTGCCACCAGGCCCGGAATACAGTAGGTGCACAATAAATGTGCAATGAGGCATACAGTAGGTGTACAGCAAATGTGGAATGAAAGTATACAGTGCCTCATATGATGCTGAGCTCAATGAATACAACTGACATGTTTGCTCAGAGTGAGACTGAAGTCCTAAAACAAAAGGGCTGTCTCGGTCCCTATCACCTCATTTGATTTCTCCAAAGACAGAGTCACCTAAGAGAGTGCAAGTAAGTCCCAGCATTGTGGTTGAAGGTGTGGGGAAATTGCCTGGGGAGGAGTCCTGATAAGAAATGAAGTTCAGTGTTGCCCTTGAAGACAAAGGAGAGCAAGGAGAGAGTGTTGATTGTTTTTTAGTATTTTGTAGCATTTTTTTTTATGGGTTAGCCTCCACGAGATTGTGAACTCCTTAAAGATGGGGATCATGCAGCAAGTGCAGTGCATTGCCTTAAGGGTGTACTAAGTAAATGTTTGTTCAAAGGACATGAGAATATCCACCCAATATTTTCTGAGCACTCACTCTGGACTGGCCTGGTGTCTGCCGTGGCCACTGCCACCAGGAAGTCATTGCCCACAAAGGAGCTAATTGGTACTATGTATTAGAACTGATTGCAAATATTGATGGAACAGTTTTTAGATGGAGCAGAGATTGGGACCAAATGTTTTTAAATTAAGTATGGTTAGGAAGTTTTGGAAAGTAAGTCAAATAAAGATGCTAAGATGACACACCTCCTACGACTTGGAATGCAAAGTCTAGCATGGTCTTGAGTCTTTGCCCTCCTCCCCTTCTCCTGTCTGCTTGTCTTCCTTTTTTTCCCTCCAGGACCATCACAGAGCCTAATGGGTTGTTAAACATTTGAATTTCTTGGAAAAAGAATCTCAGCATTTTTAAATGTCTTTTTTGTTGTTGTTGTTCAAAGAACATGACAGAATTGCAAATGAGCCTATAGAAGCAAGAAAATGAGATGCAAGAATGAAATAGGAGAAAAGAATGGAAGGCGCCAGAACAAAGAGTTAGAGATCTTGTCTTCAGCAGAAGGGCCACTAACAAAACTGAAAGGAAACAAGCGTGAAAGACCGTTTTCTGTGGTCCTGAATCCCTTACAAAGTGTTTTTTCTTTTCCACTCTGTAGAGTACTCTTCCTCTGTAGACGCTCTGTGCATATACACACAGGCACATCACCCTAACCCGGGCCAGATGAAAACCTTTAAAGACTCTGAGTACAACAAAGATGGCTGTGCATAGCCATGGGATACAGAAATTAAAAATAGTATGAAGTGACAGAACAGTTTTTAAGTGTAATTTTTCAGAATTTCACTAAATGCATATGTAAGTCAACATTAAAATATTTTTCTATTCTTTTGTCTTCTATTTTTGGAACTCCTGCCTTTCTGAGACCCTAAGCACATGTTCAATTTGCCAGTTGAGTATTCCTTTTGTTTTCTCTTCTCTGTTCTCCACTCTACTTTCCTACTTTACTTAAAACAAGGCATCCATGCAAATCACCCCCATTCCTTTATTTACTGATGGGTTCCTCTCATTTCTCTAGCCCACATTTTATTTCCCTCTATTGCAAAAGACAGATGAATCTGGTGCCCTGTGAGTTAGGTTGTTGTTTTATTTGAAAGGTATGTTTTATGCCTTCTATCTATAAGCCTTCTCAACTACAAAAATAAATCTCTTTCAGAGTTTTTTATTTCTTGGAGAATCCTTGGAGCACACATAGAATCAATTTCCTCTTCTTGAGTTCATGTGCATGCATGTGATTGAAACAGATGTAATTTTAGATAAAGACCATCTAATAAAGTTCTGTACCATTAGGATATTCATGTGAAAGGAAGTTAATAGGGAGCTGGAGAAGATCAAAGAGCCTTCAGACTGCTATAGGAGTATGACCCTTAGCGAAGGAGAGAAGAAGAGGAGGTGGGATACAAGTGTCTTAAATGGCTCTGCAGTTTAAGGAGAGAGTGACAGAGTCATGGGGGTATCTTCCAGCCAGCGCTGGCAAACAAAGACAACTCCCTGTCCTGCAGGCTGGAGCCTGCCTTAGTATCATCCCCACCTTCAGTCTTTCGTAAATGCCACAGTGAGTTTCTTTTTTCTATTTTAATTAATTATTTTAATTGGAGGCTAATTACTTTACAATATTGTGGTGGTTTTTGCCATACATTGACAATGAGTTTCAAAGTGAAGCATCCAGAGTGCTCAGAGACCACACTTCCTGGGCATTAGACATACTTGCTTGACTTCCACAATCTTCCCTTGTCCCTCAAAGTTGTGCTTCTCCATACAGGCTCAGGGAGCAACTGCTCCATGATTTTATGGGCCTTTCTTCCCAAGGGAATCTCAGGAGGTGGTTAGCAGGATGAACTATAGACCCCATGGCTGCTATGTACCTTGGGGCTACAGTTCTTCCTCATCCTCTCCCTTACCTACTTACTGCTCATTCTAAACTCCCGTCATCCTGATCTATAGTCCCAGCAGTTGATTGTGGTTTATCTGGTGGTATGATCCAAATCATTATACCCAAACCATTTGAAAACTTGATAGTCACATCCTTCTTGTCTGGGGACATTGCACACCTTGGTCCACAGTTACCAGGCAACACCAGGAGACACCCACATAGATTACTTAGGTTTCTTATGTATCCTCTCAGCATCCTTTCTGTAAAAGCAAACTTCCTTCCTCCTGCTGATCCGTATCTATTACTCCTGTCAGTATGGTGACTCTTCTTCATGTCCTCGTTCCTGAGCACAAAAGTACCCTGTGACAGCCAGAATCTGTAGTTCACTGGACCCTTCACTCCTTTCTAGAGTGCGCCTCTTATAGGACTTCTCCTCCAACCCTGAGAACCCCTTGTGGCCATTGTGGAGACATATGTGGGGCCACTTCTGCTTTCATCCTTTGGTCCTGAACCTACGTGTCCTTCCTGTTTTTTTAATAAATGTTCTATATCCTGAGGGCTTCCAAGGTGGTGCTAGTGGTAAAGAACCTGCCTGCTAATGCAGGAGACAAAAGATATTTGGGTTTGACCCCTGGATCAGGAAGATCCCCTGGAGGAGGGCATCACAAACTACACCAGTATTCTTGCCTGGAAAATCCCACGGACAGAGGAGCCTGGTGGGCTACAGTCCATAGGGTTGCAAAGAGTCAGACATGACTGAAGTGACTTAGCATGCACACACATACTGTATCTTGAAGGACATTCCCCATCCTCACAGAATATTTCCTCTGAGCTGGCATTTCAGTTGTACCTCCTAAAAATCTGCCCCACTGATTTTTGGTGGTATGTGTTCAGTGGATATGGTGTGTTGGTGGTATATGATGTGTTCAGTGGATCTGAGGGTCATGAGTCCATTCCTGTGTCTTCTTCCATGTAAAATGTGTGCCTTGGTCAAATGCTATGCTATTGAGGATTTTATTTCCTAAGCCCAGGACAGTGATTCTGGCTGAGGCTGTGTGAGCATGAAAGGCAAACCCAGACCTAGGAAAGATCTCTGTCCCTGTGATGATGAATCACTGAACTTTCCGTCTTTCATACAGGTGATGAGGGACTCTCTAGTACCATGGAAGCCATCTGGTTCTCACTTTGGCTATTAATGGCTTATTAACAGCTCTCCAACTCTCATTATCTTTATTTAGGTTACTGACACAATTTAGCAACAATCAGCCAACCTCTCTATCTTTGAGAGCATTTTTCTCTCCATATTTCAAATGCCTGCACCATCATACCTGCCCCAGCACTTCCCTCCACTGGGAAATGTTCCCAGCTCAACACAGGTGAAATATTTAGCAATTGTATGATCCTTGTCCCAAGATATATCCATGCCCCACCTACCATTCAGGACAGCACCCTCTTGACCTGCTGGGTGGAAAGCGAGTAGGACCAAATCCCATTTTAACTCTCGGTGCTATGTGAGTTAGTGTGGGCCCTCTGAGAACCAGATGCCAAGATGGGATTGAACATGCAAGAATGTTCTTAAGGGAAAGAGCGAGAAAAATGAAGGGAGGAGTCAGGACTGGGAGAGCCCTCAGAACCTTGTTCAAAATGTATCTGGATGTAGGTAAAAGAGACTTCATTCAACAGGAAGAGGTGCCAATCACCAGATCTTTAAGGACTTGTCTTTTGCAGGGAAAAGAAAACAAGGCTAGAAAGATGGAGTGTGGAGAGCGGGATGAGTGAGGGTTTGCTGGAATCATTGACAGGGGACGTTCCTTTCTGAGGTGAGTAGATTCTTAGGAGGGGCAGTTAAGGAGAAGTTGTTCTGTTTTCCAATGCTCAGTTAGTTAACGTTAGTCGCTCAGTCATGTTCGACTCTTTATGACCCCCACGGACTGTAGCCCACCAGGCTCCTCTGTCCATGGGATTTCCCAAACAAGAATACTGGAGTGAGTAGCCATTCCATTCTCCAGGGAATCTTCCTGACCCAAGAATTGAGCCCAGGTCTCCTGCATTGCAGTCAGATTCTTTACCGTCTGAGCCACCAGCATTTGTTCAGGTGGGCCAAATTTCAGGATCCTATGGGAAGGAAAAATGCTTCATAAAAGTTGGGTCAAATTAAGGTAGCAGGCATGACATTCAGATTGGTTAGTAAGGATAAACTGTTCGGCTAACCGTATATGAAACAAGATCTGAGAAGTCTGTGTCTGGTCTTGTCATCGGTAAACAAGGCGGTCACCCATAAGTCTTGTCTAAGTTATGTTGTTGTTCAGTTGCTCAGTCACGTCCGACTCTTTGTGACCCCATGCCATGCAAGGCTTCCCTGTCCTTCACCATTTCCTGGAGTTTGCTCAGACTCATGTCTATTGAGTCAGTGATGCCATCCAACCATCTCATCCTCTGTCATCCCATTCTCCTCCTGCCTTCTATAGGGGAAGGGTGACTCTCTGCAGTAAGCTCTTTCACAGAACACTAAAGGGTAGGGAGTAGATTTCTTAACTGTTGCTGGTTTCTAGGAGCACCGGGCTCAGGTGAGATTCAGCATTGTCACTGTGATGCAAGTCTGACCCTGGAGAGGGGGAGAGGGTTGGGGGGAAGCATCCTAGATTGCATGCGGACTAAGGCAGTTTCAGCAAAGCAATCAGGGAGTCCTTGAGTCAAAACTAGCCCACAGTGGAGTTTCTCTGCATTTTCCAGGAATGGGTCTGCCCGTGTATTCCACCCACAAACTCTGATATTGGCAAGGAGGAGCCTGTGGGAGGTTTGACACATGGAGATGGATTTCAGAACATAGCAGCTGGGGTCCTTGATCAATTACACTTCCTGTGGAAGAAGGTCTGCCAGGTACATACTCATGGTTGCAGAGCTGGGATTCTGGATGCTGTTTTATAGTCAGAGATTTACAAGCCTGGCTTTCCGAAGCCTTCATTAGTGATGCCTCTGCCTCAAACTGGTCAAATATCTGTGGAAATTGGAAAGTGTGAGCTCCTGGTGAACAGACACAGACTTCCTTAACACTCATAAAGCTCCTCATCACTTGGAATGATTTGCTATGTGTTCCTGCTTTATCCAAAACAATTGGAGTCACTTAGACAATGTTGGAGAATAATGAATCACTATCAACATAAATACATTACAAATAAATAATGCTTTGCAGCAAAGGTCATTCAACCACTGCTCATAGAACACTTTAAATACCTTACAATTTTATTTGTCAATTATACCTCAATAAAGCTTAAAAAAAATTCCAGGAAGCCCAGCGGGAATCTTGTCCACTGCTCTACTGAAAACTAAACAAAACACAGCTACTACTAAATCTGGCTCTTCACCTACATCTGAAAATAACATTTTTTGGAACACATCATCATCCATTCACATTTAGTTGCTTTTGCATTACAGCAGCAGGACTGAGTGAGTGGCGTAACTACTGTAAGGCCTGCAAAGCCTATAATACTTACTGTCTGGCCCTTCGAAGGAAATATCTGCCTGTCCTTGCTTTAGAGCGAGATCACAAAGAAATAGACCCATCTCATATCCCAACCATGCTTTCTTCTTTTTGAAGTATGTTTACATGTATTATTTGATTCTCGTGATAATTATGAACCGCTTGGCCTAACTTGACACTTTTGCATGAATTTTTAATGTCGTTGTTTGATCGAGTCCCACGTTGCCCTCCAGTTTATCCGGAGCTCTGCCTAAGTCTCAAGGGTTCTTCAGGGAAAAGGTGCTGATGCTTCAGGGAGCTTCATTGTGTAAAGTGCTAGCTGCCAGGTTCTAGGTACACTCCACTGTTTTTTCACTATACTTTTAATCTTCATGTTGGGCCCTTCAAAAGTTTATCCTAAGACAAGATTTGGGTTTAGACAGCTGAATTGAGAGGTAATCTCAGGAAGCACTGGGAGAGAGCGGGAAAGTGAGTCAGAGACAATGACAAAGCTTTTGTGATGAAGAGCAGTTATTACTTGGTAATAGGGACTCAGTCCAGTTCCTTCAGACACTGCCCCAGTATTTCCCTGACATTCCAGTGGTTATGCACTCCAAATGTAGGGGGCATGGGTTGGATCCCCGGTTGGGGAACTAAGATCCTGCATGTCACAAAACGTGGCCTAAGAACTTTTAAAACTTTAAAAATTGAAAAGACTGTCCCACTGAGAATAAAGAGCCTGAGATATTATTTATCCTCTACATTCTGGCCCTTGTCATTTGTGAATGGTCCCTGAGACTTTAATTCCCTTTCTGACTTTTTATAGGTGAAGAAAGCCTTCAGACAGAGAAACACTGGTGCTTGAGGTAGGAAGCCATCAGTCTATACAGGAATGGTCCGTCAAGCTGCCGCTGACATTCAGGGTGAATCCAGAGGAAAGACGCTGCGCTGGCTCTTGACATTACTGCTCAGTTTCTTGAGAATCTAAGTTCCAAGCATCTCCCTATAAATAGAGGAAAATTCATGATGTAGCTTCATATTGCTTGCCTTTTAAAAATAATTTTTATTTTTTCAATTGGCATTCTCCTTGTAGTCAGCTTCTAACTAATTCTAAATCTCTCTCTCTCTCGTCAGAGCCTTAGAATTGTAGCACCATAGAATTTCCAAGCTAAAATGGACTCCCCCAGTTTTATTGTTTTTTTTCATTAGCAGATACAGCTAACGTTAAATTTTACAGCTTCTTTTTTTTTGTCACAGAAACCCCACTTAGAAAGGGAAATTGATTTAAAATTTGGAGAACATGAAAGTAAAACAGTCCACTCTTGAAACAATGGCTGCATTATGTGGTTAGAGATCCTATTGTCTGCCTTGCTCTGGGTATCGAGCTGTAAGTTATGCAAGGGATTTTGCTGATCAGAGGAAAGAGAAGGGCAGAGAGCAGGTATGAAAATATACCTTCCCAGTGATTTTAACATCAGGATCTGGACATTTCTTGACCAATACATATAGAGAGTCCCGGAAACTTCCTCACACTGAAAGAAGGAATTAGATGTCCAGTGATGTGTAATGATGTATTGGGCACGGCTGTCAGAGCTCATGATTTATCTACATTCTGTACTGCAAGGCTGCCCAACTGGTCCCTTTAGCCAGCCCGCACCAACCAGAGTCAGTAGATAGAGGAAAGCACACATTCTTGCAAAGGCAGGGACCCCATTGGCTTGATTTATCTCCCAAAGGAGAAAAGGAGTAATTTAAATGGTGGATTTTCTTGTCTTACATGTGTTCCTATAACATCAGTGAATTTAGGTCCCAAGAGGGTTCCTACAGGGTGCAGGCTCTGAAGATCTGAGGTTCAATTTTGTCTTATTTAAGAAGCCGAGGATCCACTTAGTAGATGAAATCAATAACAAGGGAGGTGCTTTCTGCTCTCAGATTGGAAGGTACTGGGGGACAAGATTCATAGTTCCATTTTCAGGAGACTTTTCTTTTTATGTATGTTGAAAAACTGAGCACATATTTTTTTCCTGGCTGCAGAAATTGGATCCATGTTCCTTTAGGTAAAAGGAAAATTGTTTCTCAGTCTTTTTTCCGGCCTGAATTATCAAATATAGCTCCATGAGCATAGCTTCTGGGTCACCCAGTAACTGAATCACCATTTATAATGAGAAGTTAAATTACTAAGAAGTTACCAGATTCCCTTTTTAAAATTTAATCTGCTTATTTATGTTTTAAAAATTATATGAAGTGTATGGATAGATTACACTTATGTTACTAAGTAATGGTAGATACATGATCAATAGATAGAACTGTGGAAAATTCTGAAAGAGATGGGAATACCAGACCACCTGACCTGCCTCTTGAGAAACTTATTTGCAGGTCAGGAAGCAACAGTTAGAACTGGACATGGAACAACAGACTGGTTCCAAATAGGAAAAGGAGTACATCAAGGCTGTATATTGTCACCCTGCTTATTTAATTTATATTCAGAGTACATCATGAAAAAAGCTGGGCTGGCAGAAGCACAAGCTAGAATCAAGATTGCCAGGAGAAATATCATTAACCTCAGATATGCAGATGACACCACCCTTATGGCAGAAAGTGAAGAGGAACTAAAAAGCCTCTTGATGAAAGTGAAAGAGGAGAGTGAAAAAGTTGGCTTAAAGGTCAACATTCAGAAAATGAAGATCATGGCATCTGGTCCCATCACTTCATGGGAGATAGATGGGGAAACAATGGAAACAGTGGCTGACTTCATTTTTGGGGGCTCCAAAATCACTGCAGATGGTGACTGCAGCCATGAAATTAAAAGACACTTACTCCTTGGAAGGAAAGTTATGACCAACCTAGATAGCATATTAAAAAGCAGAGACATTACTTTGCCAACAAAGGTCCATCTAGTCAAGGCTGTGGTTTTTCCAGTGGTCATGTATGGATGTGAGAGTTGGACTGTGAAGAAGGCTGAGCACTGAAGAATTGATGTTTTTGAACTGTGGTGTTGAAGACTCTTGAGAGTCCCTTGGACTGCAAGGAGATCCAACCAGTCCATTCTAAAGGAGTTCAGCCCTGGGTGTTCTTTGGAAGGAATGATGCTAAAACTGAAACTCCAATACTTTGGCCACGCCATGTGAAGAGTTGACTCATTGGAAAAGACTCTGATGCTGGGAGGGATTGGGGGCAGGAGGAGAAGGGGACGACAGAGGATGAGATGGCTGGATGGCATCACAGACTGGATGGACATGAGTCTGAGTGAACTCCAGGAGTTGGTGATGGACAGGGAGGCCTGGCGTGCTTTGATTCATGGGGTCGCGAAGAGTCAGACCCGACTGAGCGACTGAACTGAACTGAACTGAGGGACACTATTCTGTTCCCAAGTTATTGATGAAGTGAATAACTGAGACATGGAACAATTAAGTAATTTGTGTGAGGTCATGTGACAAACTGGTTGAACAGTTGGGAGGGAAATCAGAGTCTGTACTTTTAACCACTACACCACATGGCCTTTGTCTGTTAGAAACTATAAGGGCAACACGCAAGGCTATACTCCATACCGTCAACATTTATAATCTACCTGTCACCCAATCAGAAAAGAAATTATCTACCTTTATAAATCACTAAAGTCAGACTCAAAATGGCTTCAGCTGGCTTCCTAATCCCCCTTGAGTGGTGGTTGCTGCCTGGCAGGCTGGTGGAGAACTGCTTCCAGTTGTTACAGGAAAGGCCACAGTGGCCAACCCTGCCAATTCCTCACCATAGCCCGTCAGCTCTCTATCTGTAGATTCCAAATGCAGATGGTTTCTTGTGGCCTCTAGTGCTTGGTACTTGGTGGGGGCCAGGCAAGAAGGGAAGGCAGAGAGTGCTTGGCCCTTATTACCCCTAGAAACAGAGGAGAATCGGCAGGGATCTGGTGCAGGTACCCTCAGAGAGGACAACTCTGCAGCCTTCTCCACGTGCCCTCCCCGAGGGTTCAAGCCTGACCTGGCCACCGAGCTAAACTGCTTATGAATGCTGCATGCCTTGGCTGCCTTTGGGTTTCCCAGGTGGCACAGTGGTAAAGAACCTGCTTGCCAATGCAGAAGTTACAGGTTTGATCCCTGGAACAGGAAGATCCCCTGGAGTAGGAAATGGCAACCCCCTTTGGTATTCTTACCTGGAAAATTCCATAGACAGAGGAGCCTAGTGAGTTACAGTCCATGGGGTCACAAAGAGTCAGGCACAAAATACTGGCTGCCTTCACTTCTCTGCCTGGACTGCCGATTTCCTTTCCCACAATGGGATCAACTCCAGATCAATTTCTTGTACTCTTATCTTCTTCTCACTGTTTGTTTTTGGGGGAGAAGATATTCTCCTAACCTAAGACAAATATCATTAGTGGTGCTTGACATGAACACAAAGCAGAGAAGTGGCTGCAGGCCACCAGGTGCCTGCAGTCCTGAATTCGCATCAAGAAGAGAAGTCTTAGGTGCATGGCTGTGCAGCATGATGCTGTTATTTGTAAAATCAGGTGATAATAGCTATGTCACAGGTTTGCCGAAAGATTTACATGACTTTCATACATGGGTTTTCTTGTCAGCAACATCAGATTGTGTTTATAAGTAAAGTTAATAAATCCAGTCGATCCCTCTGTGCAATGACTGAAATCTGTTATCGTTTACTTGCTAAGTTGTGTCCAGCTCTTCACAATTTCAAGCCTGCAACACTGCCAGGCTTTCCTATCCCGAAATTTGCTCAAACTCATGTCCATTGAGTCAGCAATGCCATCCAACCAACTCATCCTCTGTTGCCCCCTTCTCCTCCAGCAGGAAGTTGATCCTTCTCAAAAAATGGTCAACAGGCCCAGTCAATCTTGGTGGCTCTAAGTCCTCAGGCCTCCAGGGAAAATTATTGCCATCGTGAGATGGTTAGAACAAACGAAGATGGATTAAGTTATAGCGTGTGTTCCAAGTCATCCTAGATGAGAAAATATTAATGATTTTCCAAACGTGAAGGATATAGGCAGCTTATTATTGGCAAAGTATCAATATTTAAGTCTCTTGATCAGTCCAGTGACAGAGGGGAAGCAACATAAAAAAGTGCTAAGGGATCCTAGGAGGTGGGGAGACTGGAAAAAGAGGAGAGACAGAGATTAAGATCTGGCTATCGAGGCTCACTGAGCCTCAGTTTGACCATCTGTAAAACTGAGATAGCATGTGACTCCTAAGGTTGTAGCAAGGAATAAATGTTAATGCAGTTCCAGACACATGGTATTCACTCCATGCATGTAAGTTGTATTATTGACATTATTAATATTGGGCTTTTTCCATATTTTTCATGGGGCTCTCAAATCAAGAATACTGAAGTGATTTGCCTCTCCCTCTCCAGTGGACCAAGTTTTGCCAGAACACACTGGAAAAGATGCTGATGCTGAGAAAGACTGAGGGTATGAGGAGAAAGAGGTGACAGAGGATGAGATGGTTGGATGGCATCATCATAATGGACATGAATTTGAGCAAACTCCAGGAGATAGTGAAGGACAGGGAAGTCTGGTGTGCTGCAGTCCATGGGGTCACAAAGAGTTGGACATGACTGAGCGACTGAACACAACTATTTAGCTAAACCTACATAAACTAGCCTTCTATCATCCATAGGTTGTACTTTAGTTTGCATAAATACATCAGTTTATTTGCATGGACAACTGGAGTCTCATGCTCAGGAGCTCACCAACTGCGTCTCACTGCTCTGAAGTTTCCTTAGTTATGGCTGCAAGATTTACTCCCTAGTGATCCAGTGTGTTTTCTCCAACAAAGGACTCTTGTGAGAAGTTTATCCATTCCTACTGCTCCTGCAGGATGACATTGTTTGGAGAGGAGGATGTTTTCAAGGGGATGGCAGTACCAATTCATCCTCCAGGCCTCTGGAAATCAATTAAATTGGTCTTCTTTGTAGAATCTGAGGAGCACCTGTGGTTAATGGGGTGGCTGTGGCAGAGTAAAGAGGTGAATGTTTGTACCCCTCCTTCCTAGAATTCATTGACTTAAAATGGTTTTCTTGAAGCAAAGAAGATGAAAGAACCTGAGGAGGAGGCTGGAGCTTTTGATGGTCTGCAGAGGCCAGCCCGGTTCTCTGCTTTTCAGGATGAGGATGGCATGGCTCATGAGTTGAGCCAGGGAAAGCTTTGCTGCAAAACCATCTGTCACTGTGCAGAAGCCACTGCCTCCTGAGAGCTTGCTGTGTGTATCACAGAGGTGTAATATCTCTCACAGCACTGCAATTCACAGGGATTTCTTGCAGGATGGCTCTCAGTGGTTTCGTTTTTAAATAACATTTCTATAAATATACACATTTTTATATATCTATTTTAAATTACAGTATAATTATTTTCTTTCTGTTCTCTCCCTGTCTCTATACAATCAGACACATGCACACACACACACACACACACACACACCTTTTTATAAAATAGAAATATTTGGAAAATAGGAGGAATAAATGTCCCAAATCCCATGACTCTAATACTCTAATACGGTATTTTTCAGTGTTCACCTTGACTCTTTGTGACCCCATGGACTATAGCCCACCAGGCTCCTCTGCCCATGGAATTTCCCAGGCAAAAATATTGGAGTGGGTTTCTATTTCCTTTTCCAGGGGATCTTCCTGACCCAGGGATTAAACCCGCATATCTTATGTCTCCTGCATTGGCAGGTGGGTTATTTACTGCTAGTGCCACCTTGGAAGTCCCAATGTTCACCAGGTCTTTTTTAAAGTAAATTTTTACAGTTATAAGCGTGATTTCATGTACCCTAACTTTCAGAGAACATTCCGTTGTAAAAAGTTGTCATGTTTCCAGACAGGTGGTATAGTTCTTAGTTTGTCAGCCACATAACCCATGAAGTGGATGTCGTCACCGTTTTCTGCACTGTTCACTAGGATTGGACACTGAAGTTGCTTCCAAATTGCTTGTTGTTGTAACTACTGTGGCAATGGGCATCTTTCTCAATGTCATTTTTCTAGACTTTAGGCTCTTTCTTTGGGAGAGATTTCATCAGTTGGATGATAAGACAGAATATAGGACGATTTAGAAGGATGGAAACAAAGATGGAATCAGTGAAGGAGGTGGAAACACAGCAGCTGAGAGCGGGGAGTGGGGGTTAGCCTGAGAGTAAGGAAGCCCAGAAGTGGAGTTACACAGGGTATCATGTACAGAGTGGTCACCTGTGTCAAATGCTGCTGAGCGGAAAGGGAGGAGGATAGAACTGACCACTGGGAATTTCAGATGCTGCAGTAGGCACCGAGGTGGGCAACAGGGAGCTCAGAGCCACGTTCCTACTTTCCTGGAATAGACTTTCTGGTGGAAGACACAGAACCACCAGTGAGCATTTAATGATGATATGAGACAAATGCCTTGATGGAAAGGCATAGAGTTCTATGAGAGTATATGACAAAAAGAACTGGACCTAGACTTGAAATGCAAAGAACATTCTAGGCAAAAGAGTCAGCATATGCAAAGGCCCTGAGGATGGAGAGAGTGTGACACATTGGAGAACAGAAGCTCAGTGAATCTGGAGCCAGGCAGAGGGGAGAACTGTCCTAGGCAGGACTGGAGGGGCAGGTGGGGGCCAGACTGCGCACAGGCTCACCGACCCTATTAAGGAATTTGACCTTTACCCTGGAGAGAGCCAGGGTCAGAAGTGTACTTTGAAAAGATATTGATTATAAGGTGGTAGGTGACAGGAAGTTGGTCTCAGGACACTGTAGTATTCCGATAGTAATCATGGAAGAACCTGTGTAAAGTTAATGCCATGTATATGTCCCAAAGACTAAAGCTAAGGCCACTGGTTGCTTCAGTACTATAAGGATCATACAACTGTAGTTACTGGGCAGCATGGGAGGACTGTGTGCAGAGCGATGTACTGAGAAATATGCTCACATATGCTCACAATGTTCTTTATTTCATCTCAAACTCTGAAGCAAGCCTTGCAGCTTTTTACCAGCAATTTGCAGCATGTTGATTTGAAAACAGTATTTTTTTCTCTCTTTAAGTTTCCATTTAAGTTCAAGAAATTTGGAAACACAAGCCTTATGTAAATTTTTCTCAATTAGGATCCGTTGACTGCAAGGACGTGGTCAGGCTGAAATAATGAAAGGAATGTTAGGGATGCCCTGGAGGAGACTGATAGAGATGCTTGACCACTTGGACTTCTCAAATGTCCTTTTACTTAATATTTCACTTTATATTCAGCAAGAGAAAACCCGACAGAAATATTAGTACTTGGGGTGGAATAATAGACAGAAGTTCATCTGTTGCAAATAACTTAAGTCAACAGCACAGTCCATAAGCCAACTGGTTTGACTTTTAGGTGGATTCAGGAACTCACATGAGATAATTGGATAGCATCCCCACTCAATGGATAAGAACTTGGACAAACTCTGGGAAATAGTGAGGAACAGGGAGGCCTGGTGCACTGCAGTGCATGGGGTCGGAAAGAGTCGGACATGACTTAGCAACTGAACAACGAAAAGGAACATAAAGAATGTTGCATTGAGATATGTGTGTTATTTTTTTCAAAAATGTTCATTTCACATGAGGTGGCAAATGGAACATATAATGACTACTGAGTTCCCATTAAAACCTTCTGTCCAAAGCGTGTCCCCTTTGCTTTTCCATCTTGCTGCTCATTCTTAGTCTCTCAGACTCATGATTCAGCTTCATTGCTCCTCCTGAGACATCAGAATTGGGTCCAAGACAGAGAAGGGAGTGGCCTCTGATTTAGGGAAGACCTAAACCTGTGTGCTTTTTGCTCTGTTGATCTGTGGGTGGAGTATTTGTTTAGAGTCACCGACTGGATGGTGCATTTACTTTTTCTAGCAGCTTGTTTAGAAAAATCATCAAAGTCCCTCAAAAGAAACCTCTTCCTTCACTGATCACATTAGCTGAAACAGCATTTGTTTGTTCACCACTCACAAATCAAGCCCAACAGAAAGTGACAGATGTCAATTAAATGGGAGCACCTTTACACTGTGCTTTGCTCTTCTTGTCTTGTCTTTCTTGCGTGCCTGTGTGACCAGCTCAGTCATTCTGACCCAAGATAGTTCTGCTGCCAAAACCATTCTTGTTCTTGTTCTGGCTAGTTTGCTGCTACCAAGCAAACTAGAGATTGAATTGAAGGTAATGGAAGAGATGAGAAATAATCATACCCTTGATGTTCCAGCTTTTGTCTGACTTTTCTTAGTAATTTACTTGGCTGAGCATTTCATCGCTGGTCACGGGTAAAATTATGCCCCAGCTTCTTATTCATCTTCAGGAACATCTGAAGGAAAGCCTTAGTCTTTGCTTTGCTCAAGAAGTGACTTTGCCATCCTGATGTTTTGCAGACTTGCAAGGCAATCACTTTAGATGAAATAAGGTCTGCTCAAAGTTTGAATAGAAAAGGAAAGGGGAATTGATTAATTGGTCCAGGAGTATCTCTGCAGCCAAATAAATGGGATGGTCATTTAAAAGCAACCGGCTTGCACCCAGCTTCTCATTCCTTGTGGATCCTTGCCCAGGAAACTGCTTTAATTAATGACTGATTTCCCTTTTCCAGATCTTTTCATGTCTTTAAAATACCCTAAGTCCAACTGCTGAAGGCTATGGTTCACTATAGAGGCAAGGAAAAAACCTATCTTTTAAAACCATTCTTTACCCAGAGTCACAGGAGAGCATGTGTATAGCATTATACATTTCTTCTTATAAACATGCATCGAGAAGAATGGTGGATACTTTGTTTTGTGGAATGTAGGGTGATATGGTCCTAAATCCATATGAGTTTTGGCCAGGCCAATCTAGGTTCAAATTCCCACTCTACAGTTAATGTCTGACAAGGGACAAGCTAGTTTCACAGCTATCTACAACATATTTTTCACTATATTTTTATTAATAAATAAATTTATAAAACCTAGAATATGATAGCTGTTCAACAAGTATTAGTTATTGTACTACCATTATTTTATTTATAAAGTGTATTTGACTGAAGACACACAAAAAAATTCCCAAGTGGCATTACATAATACCCATTATTTTAATGAGGAGGAGTTTCTCTAGTTATCCCATAGACTTCCAATTCCTTGGGGGCTCAGATGGTAAAGAATCTGCCTGCAATGCAGGAAACTTGGGTTTCCTGATTCCTGAATCAGGAAGAGCCCCTGGAGAAGGAAATGGCAACCCAATCCAGTATTTTTGCCTGGAAAATCCCATGGACAGAGGAACCTGGTGGGCTACAGTCCATGGGATAACAAAGAGTTGGACATGACTGACTAACACTTTCACTTTTCACTTCCATGTCTGGAGTGTAGAATCTCTGGAATTGATTACTTGCTTCGTAGTACCCTCTAAGACCAGGCATAGAAATAAAAATCTCTTCTGCTTATTTACCTAGTACTGTCCTTTCTTTCCAGCTCCCTAGAAATTTCTTGACCAATTTAAGATCTTAGCATGAAATCATACATACAGGAAAACTATGAGTAGTCACTAGATTGCCCTGAAATTCCTTGATCATTAGACGCAACCCTTCTCAGATTACAACATTCTTCAGTCCCCCTGGTGACTCCCCTGGAGGATGAATGGTGGTTGGGATACTGTTTTCTGTTGGTTTTGTTTAAGCTGGAAGACAAGAGATTGGATCCTCAGCCCCACACTCCTTCAGTGCCTGTGTTACCAGAATCTAACAATGAATATCGGTCAGCACCATAAATAATCCATCATAAGTTGATGTCTGTCTGCATTTTTCTCATTTGTGTAATCTGTCCAACCAAGGAGCTTTGGGGTGGGAGGGAGGACGTGAATGGGTAGCTGTGTTTTCTGAGGGTCACATGACCTTGGGTGCGCCTTTGCTCTTGTGAAGACTGTTTTTGCGCCTCAAAAATGGAGATGATAGTAATTTCTTGTTCTGACCTGTCACCATGACCCTGAAATAATCATGGGTGCTTTAATCTTCTCAAAAACTGCTTGTATGATTCTAGCCATTGGTGTCTTTCATGGTAGTTTTTCAGATTCAGATGGACTGCCTATTTTATGGATGAGTTTTTCAAAGGTCTCTATGATGACCGATGATTACATGTCAAGGGAATTTTCTGGTGATCCAGTGGTTAGGACTCAGTACTTCCACTGCTGTGGGCCCCGGTTGATGGTTAGGAAACTAAGATCTCAGAAGCAGCATGTTATGGCCAGAAAAAGGCATGTTGAGTTGAAATGAAATCATACAATTTATTGAGACTCATCTTTCTCTAACACATTGTCTTTGATCTATTGATACTTCAATCATTTCTTTTTCTTTTTTTGAAAGAAAAATTTGCTCTATTTTGGGTGCCAGCAAGATGGGGGAGGGCAGCTGTTTTGTCGCTCAGTTGTGTCCAACTCTTGTGACCCCATGGACTGTAGCCTTCCAGGCTCCTCTGTCCGTGGAATTTCCCAGGCAAGAATACTCGAGTGAGTTGCAATTTCATTCTCCAGGGGATCTTCCCAACCCAGGGATCAAACTTGCATCTCCTGCATTACAGGCAGATTCTTTACCACTGAGCCACCAGGGAAGCCCTGTTCAATCATTTCCTGAAAATCATTTTTAACCCACATTCATTTCTTCCTTCTTCTGGCATCCTTTCTCCATTAAGTGCTTAAAAATGTACTTTTGTGCCGCTTTTAGTAAACGATAGTACTTATTGCTGTGGTAATTTCTGTTCATTTACTTAATTTTGCCAATTAGTTGTTAGCTCCCAGACAGTATTTTATAGCTACCACTAGGTGGTCCTGGCTAGGTATGCTGAAGGCTAAAAACTTTCATGATATAAAACAGGCTTTGAAGGCTTTATTTAATGGTGCTTTTTCTTTTTTTCCTCTTTTATTTTTTCTTCTCAGTCCAAGATAAAGTAGTGAAAGTTTATGTTTTCATGCTATTTATCTTTTATCTCTTACCTTGCTCCAGCTCAAAGACAGTCCATGATAATTCTACTGAAAGCTGACAGTCTTCAGAGTCAGGCAGACTTGGTGTGAAATCTCAGCTCTGACATTTTCTTCCTTTGAAATATTGAGCAAGTTGCTCAGCCTCTCAAGAACTAATCATTTCTTCATCTAAGAGCTGTTTTCAAAAAATAAATCAAGCACCAGACATAAAATACATGCATCTCATAAATGGTTACATTATATTGGTTTCTTGTGAAACTTTTCTTGGGGAAAGTTGAAGGTATTTGACTGAATTGATATTTATGGCTTTTGAGGGGTTGCTTAAGACATGAAGATTAAATGACAGAATTTTTTAGTTAGAATTTCTTCAACCTCTAAGTTTTGCTTATGGAGGACTTATTTTACTTTTTAAAGAAAAGTCTCTTTAGAAAGCTCAAGTATCTTTAGCAGTGATTCTGAAAACTCTGAATTGAATTTTCCTTAAAACATACATGTGTTTAAAATTTGAAAAGAAGGAGAGGCTCTTTGGCAATAATGCGTTTAGAGATTTGATCAAAACCTCAAATATTTTGAAACCTAATGCAACCCATACCTAGATTATTTTTAGCTGTCCAAAGTCCAGTTATTTAATCTCTTAATCAAACTGCTTGAAGTTTCCATTTTCTAAATAAATGAAATGATAATAAATAATGAGCCAAAAAATAAAATACACCCATTTAAGGGAAAAAATGGAAATTTGATGGAAAATGAATGTGCATTTGAATAACATGAAAATATCATCTCCTTTGATTTTTCAGCTCCAAGTAAGTGAAGGATTGAAGTAGGAGCCAGCAAAAGTGCCTTTTGTCAAATTCTTCAGTGTAGAGTTCTTCAGTTATGTCAAGTAGATTACATTTGTTCAGGGATTAAGGGAGACCTGGAGAATTTAAGGTCTGTTAACCTGACCATGACTGCCTAGATTGGCATAAACTCTACTCCCAAGAGTCATCCCTTTTTATTCCATGCTGCCATTATTTCTTCCTTACATGGCCTGATAAAATGGAATCTGGATAGAGTGTAGGGTACTTGTGGTTAATTGAATCAGCTGGAGGTGACTATGGAAAAGCCTATGAGTATCAGGCCCCAAGTCAGGTTAAGGTGTAATCTCTGATCTGGAGAAGACTGTGTTGCAGAGTGAAAAGTAAAGTTTTAATAGGAGTGAACAGCAAATAGTGGAAATTAACAACTGTTACAAGATCATGGAGAAACCCAGTGCAGTGAAGAGAGCACACACTAGCAATCACAAGAATTGGGTTACTGTCTGAGTTACTGTCATTAATTAGCTCTATGGATTTGATACATTATCTTCCTTTTTTGCTTCTTCCTTTTGCTTTTGCTCCTCTTTCACCCTGTCTCAAAAAGTGAATAGCCAGAGAAATGAAATGAAAGACCAGGCAATCGCTAAGAGTTTTCCAAGTGTATTCTGTCTATTTATCCTCTATATAACTTTTTTATTGATGGAAAGAGTCCTGTCATAGCCTGGGAGAGTCAGTATAAGTGATATTGAAACTTCTCAAAGGATGGAATAACAAGAAGGGAAAATTGTACAGGTGTGCCCTGCTAGGATAGAGACTAGCCTTCTCAAGTGGTCAGTTTTGATCCTAGCCAAGGCAATCAATCACTGCCCTCATAGACATGGTGCAAATGAATTGAAACCCATGAGGTAATGCTCCACTAAAGGGAAACACAGTATACTGCCTTCCCTTTTGATCCAGGTACTTAATCCACTGAACTCACTCACTAATCTTAACACTTAGCAGGACACAAGACCGTAGATAGAGATATAATCTGCCCTTCAAGAGTCTTAATTTTTTTGAGATAAATGATAATTTACTTATCCATAGGGTCCTAATACTTTGTGTTTATACCTTTTTATAATAAACATACTGAAAAGCACACAAATCATGTGCATACTTCAGTGAATTTTCATAAAGTGTGCACATCCATGCAACCAGCACATAGATAAAACACAGGCTATTGCCAGCACCCCCAGAGTTTTCTCTGGTCCCTCTCAATCTCTGACCTCCACCCAATATCCTGACTTAACATTTGTCTGTTTGGGAAGTTTCGTATAAATAGAATCATGTGGTATATATTCTCTGGGTCTGCCATCTTCTTCTTGTGTTCCTGAAACTCATTCATGTTGTGGCCTATGGCAGTAGTTTGTTGCAGATATATATACTGGTTTCTATTGGCGTATACATTGAAATGGAATTGATGGGCCATAGGGTTCTACCTTAGTAGCTGCTGAACCCCAACCGGTCTCCCAAAGACAGGTATTAGTATAAATAAGGAACAATTAGAAATTCCTCGTGCCACTGATAGGAGGTAAACCAGTTGCTCCATGTTAACACTTTGTCTTTTCACTTTAGCTCTTCAAGTGGGTATGTCATGGTACTGAGTTGTGATGTTAATTTGCATTTCTCTGAAGACTAAACAAGATATGTGTATTGGCCTTTGGGAATCCTCCTTATTGAAATATCTTGAGGCATCTTTTACTCATCCCGCTCCCATTGGGTTAACTGTATTTTCCTACTTGCTTTGGTGGAGTTTATTACAAATATTTTATTTCACTTTCTCCTTTGCCTATTTATACTTTTAATGGTATCTTTTGAAGAACAGATTTCTTAATTTTAATGTAATCAGATTAATATTTCTTTCCTTTATTATTGGTGCTATTTTATCCAACTTAAAAATTCTTTCTCTAGCCATAGATCATATTATATTCTTTCATATTTTGCTTTTCAATCTGCTCAGGGTTGATTTTTGTGTATCATGTAAGGTAAGGGTCAGATTTTTTTTTCCTTGGGTATATTCAATTGACTTATTAATTGAAAAGACCATGCTTTCCCCACTACACTGAAGTTTCATCTTTGTCACCATTGTTCTGTTTCTGGACTCTTATTTCAGTCCATTGGTCTAGTTGTCTATGATTATGCCATGAAGCTTGATAATAAACAGTGGTACCCATTTCAGAGGTCACTATAGTAATATAGTAAAACAGTTTATTAAGTGCTTAGTGTAAGACCTGGCAGGTTAGACTGTTGGCTCAGTTAATGTAAACCATTAAATACAAAACAAAAGGTCGTCTGACATCTTACCACACTAGGCCTCTGTGCCCTCCTGTTGGCTACACCATACTACTTCCTTTAAAGCATTTCTGATGTTATAGGGTCAACTAAGCAATAAAATGCACTTAGGTCATGAAATTTTTCCAACCATACACCCATTCTGAGACTAGGTCTGTCGTGAGAAAGAGAAAAGAAAATCTATCTACAAAGTACTATAACCTACCTCTTTTGGCTTCTTGCCCCTCAAGTTTGTGAAGGAAAGAGAAAAATGTTTTTTTCATATGACTTCTATCTCCTTAGACTTCAGGGAATTCTTGTCTCATTGTGGCCCTATTTCCTTCAGTACAGAACTGAGACTTCTTGGCTTTTAATTTCCACTATATTTAAATGACAGATACAAGAATCCCCATCAAGAGAGGAGCCTGCAGGTCCCCTAGGGCTCAGTTCTCTAGTAACATAATTACTCCTAGCATCAAAAGTCTTCCTTCTTCAACTTTACTCCCCTGAACAGTGTAAAACCATAAAAGTAAATCATATCTAGAGTGTAGCACATCAGAGTTAAATTGTTTCTTAACTGTTACCAATTTAAGTTTATCACAGGTTCTGATCTGTGGGTGCGGAATGGGGTTGGGGGGGCCAACAACGTATGTAGTATTCAGTTCAGTTCAGTCACTCAGTCCTGACCGAATCTTTGCAACCCCATAGACTGCAGCACCCAGGCTTCCCAGTCCATCACCAACTCCTGGAGCTTGCTCAAACTCATGTCCATTGAGTCAGTGACACCATCCAGCCATCTCATCCTCTGTTGTCCCCTTCTCCTCCTGCCTTTGATCTTTCCCAGCATCAGCGTCTTTTCCAATGAAGTCAGTTCTTTGAAACAGGTGGGCAAATTATTGGAGTTTCAGCTTCAGCATCAGTCCTTCCAATGAGTATTCAGGATTGATTTCCTTTAGGATTGACTGGTTTGATCTCCTTGCTGTCCAAGGGACTCTCAAGAGTCTTCTCCAACACCAGAGTTCAAAAGCATCAATTCTTTGGCACTCAGCTTTCTTTATAGTCCAACTCTCACATCCATACATGACTACTGGAAAACCATAGCTTTAACTAACGGACCTTGGTCAGTAAAGCAATGTCTCTGCTGTTTAATATGCTGTCTAGGTTTGTCATAGCTTTTCTTCCAAGGAGCAAGCATCTTTTAATTTCATGGCTGCAATCACCATCTGTAGTGATTTTGAGGCCAAGAAAATAAGGTCTCTCACTATTTCCGATGTTTCTCCATCTATTTGCCATGAAGTAATGGGACTGGATGCCATGATCTTCATTTTTTAAATGTTGAGTGTTAATCCAGTTTTCTCATTCTCTTCTTTGACTTTCATCAAGAGGCTCTTCAGTTCCCCTTCACTTTCTGCCATAAGGGTGGTGTCATCTGCATATCTGAGGTTACTGATATTTCTCCCAGCAGTCTTGTTTCCAGCTTGTGGTTTATCCAGTCTGGCATTTTGCATGATGTACTTTGCATATAAGTTAAATAAGCAGGGTGACAGTATACAGCCTTGACGTATGCCTTTCCCAAACTGGAACTAGTCCATTGTTCCATGACAAGTTTTAACTATTGCTTCTTGACTTATATATATATATATTTCTCAAAGGTCAGTTAAGGTGGTCTGGTATGCCCATCTCTTTAAGAATATTCCACAGTTTGTTGTGATCCACATAGTCAAAGGCTTTAGCATCATCAGTGAAGCAGAGGTAGATGTTTTTCTGGAACTCTATGATTTTTCTGTGATCCAACAGATGTTGGCAATTTGATCTCAGGTTCCTTTGCCTTTTCTGAATCCAGATTGAACACCTGGAAGTTCTTGGTTTACATACTATTAAAGCCTCTCTTAGAGAATATTGAGCATTACTTTGCTATTGTGTGAGATGAGCACAATTGTGTGGTAGTTTGAACATTCATTGGCATTGCCTTTCTTTGGGATTGGAATGAAACGGATCTTTTCCAGTTATGTGGCCACTGCTGAGTTTTCCAAATTTGCTGGCATATTGAGTGTAGCACTTTCACAGCATCATCTTTTAGGATTTGAAATAGCTTAGCTGGAATTCCATCACCTCCTCTAGCTTTGTTCGTAGTGATGCTGCCTAAGGCCCACTTGACTTCACACTACAGGATGTCTGGCTCTCAGTGAGTGATCACACCATGGTTATCTGGATCATTAAGATCTTTTTTGTGTAGTTCTTCTGTGTATTCTTGCCACCTCTTGTTAATATCTTCTGTTTCCGTTAGGTCTATATCGTTTCTGTCCTTCATTGAGCCCATCTTGCATGAAATGTTCCCTTGGTATCTCTAATTTTCTTGAAGAGATCTCCAATCTTTCCCATTCTATTGTTTTCCTCTGTTTCTTTGCATTGATCGCTGAGGAAGGCTTTCTTATCTCTCCTTGCTATCCAATGGAACTCAACATTCAGATGTGTATATTTTTACTTTTCTCTTTGCCTTCAGCTTCTCTCCTTTTCTCAACTATTTGTAAGGTCTCCTCAGACAACCATATTGCCTCTTTGCTTTTCTTTTTCTTGGGAACGACTTTGATCATGGCCTCCTGTACAATGTTATGAACCTCCATCCATAGTAGACAGGTACTCTGTCTATCAGATCTAACCCCTTGAATCTATTTGTCACTTCCACTGTATAATCATAAGGGACTTGATTTAGGTCATATCTGAATGGTCTAGTGGTTTTCCCTACCTTCTTCAGTTATATCTGAATTTTCCAATAAGAAGTTCATGATCTGAGCCACAGTCAGCTCCTGGTCTTGTGTTTGCTGACTGTATAGAGCTTCTCCATTTTAATCTGCAAAGAATATAATCATCTGATTTTGGTATTGACCATCTGGTGATGTCCATGTGTAGAGTCTTCTCTTGTGTTGTTTGAAGAGGGTGTTTGCTATGACCAGTGTGTTCTCTTGGCAAAACACTGTTAGCCTTTGCCCTGCTTCATTCTGTACTCTAAGGCCAAACTTGCCTGTTACTCCAGGTATCTCTTCACTTCCTACTTTGGCATTCCAGTCCCTGTGATGAAAAGGACATCTTTTTTTGGTGTTAGTTCTAGAAGGTCTTGTAGGTCATCATAGAACCATTCAACCTCAACTTCTTCAGCATTAGTGTTGGGACATAGACTTGGATTACTGTGATATTGAATGGTTTGCCTTATAAATGAACAGATCATTCTGTCATTTTTGAGATTGCTCCCAAACACTCTATTTTGGACTCTTTTGTTGATTATGAGGGCTACTACATTTCTTCTAAGGGATTCTTGCCCACAGTGGTAGATATAATGGTTATCTGAATTAAATCCACACTTTCTGGTCCATTTTAGTTCACTGATTCCCAAAATCTCAGTGTTCACTCTTGCCATCTCCTGTTTGACCACTTATAATTTACCGTAATTCATGGACCTAACATTTCAGGTTCCTATGCAGTATTGTTCTTTACAGTCTCAGACTTTACTTTAATCACCAGTCAAATCCACAACCTGGTGTTGTTTTTGCTTTGGCTCAGTCTCTTCATTCTTTCCAGAGCTATTTCTCCTCTCTCCTCCAGTAGCATATTGGGCACCTACTGACCTGGGGAGTTCATCTTTTAGTGTCATATATTTTTGCCTTTTCATAATGTTCATGGGGTTCTCAAGGCAAGAACACTGAAGTGGTTTGCCATTCCCCTCCCCAGTGGACCACATTTTGTCAGAACTCTCTACCATGATCCATCCATCTTGGGTGGCCCTACACAGCATGGCTCACAGGTTCATTGAGTTAGACAAGGCTGTGATCCAAGTGATTGGTTTGGTTTGTTTGTGCTTAGTCGCTCAGTCATGTCTGACTCTTTGCAACCCAATGAACTGTAGCCCACCAGGCTCCTCTGCCCATGAGAATTCTCCAGATAAGAATACTGGAATGGGTTGCTATACCCTCCTCCAGGGGACCTTTCCAACCCAGGGATTAAACCCAGGTCTCCTGCATTGCAGGCAGTTTCTTTGCTATCTGAGCTACTAAGGAAGCCTAAGAATACTGGAGTGGGTAGCTCCAGGGGTTCTTCCTGACCCAGGAGTCAAACTGGGGTCTCCTTCATTGCAAGCGGATTCTTAATCAGCTGGTTAGTTTTCTGTAATTGTTGTTTCTATTGTGCCTGCCCTCAGATGGATAAGGATAAGAGGTTTATGGAAGCTTCCTGATGGGTGTGACTGGCTGTGGGGGAATCTGGGTCTTGCTTTGATGGGCAGGGCCATGCTCAGTAAAGTTGTATTCCAATTTTCTGTTGATGGGTAGGGCTGTGTTCCCTCCCTGTAGTTTCTTTCATTTAGCATGTTTTGAAGGTTCATTCAAGTTTAGCATACATCAGTACTTCATTCCTTTCTATTACTTAATAATATTGCATTATTTAGATACTCCATGTTTTGTTTGTCCTTCCATCCACAGACAGATATCTGCATTGTTTCTACCTTTGGCTGTCATGAGTAATGCTGCACTAAACTTTCAAGTGCAGGTTTTTGTGTGGACATATGTTTTCATTTCTCTTGGACATATAACTAGGAGTTGGATCAGTGGGGCACGTGGCGGCAGTGGTGTTTGTTGTTCAGTGGTATCTAACTCTTTGCAACCCAACAGCAGCCCTCCAGGCTCCTCTGTCCTCCACTATCTCCTGGAGTTTACTCAAATTCATGTCCACAGAGTCAGTGATGCTATCTAACCATCTCTTCCTCTGCCACCCCTTTCTCCTTTTGCCTTCAATCTTTCCCAGTGTAAGGGTCTTTTTTAATGAGTGGGCTCTTCGCATCAGGTTACTCTACATTTAATTATTTGAGGGACTGCTGGACTGTTTTCCAAAGTCACTGAACTATCTTACAATGCTAGAGGTTTACTATTAAAAAGATCTCAGCACTTTTCTTTCAAAACCTATAAAAAACATAAAACCCAATGTAGCTGACAATATACAGCCTTGATGTACTCCTTTTCCTATTTGGAACCAGTCTGTTGTTCCATGTCCAGTTCTAACTGTTGCTTCCTGACCTGCATATAGGTTTCTCAAGAGGCAGGTCAGGTGGTCTGGTATTCCCATCTCTTTCAGAATTTTCCACAGTTTATTGGGATCCACACAGTCAAAGGCTTTGGCAAGTCAATAAAGCAGAAATAGATGTTTTTCTGGAACTCTCTTGCTTTTTCCATGATCCAGTGGATGTTGGCAATTTGATCTCTGGGTTCTCTGCCTTTTCTAAAACCCGCTTATACATCTGGAAGTTCATGGTTGACGTATTGCTGAAGCCTGGCTTGGAGAATTTTGAACATTACTTTACTAGCATGTGAGACGAGTGCAATTGTGTGGTAGTTTGAGCATTCTTTGGCATTGCCTTGCTTTGGGATCATCATCATGAGAAACATCATGAGAAATGTTGGGCTGGAGGAAGCACAAGCTGGAATCAAGATTGCCGGGAGAAATAGCAATAACCTCAGATATGCAGATGACACCACCATTATGGCAGAAAGTGAAGAAGAACTAAAGAGCCTCTTGATGAAAGTGAAAGTGGAGAGTGAAAAAGTTGGCTTAAAGCTCAACATTCAGAAAACAAAGATCATGGCATCTGGTCCCATCACTTAATGGGAAATAGATGGGGAAACAGTGTCCGACTTTATTTTTCTGGGCTCCAAAATCACTGCAGATGGTGATTGCAGCCATGAAATTAAAAGATGCTTACTCCTTGGAAGGAAAGTTATGACCAACCTAGACAGCATATTAAAAAGCAGAGACATTACTTTGCCAACAAATGTCCATCTAGTCAAGGCTATGATTTTTCCAGCGGTCATGTATGGATGTGAGAGTTGGACTATAAAGAAAGCTGAGCTCCGAAGAATTGATGTTTTTGAACTGTGGTGTTGGAGAAGACTGTTGAGAGTCCCTTGGACTGCAAGGAGATCCAACCGGTCCATTCTGAAGGAGATCAGTCCTGGGTGTTCATTGGATGAACTGGTGTTGAGGCTGAAACTCCAATACTTTGGCCACCTCATGGAAAGAACTGAGTCATTGGGAAAGACCTTGATGCTGGGAAAGATTGAGGGCAGGAGGAGAAGGGGACAACAGAGGATTAGATGGTTGGATGGCATCATCGACTCGATGGACATAGGTTTGGGTGGACTCCAGGAGTTGGTGATGGACAGGGAGGCCTGGCATGCTGCAATTCATGGGTCGCAAAGAGTCGGACACAACTAAGTGTCTGAACTGAACTGAATGTAGCTGAAATACACTCTGAAGCTTAGAATCAGCCAATCACCGTTTAAATATTATACCTATGAGGAAAGATAAACTGAGAGACAAAGGGCTGACACATTGACTTCTGGAATATAGCTTATCTTTCAGTGGGGACTCCCTGTCTAAGGGTGATATACTTTTCCAAAAACACCATCTGAGGAAAGCGCTCATGGCTGAAATTAGCTCAGAATGTTTCTGAACGAATGAATTTTAGGACATGAACTCCTCATTTCATATGGGCCTTGGCAGGGGGGAAGCTAACATCTTTTTCAGAGAAATAAACTTTTGAGATGAATTGGGGAAACTCTGGGCAAAATGTTGGCCCCATATGAAGGTTCCACATCCACTCAGCATTTTTTGAAGTGTGCTTTGGAAGCACAATTTCCTTTGTGTGTAAAGGAAGTAATTAAATGTAAAAAGTGTGCAGTGGAAAGAAGGTCCAGTACAGAATATTTCCAGCAGGAGGGACCATTACAGCTCAAATTGAGGCTACAACCCTTTCAATAATCTATGCTCTTTCTGTTTGACTGAGAGGAGAATATTGCCTTACCTTTCCAAGGCACAAGCAAAGGAAAGTTTGAGATCAAAGTTATTTGTATTGTGCTTCTCTTTTTACACTTTTTTTTAAAAGTCACAATAATTTGTTCTAGGATATTTTCATGTCCTACAAAAGGTAAATGAATTATTCCTTTTTCTTATATAAATCATCATCTCCAAAGATAAGAAAATTGGTTTCCCTCCTGTTTCTTGTTTGGGTTAGAGATGTAAATGCGGTAAATTATTTGAGTCTTTTTTTTTTTTTCCTTTTGTGTGAAGAGCAAATTATGCTCCCAATAAACATCTTTTCACTATTACTTCAGACTGATTGGAAGTGAAATGCTGCAAGAGATTTACTCCCATTGCTATATTAAGTATAATTTCACTGTTCTCTAAAGCAATTGTTTCTGTCATATTTCTTGAAGAAGCAAGTTGAAAATTGAGTCTGTAAAAAAAATATGGAAACCTTTGCAGATGTCAAGTATTGATTTCTTCTACCTATTCTAAACAGATACGTTTTAAAGGATATATTGTCTCACTGTCTAACACCTTCAAGTCTTTTAGTGCAGAAATCTGCATTTTTAGTCAATGTTGTACTAAGACTAAACTTTTTCTTTTTTTTTTAACTAAGATCTTCAAACACTTTGGTGCTTTGACCAGGGTCCCTGGAGGGGAAAAGGAGTTTAAGCTGAACTGTACTTATTCAGAGTCAGCAGGATAATTTAATGCCTAGCATATGGAAACAGGCTGGCCTCCCGACAGATTTCCCAGGTACTTCTAAAGGGTTCATGTGTCAAACTCACTAACCTGAGGTCAGTTTCTGGGTGGTGAGGAGAAAACCGGAAAGCTTTCTTTTCTTTTCTTTTTTCTTTTTACTAATACATACTTTATGAAAGAAGACTTCCCTGGTGGCTCAGACGGTAAAAGCGTCTGCCTACAAAGCGGGAGACCTGGGTTCAACCCCTGGGTTGGGAAGATCCCCTGGAGAAGGCAATGGCACCCCACTCCAGTACTCTTGCCTGGAAAATCCCATGGATGGAGGAGCCTGGTATGCTGCAGTCCATGGGGTCGCTAAGAGTCTGACACGACTGAGTGACTTCACTTTCACTTTTCATTTTCATGCGTTGGAGAAGGAAATGGCAACCCACTCCAGTGTTCTTGCCTGGAGAATCCCAGGGACGGGGGAGCCTGGTGGGCTGTGGTCTATGGGGTCGCACAGAGTCGGACACGACTGAAGTGACTTAGCAGCAGTATGTCTTTAGGGACCTTTATAAAAATATGTCAGTGATAATAGCAATTGTTAGTTTGTTTAATTTGTGATGTGATTAAACTCTATGTTTATAATCTTACTGAATTCCTACAATAGTTTGAAAATATCAATTCTTTATTTCTCCCAACTTCTAGATTATGAAACAGATGATGAGAGGAGTAGAGCTCTTGTTTAAAGTAACACAGCAGTGAATTACTGTGAGAATCCAGGATTATGACTCTGAGTTGCATTATCTCCGTAATTCTAACGTACTATTCTTAGATAAAAGTGAAAACGAAGTTGCTCAGTCGTGTCCGACTCTTGGCGACCCCACGGACTGTAGCCTACCAGGCCTTTCGGTCCATGGGATTGTCTAGGCAAGAGTACCGGAGTGGGTTGTCATTTCCTTCTCCAGGGGATCTTCCCGACCCAGTGATCGAACCTGGGTCTCCTGCATTGCAGGCAGACGCTTTACCGTCTGAACCACCACAGAAGGCCCCATTATTAGTTAGGTAGCTACCAAAGAAAAAAATAGTCCAGCTCCTTTATTCTGTCAGACATAAAGTCCACAGATACAGTAGAGACTAGAATCCAGAGATGGCAAGGTAATATATCTAGTGAGAAGTGAAATTCAGCCCAGAATCAGGTTTTCCCATCTCAAGATTCATGCCCTTCCCACCCCCAAATCATTTCCGTATCTTTATCCTTTGCTTGGAGATGTTTGATATTAATCCTCTCATTTAAAATCTATAATTGGTATGAATAAAACAATGCCAAAACTTTGGGGGTCTTGAGCCATCAATTCTTTATTTTAAAAACTCTCTGGGTTTAATCAGTAGGATGAAGGTAAATTGATTTCAAAGCCTTTACAGTTCTGGGAATAGTTGAGTCAGCTCATTCCCAGTATGGACAGCAAGGTCTGCTGATTACTCTCTTCAAGAATAAGAAGGACTGCAGCCTCTTCACCCAGATTTCATAATGAAGCAAGGGATGAGGCAGAGCTGAGAGGCATGCTTGTTCAAGCAAGTCTTCTCAGAATGTATTGTGAGCATGGGAAACTTGGTTCAAAATAAAAGCTTGCCTGTGATTCCCCTACAGCTACAGCCTTCAGAATTCTTGTAATCAGTGCATCTCACCTTTATTAGGGTCACCCTGACTTTCACAGTTAAAGGACTGTGAAAGAGTTAGTGATGTATTAATCAGAATCTTCTCAGCTGCAGGTGATGGAAAATGCACTATAAACTCATTTATACAAAAAGAGATTTCAGGGATCACTTAGGAGATATCTTCTAGGATTGGGGCATGCCGGATAGCTCAGATGGTAAAGAATCTGCCTGCAATGCTGGAGACAAAGTTTTGATCCCTGGGTTGGGAAGATCCCCTGGAGGAGGGCATGGCAACCCACTCCAGTATTCTTGCCTGGAGAATCCCATGGACAGAGGACCCTGGTGGGCTATAGTCCATGGAGTTTTTTTGACTCGCTTTGCAACTCCATGGACGAGTCAGACACGACTGAGTGATAACACCTTCACCTTTGAGGATAGGGCTCATTACAGGGCATGGCTTGGCAAGTTTATGTCTTTCTGCCTTTTTTCCTTTATCTTTCACTGTGTTGACTGCATTTTCAGATGAATTCTTCCCTTTCAACACTAAAGGGATGGTAGCAGCTCTAGTTGAAAAACAATGGGAGAAAGGAGTATGCTTCCCCCAGAAGCACAGCTAAATTCTGGAACTGAGTCTCATGTCCTTATAATCTAAATCAAGTCTTAGCTTCTGGAAGACCAGGGGTGAAACACAGTGAGGAAATAGAGCATTTACTAGAAGGCAACCGAGTTTTTGACTAGAGTTACTTGATAGGAGTATATCCAATTAACAATGTTGTGATAATTCAGGTGCACAGCAGATGACTTGGCCATTCGTACACATGTATCCGTTCTCCCCTAAACGCCTCCTCCCATCCAGGCTGCCGCATAACATTGACCTACATGCTATGCAGTAGGTCCTTTTTGGTTATCTGTTTTAAACACAGCAGTGTGTACATGTTGATCCCAAACTCCCTAACTATCCCTTCCCTCCTCCTTTCCCTCTGGTAATCGTAAATTCATTCTCTAAGTCTGTGAGTCTGTTTCTGTTTTGTAAATAACTTTGTTTGTATCATTTCTTTTTTAGATTCCCCATGTAAGCAATATCATATGATATTTCTCTTTCTCTGTCTTCCTTCACTCAGTATGATAATCTCTAGGTTCATCTGTGTTGCTGCAAATGGCATTACATTCTTTCTATGGCTGAGTAATATTCCATTATATATATGTATCACATCTTCTTTATTCTTTCCTCTGTTGATGGACATTTAGGTTGCTTCCATGTCTTGGCTACAGTAAATAGTGCTGCAATGAATATTGGGGTGCATGCATCCTTGTGAACCATGTTTTTCTCTGGATATATGCCCAGGAGTGGATTGCAAAATAATCTAAGAAGGGTTATAGGCAGAAGTTACAGATTTTATCATGGGACCATAGGACCCAAAAGAGGGAAGGGAAGGGCAGCTTGACCAAAAGGACTTGAAATTAGGGAAAGTTATCAGACCAAATTAGAAACTGTGGACAGAAGTTTGATGAATAAATCCTGGACAGCTTAAAAATAGCAAAAATTCACTAAAAAAAAAAAACAAAAACCAGAGGCCAGTATGTACCAGTGACCATGATTAAAACTGATATTACACTGCTATACATTGTCATAAAGGAATTGGGTTACAAAACATTAGGACTTCATATTTCACCTAAAGTTTTGTTAACTGAACAATGATTTTTCGTCAAGGATTAACTCATATCCCACCTCTTCTTTTCAACTTTTAACTGAATAGTGTTCTGCATTTTGTCACTACAGGCACTGCCTTTACTATGTAATTCAGCCCTTCACAATATAAAATCTTTCTCTTCTTTGAGAGGGTGTATTATATATACCTGTTGGTACAGTCGTTCTTGACTTGACCACAGAGCATCATCACCCCTACAGATTATGCCTTCATTTTAAAAACAGTATCTTCTGAGATCAGATGAGATCGGGCGCCTTCAGGCTGATATGGCCGGAGACACACATGTATACCTGTGGCGGATTCACTGTGATATTTGGCAAAACTAATACAATTATGTAAAGTTTAAAAATAAAATAAAATTAATTAAGAGGTAAAAAAAAAAATAATAAAAACAGTCTCTTCTCTTAACCACCTTGTTTTCCTTATTGTCCTTTATGCTTCTGGATATTTTCTCCCATCCCTTTTCTATACTCCTCTCCATCTACTTCTTTAAATGTTGCTGTTCATCAGACTACTGTCCTAGCCCCACTTCCCACCTCGGTTCTCACACTGTCCCTACACTCACACCTCTGTTTTTAATTATCATTCATTTCCCTAAAACTATGTTTCTGATCCTACTTTAATCTTTTCCCCAAAGACTAAATGTGTATGTGTGTGTGTGTGTGTGTGTGTGTGTATATATATATATATATATATATATATATATATATATTTTTTTTTTTTTATACCAGATTTCTCTACTTGGATCTTTGGTCACCAGTTCAAACTCCAAATATCCAAAATTAAATGAACAAATTCTCACCATCTCTGCAAAACCAGACCAACCCATTTCTCTTCATCCTGGTTATCCTGTCTAAGTAAAGGTGATCACATCCTGTTGCCCAAGTGCAAAACCTGAAAGTCATTTCTTACTGCTGCTTTTTCTACAACATCCAATCAGTCACCAAGTTATGTGAATTCTGCTTTCTATATTTCACTTCAAGTTATGCATGTCTGCATTCTACTACCAATACATTAATCCAAAGCCATCATCTTCTCTGTCCTGTGGCTCTTCAGGATCCTACCCCTGTTACCACTTCTCAGGGTTATCATTCCTTCCTGTCCCCAATTCCAACCATACTCTTTGCTGCTTCCAGATAAAGCTTTCACAAATGCAGGAAGGAAAGTAGACTCCTCCTTGCCCCTGCTTAAAAGTGATTGGTGACATCCCATTTTTTAAGAAAAATATTTATTTATTTATGGCTGTGCTGGTTCTTCACTGTCGCCCGGGCTTTTCTCTGTGAGAGTGGGGGCTGCTTTCTAGCTGTGGTGTGCCTGGTTCTCACTGCAGTGGCTCCTCTCATTGCAGAGCATGGGCTATAGGTGTGAGGACTCAGAAGTTGGGGTTCTCAGGTTCTAGAGCTTAGTTAGGTTCAGTAGTTGTGATGCTTGGGCTTAGTTACTCTGTGGCATGTGGGATCTTCTTAGATCAGGGATCGAACCCTTGTCTCCTGCATTAGCAGATGGATTCTTAACCACTGAGGCCCCTGGGAAGCCCTGATCAAAGTTTACAACACATTAAAAAAAACATATTTTAATCAAATTTTATTAAACTATAGCCTTTTAAGGGCTCTTGTTCCTCAAGCCATTGAAGGAGTCCTCCAGCCTAGAAAAGAAGATAAAGACCTCAAAGGCCTTGGCCCTCGGGCCTGGAAAAAGAAGATAATGACCACAAGGGTCCTTGCTGAACCACCTGTCTTTGGGGATAACAAAACTGAACTTTAAACCCCAGCCCAATGCTCTGGGCAGATTGCATCAGCCAGGGACCCTCTACCCTCTGCCTGACCTTCCTGCCCCCTGCTCAACCGCAACTGCCATCTCAGCTAAAGATTACCCAAAACACCCCACTTGACTAAAAACCATCGCTTCCACAAACCTCCCCTTAAAATATGAAGCCTCCCTGATCCCCTTGAGTGCTCAGCCTGGTCTTTAGACCAAATGTTCCCCTCCTTGGCTAAATAAAAGTAACCTGTCTCCATTGAGGTTGTCGTCCTTTCTTCTTTGCCTTGTCTCGAATTATACCTTACAGCCATAGTCTTATGGCAAGGCACCCTTCTGGACTTGACAATGATTCCCAAAATTTAAGATATGAAAAAAATCAGAAGGTTTCTAAAAATAAAAAAATAAAATACAAACCCTAATATCTAGTCCTATAGATTCTTATTCAGTAGGTCTTAGGTAAGGCCTAAGAGTCTGCATTTTATTAAGCTCCCAAAGAAACTCTGATTCAGGAGCTGCAAAGATCCCAGTCTGAGACAGTTTTAAAGGAGCTGGCATTGTCCTGCTATTTGCAGATGGGTGCTTGCATCCTGACAATGCAGGGAGTCACTGAAAAAAAAAAATGTGCTCTAAGATTCACTTTTTCCAACCCTTGCATGTGTATTTTAACTAGTTTTCCTGGACAAGGAGTAAACTTCTTACAGGCCTAGCTCCATTCTTGTCTCTTGTTCCAGGGTGGTATTTGATTAATATTTGCTGCCCCTGTAAACCATGGCCCCTGTAAACTATGGGCTCATACCCTTCATTTGTTTCCTTTTTTCAGGATGAAGAAGGTTTTATAAAATATTACTTATATATGCATATGGGTTTCCCAGGTGGCACTAGTGGTAAAGAACCCGCATGCCAACGCAGGAGACATAAGAGATGAAGGTTCGATCACTGGGTGGAGAAGATCCCGTCGGTCACTACTGAAGTGACTTAGCACACACACACTATATATGTGTATAAAATACATGCACTGTGAATGTGTGTGTGTATATATATATGTACATGTAATTTGTAATATATTAAAGTTTTTAATCATATTCTCAATCATTTTTGAAATGGGATTCTCCTCCATCTTTCCCACTGTCTCTTTCCCTCAATCATTCATTTAACAAACATTTAACAAGGGCCTGGGCTAGTGCTTCCAGCTCTATGATGAGCACAGGAAGATGTGAGAGTGAAGAAGTCAAACTTCACCCTCAGTTTGCACAGAGCTGCTAGTCTATTAGCAGAAGAAAGAAGAGCATTTCACAGCAATAGTATAATTACAGTTATGGAAGTGCTGTGAAGAGGAAAATGTGGTGTTCAATAGCAGCGAATACCAAGGGGGTCATGCACAAATAAACATAACCACATGCTGATGTAACCATCTCCTTCTCCAGTTTCTGTAGCCTTGTAGGGAGAAGAGGATCTCTTTGATATAAACACTGGATGATGTTAGATTATGTAGTTAATCAAGGAATATTGTCAGCTGCATGGGGTTGTCCTGGGTCCTAAAATACCTTCTTTCAATGTTTAGGGAGAAGTTGAAAATGGTGCTATTATTTTTTTTCACATTTGATTTAAAGATTGTTGTTCAGTCGCTAAGTTGTGTCTGACTCTTTGCACCCCCACGGACTGTATCACGCCAAGTTTCCCTGTCCTTCACTATCTCCCGGAGTTTGCTCAAACTCATGTCCATTGATTTGGTGATGCTATCCAGCCATCCCATTCTCTGTTGCCCCATTTTCCTTCCTCGATCTTTCCCAGCATCAGGGTCTTTTCCAATTAGTTGGCTCTTTGCATCAAGTGACCAAAGTATTGAAGCTTCAGCTTCAGCATCAATCCTTCCAATGAATATTCAGGACTGATTTCCTTTAGGATTTGACTTCCTTGCTGTCCAATACCCAATAAAACAACTTGACTGTTAGAAAACTTTGTAAGACAATGAAAAGAACTTAAACCTATGGTAGGTATGTGTGCCATTTACTCAGCCTAGAAAAGAACATTTGTTATCTGCTGTGGAATCAAACTCTTTACAGTATAAAGATAGAAAAATGACTCAAAAGGGTAGATGGAATGAATGTGTTGCACATTTGGAGGGTGATGTGGATGGTGTGAATCTGCCTGTGATGCAGGAGACTTGGCTTCAATCCTTGGGTTGGGAAGATCCCCTGGAGGAGAGCATGGCAACCCACTCCAGTATTCTTGCTTGGAGAATCCCCATGGGCAGAGGAGCCTGGTGGGCTACATTGATGTTTGGGACCCCATGCAGTCCGTGGGGTCGCAAAGAGTCGCATGTGACTGAACTGACTAAGCACAGTGGATGGTGTGATGTTTTGATTCCTTTTGGGTGTCTCAGTTTTCAGGTTTCATGATTCATGATGAGGTCTCCTAGAGTTGACCCTTCTTCCTCTACTACCCTTGGAGGGGAGGGAGGTCTATTCTGGGGGTGGGTAACTTAATATTTGAAACTTTGCAACTGTAAAATAATAATAATGCTGACAGTGATAGGGAAAATGCTACCGTGTCTGAATACAGCTTTTGATGAACATTTTTTACTATGCTGAAGCCTTTGTGCATTCCATACACACATGCTTCCTGCTGAGCAGTGCGGTTCCAGCTGTGGCTGCAGAGAGAAAGGCACACCAGCCCTTGTTCTGTGGCCTTGTCCAGAGCGACTGCTCTTTCTTGTTAGCTGGCTGGCTGCCAGACTCAACAAGAAGGCGTGCTGATTTCCCAAATACAATGCTTTGCTGGGGCTGGAATCAAAGCTGTCAGTAGTAAAGAGCTCTTTCATCTTTCTTTTCTCTCTTCTTGTACATTCAGTGGGGATTCAGCCATGAAAACAGGACCAACAAAAGGCAGAAGCCCTATACCAGTCTTTACAACTCAGAAAGATGGCTTTCAGGTCTTAATTGTCTGAAGATGCCATGCATTATTGATTTAAATATTGGCTTCAGGGCTGCAAGTTAGTTATAAGAACATTCTTACCTATCTGTTGAGTCTGCTGGTCTCTCCCTCTGCAGGCTTACAAGTTTTGAGCTGAAAGACTTATTTCAGCTTGGAACACAAGAGGAAACCCTAGTTTTTCTGTGAAATGTGTTAGTAGTTTCTAGAAGTTATGAGTCAATTATAAAGAGGTAGCCCTATGAGTTATAAAATGCAAACACTTGAAAACAAAAATCAAGCCAGCAGTATTTTGTTGGTCAGGAATCTGTTGGTTGAAAGTGACAGCCAATAAATGTGGCCTAATCTCTATACAGTCAGCAAAAACAAGACCGGGAGCTGACTGTGGCTCAGACCATGAACTCCTTATTGCCAAATTCAGACTTAAATTGAAGAAAGTAGGGAAAACCACTAGACCATTCAGGTATGACCTAAATCAAATCCCTTTTGATTATACAGTGGAAGTGAGAAATAGATTTAAGGGCCTAGATCTGATAGACAGAGTGCCTGATGAACTATGGAATGAGGTTCGTGACATTGTACAGGAGACAGGGATCAAGACCATTCCCATAGAAAAGAAATGCAAAAAAGCAAAATGGCTGTCTGGGGAGGCCTTACAAATAGCTGTGAAAAGAAGAGAAGTGAAAAGCAAAGGAGAAAAGGACAGATATAAACATCTGAATGCAGAGTTCCAAAGAATAGCAAGAAGAGATAAGAAAGCCTTCTTCAGTGATCAATGCAAAGAAATAGAGGAAAACAACAGAATGGGAAAGACTAGGGATCTCTTCAAGAAAATCAGAGATACCAAAGGAACATTTCATACAAAGATGAGCTCGATAAAGGACAGAAATGGTATGAACCTAACAGAAGCAGAAGATATTAAGAAGAGATGGCAAGAATACACAGAAGAACTGTATAAAAAAGATCTTCACAACCCAGATAATCATGATGGTGTGATCACTGACCTAGAGCCAGACATCCTGGAATGTGAAGTCAAGTGGGCCTTAGAAAGCATCACTACGAACAAAGCTAGTGGAGGTGATGGAATTCCAGTTGAGCTATTCCAAATCCTGAAAGATGATGCTGTGAAAGTGCGGCACTCAATATGCCAGCAAATTTGGAAAACTCAGCAGTGGCCACAGGACTGGAAGAGGTCAGTTTTCATTCCAATCCCAAAAAAAGGCAATGCCAAAGAATGCTCAAACTACCTCACAATTGCACTCATCTCACACGCTAGTAAAGTAATGCTCAAAATTCTCCAAGCCAGGCTTCAGCAATATGTGAACCGTGAACTTCCTGATGTTCAAGCTGGTTTTAGAAAAGGCAGAGGAACCAGAGATCAAATTGCCAACGTCCACTGGATCATGGAAAAAGCAAGAGAGTTCCAGAAAAACATCTATTTCTGTTTTATTGACTATGCCAAAGCCTTTGACTGTGTGGATCACACTAAACTGTGGAAAATTCTGAAAGAGATGGGAATACCAGACCACCTGATCTGCCTCTTGAGAAATTTGTATGCAGGTCAGGAAGCAACAGTTAGAACTGGACATGGAACAACAGACTGGTTCCAAATAGGAAAAGAAGTTCGTCGAGGCTGTATATTGTCACCCTGTTTATTTAACTTATGTGCAGAGTACATCATGAGAAACGCTGGACTGGAAGAAGCACAAGCTGGAATAAAAATTGCCGGGAGATGACACCACCCTTATGGCAGAAATTGAAGAGGAACTCAAAATCCTCTTGATGAAAGTGAAAGTGGAGAGTGAAAAAGTTAGCTTAAAGCTCAACATTCAGAAAACGAAGATCATGGTATCTGGTCCCACCACTTCATGGGAAATAGATGGGGAAACAGTGGAAACAGTGTCAGACTTTATTTTTGGGGGCTCCAAAATCACTGCAGATGGTGACTGCAGCCATGAAATTAAAAGACGCTTACTCCTTGGAAAGAAAGTTATGACCAACCTAGATAGCATATTCAGAAGCAGAGACATTACTTTGCCAACAAAGGTTTGTCTAGTCAAGGCTATGGTTTTTCCAGTGGTCATGTATGGATGTGAGAGTTGGACTGTGAAGAAGGCTGAGCGCTGAAGAATTGATGCTTTTGAACTGTGGTGTTGGAGAAGACTCTTGAGAGTCCCTTGGACTGCAAGGAGATCCAACCAGCCCATTCTGAAGGAGATAAGCCCTGGGATTTCTTTGGAAGGAATGATGCTAAAGCTGAAACTCCAGTACTTTGGCCACCTCATGCAAAGAGTTGACTCATTGGAAAAGACTCTGATGCTGGAGGGATTGGGGGCAGGAGGAGAAGGAGACGATAGAGGATGAGATGGCTGGATGGCATCACTGACTCTATGGACGTGAGTCTGAGTGAACTCTGGGAGTTGGTGATGGACAGGGAGGCCTGGCGTGCTGCGATTTATGGGGTCGCAAAGAGTCGGACACGACTGAACGACTCAACTGATCTGAACAGATGAGGAAACTTAAGCCTCATCGAAGTTAAGACACTTGCCCATAATTACCCAGATAATAAGTGGTAAAGCTGGAATTTTAACCGATATCTGCTTGATTCCAAAGGCTGAGGTGTTTTTCACCGTGCAAACTGTCTCTTAGCCTTAGCCTTAAATGGTGTTTGCAAATGGGTGACTGCTCAGATATCAATGAATGCCCCAAAGATTTACCACTCTCCCCCTCTTACCCTCACCCTACCACCCCATTCTGTCCCTACTGGCAACAGACTCTGCTTTGGGATACAGCAATAGATTAAGAGTTGAGGTATCTTCTGTGCCATTTTTTTAAGCATCCTTATTTCCTATTTTGCAACTGATCCATCCATGATAACCCTGTCCTAATGGACTGGAATATTATTTCTATAATAAAAGTTCACACTATAATTGACATTATTTTTCAAAATGCGTGTCATTCATGGAGATCATGTTGGCTCTTTCTTACATAAACTTGGCAGTCTGACTTGTATCCAGCAGGTGTCACTAGACTTTCCTCTCCCGGGTGTGGCTGAAAAGGACTATGGAGTTGTTCCCTTACTAAGCAGCTGCTGTTGCATTGCTTCCTGAAAGCTGAATCATCCTGGATAGAGCAGGACTCTTTCTTGACTTGCACTCACCTTTCTCCCTGTCATAGAGTGTGGTCCTACAGATGCAGTACCCATACCTGGGTGCACAAGAGGGATGCATCGGCAGTTCCCACAGCCCACTCCTCCGGCTGCTGGCTTACTAGCACTGGGTGTTACTTAAAGCTGATGCTGGGGAGGTGAGATACAAGTGCATTTCAAGGCATTAGGAGCAAAATTACCTCAAACTCAGAAAAATCTGTGTTGGAGAGGTAGACTATGCCAGGAAATGTTTTTTCTCTGCATAGTGAAGGCAGCAGAAGGGCTTGATTAGAGATAGTGTCTAGCCATTCAACCAACATTTCCTGAATCTCTTCTAAGAACCCAAATGTTTGAAGAAGCTAAACAAGGGATAAATGTGGAAATAACATGGTTCTTGTATATCAGGAGTTTAGCAGCACTAATGCCCATTGATTCAGCCAGTACTAATTGGGCACTTCTGAATAACTGGGAGTAGAGCTCTAGACTACACAGATAGGATTCCCGCCCTGATGGAGCCCACAGCCTGGGAGAGAATACAAACATTATGCAAGTAATGACACAACACTGGTGGGTACTAGTAGAACAGCAAATTAACAAATGTTATGGGAACATATCGGAGAAGGCGATGGCACCCCACTCCAGTACTCTTGCCTGGAAAATCCCATGGATGGAGGAGCCTGGTAGCCTGCAGTCCATGGGGTCGAGAAGAGTCAGACATGACTGAGCGACTTCACTTTCACTTTTCACTTTCATGCATTGGAGAAGGAAATGGCAAACCACTCCAGTGTTCTTGCCTGGAGAATCCCAGGGACGGGGTAGCCTGGTGGGCTGCTGTCTATGGGGTCGCACAGAGTCGGACACAACTGAAGTGACTTAGCAGCAGCATGGGAACATATAGCAAGGAACTCCAGTGGATAGTGTGCCATGCAAGGTCTCCTAGGTGAGGTTACTTTAAGAGGGGATCCAAAGATAAGTTGGAGTTGATAGAAAGAATGGAGAAGGGGAGAAGGAAGAGATCATATGAGATAAGAGTCTGTTGGAAAGTCCAAAGGCAGGATGGATAAGGTGCCTTGAAAGAAAGGAAGGAGGAAGGAAAGTCTTTCAGGGGCTAGAGCTAAGTGGTCAGGGAGAAAAGTGGCAGAAGACAGAGCTGAAAAGCTTGATGGTTGGGGCCAGATGACACAGGACCTTGTGGACCACTTTAAGGAATTTAAAATGCATTCAAGAGCAATGGGAGCCATTTATGAATGTTTTAATTGACTTATATTAGAATATAGTTGACTTACAGTGTTGTGTTAGTTTTTACTATACAGCAAAGTGAATAGGGGGCTTCCCTGGTGGTTCAGTGGTAAAGAATCTGCCTGCAATGCAGACTCAGGTTCAATCCCTGGGTTGGGCAGATCCCCTGGAGAAGGAAATGGCTACACACTCGAGTATTCTTGCCTAGAGAATCCCATGGACCAGAAGAGCCTGGCCGGCTACAGTCCACAGAGTCACAAAGAATTGGACATGACTGAGCAATTAACAATTGCACTTAAAAAAAAAAAATGCATTAGTGACGTGTTTACTTATATCCCCTCTTTTCTAGATTTCCTTCCCATTTAGGTCATCACAGAGCACTGAATAGGTTCCCTGTGCTGTACAGTAGGTTCTCATTAGTTATCTAGTTTATACAGAGTATCAATAGTGTATATATGTCAATCCCAATCTCCTGGTTCATCCCACATCTCTCTTTCCCCCTTGGCATCTATACGTTTATTCTCTACGTCTGTGTCTCTATTTCTGCTTTGCATATAAGATCATCTATACCATTTTCTAGATTCCATATATATGCATTAATATATGATATTTATTTTTCTCTTTTTGATTTAACCATGCTGCATGACAGTCTGTAAGTTCATCCACGTTGCTGCAAATGACACAATTTCTTTCCTTTTTATGGTTGGGTAATATTGTATGCAGGTCAGGAAGCAACCGTTAGAACTAGACATGGAACAACAGACTGGTTCCAAATAGGAAAAGGAGTTAGTCAAGGCTGTATATTGTCACCCTGTTTATTTAACTTATATGTAGAGTACATCATGAGAAACGCTGGACTGGAAGAAACACAAGCTGGAATCAAGATTGCCGGGAGAAATATCAATAACCTCAGATATGCAGATGACACCACCCTTATGGCAGAAAGTGAAGAGGAACGAAAAAGCCTCTTGATGAAAGTGAAAGTAGAGAGTGAAAAAGCTGGCTTAAAGCTCAACATTCAGAAAACCAAGATCATGGCATCTGGTCCCATCACTTCATGGGAAATAGATGGGGAAACAGTGGAAACAGTGTCAGACTTTATTTTTCTGGGTTCCAAAATCACTACAGATGGTGACTGCAGCCATGAAATTAAAAGACGCTTACTCCTTGGAAGGAAAGTTATGACCAACCTAGATAGCATATTCAAAAGCAGAGACATTACTTTGCCAACAAAGGTTCGTCTAGTCAAGGCTATGGTTTTTCCTGTGGTCATGTATGGATGTGAGAGTTGGACTGTGAAGAAGGCTGAGCGCTGAAGAATTGATGCTTTTGAACTGTGATGTTGGAGAAGACCCTTGAGAGTCCCTTGGACTGCAAGGAGATCCAACCAGTCCATTCTGAAGGAGATCAGCCCTGGGATTTCTTTGGAAGGAATGATGCTAAAGCTGAAACTCCAGTACTTTGGCCACCTCATGCGAAGTGTTGACTCATTGGAAAAGACTCTGATGCTGGGAGGGATTGGGGGCAGGAGGAGAAGGGGACGACAGAGGATGAGATAGCTGGATGGCATCACTGACTCGATGGACGTGAGTCTGAGTGAACTCCGGGAGTTGGTGATGGACAGGGAGGCCTGGCGTGCTGAGATTCATGGGGTCGCAAAGAGTCGGACACGACTGAACGACTGATCTGATCTGAATATTTCATTGTATGTATGTTCCACATCTTCTTTGTTCATTCCTCTGTCAATGGGCATTTAAGCTGTATCCATATCCTGGCTATTGTAAATAGTGCTGCAGTGTACATTGGAGTGCATGTATCTTTCTGAATTATGGTTTTCTCTGCCCAGGAGTGGTATTGCTGAGTCATATGGTAGTTCTGTTTTTAGTTTTTTAAGGAACCTCCCTACTGTTATCCAAAGTGAGTGTATCAGTTTACATTCGCACGAATAATGTAAGAGGGATTCCTTGTTTCCACACCCTCTCTAGCACATATTGTTTGTAAATTTTTTTGATGATTTCCATTTTGAATAGTGTGAGGTGATACCTCCCTTGCAGTTTTGATTTGCATTTCTCTAATAATTAGTTATATTGAGCATCTTTTCATGTGTTTGTTGGCCATCTGTATGTCTTCTTTGAATAAATGTTCCTCTAAGTCTTCCACCCATTTTTTATTGGGTTGTTTGGTTTTTGATATTGAACTACATATTTTAGAGATTAATCCCTTGTCAGTTGCTTCATCTGTAAATATTTTCTCCCGTTCTGTAGGTTGTCTACTCATCATTTTTATGGTTTCCTTTGCTCTGCAAAAGCTTTTACGTTTAATTCGGTCCCATTTGTTTATTTTTATTTTCATTATTCTGGGAGTTGGGTCCAAAAGAGCTTGCTATGATTTATGCCAGAAAGTTCTGCCTATGTTCTGCTCCAAGAGTTTTATAGTGTATGTCCTTATATTTAGGCTTATAATTCGTTTTGCGTTTATTTTTATGTACAGTGTTAGGAGTATTCTAATTTCATTCTCTTACATGTGGCTTTCCAGTTTCCCATCACTGAGCTCAGTAAAGCAAATGATGCATTTTTAAAAGAAGAGTGTTATAGTATTACGTATTCATTTGCTTACTCAGCAGTATTTATTGCATACCTATATGTGCCAGTATGCCAGGTGCCAGAAATTAATAGAGAGATAAATCACAATGAAAAGTATAAAAAGTAATCCTGGTTCAGGAAAGAAGGGGATGGGAAAGTCATCTGAGAATTAACAAAGCTATTCATGCAATAAAAATGTATTGGCACCCTGGCCTGCCTTAGAATCTGTTCTAAACCTTGGAGATTCAGTAGCAAATCAGACTGTCATCATCATAAGGAATATTCATAGTATGCATTGAAGATCAGGGCAGAAGATACAGCAAATCAGAGAAAAAAAACTTTTTTCCAGTCAATGGAAAGACATGTTCTAGTAGACAGAGTATGCCGTGGTAGAAGCAAATATCAACAAGGATTCAGGCACTCTCATGATAAGTTTTCATTCATAATTCTGTTTTGTAAAAACTGACTGTGCCCCATTAAAAGGAACCACAACTCCGTGGCTGCTGCTGCTGCTGCTAAGTCTTTTCAGTAATGTCCAACTCTGTGCGACCCCATAGATGGCAGCCAACCAGGCTTCCCCGTCCCTGGGATTCTCCAGGCAAGAACACTGGAGTGGGTTGCCATTTCCTTCTCCAATGCATGAAAGTGAAAAGTGAAAGTGAAGTCAGAATGGCTAATACCAGGTCTGGGGCAGGAAATGTACAAGATGAGCCTGGGCCACTTTTCTTGTACCAGACAGCAAAAAGCCATCAAAGAGTAATGGAGTCAGAACAAAAGGACCCAGGAACCAGGAACCAGCCTCAGTGGTCTCTTGCTGAGACAATCTGAATATCAAACAAATAAACCTCGATAAATTTATAAAAATCTAAAGGTTTTTTAAAATGTTTAGCTCTCCCCACCAAAAACATCCTAAAAGCCTCATTGGTCAACTTTGAAGTAACTCGTCATTCTGAAAATCACCAAGTAAGGGGAAATAATTAAACATTTATTCTGTATTTCTGGATAAACAGTATTTCAGGGTCATTAAGTAGCCTTCATTGAACAAGAAAGTACTTTTGTAGAAGAAAATTCCAGCTAATGAATCTGAAAAGACTGGGGAAAAAATGACAAAATTAAGAAATCAACATTCAAAAAATTCTAATGAAATGATTTATTTAGGTAAAGAATATCAATAAGCAAAAATATTTTAAAAATATACAGAGAATTTTGTGAAAGAGGTATCAGGCTCTTAACCACTTGAACCCATGATTCATTAAAGCATTACTCCTAGCAGCAAAATAAGACAGTCTTACCTCCCGAGGCAAGACGAAATACACAGTACCAGCCATGAGATATTAGTTGAAAAAAATGTCAAATCTGAATATAGTTGACTCTTAGAGCTAAATTTTTGTTTACAAAAATATGAGATTTAGAGAAACAAATGTCACTATGAAGAAACAAGCAGAAAAATGGATACTGTGATAGTTTCTAAATCATTTTCTTCAGTAAGACAGTAGAATTAAAAATTAGAATGATGGAGGGGACAGTGCTTTGGATTAAAAGATTCTGAGAGACATAACCAAATGCATTGTGTAGATCTTTTTTGGCCATTGTTTTGAACAATTAAACTATCAAAAGACATTTTTTATATAATCATGAATTATGAATATAATGGATCATAAAAGAAATCAAAGAATTATTATTAATTTTGTTAGGATTGTTAATGTCATTCAAGTTACATAAGAAAAAAAATTTTAATGTATACTGAAGTATATAACGGAGAAGGCAATGGCACCCCATTCCAGTACTCTTGCCTGGAAAATCCCATGGACAGAGGAGCCTGGTGGGCTGCAGTCCATGGGGTCGCTAAGAGTTGGACACGACTGAGTGACTTCACTTTCACTTTTCACTTTCATGCATTGGAGAAGGAAATGGCAACCCACTCCAGTGTTCTTGCCTGGAGAATCCCAGGAACGGCGGAGCCTGGTGGGCTGCCGTCTATGGGGTCACACAGAGTCAGACACAACTGAAGCGACTTAGCAGCTGCAGCAGGTAATAAGGAGGCCTTCCCAGGTGGCACTAGTTGGTAAAGAACCCGCCTCCCAATGCAGGAGATGTAAGAGATGCGAGTTCAATCCCTGGGTCAGGAAGATTCCCTGGAAGAGGGCATGGCAACCCACTCCAGTATTCTTCCCTGGAGAATCCCATGGAGAGAGAAGCTTGGTGGGCTATAGTCCATCAGGTTGCAAAGAGTCAGACATGACTGAAATGATTTAGCACAACACAGCTAATAAGGAACAGAGCTATAATTAGAATCCTAATTCCAAATCTAATGTCTTCCCATAATATCTCCCACTGTGTTTTTCTAGAATCTGTTCAAGAGCCACTGACTTTGGCTGAGGATTTTATGTTGGAAGCAGACAGCCACCACTTTGTTCATAAATCTTGCCTTTTTCTTTTGAACTGGAAAATAAAGCTGTTGTTTAACAGTAGGTGTCTGGGGGGAGGTGGTTTCCGGCCACCAAGTGAATGAATGATCAAGCATTATTAGTAATGAATTTATTCACTGGTTAAAAGTATACAAGACTCGGGTTTCTGGCCTTTCTCAAGTCACAGCCAAATCTCAGGGATCTCATCAGATGCAAACATGTTTCTACTTGTTCTCAGTTCTGCTTTGAACATCAACTACCTTGTCTCAAGTATGAAAATATGAAATTCTTTAATGTGGGTTAAAAGAAAGTCACCTAGTCACATATAAGCAAATCCATGGGGAAAAGTTCACATTCAGATAGTGTCTATAATTTTCTTTCCCTCCATAATTTGGAGAGGTCCCCTCTGGATCAGCAAAGAGTTGGGAGTACTAACATTGCTGAAATGGAACTATCTCTATTTTCAGTAAAATGGCACTAACTGGCCTTACTGCCTACTGCATGGGAGGCACCTTGTGAGTGACTTTCCAAAATTTAATGTATTCAGTTCAACCTAAGTTTTAATTAAAAATAAAACAGTCTAGAGAAATGATTTTTAGAAAACTCAAGGTCTAAGAGAACACCGAATGTCTATTGTTTACTTTCCCTTCTCCAGAAACTCAGGGAGAATGGCTGCAGAAACACCATGTACTTGTGATTCTATAACAATAAATTAAATTTCTAGGCTGGCACCCGAGAGTTTGAATGTTATAGAGTAGACATAAGGGCGAAATCTCTGTTTGCATTGGATAAGAGGGTCTATGCATAACTTGTGAGGAAATTTGTTAGGATGTGGTTTTACAGGCGGTACATGTCACCAAGAAGAAAACACAGGGTGCGTTAGTTGAAGATGTTGAAAAATTATCACTGCACTGTAAGCTTCAAGACAAGCCATGTCTACCTTACTTATAATTGTTAGTAGCACCTAATACAAGTTCTGGCCTAGAGCAGATGAGCAAATGAATGAGTGCTATAAATACATTGGTCTTTCCCAAATTTTGGCAAAAGTGGCTAAAATCTATGCATCATTCCTCTCATTCATCTTCTGATTCAATTATTGTACAGGTTTGCCCCTTCTTTCAGAATCATTCCATTTCTAATCCAGATGCTTACCGGCTGAGCTTGGGCTTTTGAGATCTCCTCTTCCCGATCTAGTCCCAACAGATACCTCTGCCCCAACCAAAGTAATGATCAATAGTTAGCCTTGTTCCCAGTAGGCCACAACCATCAGCAAACACACATAGAAGGAATGAGGCAGCTGGACTTATTACCTTCATTTTCCCAAATGCTTAGGAATTCTGTTTAGCCAGAAACTCCATTTGTGATGATTCATACTTACACATACTTTATATATAAAGTCGACTACTGACATTCTTTGCTAACATATCCATACTCATGTGAATGGGTATGTTCTTAAAAGGAGAATCTGACTTTATTAATCCCTTCATTTTCCAGCTGCCCTCCTGTATTAATTACCTCAACTGCCATAAATACCATCATACTCTGGGTGGCTTCAACAATAGAAATTTATTTTCTTAAGATTCTGAAGACAGGAAGTCTGAGATCAGGGTACCAGCATAGTTGGGTCTCAGTGAGGACTCTCTTCCTGCCTTTGCAGGCAGGCACATTCTCACTGTGTCCTCACGTGGTGGGAAGAGAGCTCTGTTGAATGAAGGTGCTATGTTTATGACCTCACTCCATCTTAATTATTTCCTAAGTTCCCTGCCTCCCAATATGGTCACATTAGGGATGAGAGCCTTAACATATGCATCTGGGGGGACAGCGCCTCTGTATCATTTCTACCATCCATCATTCTAGTCATTTGAGTGTCTTTTTTGAGTACCAAATCTTAAGCTACAATACGCTTCATGTATTATCATAATTGGTCTAAAACCAGAATGCTCAATATTGGAGATTTCCAATGACTTTAATTTTTAAGTCTTTTACATTTGTTTCACAAGGACTCAGAGAGACCCGACATATCTTTAATTCACAGAAATGTTGTCCTACCAGAGCAGCAATTGAGTCGGTGATTTGAGGAACCAACTGTATCATTAGCATGCATGTTCAGTCATTGCCAACTCTTTCAACCCCATTAGACTCAGGTTCAAATCATGGCTTATGACTTTGAGGACTTTATTTAGGATCTTTGAAGTCCACTTTTCTTATCTGAAAGTGGGGATAATAATACCTAACTCACTGGACTGTTATGAGAATTGAAAATAGACATGGTATAAAGTGCTTGGCATGATGCTCAGTACATAAGAAATAATAATAACTTGGTAGGTATTAAAAAGTCAACACTTATTGAGAATTTACTGTAATTGACATTCTGCTAAACTCCTTATTTACATTACTTAATGTATTCTTATAGTATATCCCAAGGAGGTAAGGTGAGGTATACCCTATATTCTAAAGAGTATATCCCTATTAATTCCATTTTACAGAATAGAATTGAGCCCAATATATATATTTTTATCACTCTGTTGTTCTACCTCTCAAGGCACAAGGCAGTATAGTTCTTGGGGACTATGTGATGTTTGGACTCCATTTGAGGAAATGTGTAGATGTTAACGATCAAGTATTGTTTCTGCCCCTTTCTCTCTCCTCTCTTCTGGGTCTCCCATTATGTATAAGGTGATACACTTTATGGATTTCCCAAAGATTCCTGAGAATCTGTTAAATTTTTTTTTTTTCCTTACTGGAATAACTTTTCTTCCCCCCCCCCCCTTTTTTTTTAAATTTTATTTTATTTTTAAACTTTACAATATTGTATTGGTTTTGCCCGAAATGAATCCGCCACAGGTATACATGTGTTCCCCATCCAGAACCCTCCTCCCTCCTCCCTCCCCATACCATCCCTCTAGGTCGTCCCAGTGCACCAGCCCCAAGCATCCAGTATCGTGCATCGAACCTGGACTGGCGACTCGTTCCATATATGATATTATACGTATTTTAATGCCATTCTCCCAAATCTTCCCACCCTCTCCCTCTCCCACAGAGTCCAAAAGACTGTTCTATACATCAGTGTCTCTTTTGCTGTCTCATATATAGGGTTATTGTTATCATCTTTCTAAATTCCATATATATGTGTTAGTATACTGTATTGGTGTTTTTCTTTCTGGCTTACTTCACTGTATAATAGGCTCCAGTTTCATCCATCTCATTAGAACTGATTCAAATGTATTCTTTTTAATGGCTGAGTAATATTCCATTGTGTATATGTACCACAGCTTTCTTATCCATTCATCTGCTGATGGACATCTAGGTTGCTTCCATGTCCTGGCTATTGTAAACAGTGCTGCGATGAACATTGGGGTACACGTGTCTCTTTCAGTTCTGGTTTCCTCAGTGTGTATGCCCAGCAGTGGGATTGCTGGATCATAAGGCAGTTCTATTTTCAGTTTTTTAAGGAATCTCCACACTGGTCTCCATAGTGGCTGTACTAGTTTGCATTCCCACCAACAGTGTAAGAGGATTCCCTTTTCTCCACACCCTCTCCAGCATTTATTGCTTGTAGACTTTTGGATCGCAGCCATTCTGACTGGCGTGAAATGGTACCTCATAGTGGTTTTGATTTGCATTTCTCTGATGATGAGTGATGTTGAGCATCTTTTCATGTGTTTGTTAGCCATCTGTATGTCTTCTTTGGAGAAAAGTCTATTTAGTTCTTTGGCCCATTTTTTGATTGGGTTATTTATTTTTCTGGAATTGAGCTGTAGGAGTTGCTTGTATATTTTAAAATAATTCCCTTTTTATTTTTCAGAATAGATATCTCAATGGACCTATCTTCAAGTGTGCCAATTTTTAATCATGCCTGCTCAAATTTGCTGTTGAATCTGTCTAGCAATTTTTAAAATTTCAATTGTTATACTTTTCAACTTCAGAATTTCTATTTGACTTATTTTCTTCCTAAAATTTGCATCACTTACTTGCTATTAGCAGAATAATTCCTCTTCCCCCCAATGATGTTCATGTCCTATTTTATGGTACTTTATATGGCAAAAGAGACTTTGGCAGGTATGATTAAGGATTTTGTGATAGGGAGAATATCCTGGATTATCCAAGTGGGTCCAATGAAGTCACAAGAGTCCTTATCAGAAGGAGGTAGGAGGTCACAGTCAGAGATGGAGATGGGACTATGGAAAGAAAGGTCAGATGCTAGATACAAGGCCACGAGCCAAAGAATGTGGGCAGCCTCTAGAAGCTGGAAAAGACAAAGATTCTCCCCTACCACCTTTAGAAGTTTTGTTGACCTGTTTTAGATTTCTGACTTCTAGCGCTGTAAAATGATGTTTTTCTTGTTTTAAGCCTCTAAGATTTTGATAATTTGTTATAGAAGCAGTAGGAAACAAATACATTATTGATGTTCTCTATTTGGTTGGACATCATCCTTATACTTTGATCGTTAGAGATAATAAAAATTTGTTCTATGAACATATTTATAATAGGTGATTTAAAGTCTATGTAAGCCCAGCATCTGGCTTTTCTTCAAGGTAATGTCTATTGACTGCTTTTGTTCCTGTGTTTAAAAATATTTTTCTGTTTCTTTGCACATTTCATAATTATTTTGTTGAAAACTTGACATTTTAAATAATGTGCAACCCTAGAAATTATATTTCCCCCCATTTCATTGTTGTTGTTCTTGCTGATGTTTGTTTTGTGTGCTTATTTAGTGACATCCTTGGACTAATTCTGGGAAGTCTGTTTTCTTTACATGTGTGTCCACTGAAGTCTCTGCTTAGTGACTGCTAATGACTGGACAGAGATTTCCTTAAATGCCTTTAACCAATAAGTCTGCCATCTTCCATCCTCTTTTGAGTGTGTGTGTGTGTGAGAGAGAGAGAGAGATGTGTGATGTGCTTAGATGTGTCTTCACTGCTCTGGCAGTTTACAACTCTGCCTCAGCCTTCACTTCTGCTTACACTGGGACAGAGAGGGTACATCTCTCTCCACTGTTTCCTGGGCATGCAGACAGCCCAGCTCATGTGCATAGCCTTCCAGATCCTAAGATTTTTCAGAGCTTTTTCAAATCCCTCTAGGGACATCTCATTCCTCCAATTTTCCTTTTAAGTTTTTTCACCACCTCTTGTTTATCACAAGCTGATATTGACTCCTCATGTAGATTCCAGTGTTAAGCCATTGATGCTGACCATTTTTGACAAACACCCTGAGATTGAAAAGCTTTCCTCACTAAATGACCTCTGATTCAAATCACATAAAAATTAGCCCGTGGCATGGGACTTTCCTGAAGAGCTGCCAGGTAGGTCAAGTAGTGACAGTGCTGTGAGGATGGGCTTTGTTGAGGGGCCCTATTCAGCCCTGGGATTTCTTTGGAAGGACTGATGCTAAAGCTGAAACTCCAGTACTTTGGCCACCTCATGCGAAGAGTTGACTCATTGGAAAAGACTCTGATGCTGGGAGGGATTGGGGGCGAGAGGAGAAGGGGACGACAGAGGATGAGATGGCTGGATGGCATCACTAACTCAGTGGACGTGAGTCTGGGTGAACTCCGGGAGTTGGTGATGGACAGGGAGGCCTGGCATCCTGTGATTCATGGAGTCACAAAGAGTCGGACACAACTGAGCAATTGAACTGAACTGAAATGAACTGAAACCTGATATGCCTCCTCCTATGGTTACAAGGCTATTGGTCTTCAAGGCTAACATGGAACTGGGGGGAGAGAGAGAGAGAGGTGGAAATAGGGTAAGGTAAAATGTCACAAAGCTCATTGTTCTTAATGAGATCCAGTCATTTTTCTTAGATGAACGTTCCTTGTATGTTTGAAAGTCCTTTATTAATTTCCAGAGTTTTGAACATTTTGATCTTCATCATTTTTGTCAGTGTTCCTATTGCTTTGTGGAAGAGCCAATTTCTGGAGTTCCTTACTCTGCCAGATTCCAAAAGAGCTTCTCAAGGCTTTATTTTGGTAACAGATTTTTCCCTCCCTACTCCTGATGAGAGTTGAATCTAGACCCTTTAATTTCATTGTAAAAAATGCCTCACTAGATATATAAAACTGCATATAATTAGAGATAATCTATTCCCTATCCAAGCCAATTTTTTTTATTCTTTATAGAATAATGCTGTATGTATTTGATCACCAAAGTGAGACAATTTGAGACAATAGATGGTTTTGCAATCACCTAAGTGAGACTATAGATGATGTTCTATCCCCAAAACAGTCTATTCCTGGGACCTAATAATCTGTTCCTATTTGTTTTGATTAAATATTGTTGAATCTTCCCCTCAATCTAATATAGAAATAAAAACCTCCCTAAAAGGCCACATTTAAAACTGAATAGATTTGGGGGAATGATCTCTGAACTATAAGAAGATACAAATTGGGACTCTAGATGAACAAAGTGGTTGGAAGAACTTAAGAGAGGCTAAAGGAACAGAAACCAGTGTACTTACTTCACAAATTTGATTGGGTATACACTTTGCAATTTTACTGGGACCATGGATCTAACAGAAAATATGATTCTTGGATCCCATTTTTTCTTTCCTGTTTTCCATTTCAATCTGAGGCCATATTATTTCTTTGGGGGCAACAACTTACATTTTAATAAAAAACAACGTGGCTGAAGCAATACTTTGACAATCAAGGTCTAAGAGGGCATTGAAAATCCATCATTCACTTTTCCTTATCCAGAAACCTGCCTTTTTCTCAGAAATTCAGAGAAAATGATTATAGAAATGCCATGTACTTCATATTCTTTAAATGTTGATGAAACTATCACCTCTCATTTTCCTGCCTGCCCTCCCCACCCCTCATGCACCCCCTCCACTTCCGTTTAACAGTTCAGTCAACACACTGCTGTCACGGTCAGTCAGTCAGTCAGTTCAGTCGCTCAGTCGAGTCTGATTTTTTGCGACCCCATGAATCGCAGCACGCCAGGCCTCCCTGTCCATCACCAACTCCTGGAGTCCCCTCAAACTCATGTCCATCTAGTCAGTGATGCCATCCAGCTATCTCATCCTCTGTCGTCCCCTTCTCCTCTTGCCCCCAATCCCTCTCAGCATCAGAGTCTTTTCCAATGAGTCAACTCTTCGCATGAGGTGGCCAAAGTATTGGAGTTTCAGCTTTAGCATCAGTCTTTCCAAAGAACACCCAGGACTGATTTCCTTTAGAATGGACTGGTTGGATCTCCTTGCAGTCCAAGGGACTCTCAAGAGTCTTCTCCAACACCACAGTTCAAAACCATCAATTCTTCGGCCCTCAGCTTTCTTCACAGTCCAACTCTCACATCCATACACGACCACTGGAAAAACCATAGCCTTGACCAGACAGACCTTTGTTGGCAAAATAATGTCTCTGCTTTTGAATATGCTATCTAGGTTGGTCATAACTTTCCTTCCAAGGAGTAAGCATCTTTTAATTTCATGGCTGCAATCACCATCCACAGTGATTTTGGAGCCCCCAAAAATAAAGTCTGACACTGTTTCCACTGTTTCCCCATCTATTTCCCATGAAGTGGTGGGACCAGATGCCATGATCTTCGTTTTCTGAATCTTGAGCTATAAGCCAACTTTTTCACTCTCCACTTTCACTTTCATCAAGAGGCTGGTTAGTTCTTCTTCACTTTCTGCCATAAGGGTGGTGTCATCTGCATATCTGAGGTTATTATTTCTCCTGGCAATCTTGATTCCAGCTTGTGCTTCTTCCAGCCCAGCGTTTCTCATGGTGTACTCTGCATAGAAGTTAAATAAGCAGGGTGAGAATATACAGCCTTGACGTACTCCTTTTCCTATTTGGAACCAGTCTGTTGTCCCATGTCCAGTTCTAACTGTTGCTTCCTGACCTGCATACAAATTTCTAAAGAGGCAGGTCAGGTGGTCTGGTATTCCCATCTCTTTCAGAATTTTCCACAGTTGATTGTGATCCACATAGTCAAAGGCTTTGGCATAGTCAATAAAGCAGAAATAGATGTTTTTCTGGAACTCTCTTGCTTTTTCCATGATACAGAGGATGTTGGCAATTTGATCTCTGGTTCCTCTGCCTTTTCTAAAACCAGCTTGAACATCTGGATGTTCATGGTTCACATATTGCTGTAGCCTGGCTTGGAGAATTTTGAGCATTACTTTACTAGCGTGTGAGATAAGTGCAATTGTGAGGTATTTTGAGCATTCTTTGGCATTGCCTTTCTTTGGGATTGGAATGAAAACTGACCTCTTCCAGTCCTGTGGCCACTGCTGAGTTTTCCAAATTTGCTGGCATATTGAGTGCAGCACTTTCACAGCATTATCTTTCAGAATTTGGAATAGCTCAACTGGAATTCCATCACCTCCACTAGCTTTGTTCGTAGTGATGCTTTCTAAGGCCCACTTGACTTCACATTCCAGGATGTCTGGCTCTAGGTCAGTGATCACACCATCATGATTATGTTGGTCATGAAGATCTATTTTGTACAGTTCTATGTATTCTTGCCACCTCTCTTAATATCTTCTGCTTCTGTTAGGTCCATACAATTTCTGTCCTTTATCAAGCCCATCTTTGCATGAAATGTTCCCTTGGTATCTCTAATTTTCTTGAAGAGATCTCTAGTCTTTCCCATTCTGTTGTTTTCCTCTATTTCTTTGCACCGATCACTGAAGAAGGCTTTCTTATCGCTCCTTGCTATTCTTTGGAACTCTGCATTCAGATGCTTATATTTTTCCTTTTCTCCTTTGCTTTTCACTTCTCTTCTTTTCACAGCTATTTGTAAAGCCTCCCCAGACAGCCATTTTGCTTTTTTGCATTTCCTTTCCATGGATATAGTCCTGATCCCTGTCTCCTGTATAATGTCATGAACCTCAGTCCATAGTTCATCAGGCATTCTATCTATCAGATCTAGTCTCTTAAATCTATTTCTCATTTCAACTGTATAATCAAAAGGGATTTGATTTAGGTATACTTGAATGGTCTAGTGGTTTCCCCTACTTTCTTCAATTTAAGTCTGAATTTGGCAATAAGTTAATGATCTGAGCCACAGTCAGCTCCCAGTCTTGTTTTTGCTGACTGTGTGGAGCTTCTCCATCTTTGGCTGCAAAGAATATAATCAATCTGATTTCTGTGTTGACCATCTGGTGATGTCCATGTGTAGAGTCTTCTCTTGTGTTGTTGGAAGAGAGTGTTTGCTATGACCAGTGCATTCTCTTGGCAAAACTCTATTAGCTTTTGCCCTGCTTCATTCTGTATTCCAAGGCCAAATTTGCCTGTTACCCCAGGTATTTCTTGACTTCCTACTTTTGCATTCCAGTCCCCTATAATGAAAAGGACATCTTTTTTGGGTGTTAGTTCCAAAAGGTCTTGTAGGTCTTCATAGAACCATTCAACTTCAGCTTCTTCAGCTTTACTGGTTGGGGCATAGACTTGGATTACTGTGATATTGAATGATTTGCCTTGGAAATGAGGCTGAGATTGTCTTACACTTACCATACCATAACAGAATTCTATGCATGGAAGGGGCTTAATAGGATTAACAGGTAAAGTGATTTCTGGTTGTTGATCACAATTCTTGAACAGTGGGGAGGCCCTTGTGACAACTGCCATGAGTTTACCATTCAACTCCAAGTCTAGACCAAGTCAAGCAGCATAGAAGCTTCCCAGACTGTCACAACTTATGAATATCTTGAATCTGTGGACAGAATAGGTATGATGGACTCCGGTCTCTCTTCTATTATTCTCCCCTCACTCCCTCTGTTCCAGGCACACTCACCTCCTTAAGTGAAAAAAGTGAAAGTGTGCTCACTCCTGTCCGACTCTTATGGCTCCATGGACTGTGGCCCGCCAGGCTCCTCTGTCTATGAGATTTCCCAGGCAAGAATACTGGAGTGAGTAGCCATTCCCCTCTCCAGGGGATCTTCCAGACCCAGGGAGCAAACCTGGGTCTCCTGCATTGCAGGCAGATTGTTTACCTTCTGAGACATTAGGAAACATTCTTAACTCTTCATGTAAAACTGCTTCTGGGTTTATGCTGTTACTTCTGCCTGGAATGCTCTTCCTCACACATCCATATAGCTCCCTCCCTTTCTTTATTCAAGTCTTTAATCAAATTTCACCTTCTCCCTGACTGTCCTATTTAAAATGGTGAGCCTTTCTCCTCCCCTTATCAGCATTTTCAAGCTCTAATTTTTGTTCTCCCAACTCTATTTTTTCCTATTACTTTTATTGCCTTCTAACATGTAATATAATTGGTATATTTAAAATGTCTTTTTTCTTTCCTGCCCCACTAGAAGGTAAATACCAACAGCACAAACATCTTTTCAGATTTTATTCACTGATATATCCTCCATAATTAAACAATGCTTGGCACATAGTAAGTAATCAGTAAATTTTTGATGAATGGAGAAACTTTGAATGAGGGCTCTGTGACAGTTAATTTTACCTGTTAACTTGGATACCTGGACATTTGGTGAAATATTATTCTGGCTGTGCCAATGAGGGTGTTTCTGGGTGAGGTTCACATTTGAATCAGTAGATTGAGTAAAACAGATTTCCCTCCCTATCGTGAGTGAGCCCCATCCAACCCATTGAAGTAATGGACTAAGACTTTAATTTCCTTTTGTCTCAAAGTCCTCATCTGTAAAATGGAGACAGTGAAATCATAGCACCAACTGCTAGGATATTGTGAAGATTAAATGAGTTATTGTAGGAACTGAAGTATCAATATTAAATGATGTATGATTATATGCAGAATGGTATGAATAGGGCCCAGAATATAATGAGCCCTTCATTTTAGCTTCTATTATTCCGGTCTCATCACTTCAGTTTCCTGGACCATATATGGGAAAGTTGGACTACAAGAGCTCTGGGTGTCCCGCCCACTTTGAACACTCTAGGATTCAATGACTCCATTTTTTCTTGGTATATCTCCTGCAGAGTTGGCAGTGCCCTGTCTCCCTAGAAAGCCATCTATTTCCACCAAGGCAGGCAGCCTTTCTGAGCCCTCTGTTCTCACTGGTATTTCCTTCCCAGGTGCTGACTCACTGCATTGATTAAACAGGCTGCCACAGCTCAGTCCTTCCCTGGGACTGGATGTCCTAGTGGAAGGTATCTTTGTTCTCTTGGGCTACAAGCCCCCCTTTCTCTCTTTTCACCAGGAGAGATTTTAATATAAAGTATAATGCGTGCTGTTTATGCTTTCACTGATGCGTGCATTTATTCCAAGACGATGCTTCCTTTGGTTAACGGTTGCAAAACCGTGATGTTATAGAAGGTGATTTTTTGACTGTGCCTACTTAAAGGTACAGAAAAGCCACTCTCCATAATTACCTTCAAATTCAGAAGAGAATTCTACCTTATGAAAAACTGAAAAAAGTGAGTGCCTTTATTTATCTCCATCTGGCTTTGAATGGGCTCTATAAAAATTGTATTGGTTCATGCTCAGAACCAAAAGGAACAAAACGGTTCCTCATGGGCTTCCTACTTTTCTTTTTTTTTAGAACATGCAATACAGTTCTACCTCTAGATGTACTCCCTTTGTTCAGCATTATTGCCTCTGCCACCTGCCTTGAAATGGCTCCTCAAGGGTTTTGATAAATCAGTTGCAAAGGTGTCTGATTTCACTGGAACATCTATAAGTGCCTTTTCTGAAAGGCTCCTTTTATGCCACCTAGAGAAATTCACCTCTGTGAGTCCTAGGAGAACCCTCAAATCAGTTATAATATATCAGAAAGAAGAGAAAATTATTTTTCTCTATCTATGCTTTGGAAAGACATTGAGGGCATTTCCAAGGAAGGAAAGCAAGTAATGAAAGGAAAAATGATCATTTTGAGAGAGACTTCTGCAAATGCCTTTTTCTTTTCTTTTCGATACTGTGAAGCTAAGAAATTTACATGGGACCTTGGGGACCTAGCCCAGCATTCATTCATTCAACCCTGCTGAAGCGTTTCCCCTTTTCACTTAAGACAGCTGAGTGAGGAGACTGAACAGACACTGATCCCCCAACCCCAGTAACTGATGCTGACATTTCTTCTTTGTCAGGTCACTTCCAGGAGCACAGGGCAGAGCTACAGGATAGATGCCCCTGGCAAGGTTGGAAGGAACTAAGGGTACCATCTTACTATCTAGGGTTCTCAGGGCATAATGGTATGCATAGGTCCACCAGATCATTCAGATCAACTTACAGATTACTGGTATCCAGCAGAGACCCACAGAACTTTAACCAAGTGGCTGTTTGTTATTGTTCAGTTGCTCAGTCATATCAGACTTTTTGCGACCCCATGAACTACAGCATGCCAAGCTTCCCTGTCCCTCACCATCTCCCGGAGCTTGCTCAAACTCATCTCCATTGAGCCAGTGATGTCAGCCAACCATTTCATCCTCTGTCATTCCCTTCTCCTCCTGCCCTCAATCTTTCCCGGCATCAGGGTCTTTTCTAATGAGTTCAGCTCTTTCCATCAGGTGGCCAAAGTATTGGATCTTCAGCTTCAGCATCAGCCCTTCCGATGAATGTTCAGGATTGAATTCCTTGATTGATTGATTTCCAGGATTGACTTGTTTGATCTCCTTGCAGTCCAAGGGACTCTCAAGAGTCTTCTCCAACACCACAGTTCAAAAGCATCAGTTCTTCAGTTCTCAGCCTTTGGTCCAACTCTCACATCCATAGGTGACTATTAAAAAAAACCATAGCTTTGATTAGATGGACTTTTATTGACAAAGTCATGTCTCTTCTTTTTAATATGCTGTCTAGGTTTGTCATAGCTTTTCTTCCAAGGAGCAAGTGTCTTTTTAATTTTATGGCTGCAGTCACCATCTGCAGTGATTTTGGAGCCCAAGAAAATAAAAGTCTGTCACTGTTTCTATTGTTTCCCCATCTATTTGCCATGAAGTGATGGGACCAGATGCCATGATCTTCCTTTTTTGAATGTTGAGTTTTAAACCAGTTTTTTCACTCTCCTCTTTAACTTTCTACTATAAGGGTGGTGTCATCTGCATATCTGAGGTTATTGATATTTCTCCCGGCAATCTTGATTCCAGCTTGCGCTTCATCTGGCCTGGCATTTCTCATGATGTACTCTACAAGGATTATACCAAACTATCTAGACATTAAAAAACCAGCTAATCCTGGCTGGTCTGTGATTTTCCAACTGATGAGTCCCTGAGGGTAAGACCAGAAAAATAGGGAGAGATGGCATTTTCTCCCTGAAGGAAACAGAGATCAACTATACTAAAAAGCTAATAATTTAGGGCCAGGAAATCAGGCAGTCCATGAGACTAGAATATGGAGAGACTGTCTTCTTTCTCAGCCCGGGCTTCTGAGGTGGGGAGAGAGCTAGGCCACATAGGCACATCACGGCCTTCATACACAAAGTACAACTAGACAGCACCTCAGCACTGAGCTTGTGTTAAGCTTCATTCATTGATTAACCAAATAGCTAATCTATTTGTCAGGAATTAGCACAGCATTTGGAGAAGGCAATGGCACCCCACTCCAGTACTCTTGCCTGGAAAATCCCATGGACAGAGGAGCCTGGAAGGCTGCAGTCCATGGAGTCGCTGAGGGTCGGACATGACTGAGCGACTTCACTTTCACTTTTCACTTTGATGCATTGGAGAAGGAAATGGCAACCCACTCCAGTGTGCTTGCCTGGAGAATCCTAGGGACAGGGGAGCCTGGTGGGCTGCCGTCTATGGGGTCGCACAGGGTCGGACACGACTGAAGCGACTTAGCAGAAGCACAGCATTAATGAAGTAAAGGTATAAGATGGTTGTGCACATACATACACATATATATATATGTATATATACACACACATATACATATCAGATTATAATCTGAAAAAATAAATTAATACTTAATGAATCTAAATTTTAATAGTAAAAATTCTAATGAAAAGAGGAAATAGCCCTTGAGTTAAAGAAGCCACAGAGACAAATTAGAAGTCAATGGATAAGAACGTATAAAAAGGCAACACTGTGGCTCTACTATGTAGGCTTGACTTAAATAGCTGTGGTAGGAGTTGTACAATCAGGCAGATATCCCCAGGGAATGTTCCACCACCACCACCACCACCACCACCACCACCACCCCCTCCCCCCCACTCCCCGCCACCCCGCCCCTGCTCCACCTAGCAGAAAGTCACACTCTCCTTTACATCTACCCACACTGTATTTCTTCATGGGTCAGAGGATCAAAATTTGGACTCACCACAAAGAATATGTTCAAATACTTGAGAATAATCACAGCTCTTTTCCAAGAAAAAGATACACTTTTTTCCAGCAAGTCTGTGCTGAAATAAGACGGTCTCTGGACAAGACAACAATTCCACATCTTAACCTCCTACCCTAGAGGGCCAACCCAGCCTCTTTCATGACTGGCCATTCAGAGTACATTTTGACTAATAGTCTCCACTCTCTGCGTTCTCTGAGATTTGTACTTTCTGAAATTGACTGCAAGTCAATGCCTACCAAAAGCTTGCTTTAAGGAGTTGTAATTTGCTAGAAAGGATCTAATGGGCATAAGAAATGTCTTCTTTCTTCCAAGTCCTTTAAGTGGATTCCCTGTCATAAAGCAAAGTACGGGGACCACAATACCTCGGCTTCCTACAAAAATGGCATTGTGGATTTATACAACTCTTAACTTCTGCAGATAGCAGGCCCAAGAAACATTTCTTAAACTACATCTCTGTCTTTCCTTTAATATTTTTACAGATCGCATTGTCCATTAGATAACCAATGTCTCTTATACAAAAATCTACAGTATAAATTCCTCTTTCAGTGGGGTTCAAAGCAAAAGGTTTGTCTCTACAGAGTGATTCTGATATTTTCTTGTTATCAGATAATAAGCATCACACCACTCCCCTTCTTTCCTCAGTTCCCAGGAAATTCAGGGACAGAATTCAGTCAATGAATTTGTCTATTGTAAAGTCATTTCCTTCTGAGGGATAAAGAGATTTGTACCCTCTTTTCCCTTCCCTTTATTGCTTTATTTTGTGCAGTATTTAATTTTTGAAGTGGTCTCAAATGCCTCTGTAATATGTGGGGGATAAACTTTAAACCAAAACAGATACAATTTCTGATCCTTCTTGCATTAATTCAAGCTTCTGTAAAGATCCAACATCAGGGGTAGTATCTCCTTGAGTGCTTACTCAAACACTATTTGGCATTGGGGAAAAGTAAACTGTGTTTTACTTTCTTGGAGATGCAGCCAATAAAACCATTTGTGCATCAATAACAATTAGATCTTAACTGTAAAGATATGTGCCAAGAAACCTTCTGCTCCCAAAGGACAAGATTTGGGTAATTTAAACCTCAGATTCATTTTGTCATTTTCCATGAAAGTCATGCTGAAATGGATTCTAACATTCAAAGTGATGAGGCAAACGTATGGATCCTGAGCTTATGTCAATCCATTGAAGGCTCTTTCCATTAATTAGAACCAGACATACAGAACAGAAATGTTATGTGCTTCCTGTTTTATTATATTCTTTTTGCATGTAATTATATGTGTAATTCAGAATTATAGAATAATTATTCTGTAAGATTAGCCATTTCGTGTAACTCAAACAATTTCAGGCTCTTTGCTCATCTTCCTTGACACTTAGAATAAAATCTGAATGAACTCTCTGTCATGGCTGACAAGTCTGTGGGACCTAGCCCCTGCCTGGCTCTCCAATGTCAGTTCTTTCCACTACCTCTGACTCACTTGGTTTATTCATACTGCAATCCCTTTCTGTTTCTTTAATTTTGTAATCTCTTTCCCATCTCAGATCCTTGTGTGTTTACTGTTCCCTGTGTTCTCAGTTGCTTAGTATGTCCGACTCTTTGCGATTCCTTGGACTGTAGCCTGCCAGGCTCCTCTGTCTGTGGGATTCTCCAGGCAAGAATACTGGAGTAGGTTGCCGTGCCCTCCTCCAGGAGATCTTTCCAATGCAGAGATCAAACCTGGATCTCCTGCATTGCAGGCAGATTGTTTACTGTCTAAGCCACTAGGGAAGCCCTTACTGTTCCCTAGTCTTTCGTTTATTCTCCTATCTCTCTCTTTCAATCTCAGCTGAAACAACATTGCTGCTTCTGAGAAGATGCCTGATCATTACCTATCACAACACTGTCTTATTTCCATCCCAGCTCTCATTGCATCTGTTAATTCATCATCTCTCACTCCCAGCAGACAGTAAGCTCCATGAAGACAGTGCCTTATATACACGTATATCCTTGCACCAAGCTCAGAGCCTTGTTCCTCTCCTTTGTTTATTTTGTGGAGTGATACAATTTGATCTCTCCAACTCTCCAAGACAGAACAACCCACAAATCAGAAATTATATTAGCACTAGAACATCCCTTAGAGTAATCAGGTCCCTCACCTCATAGGGAGAGAAATTTAGGCATCAAGAGGTGATGTCACAATGATGAAACTAGATCAGCCTCTACTTACCTTTCAATAACGTATCTATTTCCTTACTACACGCCACCTTTGGTCTTTCAATAGGTGAAACGTGGCCCATTTAGGGTGATCTGCTTGTACCAGTTGCCCAGAGCTTTCCTGGTTTTAGCTCTATGTTTCAGGACAACCCTGAGTCCTGGGAAAATTACATGCTTGGCCACCCTAAAGAGGCCAGGGTGTGTGTTGATATATCCTCCCTTCTCCCAGGTGTATGTGTTACTACAAGTAGGATAATAAAAAGCCTAAGACACATGTGCTCAAATTGACTGAGATGGATATGTCCTTGAGAGCCATAACTAGCAACTGATCATTGACAGATAATCAACACGTCCAGTGTCAGCAGACAAGCTTTGAATTCAAAAACGTCCCCTTTCTTATCAAGATTCTAGTTTCCAATAGTCCATTCTCCTTGGACAAATATGTCTTAGTCTGCTTAGACTGCTATAACAAAATATCATAGATTTTGTGATTTAAGCAACAAAAATTAATTTCCTTAGTGTTTTGGAGGCTGGAAGTCCAAGATCAAGGTTCATTGGGATCAGGTTCTAGTGAGCACTCTATTCCTGGCTTGCAGATAGCTGCCTTCTCACTGAGTCCTCACCTGCCTTTGCTCAGTGCACATGTGTGCTGCTGCTAAGTCGCTTCAGTCATGTTCGACTCTGTGAGACCCCATAGACGGCAACCCACTAGGCTCCTCTGTCCCTGGGATTCTCCAGGCAAGAACACTGGAGTGGGTTGCCATTTTCTTCTCCAATGCATGAAAGTGAAAAGTGAAAGTGAAATCGTTCAGTCGTGCCCTGACTCTTAGCGACCCCATGGACTGCAGCCTACCAGGCTCCTCCGTCCATGGGATTTTCCAGGCAAGAGTACTGGAGTGGGGTGCCATTGCCTTCTCCGTTGCTGTTGCCTTCTCCACACATGTGTAGAGAGATCCATCTCTCTCTTCCTCTTCTTATAAAGCCACCAATCCTATCAGATTAAGACCCCATCCTTATGACTTCATTTAACCTTAATTATCTCCTTAAAGATCTGATCTCCAAATACAGTTACATGGGGTGAGTAGGGCTTCAACATACAGCAAAACGCTACCATATTTCTAAGTGGTGATCACATCAAGTCTGCAGCCTGTGAGTTTATGTGGCAGTGTTAGCTTCTGGCTTCAGGTTCCCCAGCACCAGGAATGGTTGCCCTGCAGCAGTGGGTTGGAGCCCACCTCTTACAGGCCAGAGAAGTCGGACGAACAGCGTTGGAAGGGAGAACAGGGAACTTCAATGGAGCCTGCCCCAGAGTGGCATATTTCTGACAATAGCAGCAGTGGCAGCCCTGGCAACCTTTTCCACCTGCAGTCCAGACACAGTTTACAACCACAGTGGGTACTGTCTACTGTTGCTAGTGAAGGGTGAGGGTGAGGTCTGTGACAAGCCCAAACCTCTTTCTGTTCTCTGTATCCTTTCCCCTTGGCTTTGTTATTCATGAGGGAAATGAAGCTCCAAGTGTAGACTCAAGCCCTGGCACAATGTTTTCATCCTCCTTAAACATCCATCTGGCTTAAGCAATGTTTTTGTGAAGCACATCTCAAAATTTCTTGGGCATGGAAATTACCTGGGGGTCTTGTTAAGATGTAGCTTCTGATTCATTGAGTCTGGATGTCTGATGAGCTCCCAGGTTTGCTGATGCTGCTGGTCTGAGACCCCACTCTGAGTGGCAGGGTTTCCAAAGATGTTAACAAATCGCCGCACAGACTCTCCCTAGATTGGTTTCTGGAGCTGGAAGTGGCCTGATAATTGTGCGCATAGATTTCTCTTCCCTGCAAGCCTTGCTACTGTTCTCTCCTTTGCTTACTCTTAAGATGACCTTCACCTGCAAACCCAACTTCTCTTCCCTAGATAGCCCCTGACCCTTTCTCCGCCTCCCTGTCTCATTCTCCAGGGAAGAGCATATTTTTGGAATTCAATTATGACTCATAGGATTTGGGCAGGACTCTGGGAAAAAACGTGAAAACAGTTAATCCCAAGCTGATCCCAGATTGCTGCCCAGGCTCCAGAAGGACCCAAGGGCAATGCCAATCCCAGAATATCTTCAAAGTGTTTTGCCCAAAACCAATCACACAGCAGCTCTTGGGATCCCACACTGGAATGGCATACCTGAGCACGTGGGGCTTATTTGAACTTCATTTTAATGTCTTCAATGAAACAATACACCCATAATTAAACTGACACAGAATTCTTAGGTCTTGATGAGTCAGGGATTTTAAGGAAATGCATCCAAATTAGACAGTTTTAATAATTTCCTAAGCACAGTGGTCTGGAGAAACATCCAAAAATTAGATTTTCCAGCTTCTATATATGGCATTGGATATTTTCTGAAAATCAGATTTTAAGAGGAAATAAATCTTTCAGCAGGACTTCAGCCAACCAAGTCTTAAAATTTGGAAAACATCACCTTCAGTGCCCCAGGTCCCTCCCCCGACCATACACCTCTTCAGAACCTCTTCTGTTACCAACACTCAGTTCCTCATTCTTTTTCCCATTGCTTACAGCTTGCTCTCAAGAAAATCATTTATACCTGCATATGAATTTGAACTATTGCTCTTTGTTTTTCTCCTGCGGGTGTGTGTTTAAACCTCACCTCTGACTATAGAAAGGACATGATTCCCAGAGATTATCATACTGAGTGAAATCAGACAAAGAAGGAGAAATATTGTATGATACTCCTTATCTGCAGAATCTAAAAAGAAATGATATAAATGAACTTATTTACAAATCAGAATTAGACTTACAGACTTAGAGAACAAACTTATGGCTCCAGGGGGGGAGACTGGGGGAAAGGGACAGTTAGGGAGTCTGGGATGGGTATTTAAAATGGATAACAAGGACCTACTATGTAGTACAGGGAACTCTTCTCAATGCTGGGGATGGGGGGAGGTGTGGAGTTTAGGGGAGAATGGATATTTGTGTATGTATGGCTGAGTCCTTTTGCTGTCCACCTGAAACAATCACAACACTGTTAATAGGCCATACTCCAATATAAAACAAAAAAAAAGTTTGTTTTGAAAAGGACTTGGTTGCTTAGCAAATAATTTCAGGGAGTAGGCAGCTCATAGCAGGTGACCTCTTGGCCCTGTCTTTGAAAGCAGCAATGAGCATTGATTCTTATTTGATATATTGTGTTGGTGCCTTGGAGTAGTGTTCTCAGGCTGCCATAACAAAATGCCACAGACCAGGTGGCTTAAACAACAGCAGCTTATTTTCTCACAGTTCTGGAGGCTCAAAGTCCAAGACCAAGGTGTGGGCAAGTTTGTTTCTCTCGAGGCATTGCTCCTTGGCTTGCAGATGGCCCCCTTCTGTGTCCTCACATGGCCTTTTCTCTGTGTACAGGCATCCCAGGCACCTCTTCCTTCTCTTATAAAAACACCAGACATATTGGATGAGGCCTTCACACTTATGACCTCACATAAAGGGCTGCGGTTTCAATATATAAATTCTGGAGACACAACTCAGTACACAATATGATTCTGTTCATGCCCTCGTCACTCATATGACTGGTTAGTGTTTCCTTTTGGAAAATAACTGTCTACTGCCTATTGTTTCCCAAACTTCTGAACTTGTTGGCTTGTGGACTCCTGGATGAGTTGGTTGATAGATTCCCCCTCAATTAAATCATCAAAAGATAAGCACCAGCTTGTTTCTATTGCTTTGACTCAAACCTCCTTTTCTCTTTAGGATAAAGAGAAGGGACAGAGAAAACACTGGAAACAGCAATGTGGTATATCACTCCCCTCAGAGAGTCTTCCTGCCAGTTGCCTCTGTTTGTTAGGGACCTGTTGAGTTGAGAGGCACAAAACCAAGGAAGTTGGTAAAGATAATTGTATAGGTCAGTGCCTGTCTGTCCTTAAATCCATTCTCTATGCTTCATCTGCCCTGTGTTTCAGGGAATCTTATTTCCCAGGGTCCCTTGCTCCCTGGCTCCTAGGTAGGTCCAGTTAATGAGATGCACTGGTGGGAGGCTGGATGGTGGGGGCTGGAGAGATATCAAGGTATTCTCCCCCTTCTGTCTCTCCACTTCCTGTCAGATCTCTGGAAATAGCAGTATCTCTTCCAGTGTCAGTTCATAGAGGGCCCCTTCCTCTCAGAGGGCCCCACTTTTGAACTCAGTGACACCACCTTCTCTTGTGCCTCCAGCCCCACAGGGAGTAGAGAAGCAGCTTCCTGTTGTTGATAATCTCTTGAGTTGACTTCCTGCCCCCTTATTACTTTCTTAGCTCTCCCACTCTGATAGAACCAATTTCCCCAGTCAAATTCCTTCTGCTCAGAATCTTACAGTGGTTCCTGTTTCCTAGCTGATATAATGTTCATTGTACCTACTTTACATTGTAAGAGTTAAATGAGAGAGAGAGCGCTCAGCATATAAGTGCTTAAAACACAGAAAATGCTAAAAGAAACTGCAGAGCCATTAATGAAATTTGTCACTTTAGAAGAGTAATTTTAAAAATAATGGATTTCATCTATAAAATATTATTCGGAAATAGAACCATTAAATATAATTCTATGTATAATTCACCAATAATTCAAATCACCTCTGAAATAGTTTCATGCTTCTGAGTTTTGTCATTTCTAGAAAGAGAAGAATATAATACAAAAGACCCTGGATTTGGGGTTTCAAGGTGTATGATTTTGAGTTTCTCATTTTGTTTAATGGGCCTCAACCTTTACATCTGTAGACTGAGATGGTTCAGTGTGACAGTTTTTTAAGCTCCTGGAGCCCTAACTACTTATGATTCTGTAACTGGTGTGAGTTACTATTCATCTTTGGGGAGAGTGGGGAGTGAAATAACATTTTTCCTTTACAAATAAAATGGCAGAGACTCTGAAGATTCACATGGCTAGGCTGGTAAGAAATCCAGATTTTTTCTGAGGATCTACTCATCAAATATTTCTAAGGATGACCCCCCATTCTCTAGCAGGGTTGGCTAAACTGGTCCATGCATTAATCCAGAATAGCACAAGATGTGAATTGGCAGAGAGGTAAAGGCTGAGTTGGGGAGAGGCATTCCCGACAAATGACTGTGCAATGAGGTGAATGAGAAATCAGTACATCTTCTGCTTCTGATGGGAGGACCTCAGCCTGTTAGTCCAAATGATGTATGTGGGGAAGGGAAGAAGTCAAGTTTGAATATGCAATAAAGAATATTAATTCAAGAGTTTAAAGACAAGCAAATCTAGGCTGATATCTTCACACTGTCCTTTACCAGCAAAGTACCTTTGGGCTAGTAATTGACTTCTTCAAACCTTGGGCCCCTTATCTGTAAATTCTGTCTAATGCAACAGTGTTCAACTGGGTACAATAATGAAGCCCATCCACTCTAGGGACAGTGTCTGAAAACACTTTTGATTGTCATAACTGAGGGTAGTGGGAAGTTACTGGCATATCTGGGATGCTGCTAACCAGTCTAATGAAGAACTATCTAGCCCCCAAATGTTAATAGTACCAAGGCTAAGGCTAAGAAACCCTAGTCTAAAGGTAGCACCTACTGTTTTTAATTGCGGTATAGTTGCCATACAATATTATAGAGTTTCCGGTGTACAACATACTGGTTTGACATTTATTACAAATTATTACAAATATTATATATTAAAAATATTACAAATTGATCATCATGGTTTGATAACCATCTGTCATCGTACAAAGTTATTACAATATTATTGACTGTATGCCCTATGCTATTTATTACATCCTCATGAATTATTCATTTTGTAACTAGAACTTTGTACCTCTTATTCTCCTTCACCTATTTTTTCCAACCCCATACTCCGCTCCCCTCTGGCAACCACTAGTTTGCTTTCTGCATGTAAGCGTCTATTTCTGTTTTGGTTTTTAGATCCCACATATAGGTGAAATCCTATGGTCTTTTCTTTCTCTGACTTATTTCAATTAGAGTAATACCCTTTAGGTCCATCCCTTGCTGTCATAAATGGCAAAATTTTCTTCTTTTTATGGCTGAGTAATATTCCATATATAGGGCTTCCTTGGTGCTTGGTGGCTCAGTTGGTAAAGAATCTGCCTGCAAAGAAAGAGATGCAAGTCCCATCCCTGGATTGGGAAGATCCCCTGGAGAAGGAAACAGCAACCCTCTCTAATATAAATATGTGTGTGTGTGTGTGAGAGTGTGTGTGTGTGTGTTGAGCTTAGTCACTCAGTTGTGTCCAATTTGCTGCCAATGCAGGAGACCTAGGTTCAATCCATGGGTTGGGAAGATCCCCTAGAGAAGGGAAAGTCTACCCACTTCAGTATTCTAGCTTGGAGAATTCCATGGACTGAATAGTCCATGGGGTCGCAAAGAGTTGGACACGACTGACCAACTTTCACTTCACTTCATATATATATGTGTGTGTGTATATATATATATATATATATATATCTCCAGCCAGTCCATCCTGAAGGAGATCAGCCCTGGGATTTCTTTGGAAGGAATGATGCTAAAGCTGAAACTCCAGTACTTTGGCCACCTCATGCGAAGAGTTGACTCACTGGAAAAGACTCTGATGCTGAGAGGGATTGGGGGCAGGAGGAGAAGGAGACGACAGAGGATGAGATGGCTGGATGGCATCACTGACTTGATGGATATGAGTCTGACTGAACTCCGGGAGTTGGTAATGGACAGAGAGGCCTGGCGTGCTGTGATTCATTGGGTCGCAAAGAGTCGGACATGACTGAGCGACTGATCTGATCTGATCTGATATATATATGGATAAAGAAGATGTGGTATGTGTATATATAATATATAAAAGATGTGGTATGGGTATATATATAATATATAATTATCTATATTATACTATGCATTATATATTATATATACACCCATACTGCATCTTCTTTATCAATTTATCTACCAATGGATACTTAGGTTGGTTCCATATCTTGGCTATTAAAAATAATCCTGCAAAGAACATAGGGTGCGCATACTTTTTAAATTAGTGTTTTCGTATTATTTGGATAATTACCCAGAAGTGGAATTGCTGGATCATATATTAGTGCTAATTTTATTTAAAATGGAGCCTCCATACTGTTTTCCATAGTGACTCTATCAGTTTACATTACCACCAACATTGCACAAGGGTTCCCTTTTCTCTGCATCCTCCCCAATACATTATTTGTGATCATTTTGATGACAGCAATTCTGACAGGTGTGAGATGATACCTCATCGTGGTTTTAGAATGCATATCTCTGATGATTAGTGATGTTGAACATCTTTTCATGTGTCTGGCCATCTGTATGTCTTTCTAGGAAAAATGTTTATTCAAGTCCTCTGCCCATTTTTTAAATTGAATTGTTTCCTTTGATAATAAGTTACATGACTCCTTTATATATATTTTAGACATTAGCCTCTTTTAGATATATTATTTGCAAATGTATTCTCCCATTCAGTAGGTTGTCTTTTCATTTTGTTAATGATTTCCTTTACTAGGTAAAAGCTTTTCAGTTTAATGTCATCTAGTTTGCTTATTTTTGCTTTTCTTGCCTTTGGAGACAGATCCAAAAAAATATTGTTAAGCCCAATGTCAAAGAGCTCAAAGAACCCAATAGCAAAGAGCTACCTACTATTTCATGTAGTCGGAGGATTAGATAATGGGTATAATAAGCATCAGTGCGTTCTTGGCAAGAAAGCAATTCATAAGATGCCACTAGTAAGTCCTTCAGTTCAGTTCAGTTCAGTTCAGTCGCTCAGTCATGTCCGACTCTGCGACCCCATAAATCGTAGCACGCCAGGCCTCCCTGTCCATCACCAACTCCCGGAGTTCACTCAGACTCACATCCATTGAGTCAGTGATGCCATCCAGCCATCTCATCCTCTGTCGTCCCCTTCTCCTCCTGCCCCCAATCCCTCTCAGCATCAGAGTCTTTTCCAATGAGTCAACTCTTCACATGAGGTGGCCAAAGTACTGGAGTTCCAGCTTTAGCATCATTCCTTCCAAAGAAATCCCAGGGCTAATCTCCTTCAGAATGGACTGGTTGGATCTCCTTGCAGTCCAAGGGACTCTCAAGAGTCTTCTCCAACACCACAGTTCAAAAGCATCAATTCTTCGGCGTTCAGCCTTCTTTCACCTGACAATAATTACTCTAAATTAACATTTCTAATCAAAAGATGCAGAGTGAACGGATGGATAAAAAATAAGAAACAACTAAATGCTGCCTATAATAGATTCACTTCAGCTTTAAAAATACACACAGGCTCAAAATGAAGAAATGGGAAAAGGTATTTCATGCAAGTGGAGACCAAAAGAAAGTGGTAGTAGGTATACTTATATCTGACCAAAAAGGCTTTAAGCCAAACATGGTAACAAGAAACCATTGTTGTATTAAAGGGGTCAGTTCATCAAGAAGATGTAACAATCATAAATATATAAACACCCAACATCAGAGTATGTGAATATATTAAGCCAAACTAATAGATCTGAGGGAGGAGACATACACAAATAAAATAAGAGTAGAAGACTTCAACAGGCTTCCCTGGTAGCTCAACTGGTAAAGAATCCTTCTGCAATGCAGGAGATCCCGGTTCAATTCCTATTCCTAGGTCAGGAAATTCCTCTGGAGAAGGGCTAGGAAACCCACTCCAGTAGTCTGGGGCTTCCCTGGTGGCTCAGATGGTAAAGAATCCACTTGCAATGCGGGAGACCTGGGTTGGATCCCTAGGTTGGGAAGATCTCCTGGAAAAGGGCATGGCAACACACTCCAGTATTCTTGCCTGGAGAATCCCCATGGACAGAGGAGCCTGGTGTGCTACAGTCCTTGGGGTCACAAAGAGTCAGACATGACTAAGTGACTAAGAACAAGTAGAGGACTTCAACACCCTATTTTCAAGAGTAGACCATTCAGACTGAAAATCTATAGCAAATGTTGGACTTGAACCATTTTTTGGACCTAACAGACATGTATAGAACATTCCACTAAATAGTACCAGAATACACATTCTTCTCAAGTGCACACAGAAGATTCTCCAGGATAGATCACACAAGGGAACAAAACAAGTCTTAGCAACTTTAAGATTGAAACCCTACCAAGTATCAAAAGGAAAATCAACAAATAAATGAAAATAAAAGCACAACTTACCAAAACTTATGGGATGCTACAGAACAGTTCTAAAAGGGAAGTTTACAGCAGTAAATGCCTGAAATAAGGAAAAAGATCTCAAATAAACAACTTAACTTTACACTTTAAAAAACTAGAAAAAGAAGAACAAACTGAACCAGTTAGTAGAAGGAGGGAAATAACAAAGATTAGCGCAGAAATAAATGCAATAGAGACCAGGAAAAAAATAGAAATGGCCAATGAAACTAAGAGCTGATTATTTGAAAAGATAAATGAAATTCAGAAATCTTTAGCTAGACTAAGAAATAAAGAGAGAAGACTCAAATAAAATCAAAACTCAAAGAGGATGCATTACAACTGATACCATGGAAATACAAAGGTTTGTAAAAGACTGTTATAAATGATTATACACCAACAAGTTAAATAACCTAAAAGAAGTAGACAAATTCCTCGAAGAAAAAAAAATACAATACACCATGACTAAATCACTAAGTAGAAAATCTGAACACATTGGCAACAAGTAAAGAGACTGAATTGATAATCAAAAACCTCACAGCAAAGAAAGCCCAGGACCAGATGGTTTTGCTGGTGAATTTTACTAAACATTTAATGGAGAATGAATGCCAGTACTTACTAAACCCTTCCAGAATTCTGAACAGGAAGGAACACTCCTAAACTCATTTTACAAGGCCAATGTCACCCTGATACCAAAACCAAACAGGAACATCACAAGTAAATAAAATTACAGGCCAATACTTCTGATGAACATATATTCATCTTTCATGTGAAACTGCTGCTGCTGCTGCTAAGTCGCTTCAGTCATGTCTGACTGTGTGCGACCCCATAGACGGCAGCCTACCAGGCTCCCCCGTTCCTGGGATTCTCCAGGCAAGAACACTGGAGTGGGTTGCCATTTCCTTCTCCAATGCATAAAAGTGAAAAGTGAAAGTGAAGTCACTCAGTCACATCCGACTCTTAGTGACCCCATGGACTGCAGCCTACCAGGCTCCTCTGTCCATGGGATTTTCCAGGCAAGAGTACTGGAGTGGGGTGCCATTGCCTTCTCCACATGTGAAACTGATTATCTTCAAAAGGATTGTAATAGAGGTCCAGTTGTTCTCTATTCTCTCCAATACTTGGTACTGTCAGTTCTTCTAATTGTAACCATTCTTAAATGTGTGTCCTGTGTCTGTTTGCCTTAGGAGGAGAAAACTGTTTCCAGAGACCTCCTAGCAGACTTGCTTGTATAGACCATGGCTAAGTCTCATGCTTACACCTTAGCAAGTCATGGTACTTTCAGTCTCTGCAGTGGGAGAGGCTTCTCCAGCAAAAGAGAAGGGGAATGGAATGAGTGTTAGTTGGACAACCAGTAACGCTTCCCTGTTATACCGTGGTTCACTGGGTTAGCTCTCTATTGCAAGCTGCTGAATGCAATGATAAGGGCTTCATAACTAAGTTCCTTTGAAGAAAATAGGAAAAATGAAAGCAGACCTAAGTTTTGAGCTTGAGTTATTAGAGACAGGTGACACTGGTGGGAAAGCTATGGAGCCAGGTTTGTTTCTGCAAACACTCTTTGCAGAACCTGACCTCTTTGATCCACTGCCTTTTCAGTGTTTCCTAGGATTTTGAAATAGTAATACAATTCAGTCTTCCTGGGTCTTTCAAGAACTTTGCAAGTCATCTGGAGCGGACAAAATGATCCCTACCTTGGAAAAACTGGAGAAAATGTGTGGACCAGAATTGGTAGTGAAAGTGTTAGTCATTCAGTCACATCTGACTCTCTGCGACTCCGTGGACTATAGCCCACCAATCTCCTCTGTCCATGGAATTCTCCAGGCAATACAGTCATTCCCTTATCCAGGGGATTTCCTGACCTAGGGACCAATCCCAGGTCTCCTGTATTGCAGGCAGATTCTTTACCATCTGAGCCACCAAGGGAGTGATCACTGTGTTAATTCAAGCAAGAGATACAGCAAGATTTCATGCCCTCCCTCCCAAACCCTTTGAGTCCTGACGAACACTAGGCCTCTTTCATATAAAAGCACTGACATTTGAATGAAAACCTCAGGAAAAGCTAAGCTGAAATTCTTTCAACAATTTCCTGTGTGTTCCCCAAGTTTTAAGCCAAGGATTTGCAGAGAAAGACTGCACCTACCTTGCTACTACATTTCAAGTCAATCATCTCTCTCTTTTCAGGATGTTTCAAATGATGGTGACAGTGCAATGTAAAAAGCAATCATTACAGTTCATGTCACATTAAAACTATGAACATAAGAGTAAATGATCTCTCTTAACCAGAGTTCGATCTCTAGTTCTATTTATGCAAATACAAAGGGCTATTTGGATTAGTAATTATGTTTTTGGCATTTCTTGGTGTTTCAGATTACTTACTGGAAACAGCCTGCTGAATTCAGATACTGGATTCTAAATCCCTTATTCTTCTATAAGCCATTGCTCAACATGGATAATAGAAATGCTGTTACCAGTAAGTAGCGACTTGGAATGGAAAGAGGTTCGTTGGAATTCAGCATGGATTTTAGGATTTTGGTAATAGCTTCTTGAAAAACTTAAGTGGACGTTCCCTGTGACTGAGATGGACTTGGAAGTTTTAGTTTATTTAGTTTATTTTTTCCTTCTTTTTCACTTCTGTTATTATGAAATTATTTCTGGGGAAAATCCAGGATTTTTTTTCAAATCTTGCCAAGGATATATTTGCTGTATTTAACTTACTGCAGTATGCCCCAGTTCAGTTTTCAAGTTTCCCATCATGCATAGTGCCCTGTCAGCTCTGTGTGTGTGCATGTGTGTGCAGAGAGAGTTTCAAAATTGCCTCGAGAAGATGCTTAATATCCAGCCAGAAATGAAGGATGAAAGCCAATTTCTTGACAGGGAAATAGATAATTATGAACATACCTATAGCACTGTGGGACTTCCTTCTCTCAAATCCCCTGGAAACTTGTTCTCAGAGCCCAGAGGGAGATTTTTGTCCCCCACTCAGCATGCCCTCTACTAACAGGCAGACTCTGGGATAAGGAAAAACATCCTTCCTCAAGCGGTCCTCTCTCTACCTCCTGTTTATGATAATGGCAGCTTGGACTCACTTTAATAATCTACTCTGAGAGGCATGTGTGTGTGACTAGCCTCTGCACAAAATGAAAAACTGTAATGTCACTCCTTTCCTCCCATTACAACTGGGTCCAGTTTCCTGGGTGAGAGAGAGGGAGGCTTCTTAATCATTGGAGCATCAGCTCTAGGCAAAATATTAATGCCATTGCATTTTAATTGTTGTCCCTTTTTTCTGCTCCTTTCTCTTCTCCAGTGTTCTGAGCATACACATCCTCATTCTCCTTTCCCCTATTACTAGGGGTCTATTCAAGTACCCTTTCCTGTCATAGGTCCCAGTGATGACATTCCCAGATTAGACACATCCTGCTGAGGATAAGAAGGGCTATACATAATCCCCAGCCCACTAGGGAGCTGTAAGTCCTCCCTTTTATCTCAGAAGCATAAAAGAAAATCTAAATGAAAGTGAATAAGAGAAAACTATTGCAGGGGTAATGTTGAATCTGCTTTAATTTACAAAAGAAAGTAATTTGCAAACCGCTTTACTTTAAATGTGATTAGCGACAAATTACTCCTGACTCAGCCCTCCTGCTGACTAAGTCCATCTGCCTTTCCAGATCCTCTGTCCACTCTTCCCTGTCCTGTTCTGTGCTCTGGGAAGGGGCACTTTTGCATTACTTCACCTTGACCTCTGGCCAATGGAGACATCAGGGTACTGGAGGGCAGGAGGAAAGAGAATGTATTTGTTGTCATTCTTTCTTTGCTGCCTGAGCTCCTCTTCCCAAAGCCTCCCAACTTCTGGCAGGCAGTCCTCTTCCATATCTGCAGCCTGAGTTGCAGCTATAACTCTCTCAGGGATCCAGGCATGGTTTCCTCCCTCCTCATTCCAGGGGAGCAAAGGGAGAACATGGAAAAGAGACCTCCCTCTTACTAAGCCCAGGGTACTTAACCAACCCTTATCATTTCCTCTTAGCTTTGCTCACACCTTTGTAACAACTCCCAGTTGAGTGTGCCATCATACTATCACTCTCTGGTCAGAATCCTCACAAACCATGTGGTTAAGAACTCGTTCAATAAATTTGTTACTACTCCTAAGATTTCAGACACTTACTAGGACATTCTTGTTGATAGCATAAAGACCAAAAACCCTTGATGACCAAATGGAATAGCTTTCAAATGGAGGATCTCAGCTTTTTGCAACTAAAAGTGAGCTGCTGCTGCTGTTGCTGCTGAGGCTGCTTCACTTGTGTCCAACTCTGTGCGACCCCCTAGATGGCAGCCCACCAGGCTCCGCCGTCCCTGGGATTCTCCAGGCAAGAACACTGGAGTGGGTTGCCATTTCCTTCTCCAATGCATGAAAGTGAAAAGCAAAAGTGAAGTCGCCCAATCGTGTCCGACTCCCAGCGACCCCAGGGACTGCAGCCCACCAGGTTCCTCCACCCATGGGACCTTCCAGGCAAGAGTACCAGAGTGGGTTGCCATTGCCTTCTCCAAAAGTGAGCTATTTAGGTGCAAGATACACATTCTTCACTAATACTGCCTATATGGCACACTTCTTCATAAACTCTCAAGACACTCCAAGGAACACATACAAACACATAATGATTATAATTTTCACATTCTAAAAATATAACTATCACTATTTGCCAGACTTTAGGACAAGAACAGTCATGGTCTAAATTTGTATCTTATGTAAACTAGTTTCATAATCTAAAATTTAAAAGCGTGATGTGAAAGTCACTCAGTCGTGTCTGACTCTTTGCAACCCCATGGACTATATACAGTCCATGGAATTCCCTGGGCCAGAATACTGGAGTGGGTAGCTTTTTCCTTCTCCAGGGACTGAACCCATGTCTCTCACATTGGGCACAAGGGAAGCCAAAGAATACTGAAGTGGGTAGCCTATCCCTTCTCCAATGGATCTTCCAGACCCAGGAAGTCTAGGGTCTCCTGCATCACAGATTCTTTACCAACTGAGTTATCAGGGAAGCCCCTGACAAAAGCATGATACTGACCTTAAAGTCACATGGACTTCATTCGAGGCTTAGATCTGCTGCTAGCTACTGTATATGTACACACTAGTATAGAATTTTTCCATACCTTAGTTTCCTGAAAGGAAAATGATACAGTGTTCTCATAGAACAGTTGTAAAAACTAAATGAGATATTTGTCCTGCTGTTTAAGCATGTGGTGGTGGTTTAGTTGCTAAATCATGTCATACTTTGGCAACCGCATGGACTATAACCCGTCAGTCTCCTCTGTCCTTGGGTTTCCCAGACAAGTATACTGGAGTGGGTTGCCATTTTCTTCTCTGTGAGATCTTCCCAATCTAGGGATTGAACCTAGGTTTCCTGCATTGCAGGTGGATTCTTTACCAACTGAGCCACTAGGGAAGAGTGCCTGTTGCATAGTTAATGCTAAGCATTGGGTTGGCCACAAAGTCCATTTGGCTTTTTCTGTTCCCTCTTATGTAAAAATCCAAATGAACATTTTGGCCATCCCAATAAATATTAGCTAAAACAAACCTACAAAGACCAGACTGTGGTGCTTCCATTAAGCTTCTTGAAGGTAACAGCCTGTCTTGACATCTTTGTATTCTCCTCAGTAGATGTCCAGTATATATTGAGATGGATGGATGATGGATGATGGCTAGATGGATAGGGGGATGATGGATGAATGGTGGATGGATGATGGATGAGTGGATGAGACTGACCTCAAATGAAAGTTTCTTCAGGCTACTTAGAGTTTACTTGGAAGAGAGACATTAAGATTTCCAACGAGTCCTTTGGATCTCTGGATGTGAGGGTTTTTTCAGCTTAATTCATTCAAATCATGGAAGTACATCCCTGTGTTTGCAGATTATTTTTTCATTTTTCTTTCAGTAAGAAGTTTAAAATCTCTCCTCCACGTTGTGCAATCTTCATTTTAGTTCTTTGGGCGCTTCCACAGGTATTTGTTCCCCTTGAGAATTATTTTGTGTTCCTTTCAGAACAAGGGTTGCAGTTTCTGCCAAAGCTAACAGCAGGAGGAGATCATTAGTTGACTAAATATTTCCACAACAAAAGTTGGGAAATTTAACCTTGAGGGTATTGGTATTTCCAACCATTCTCTATGGATCAACAATTAGGCCAAGTTCATCTATCAGTTATGAAACAGCCCAGGAATAATTTGGACTTTTATTTTTGCCAAGCAGCAAAATAAATAGAAAAGTATCAAAAATACCACACAAAAGCCCAGATTGTCTGTTCCTACATCTATTACCCTCTTAACCAGTCAGAAGTTACTTAATCCAATTACATTTTTTGTTAACCACAATGTGATAGGCATGCTGTATACCTGTTAAAATAATTCTTTTGCAACAAAATTTGGTTTTAATTAAAACAATCCCTATGACTCATTTGAATTATTTGACATGTGTAATTACTTTTTCCTTTTTTGACCAGAATGACATGACTGACAAAGGCTTACTCTCCAAAATATACAAACAGCCTATACAACTCAACAACAAAAAATCGAATCAAAACACTGGCAGAAGACCTTAATAGACATTTCTCCAAAGAAGATATACAGATGGCCAGTAGGAACATGAAAAGATACTCAACATCACTAATTATTAACATCACTAATTATTAGGGAAATGCAATCAAAACTAAATGAGATAATCACCTCACACAAGTCAAAATGGTTATCATCAAAAAATCGAGTATGAAGAAAAGGAAACCCTCCTACACTGTTGGTGAGAATGCAAGGTGCTGCAGCCCCTGTGGAGAGCAGGATGGAGGTTCCTCAGAAAACTAAACATATAGAGTTTCATGTGATCCAGAAAATCCACTCCTGGGCAAATATGTGGAGAAAACTATAATTGAAAAAGATACATGCACCCCTATGTTTATAGTGGCACTATTTACAAAAGCCAAGACATGGAAACAACCGAAATATCCATCTGCAGATGAATGGATAAAGAAGATGTGGTGCATATATACAACGGAATACTCAGCCATATAGTACTATGGCCATAAAAAAAGAATGAAATAATGCCATTTTCAGCAACATGGATGCAAGTAGAGATTATCATACTAAGTGAAGTAAGTCAGAAAGAAAAAGACAAATACCATATGATTTCATTTATATGTGGAATCTAACATATGGCACAAATGAATCTATTTATGAAATAGAATCATGAACATAGAGAGCAGACTTGTCGTTAAGGGGAAGTGGGGAGGGAGAGGAATGGACTGGGAGTTTGGGGTTGGTAGATGCAAACTATTGCATTTAGAATGGATAAACAACAAGGTCTACTGTATAGCACAAGGAACTATATCCAATCTCCCGGGATAAACCATAACAGAATATTTTTTAAAAGAAGAATGTATATATGTTTATAACGGAGTCGCTTTCACTTTGCTGCACAGCAGAGATTGGCACTACAATGTAAATTAACTACCTCAATAAAAAATGAAATAATAAAATATGGCACAAATGAAACTATACAAAACAGAAGCAGATTCACAGACATAGAGATCACATTTGTGATTGTAAAGTGGGAGAGGGGTGGTATGTAAGGGATAGATTAGGAGTTTGAGGTTGGAAGATGCAAACTATTGTATTTAGAATGCGTAAACAATGGTCTTACTGTGTAGCACAGGGAATTATATTCAATCATAATAGAAAAGAATATTTTAAGAAAGAATATATATATGTGTGTATAACTGAGTCACTGCTGTACAGCTGAAATTAGCATAACATTGTAGATCAACTATATTTCCATTAAAAAAAAAACACTTATACAACCATACAGTGGATTTCTATTCAAGAATAAAAAGAAATGAGCTACTTTACCTGCTCCAACATGGGTGGGTGAACATTAAGAACATTATTCTAAGTGAAAGAAACCAGATACAAAATTGCATTTATATGAAATTTTTTAAATGACAAAATTACAAGGGCAGAATCGAAGGAGAGGATACAGGATTGAGCACAAAGGTGCACACGGAAATATTTCAGGGTGATGTTAGTTACATAAGTGATTGTCAGAGCTTATGTAACTGCACACCCCAAATTTTGAATTTTGCCTTTGTAAGTTTCATTTCAATAAATTTGACTTTATGTAAATAAAGTAAAAATAGATAATATGTCCCTAAAAGTGAATAGTTACGAGGTTTAGAGATCACCTATTTAAAGCATTCAGCCACACTCTTACTCTGCTTGGTGCTCTCTGCTCCTCCTCACTCACAGAAGAAAAGAGAGAAGTCAGGATAGTTCCTCAAGCACAAAGCAGGAAGTTACAAGAAGCAGTTTGAGTAAAGTTAAAAGTTAGATCTCAATGGTGAAAGAAAACATCAATGTCAAGAAAAAAGGGCAGAACTCAAGCACAGAGGAGGCAGAGGAGTGGTATCAGCAAAATTTCTATATCGATACTAAAGCCATTTAGCATTGGAGCCATGGGAGAGGCTAGGAAAGGGATCAAAGGCAAGAGAAGTCACTTTTTACAGCACACACACTGTGCTCTAAGCTGGATGCTTTACTCACATTATCACACTTAAACTATACAACCATCCCATGAGGTAGGGATTTATTCAGCTATTTCTTCCACTATTACCCTCACTGTGTGGAGAGTGAAACTGAGGCACAGAGAGGCAGTGAGCAGGTTTCTTCTGACCGCAATTCCTTTGCTTTCTGGATTAGGTGGCAGAAAATTACTTCATCCATCATCCCCAGAGTATATACTTCTTTCACTCAAGAAAGCAACTAGGGACTTCCCTGTGGTCCAGTGGCTAAGACTCCTCAATCCCAACGCAGGGGGCCCAAGTTCCATCCCTGGCTGAGGAATTAGATCCCACACGCCCCAGTTAAAGATCCCACATGATGCAACTAAGACCAGTACAGCCAAATAAATAAAAGCAACCAGCCTTGGATAAGAATTATTTACTTCCATTTCAGATTTTGAGTTTGGGTCAGGTGCCAACCATGGTCCAGACAATACTGATGAGGACAGGGAGGGAGAGAATGTGGTCCATCTGAATAAACATAGATGCTCTGCTGAATCCATATAGGTGGTTGAGGGGTGGGGTGCAGCAGCAATTTCAGGAGGCCCCATTCAATTTGATTCTGTTAAGAAAAATGAACCAAAATTATTAGTAGATAACTTCATGTGCCCTCAGTGTCACACTTAGGCATTGTTTCCCTGGCTATTTAATCATCTGGGTAGGAGTTGGCAAGCTATGAACATCAGCCATATGTATGTGTACATAAAATTTTACTGGAACAACCACATCCATTTGGTTATTACCTAAGGTAGTTTGGGGGCTACAGTATCCGAGGTAGTAGCTTCAGTAGAGGTTGTATGATCTAGAAAGCCAAAAATACTTGCTATCTAGACCTTTAAAATATTTGCTACATCTGTGACCTGGGAGAATCTGCCTGTGTTTGAATTTTCTATTTACTAGTATTTGATTGACTTCCCTGGTGGCTCAGACGGTAAAGCGTCTGCCTACAATGCGAGAGACCTGGGTTTGCTGACTGGTCAATTTCTGTAAGATAGAAAACCAGAAGGCTATAGTTGTATTGCTCTGTAAGTCATTAACCAGTTTTATAACTTATTAACAAACTCATTTCAGTATCCCCTTGACTGAGTGACTGTATAATTCCCTTCCTGATTCTCATCTGAACCAGATTTGCCATCCTAATGATCTCCTCATGAATTAATAAGCTGAATAGATTTTTGATTCAGATTCATTCCATTTGGTGTGAGTCATGTTTTTAACTTTTGTAACATTATACTTTGACAACTCCAAGGGACACCATTGAATACAATATGAATGGTGATAATTCTCAATACAGGAATGGTAGTACCACACAGGCAACTCTATTTGTACCCACTACAATAAGCTGAAGCTCCAATACTTTGACCACCTGATACAAAGAGTTGATTCATTGGGAAAGATTGAGGGCAAGAGGAGAAGGGGGCAACAGAGGATGAGTTGGTTAAATGGCATGACCAACTCAGTGGACATGAGTTTGAGCAAGCTCCAGGAGATAGTGAAAGACAGGAAAGCTTGGTGGGGTAGCAAAGAGTCATATATGACTTAACAACTGAACAACAATAACAATATTGTAGCTCATTTAATCCACACAACAGTCCAAAAAAGTATGTTACCTTACAACATGGAGAAATTAAGGCAAATATCAAAGGAGAAGAAAGTAATTGGAATAAACATCTTGAACACACAGAATCAAAAGAATAGCTAAGCAGTGGATCCCCAGGGCTCTGTTCTGTCCACAGGGACTGAGGCTCAGACATGAAAGAGCCTACCATGTCTAAATAGACAAGCACCTTGGTTTTGGAGGACTGTAAACCTTGACCAGGCAGGGAGCTGGCCTCATTTCTTCTACCCTGTAAAGTGAAGCAGAGACTTCAATGTCCTCACCTTTGTGTTCCCGTGTTTCTCAGCACAGTGCCTGCTACATGGTACACGCTCGATAAAAGTTTATTGAGCTAAATTACCAGCAGGTTGATGGGGATGATAAGGAGATATGACTGGCAAAAAAAAAAGTCGAGATTGTCCACAGAAATAGTAATATATCTGATCTGCTAGGCCAGTTGGAGGCCAGGTTAGGAGGGAGGGGGCTTCAGTGGTAGCCTAAGGCTACATTTCCTCTTCACCAACTATAAAATAAAATGAGGATAACATTTGCCATAGTCTGAGCATGCAGAAGTCATTTTGCGCTCTCTTCTTTGACAATGGAATCTTCCTCTGCTTCTGGGAGGAGCTGGGAGATAAGACCTGTTCCCCTAAGCCCCTCGGGGCACAAAGCCGGCCAGCTTTATTGAGTTACAGGAGCTGTCTACCTCCATTGCACTGACAAGCCGTGCCAGGCCTGTGCACACATCCTGAGCCTTCTAATCCCTTTAGTTCCATCACCTGGACATTTTATTTGAAATTGATTTTTAAATGTCTGAGTAATTGAGGTTTATGTGTAGTTGCCTCTCTGCCACAGAGGTAAGCGGAGGCCGCTTATATCCTCATTAAAGGCTGATTAAAAGTAATTGCATTACTGGAGGCCCCAACTGATGCCATTCCTCAGGGCTCCCACCCAAGAACAGCTTCCGTACTTGGCAGGTATGACAGTCTGGAGAGCAGAACTTTGCACCTCCTGTGTGTCTTCAGTAGACAACCAGCTCTAACAGGTGGAGCTTCCCCAGCGGCTGAGTGCAAAAGAATCTGCCTGTCAATGCAGGAGACCTGGATTCAATCCCTGGGTGGGGAAGATCCCCTGGAGGAGGAAATGCCACCCACTCCAGTATTCTTGCCTGGAAAGTTCCTTGGACAGAGGAGTCCGATGCACTACAATCCATGGGGTCACAAAGAATCGGAAATTACTGAGCATGTAGAGAGCTCTAACAGGAAGTTATTTTCCAGACCTCCCATGGGTTCCATCTCTGTTGTTTAATTGCAAAGACATGCCTGACTCCTCTGCAACCCATGAACTATAGCCCACCAGGCTCCCCTGTCCATGGGATTATCCAGTTGAGAATACTGGAGTGGGATGTCATTTCCTTCACCATCTTGCAGACCTCCCATGGGTTCCATCTCTGGGACACATATAAACCATCAGGTTCTGGGGCAGCCAAAATACTCACTTTTCCCCAGAAACATGGGACTCTCACTGAAGTCAATCTTACAAGCAAATTTTTAAAGTAGGAAATCTAATATCCTTCGATGCTGATCTTTTAACCTTAGACAAGTCCTGGAGCCTTCTTTTCTCTCTTCCTCTCTTTCCTGTTCCATCCACCCCCCACCCCAACCAGTGTCCTACTCACTGTGTGTGTGTGTGTGTGTGTGTGTGTGTGTGTGTGTGTGACAATAGACTTGTTCTTTACCAAAAATATTGGCTTTCATTTTTGGCACAGACCAAGGAAAAAAGAGACTAATAGGAAGGGTTGTGATCTTAAAAATGTCCTCTGTCTTCCATGCTCTTGAGAGTAGCTTTGCCACTGACCATTCCAGGAGAAATAGAGTGCTAGGGTGGAGGTGATGACAAGCTCTGATGCCGAAGTCAGAAAGACCTGGATTTGGGACTTCCCTGGTATTCTATTCCAGTGGGTAAGACTCCGCACTGTCAATGTAGATGGTCCAGGTTCAATCCCTAGTCAGAGAACTAGATCCCAAATGCTGCAACTACAGGCTGGCACAGCCAAATCAATAAATAATTTTTTTTTTTTAAATAGAAATACTGGGTTTGAATCTTGGCTCAAACCATTAAAACATAGGTAATTGTGGGCAAAATCCTGAATCTCTCTTGGTTCATTTTCTTCATCTGTGAAATGGGTATATCAAAACCAACTTCCTAGAGTAAGCATGAACACATAATGAAATAGTGTACAAAGGAATGGGCATAAGAAAAGAGTTCACTCAGTGTGAGTTTCTTTTTCCCTGAAGGGATTGTTCAGTTCAGTTCAGTCGCTCAGTCGTGTCCAGCTCTTCGTGACACCATGATTTGCAGCACGCCAGGCCTCCCTGTCCTTCACCAACTCCCGGAGTTCACTCAAACTCATGTCCATCGAGTCGGTGATGCCATCCAGCCATCTCATCCTCTGTTGTCCCTTTCTCCTCCTGCCCCCAATTCCTCCCAGCATCAGACTCTTTTCCAATGAGTCAACTCTTCACATGAGGTGGCCAAAGTACTGGAGTTTCAGCTTTAGCATCATTCCTTCCAAAGAACATCCAGGGCTGATCTCCTTTAGAATGGACTGGTTGGATCTCCTTGCAGTCCAAGGGACTCTCAAGAGTCTTCTCCAACACCACAGTTCAAAAGCATCAATTCTTCGGTGCTCAGCTTTCTTCACAGTCCAACTCTCACATCCATACATGACCAATGGAAAAACCATAGCCTTGACTAGACGGACCTTTGTTGGCAAAGTAATGTCTCTGCTTTTCAATATGCTGTCTAGGTTGGTCATAACTTTCCTTCCAAGGAGTAAGTGTCTTTTAATTTCATGGCTGCAGTCACCATCTGCAGTGATTTTGGAGCCCCCCCAAAAATAAAGTCTGACACTGTTTCCACTGTTTCCCCATCTATTTCCCATGAAGTGATGGGACCAGATGCCATGATCTTAGTTTTCTGAATGTTGAGCTTTAAGCCAACTTTTTCCCTCTCCTCTTCCACTTTCATCAAGAGGCTTTTTAGTTCCTCTTCACTTTCTGCCATAAGGGTGGTGTCATCTGCATATCTGAGGTTATTGATATTTCTCCTGGCAATCTTGATTCCAGCTTGTACATCTTCCAGCCCAGCGTTTCTCATGATGTACCCTGCATATAAGTTAAATAAGCAGGGTGACAATATACAGCCTTGGTGTACTCCCTTTCCTATTTAGAACCAGTCTGTTGTTCCACATCCAGTTCTAACTGTTGCTTCCTGACCTGTATATAGGTTTCTCAAGAGGCAGATCAGGTGGTCTGGTGTTCCCATTTCTTTCAGAACTTTCCACAGTTTATTGTGATCCACACAGTCCAAGGCTTTGGCATAGTCAATAAAGCAGAAATAGATGTTTTTCTGGAACTCTCTTGCTTTTTTGATGATCCAGCAGATGTTGGCAATTTGATCTCTGGTTCCTCTGCCTTTTCTAAAACCAGCTTGAACATCTGGAAGTTCACGGTTCATGTATTGCTGAAGCCTGGCTTGGAGAATTTTAAGCATTACTTTACTAGTGTGTGAGATGAGTGCAATTGTGCAGTAGTTTGAGCATTCTTTGGCATTGCCTTTCTTTGGGATTGGAATGCAAACTGACCTTTTCCAGTCCTGTGGCCACTGCTGAGTTTTCCAAATTTGCTGGCATATTGTGTGCAGCACTTTCACAGCATCATCTTCCAGGATTTGAAATAGCTCAACTAGAAGTCATCTAAAAAAATAATAACAACCCACCACCTGGCCTTGAAGACTTTTTAAATCTTACATTTTCCACTATGGATCATGACCTCTAAATTTTATGAAAGGACATTAACAAAATTCTGAAAGAAAAAGGAGGATGAAGAGTCAGGACTCTGATATCTCCAACCTTTCCTAGAACATACACTCTCTGGAGCTGCTCACTCTTTATCCATTTATATACCAAGGTTCTATGTAACTCTTACTTCGAAAAATTCACACTACTTTGAAAAGAACTGACTATGATTATTCTATTAGAAAATTCATGAAGTCCACAAGATTCAAGTAAAATCCCCATTTCCCATCACACTGCAATGTACTCTGACCATACCAGCAGGCAGAAGCTCCTCAGCATGTGTGCAGGGAAATCTCACAACCTGTCTGGACTATTGTATTACTAAAGCTTTTGCAATAGAAAAAGGAAGATGCATACAGATCCAGATAATAAGGGCTAAATCTCTAGGACTTGAAGGTCCCCCTCTTCTTTTAAGCCAAAACCTAGAGCAGCAGAGTTCTCATTGTGTTTGGTCTTTTCAAAGTTGTTCCTAACACATTGTTAGTGTCTATTCCAGCACTTTGCACTGAGCTAGGCATTTGGTAGGAATTTGAAACATGTTAGTCAAAAGACCAGTCAATCCTAAAGGAAATCAACCCTGAACATTCACTGGAAAGACTGATGCTGAAGCTCCAATATTTTGGCCACCTGACGCAAAGAGCTGACTCACTGGAAAAGACCCTGATGCTGGGAAAGACTGAGGCCAGGAGGAGAAGTGGGTGACAGAGGATGAGATGGTTGGATGTCATCACCAACTCAATGGATATGAGTTTGAGCAAACTCCAGGAGATAGTAAAGGACAGGGAAGTCTGGTGTTCTCCAGTTCATGGGTCACAAAGAGTTGGACATGACTGAGTGACTGAATAACAACAAAAGTCAATAGAAGAATCTCCAGTCCAAGTAGATCAGACCTATGTCCTCATGGCCTGTGCTGCTCTGCCCTGAAGGATCCAGGAAGTGTATGGTCTGCACTGAATGTATGCCAAAAGAACAAAATAAGTCAAGGAAATCTGCCAGAGGTGGGAAGTAGCAGGCAGGATCTCACAGAGGGGATGAGATTGAAATGGGCCCTGCCAGAGGGTTAGGTAGGACCTGGGAGGCCAGATAGAAGGTAAATGATTCTTAGTTGGATGCAGAGTCAGAGCAAAAGTAAGGAGCAGGACTAAACAGAGTATGTAAGAAAAAGATGACCAGGCTATGAGTGAATGGGATTCAAGAGAAATATAAATATGTATCTCCCTAAATGATGCTAGAAAATATTGGGTCCCTGTCCTCACTTCTGATCAGAGAATTCATAGTTACCATTAAGAAGTGCAAATATGGATCTCCTCCTCCAGTATCTAGCCACAATCTGTGCCCCTTCCCCAGCTGAAAAGAAAGAAGTGGGCACAGACATTTAGTCCAATAAATTTTTTGGACCTTTGTATGTAGACACTTTAAAGTGGGCTCATTGAGCCCAAAGAACAATCCTATTTATCAGTTAAGTTCAGTCACTCAGTAGGGTCCTATCTTTGCAATCCCATGCGACGCCAGGCTTCCCTGTCCATCACCAACTCCTGGAGCCTACTCAACTCACGTCCATTGAGTCGGTGATGCCCACTAACCATCTCATTCTCTGTCATTCCCTACTCCTCATGCCTTCAATCTTTCCCAGAATCAGGGTCTTCTCAAAAGAGTCAGTTCTTCGCATCAGGGGGCCAAAGTATTGGAGTTTAAGCTTCAGCATCAGTCCTTCCAATGAATACTCAGGATTGATCTCCGTTAGGATGGACATGTTGGATCTCCTTGCAGTCCAAGGGACTCTCAAGAGTCTTTCCCAACACCACAGTTCAAAAGCATCAATTCTTCGGTGCTCAGCTTTCTTTATAGACCAACTCTCACATACATACATGAATATTGGAAAAACCATTGCTTTGACTAGACAGACCTTTGTTGGCAAAGTAATGTCTCTGCTTTTTAATATGCTGTCTAGGTTGGTCATAGCTTTTCTTCCAAGGAGCAAGCGTCTTTTAATTTCATGGCTGCAGTCACCATCTGCAGTGATTTGGGAGTCCAAAAAAATAAAGTCTCTCACTGTTTCCATTGTTTCCCCATCTATTTGCCATGAAGTGATGGGACCAGATGCCATGACCTTAGTGTTCTGAATGTTGAGTTTTAAGCCAACTGTTTCGCTTTCTTTTCTCATTTTCATCAAGTGGTTCTTTAGTTCTTCTTCACTTTCTGCCATAAGGGTGGTGTCATCTGCATATCTGAGATTATTCATATTTCTCCTGGCTTTTCTCCTGGCAAACTTGATTCCAGCTTGAGCTTCATCCATCCAGCATTTTTCATGATGTACTCTGCATACAAGTTAAATAAGCAGGGTGACAAAACACAGCCTTGACATATTACTTTCCCAATTTGGAACCAGTCTGTTGTTCCATGTCTGGTTATAACTGTTGCCTCTTGGCCTGAATACAGATTTCTCAGGAAGCAGGTCAGGTGGTTTGGCATTCTCATCTCTCTAAGAATTTTCCACAGTTTGTTGTGATAACCCTATTTATACATTTATTTATTCATTCAACATAACTATAGGCAATGTTAAATTGTTCTGGGCTGTGGTGATACAACACTGCATAAATCACTCCAAGTCCCTGTCCTTGTGGAGCTTATATTTACAAGGGGATAAAAATAAATAAAACTTTATAGCATTAAGACTTGCGAGGTCAGCATGTTTCTCCTTTCCTTGGGGATAGGAGACTGAGCCATGGAGCATTTATACAAAATACCCAGGGACACCCACCATCCACAGCACACCCAGATATAGATGCCTTTCAATTCTGTACTTTTAAACACATGCCTTCTCATAACTAGAAAATTTCTAGCCTTCTCCCTTGAAGGAGAGGATGAATGAATGAATGAGGAGGAATGGATGAATCCTTTCATCCATTAAGCCAAAAGAACTAGCCAACATCCACCTAACACCTGTGAGAAACATGTCAGACCCATGCCTGCCCCTAGGATGATTTTGAGTCTAGAGGTCTTACTTCTTCCTGAAGTCCTGAACACGACTTCATTTTCCCACATTAGATCAGATCACATCAATGCTTTTAACCCATCTCAGCTCAACTTCAGGTATTAATTTACAAAATTGCTGCTTCTGGCCTGCTGTGGTGTCACAGTGACTTAATGACCTGATTTCATGGTGATTCTGGTTCAGTCACTTATTTGAGCTTTTCAGTGTTCTATGCCTGACCCACTTCTTAAAGGAACATGCTCATATTCCAATACAGAAATAAACACTTTAGAGTTGAAATCTAGACAATTAGGGGATCAAGGGTTCCCCTTTGCAGGCTCTGTCCTGGGAGTGAGCTTTCCACTCAAGTATCTTTAATGAGAATTTGATTTGACTGAACTAAACTGAACTTCCAGAAAAGAGATCTTTAAAATAAACAAGAGAGCAAATCTACCCTTCTCCTTCAGTTCAGTTGATCAGTCATGTCTGACTCTTCATGACCCCATGGACTGCAGCATGCCAGGCTTCCCTGTCCATCACCAACTCCTGGAGCCTATTCAAACTCATGGCCATTGTATCACTGATGCCAGCCAACCATCTCATCCTCTGTCATTCCCTTCTTCTCCCACCTTCAATCTTCCCAGTGTCAGAGTCTTTTCCAATGAGTCAGTTCTTCCCATCAGGTGGCCAAAGTATTGGAGTTTCAGCTTCAGCATCGGTCCTTCCAATGAGCACCCAAGACTGATCTCCTTTAGGATGGACTGGTTGGATCTCCTTGAAGTCCAAGGGACTCTCAAGAGTCTTCTCCAACACCACAGTTCAAAAGCATCAATTCTTCAGCGGTTAGCTTTCTTTATGGTCCAACTCTCACATCCATATATGACCACTGGAAAAACCATAGCTTTGCCTAGATGGAACTTTGTTGGCAAAGTAATGCCTCTGTTTTTTAATATGCTGTCAGGTTGGTTATAGCTTATTTTCCAAGGAGCAAGTGTCTTTTAATTTCATGCCTTCAGTCACCATCTGCAGTGATTTTGGAGCTCAAGAAAATAAAGCCTCTCACTGTTTCCACTGTTTCCCCATCTATTTGCCATGAAGTGATGGGACCAGATGCCATGATCTTCATTTTCTGAATGTTAAGCTTTAAGCCGACTTTTTCACTCTCTTCTTTCACATTCATCAAGAGGCTCTTTAGTTCTTCTTCACTTTCTGCCATAAGGGTGGTGTCATCTGCATATCTGAGGTTATTGTTATTTCTCCTGGCAATCTTGATTCCAGCTTGTGCTTCATCCAGCCCAGCATTTCTCATGATGTACTCTGCATATATGTTAAATAAGCAGGGTAACAGTATACAGCCTTGACGTACTCCTTTCCCGATTTGGAACCAGTCTGTTGTTCCATGTCCAGTTCTAACTGTTGCTTCTTGACCTGCATACAGATTTCTCAGGAAGCAAGTAAGTATTCCCATCTCTTTCAGAATTTTCCACAGTGTGTTGTGATCCACACAGTCAAAGGCTTTGGCGTAGTCAATAAAGCAGAAGTAGGTATTTTTCTGGAACTCTTTGACTTTTTCAATGATCCAGTGGATTTTGGCAATTTGATCTCTGGTTCCTCTGCCTTTTCAAAATCCAGCTTGAACATGTGGAAGTTCATGGTTCATGTACTGTTGAAGCCTGACTTGGAGAATTTTGAGCATTACTTTGCTAGCATGTGCAATGAGTGCAAGTGTGCAGTAGTTTGAACATTCTTTGGCATTGCCTTTCTTTGGGATTGGAATGAGAACTGACATTTTCCAGTCCTGGGGCCACTGCTGAGTTTTCCAAATTTGCTGGCATACTGAGTGCACCACTTTAACAGCATCATGTTTTTTAGGGAATTTTTTTTTTTTTTTTTTTTTAGTTAGGCAAAAATTCACAAATTTTCTAATATATATATTATACATACCAAATATGTGTATATAAAAGCTTTTGTATTATGCTTGAGAAACTCTTGAGAAAGAACATAAAAAGATAGAGAAATTGGAAAGCATAAGCTAAATGAAATGGGAAAATATATTGATAAAAGACATTGTAAGGGGCTTTCCTGATGGCTCAGTGGTAAAGAATCCATCTGCCAATGCAGGAGACATGAGTTCAATCCCTGATCTGGGAAGAAGCCACATGCCGTGGGACAACTAAGTCCAAGTACTGCAACTAATGAGCCTGTTTTCTGGAGCCCAGGAGCCACACCTACTGAGCCCATGACTACTGATGCCTGCTCACCCTAGAGCCCATGGTCCACAACAAGAGAAGCCACAGTGACAAGCCCGAGCACTGCAACTCAAGATTAGCCCCTACCATCTGCAACTAGAGAAAACCCCATGCAGCAATGACAACCCAGCACAGCCAAAAATAAATGAATAAAATTTTTTTAAAAACAAGACATGCTAAGATGTGCAGTATTTTAAGAGAAAAAAACCTTGTGTTAGACTTAATGTAGAACATTCAAAAATCATTGTCTCTTTCTACAAACACTGGCCACCTAGCAGACCAGCAAATTCTATAGAAAGTATCAAGGAAGATACTTGGGTAAAGAAACTAAAAGCATTTATTATGTTGAGGTATGTTCCTTCTATTCCTGCTTTCTGGAGAGTTTTTATCATAAATGGATGTTGAATTTTGTCAAAGACTTTCTCTGCAACTATTGAGATAATCATATGACTTTTATTTTTAAATTTGTTAATGTGGTGTATTACATTGATTGATTTGCAGATATTGAAGAATCCTTGCATTCCTGTGATGACAAACCCACAGCAAACATTATCCTAAATGGTGAAAAATTGAAGGCATTTCCCCTAAAGTCAGGAATAAGACAAGGGTGCCCACTTTCACCACTACTATTCAACATAGTTTGGGAAGTTTTGGCCACAGCAGTCAGAGCAGAAAAAAAAAAAAATAAAAGGAATCCAAATTGGAAAAGAAGAAATAAAACTCTCACTGTTTGCAGATGACATGATCCTCTACGTAGAAAACCCCAAAGACTCCACCAGAAAATTACTGGAGCTAATCAATGAATATAGTAAAGTTGGAGGATAAAAAATCAACACACAGAAATCCCTTGCATTCCTATACACTAATAATGAGAAAATAGAAAGAGAAATTAAGGAAACAATTCCATTCACCATTGCAACGAAAAGAATAAAATACTTAGGAATATATCTACCTAAAGAAACTAAAGATGTATATATATAGAAAACTATAAAACACTGGTGAAAGAAATCAAAGAGGACACTAATAGATGGAGAAATATACCATGTTCATGGATTGGAAGAATCAATATAGTGAAAATGAGTATACTACCCAAAGCAATCTATAGATTCAATGCAATCCCTATCAAGCTACCAACGGTATTTTTCACAGAGCTAGAACAAATAATTTCACAATTTGTATGGAAATACAAAAAACCTCGAATAGCCAAAGCAATCTTGAGAAAGAAGAATGGAACTGGAGGAATCAACCTGCCTGACTTCAGGCTCTACTACAAAGCCACAGTCATCAAGACAGTATGGTACTGGCACAAAGACAGAAATATAGATCAATGGAACAAAATAGAAAGCCCAGAGATAAATCCATGCACCTATAGACATCTTATCTTTGACAAAGGAGGCAAGAATATACAATGGATTAAAGACAATCTCTTTAACAAGTGGTGCTGGGAAAACTGGTCAACCACTTGTAAAAGAATGAAACCAGAACACTTTCTAACACCATACACAAAAATAAACTCAAAATGGATTAAAGATCTAAACATAAGACCAGAAACTATAAAACTCCTAGAGGAGAACATAGGCAAAACACTCTCCGACATAAATCACAGCAGGATCCTCTATGACCCACCTCCCAGAATATTGGAAATAAAAGCAAAAATAAACAAATGGGACCTAATTAAACTTAAAAGCTTCTGCACGACAAAGGAAACTCTAAGCAAGGTGAAAAGACAGCCTTCAGAATAGGAGAAAATAATAGCAAATGAAGCAACTGACAAACAACTAATCTCAAAAATATACAAGCAACTCCTGCAGCTCAATTCCAGAAAAATAAATGACCTAATTAAAAAATGGGCCAAAGAACTAAATAGACATTTCTCCAAAGAAGACATACAGATGGCTAACAAACACATGAAAAGATGCTCAACATCACTCATTATCAGAGAAATGCAAAGCAAAACCACAATAAGGTACCATTTCACGCCAGTCAGAATGGCTGTTATCCAAAAGGCTACTAGCAATAAATGCTGGAGAGGGTGTGGAGAAAAGGGAACCCTCTTACACAGTTGGTGGGAATGCAAACTAGTACAGCCACTATGGAGAACAGTGTGGAGATTCCTTAAAAAACTGGAAATAGAATTGCCTTATGACCCAGCAATCCCACTGCTGGGCATACACACTGAGGAAACCAGAAGGGAAAGAGACACGTGTACCCCAATGTTCATTGCAGCAGTTTATAATAGCCAGGACATGGAAGCAACCTAGATGTCCATCAGCAGATGAATGGATAAGAAAGCTGTGGTACATATACACAATGGAGTATTACTCAGCCATTAAAAAGAATACATTTGAATCAGTTCTAATGAGGTGGATGAAACTGGAGCCTATTATACACAGTGAAGTAAGCCAGAAAAAAAAAAAAAAAAAAAACACCAATACAGTATACTAACGAATATATATGGAATTTAGAAAGATGGTAACGATAACCCTGTATGCGAGACAGCAAAAGAGACACAGATGTATAGAACAGTCTTTTGGACTCTGTGGGAGAGGGAGAGGGTGGAATGATTTGGGAGAATGGCATTGAAATATGTGTAATATCATATATGAAATGAATTGCCAGTCCAAGTTCAATGCATGATACTTGTTGCTTGGGGCTGGTGCACTGGGACGACCCAGAGGGATGGTACGAGGAGGGAGGAGGGAGGGGGGTTCAGGATGGGGAACACATGTATACCTGTAGCAGATTCATGTTGATATATGGCAAAACCAATACAATATTGTAAAGTAATTAACCTCCAATTAAAATAAATAAATTTATATTTTAAAAAATTAATAAAAAAAAGAAACTAAAAGCAAAACAAATATCCACAACATCTCCCAGCTACTATACACACTTGTCTTAGCATAACTGTAAGAGGTCCCAAAGAGGATATGGTCCCATCAAGACCTCCCCCTTCAAGCACCACACAGATGCACCTGGAGAGCCTCCAAAGTGGTCAACTCTGTGCCCTATAGTGATTCTCAACTGTAAATGGAATAAAAGCTCAACTCTTCCTCCCAACCTGTAAAGTTTTCAAGGTTGAAATCCTACCTCTCTTCCTCCTTAATAAACTTCTCCTTCCTGAACTGCACCTTCTGTCTATCCTGTGACTCAGGCTTCAACCACCCCACTCCCTTACCTGCCCCGAGGATATCACTGTCTTGCAGATTCTCTGTAGCTTTTCCTACCTCTACTCTACATTATTCCCACTCATGAAATACTTTCTCTCTTCAACTGTCCCCTTTTCCCACCAAACAAGTTCATACACATTCACCTTGATCCATCATTAAAACTGCCTAGAACTTTAAATAAAATCTCTCTTATTCCCCTCTGTCTGACTCTACTGTGAGCTGCCTCTGCAGCATTTAGCAAATTCTGCTCTCTCAGACTCTTATCTCCAGGGTGTGAACCCTCAAAGGACAGTCACATTTCTTACACCTCTTGACATCTCCCATAGAATCTAGCACATTTCTCACTACCTAGAAACCTAAAAGAAATTGGCTTCACTGAATTCTGGAGGCCAAGGACAAGCTCAAAAGGATAGCTGTATAATATTGACCCAAATGTCCATTAGCAGAAGAACAGATGAATAAACATCCTATAACCACTCAATGAAATACAATACAGCCTTGAAAAGAATGGCAATACAAAAGATTGGAAGCAGTTTGACACACTTTCTATAAACTTAAAAACCAATCAAATAAAATACATGCTTTTATGCATGCCTAAGGATTTAATAGACTGATACAGAAAGGAAAGCAAAAGAAAGGTGAACACAAAATTTGGACTACAGTGAGCCTGGCATGAACCAACCATGAGAGGGTGTCATTAGCCACAGATTCTGATGATTCCAGTGAACCCAAGGTCTGTTTAAACAGTGACAACAACTGTTTAAAACTTTTTTAAACCAGAAAAACTCCTGGCTCTTAGCCGCCTATGACCATTTGGAATAGACATTTCTATCCACTTGTAGAACATCTTCGTATTTTCTCAGGAGAAAAGGAAAAGCAGATGTAGTCTTTCTCAGATTTTCTCCCAAAATGATCTCCGCTGATCCTCATATGGCATACACATACCATCCCTTCATCTACTTCAGATTTGTACATGTTCTTAAAGAACACATGGGCACAGGATTCTCAATAAGAGCAAAGAAATCAATTGAGTCACACAGGACGATATTCGTGCATTTTTTCATTCAAAAATATTTATGTATCAGGCACAGTTACACGCTGCAAGCATGTGGTGTTCAGAATGGATATGAACCCTCTCTCCCAGAGCTTAGAGACCAATGGAGAAGAAGGAGGTGCACATAGAAACACACAAAATGACGACATAATTACATAATAACAGGTTCAAGAGTTCAGTAAAAAAAAAAAAAGAAGAAGAAGAAGAAGAGAACTGGGAGCCAAGGAGAAGGCAATGGCAACCCACTCCAGTGTTCTTGCCTGGAGAATCCCAGGGACGGCGGAGCCTGGTGGGCTGCCATCTGTGGGGTCGCACAGAGTCGGACATGACAGAAGCGACTTAGCAGCAGCAGCAGCAGCAGGGAGCCAAGAGAGAACAAGAGCATTGTCTTTTTTGCTGTTTGAAACAATGCCTTTAAGAAAGGATAAAGAGAAAGATTGATGTTGCTGTGGTGACCTGCAGTTGACGATCTGTGCCCCTGCATGAATACACACATCTGTCAATTTAAAGAGTGTGTATCAGAAGGGGCTTAGCTGAAGCATCATGGTAACCTTGTGAAGTTCTCTCACCACCCTCGCCAATGCAGTTGATTTTCCTATTCTCCAATATTCTGATTCCTGCTTAGTTTGGCTGGGGAAGAGAATGATAGAATACAGGATACAAAAGTAGGTCAGAGTAATGAAAGTGAAAGTGAAGTCACTCAGTCGTGTCCGACTCTTTGCGAGCCCGTGGACTGTAGCCCACCAGGCTTCTCCGTCCATGGGATTCTCCAGGCAAGAATACTGGAGTGGGTTACCATTTCCTTCTCCAGGGGATCTTCCCGACCCAGGGATCGAACCCAGGTCTCCCGCATTGCAGGCAGAGGTTTAACCTCTGAGCCACCAGAGGAGCCATTATGGGGGCGGGGAGTGAGAGGATAAGCAAGAAGATAACATGTTCTCATTTACATCCTTAAGATTTTTACCCTAGATGTTGTTGGAAAGATGGAGTGAATGGAAGAAGAAATAGAAGCAGGAAAGCCAATTGAGAATGCAGAGATAAATCTAGAGAAGAAGGGCTGGGGTATCTGTGGAAAGAGAAAAAGGAGGGCAGGGTTGGGGTATATTTTGAAGTCAATAAATCTTACTAAAGGATTAAAAGTGAGAGTTAAGGAAAAAAAGAGAAACCAACAATGATTCCTAAAATCAAGGCTTAAGAAATTGGATAGTTTATGGTAGTAAGTACTGAAATTTGAAAGAACTGGGTGAAAGGAGGATTCATGATCAGAGAATGCTGGAAAGATGTATTCTGCTTTTGAGAAGTTAAATTGTGAGATACTTGTTAAACATTCAAATGTAAGTTCAGGCAAGAAGGTAAAATTTTAACTTGCTAACTTTGAAGAAATTAGGCCAGAAGACATAGATTTGAGAGCTAACTATGCATTTTCATTGTTGTTCAGTCACTGAGCCATGTCCGACTCTTTGCGATCCAATGGACTGCAGCATACCAGGCTCCCCTGTCCTTCACTATCTCCCTGAGTATGCATGATATTTAAAACTTGCACCTTGGAGAAAAAGTTATGACAAACCTAGACAGTGTATCAAAAAGCAGAGACATCACTTTGCTGACAAAGTTCTGTCTAGTCAAAGCTATGATTTTTCCACTAGTCATGTATGGATGTGAAAGTTGGAGCATAAAGAAGACTGAGCACTGAAGAACTGACACTTTTGAACTATGGTGTTGGAGAAGACTCATGAGAGTCCCTTGGACTGCAAGGAGATCCAACTAGTCCATCCTAAAGGATATCAGTCCTGAATATTCATTGGAAGAACTGATGCTGAAGCTGAAGCTCCAATATGTTGGCCACCTGATGCAAAGAGCTGACTCATTGAAAAGACCCTGATGCTGGGAAGGATTGAAGGTAGGAGGAGAAGGGGATGACAGAGGATGAGATAGTTGGATGGTAACACTGACATGAGTCAAGCTCTGAGAGGTGGCAAGGACAGGGAAGCCTGGTGTGCTACAGTTCATGGGGTTACAAAGAGCCAGACATGACTGAGAAACTGAACAGCAACAAGAGATTAGGTAAGCACACAGGGAAGCAGAAGAGACCCAAGCTGAAGCTCTAAATAGTGGCCACTCCAATATGTGGAGGTCAGTCATAGCAAAAATAAAAAAGAGAGAGAGACTGAGGAAGAGCTAGGCCTGAAAGGAGAGGAAATATAGGAGAATATGGATCTCAGAGGCCAAGAGAAGACAGAATTTTAAGAAGCAGGGAAGGTCAGCTGTCAAATGATGCTGAGACACCAAGAAAAGTGAGAAAAGAGACATGCTGGTTGGCAGTGGTAACATGTACATCACAGAGTTGTTGTCACAGGATGTGGGAGCAGAAAACCCAACCAGGAGAGTTGGAGGGAAAAAGGCAGATGAGGAAGTGGGGTTATCTTAGGAATTACACTGCATGGGGCTGGAGAATCCCAAGGACAGGGGATCCTGGCATGTTATGGTCCATAGGGTCACAAAGAGTCAGACCCAACTGAAGAGACTTAGCATGCACACATGCATGGGGCATTTTACAGGACAACCAACCATAGCATAGAAAAACAATACATGTTTTAGATTGAACTTTTTTAAGACTGAATTCTATTTAAAAGATAAAAATCAAATGCATTGTAGGAAACTTGCTTGGGTTGTTTTTCAACTAAACCAACATAAGCTATTTGGAGAATAATTGAGGAAATATGAATCTAAGCCGGATATTAGTTGACAGTAAAGAATTTTTGTTCATTCTGTTAGGTATGGTTATGTAAGAAAATGCACTTAAGAGATGCACTAAAATATTTATAAGTGAAATGTCATAAGGTCTGATATTTGCTTTAAAGTGTTAAAGCAAAAAATAATGAAGAAAATATGACCAAAAGTTTAAAATTTTTAAATATGTATGGAGAGTACACACAGGTTCATTTTGTAGTTCTTTTATATATATATCTGAAAGTTTTCATAATACAAGTTGCAAAACAGTTGTACTGTGAAAGAAAGCAAATAGACAGTAGTTAGCAGAAAATGTAGGTCAAGGAAGTTTGGGGTTTTTTTAAATGACTTTTTTACAGAGAAATTTTTGATTCACAATAAAATTAAGAAGGAGGTACAGAGGTTTTCCAAATACACCTATCCCCTCACATGCATAGCCTCCCCCATCTTCAACACTCCACCCGCCCCCCTCCCCCACTGCCAGAGTAATGCATTTGTTACAAGTGATAAGCATACAATGACATATCATAAGTGCCCAAAGTCCATAGTTTACCGTAGCGTTCACTTTTGATGTTGTACCTTCTGTAGGTGTGGACAAGTATATGACATGTCTATCATCATATCATACGGAGTTTACCATAAAAGTCCTATGTGCTCTCTGTCCTTCATCCCCCACCACCCCTGCCCAACTATGGAAACCCCTGATCTTTTTACTGCCTCCATAGTTTTGCTTTGGAATAGTATTGTATGTAGCCTTTTCAGGTTGGCTTCTTCCACTTAGAAACAAGATCCTTCCAGGTCTATTCATGGTTTGATAAGCTCACTTCTTTCTAATGCTAAACCCATTTCTGGATAAATGAGTTGTACCAGTTTTTGGTACAACCAAAAACTGATGTACCAGTTTTTATTTATCCATTCACCTACTGAAGGGTATCTTGGTTGCTTCCACTTTTTTGCCAATTATGAATAAAGCTACTATAAATATCTATGTGTAGGTTTCTTGTTTGGACATACATTTTCAACCCCTTTAGGTAAATACAAGCAGCACAATTTGCTGGGTCCTATGGTAGATGTTTATTTTTCTAAGAAACCCCACACTATCTTCTACAGTGGCTTTACTAGTTTGCATTTCCACCAGCTGTGAATGAGAGTTCATGCTAATCCCTACCTTGTCAGCATTTGCTGGTGTTGGTATTTGGATTTTGGCCATTCTAATAGGTATGTAATGATATATCATTGTTGTTTCTTTTCTTCCTTTGCTTTTTTGTCTTGTCTGATTGCATTAGCAAGGGCTTCCAATATGATTTAGGGGACAAGCTTGCTTTGTACCAGATCTTAATGGGAAATCTTCAAGATTTTCACCATTAAGTATGTTGTTAGCTGTAGATTTTTTTGTAGATACTCTTTATCAGTTTGAAGTTCATCCCTATTCCTAATTTACTGAACGCCTTTTTTAATATTTTAATTTTATTCAAGTATAGTTGATCTGAAAGTGTTTATCATGAATAGGTCTGGATTTTAATTAAATACTTTTTCTGCATCTATTGATATGGCCATGTGATTCTTTGTCATTAGTCTGTTGATATGATTGGATACATTAACTGATTTTTCCAAAGTTGAAAGTCTTGTATCCCTGGGATAAATTCTACTTGGTTGTGGTGTATAATTCTTTTTACACATTGTTGGATAGGATTTGCTAATATTTTGTTGAGGATCTTTGCATCTATGTTATTGAGAGATATTAGACTGTAGTTTATTTTCTTTTAATGTCTTTTTCCAGTTTTAATATTAGTGTAATGCTGGCCTCTTAGAATGAGTTAGGAAGTGTTCCCTGTGTTCCCTGTCCTACTATCTTCTGAAAGAGAATTAGCATAATTTCTTCCTTTAATATTTAGTAGAAGTCACCAGGAAATCCATCTGGGGCTTTGAAAGAAGTTTTTTTTAATTGTTCATTACAGAAGAAACACTAGACTATTTCCATGATGACAATGATCTGAGAGGGAGAAAGAGAAATTGATGATATAGGAAAGACAGGGAACTATTATGGTCCCAAGTGCCTAAGGAGACTAGAGGGGGTTCAATCAGGCTGACACGCCTAATTGGCCTCTGAATCTTGAGAACAGAAAAGAGTCAGTGTAAGCACAGAGGCAAGTGAAGCAGGGGATTTGGTGGTGGAAAAGAAGATAAAATTCCTCCTTGTTGATTCTGCTTTCTCAGTGATCCATGAAGTGAAGTCATCAGCTAAGGAATAGTCCATGATGGCAGTGGAGGGTAAGAGAAGAAAAGAGCATGCATGAAACAGATAATTTGGAAACAAGAAAGTGCAGTTAGATTGCCAAGTGGTGTTATGGATTTGTTAGAGATGTTGATTCATGAACTGCAGCTGAATAGAGTCAGCACTCTTGGTGGTTTCCACCTGCAGTCTTCCTTGTTCACGTGAAGTCGTAAAGCTGGTGTTTGGTTCTAATCAGCTTGGAGCTTTGCTACATATGTACACATATATATTGGGGATAATAGAACGAAGGGATTAAGGTGTTTGGAAAGAAATAATTATAAAGATGGACAATGCAATTTACACTATTTAAGAAGTAAACTATGGACACACAAGAGTGAAGCTGTGGAGAGTGAGAAGTATTAGCTCCCTCCGTGAACTGGAGAACTTGAGGTGGCCTCCGCATTTACTGAGCAGATGACACATGCCTGGCACTGTTTGAAGCATTTTATATGAATTAACATATTGAATTGTTTCAGTAACCCTGAGAGGTAGTTGTTATTATTGTTTACCTCTTGAAAATGAAAGTGAAAGTCTCTCAGTCAGGTCCAACACTTTGCAACCTCATGGATAAACAATCCATGGAATTTTCCAGGCCAGAATACTGGAGTGGGTAGCCTTTCCCTTCTCCAGAGCATCTTCCCAACCCAGGGATTGAACCCAGATCTCCCACACTGCAGGCACATTCTTTACCAACTGAGCCACCAGGGAAGCCCAAGAATACTGGAGTGGGTAGCCTATCCCTTCTCCAATGGATCTTCCCAACCCAGGAATCAAACCAGGGTATCCTGCATTGCAAGCGGATTCTTTACCAACTGAGCTATCAGGGAGTAAACTGAAGGAAAGAGAGACTAAGAACTTGTATACACAACCACTGCTATTCAATGCTGGAATTTGAAGCCTAACAGACCAGGTCTCAAGCCCCCATTGTACTACTAATAATACAGCCTCATTCACAATTTTTGGAGTCAAAGCTCTGAAGCAGGCAAGTTGGGAGGCTAGGAGGTGATGGTCAGAGAACAACATGCTTGAAATAGGGAATGAAAGAGTTTAGACATAAGAAGATGAGGACAAACAGAAAAAAAAGATCACTAGAGATTGGACGGTTAAGAAACTAAAGAGCACAGATGTTTAGGTGAACAAGCATCAGAGATACTGGGGCCTTCAGGAAGGGTGATAAGGGTTAAGGAAACAGATTTCTCTACTGCGGGACTTTTGAAAGAGAGTCTTCTTACCAACTTATTCTACAACAGGCCAAAAAAGAGGAGCACAAGTTGGCTTTCTCATATTTATTCACCCTGATAGCCTTCCTCTCAAAACACATAATAATATATTCATAGGAATCTGGTCCAAGAGACAATGTAGAGAAACAAGCTCCAGGGCAAAGCTCAGATCACATCTCCATACACGTAACCTTTATCCCCCTGAAAATTGACCAAGAAACAGTTATGAAAATATTCATACCCCACTGAAGGGCAAGCATGTGCCTTTGAAGAATTATTCATTACAAGACTGCATTTTTTCATCTTCCTTCATCTGAGCAGCTTCTCTGTCCACATTCAGCTTTAGTCCAAATGGTGACATGAACTGCAATTCTGATTGCCAGAAAAATCTCAGCTGCAAGCCGTTCTTCTAAAGCAATCCTGGCCAGCTTTCTGGGCTTCAGAGTTTGAGATGAGGCAAATAATCTGCAAAGTCAACATCTGACATTCTCCCTTACTGAAGCCAACCTGAATCCGTGCTTTCTGAGATTCACTCAGCACCAGTCATTTATAGCTACAGAACTCTGCACTGTCTTATACTTGGGAGACCCGACCACACGTCAAATAATAAACAAAAACAACCTGCTTTTTTCTCCCTTTTCCTCTGTGAATGGACACCTTTCAAACTGAACATTTATTGGCTATTTGTTACTGTCATTTGCCATTGTCTGTTCCCAAGATGATGCATCTGTCACTAAATCCACATCTCCCTAAGCCTTGGTGGGAATTGAATTGACATTCAAGTGCAAACAGGCCAGCCGCTGACCACAGGACAATTTCAGTCACCATGATCCCACGTCCAGATTCATTTCAGTCATTTGGAAACAATAGGTGAGTGGTAAAGTTGAAGTCACTGAACAAAGAGGATAATATTGACACTATCCGGAATTGATCATTCCCTCAAGCCACTCCCAGTCTGCTCCCCTTCCTTGCTACATATCATATCACCAACTAGAATGCATTTTGTCTCCACAGTTTCTTGTGGTATCAAATTAGCTTTGAATGGCCATTCTTCATACTGCTGTGCAACAATTACGATCACAGTATAACTCTATGTTATGGCTACATTTTTATTGGAATTTCTAAAACATAATTATCTCTCTTTTATGTTTCCACCAAAGAGGAGCCATAGAAAACCTCTAATAAAAAGTATTGAACTGCATTTCATAGAACTGGGTCAACAGAAATGTCTATCAATAATTTCTAGCAAATAAATCCAATGCCGCTGGTTTCTTCACAATGTTTTTTTCTAACAGCAAACCACTGTGAATCAGTCTATGTATCTTCCTATCTATCATTTTGTTAACAGTCATTGACAGTATATTGGGAAAACTACACTGAACACAGAATTCAGCTCAATGATCTCAATGAATTCTGCTGTCAATATAGGATGGACTTCAGTTCAGTTCAGTCGCTCAGTTGTGTCCGACTCTTTGCGACCCCATGAATCGCAGCACGCCAGGCCTCCCTGTCCATCATCAACTCCCGGAGTTCACTCAAACTCATGTCCATCGAGTCAGTGATGCCATCCAGCCATCTCATCCTCTGTCGTCCCCTTCTCCTCCTGCCCCCAATCCCTCCCAGCATCAGACTCTTTTCCAATGAGTCAACTCTTCACATGAGGTGGCCAAAGTACTGGAGTTTCAGCTTTAGCATCATTCCTTCCAAAGAAATCCCAGGGCTGATCTCCTTCAGAATGGACTTAGAATTGTCAAAAAAGCTTTGTGGAAAGAAAGTCCTCTAATATTCCTCCACAGGAAACATTCTAAATCATATTTTGAAATCAACATTGAAAGTGTTAAGTCACTCTGTCCTAACTCTTAGCAACCCCGTGCACTGTAGTCCACCAGGCTTCTCTGTCCATGGAATTCTCCAGACAAAAATATAGGAGTGGTAGCCAATCCCTTCTCCAGGGGATCTTTCCAACCCAGGGATCAAACCCAGGTCTCCTGAATTGAAAGCAGATTTTTTACCATCTATGCCACCAATTAACACTATTGAGATGCAATTGACAAACAATAAAAAGCCTATATTTGAAATATTCAATTTAGTGAGCTTTGAAAAATATGTAAATCTAAGCAACCACCAGCAAAATCAGGATAAAAATATTTCCTATCATCTCAGAAAATCCCGATGTCCTTTTCCAGTCAATGTCTACCCCCAAAGGCAACTGCTACTCTAAATTCTGTCTCCATTGAATATTTAGCCTGTTGTTTTGCCTGTGGCCCATTTTATATAAATGAAATAATATAATATATACTGTCTTATATCATGACTCACCATGATGCTTGATATTGTTGCTTAGCTTTGACTTTAAGTCCGTGTTCTATTCTGAATTAATCTTTTTATATGGTGTGAGGGCATGGTTAAGGTTCATTTTCTTCCCATAGGAATAAATAACATTTTCCTTCTGTGTAGAATTATGTTACTACCTTTGCTGAAAATCCATTAACTACATGTGTGGGTCTATTTCTGGAATATCTACTATGTTCCACTGATATAAATGTGTATTTTTTTTGTAGATCATTGCAATAATGGTTTTATTGACTTTTATAATACAAATCATTCTTTTATATTTTGTTCTGCTTTTAAAGTGCTAAAATCACAGTGGAACTTTTTTTCCTTCTTCCCTACCCATTGGTCACTCTTCTAACTTGGATTTGCTTCTTCTCAACCCCAAAAGAGCAATCTTTTATTCCAATGATTTAGCATATGGAATGCAAACCCTACATTGTCAGAATTCACAAATTCTAAATATGTTCATGACATATTAGAGGATTTTCTAGATTTCTACTTATGTCTCATGAGTTGCTTGATTATCTATTTTATACAATTTTTTAAACTAAATATGTATATTTACAGAATATCACACTGCCTTGATTACTATAGATCTCTGCTGCTGCTGCTGCTAAGTCATTTCAGTCATGTCTGACTCTGTGCCACCCCACAGACAGCAGCCCACCAGGCTCCCCCGTCCCTGGGATTCTCCAGGCAAGAACAGTGGAGTGGGTTGCCATTTCCTTCTCCAATGCATGAAAGTGAAAAGTGAAAATGAAGTCACTCAGTCGTGTCTGACTCTTCGCCACCCCATGGACTAGCCTACCAGTCTCCTCCATCCGTGAGATTTTCCAGGCAAGCATACTGGAGTTGGTTGCCATTTCCTTCTCCAATAGATCTCTGCTGCTGCTGCTGCTGCTAAGTCGCTTCAGTTGTGTCCGACTCTGTGTGACCCCATAGACGGCAGCCCACCAGGCTCCCCCATCCCTGGGATTCTCCAGGCATCTTAAAATCAGATAACATAGGCACTCCAACTTACTTCTCAAGGTCATTTTAGCTATTCTAGATCTTTTGCATTGCTATGTAAATTAACTTGTCAATTTTAAAAAAGCTGATAGAATCATGATTGTGATTTTGTTGAATCTACATGTCACTTTGTTAAAAAAAAGAAAATATCTACTTCTCCTTTAATTTTGAAGGATGATTGACAGTTTTGAAGGAAAATTGACAATAATTTGTATTGTCCAATCCATGAATATGATATAATCCTCCATTTATTTACTCTTCTTTAATTTCTTTCAGCAATCTATTATATTTTTTTACTATAGGGTTTTTATACATATTGGGATATTTTTATGATACAATTTTTAAATTAAAAAAATTGTTATTTTGTTTATTGTGAATATATAGAAATACAGTTCATTTTTGTATTATGACTTTATGTCCTGTGGTGTCATTGAATTCCTTCATTCACATAGCTTATTTTTTTTTTTTTTTAGATTATTTAGGAAGATAGTGGAATGACAGCCTGAAGAGTATCTTTCAGGTTTGATGATGATCAATTCTCACAGCCTTTATTTTTGTGAAAATATCTATAGTTCACTCTTATTTATGAAGGACATTTTCTCCATATATAGAATATGTGATGTCAGGTTTTTCTATTTTCACCTTTAAAATGTGATTCATCTTCTACTTCTATTTTTCTAACGTTATCAGCTTTCATTTATTCTTATCATTCTCCTGTATGTATTTTTCTTTGTCTCCTCTCAAGATATTTTGGTTCTTTACTTTTAATTTCAGCTGTTTGAGTCTGAGTGCTTACGTGTCACTTTCTATTTCTCTTGTTGTGAGTCCATCAAACATCATAGATCTGTAACCAGTGTTTTTCAACAAATATAGAAAATCTTTGGCCATTAATTTTCAAAGTTTCTGTGCTGCTGAGGTGTTAATTACATGTTTGAAAAAGTGTCTAATATTATTCCAAAAGTTCCTAATGTTCTATTAATTTTGTTTTAGTCTATCCTTTTAGATTCTGCGAAGGCAGATCTAGAGTGAACCTTATTTTAAAATACAACCCTTACTTGTAAGGGAAGACTTTTCTGATGTCTTAACCAGATGCTAGAGTGTTAACAAGACTTCTGTACTCTAACTGGGCTGAAACTCCAATGTTACCCAGCACTGCTTGATATCTAGAATCTCTATTCTTTTCTCAATGCCATTAACATCCAGTTTTACATATGCCCCACCATGTAATCTCACCCTGTCTTCAATCGAGGATTCATAAGGAATGCCTATGCAAACAAACTTTCACCCCCAGCCCACACACCCACCAAGGTGCAGCTTTCTTCTCTATGGTGAATGCCCTGGAGAATACGGCTCTTTTAGCTGCCCTGAATTCTCACCTTAGCAGTTTCAGTTTTCTCAGGGATTGTGGTTTTCCATGCCTGGCATCCAATGCTTAAAAACAATTGCCTTGTATATGTTATTCAGATTTTTTGTGTGTATCTGTGTGTGTGTGTGTGTGTGTGTGTGTGTGTGTGTGCTGGTTGTTTATGCGGACTAATTTGGTATCAAATTAGTCCATCATAGCCAAGTGTTAAGTTTCTCTCTGTGTGTATGTGTGTGTGTGGTTTTAAATCAAACTGCCTAGAGAAGAGGTCCCAAATAAAAATCTTTATTCATTTGCTATCTAGTTCTTCAAATCATCTTCATGTAAACTCAAAAGTATAAGATAAGATGGCCAAAGTGTTCTTATCACAAGAAGAGAAAAGGAAAACCAAGAAATGTTTTTAGCTTATACCCTCAAAATGACTATGTTTCTATATGTATTTCCATCCTCTGCAGAAAAAGAATGTGTAAGTTTTCCATACAGTGACTCATTTTTTAAACTTTTGGTTGTCAGTTTTCTCTAGAAATTCTAAGAGTCTATTGGTCTAAGCAGGACAGATTTACTGCTTTTGTAGTTTCTTTTAGATTTTCAGTAGCATTTTCCCTTTTTGATAGTTCAGGGCTCTCTTCCTCGAGATGTCAGTGCTCCTTCCTAAACCTTATCCAGAATGTTGTAGGAAAAGGAATGAGTGGCTATTTCTTTTGAGCATTTTGTTTGAATAAAAAAAAAAAAAAACAATATTCTTGAGGTATCTCTTCAAACAATAAGAATAAGGACAACATTCTTGACTAATTGGAGTCCTTTCTCTTGTGGTGTTTTGTTTTGATCACGGTATCATTGGATAGATATCAGGACATTTAAGCAGGTTTCAAGTAGGAGCTAATTATGCTGACAGTCACCTACTCATCAATAGACGGTGGAGCGAAAGCCAGCAAAAGACAAGACTCACTGAGTATCTTCATCAGGCCAGATGGTCAAAGCGGAAGGTTGAGCCACCTGAACACACTGTATTATTTTATTGCCCATTAAGCAAAGTGAAATTTTGCAGTAATATTTAACAATGTGTGTGTGTGTGTGTGTGTGTGTTTCTCCCTCATTTAAAACCACCAGGCCTAAAATGTGTCAAATGAGATTTCAACGCAGTGTAGTCTGTGTTCCAGGAAATGTCACTAAGGGTTTTGAAACAGCTGTCACTGTCATTGCAGTTTTACAAGAGCAAGATTCTAGAATTCAAGGATTCCCTGCCTGATCAGATGAGATGCATATATGTGAAATCTCCAGTGTTGATTTTATTATTACTTCATCTCCAAGAAGGAGACCATGAAAGTACCCCCTAACATCACCCTTACTAGAAAAAGACACAAACAGAAATTCTAAGACTTTGTATCACTTGAGACTGAAATAGAACCCAAACTTCAGCCATTCCCTTTGTGCAGCTACTGCTCTCTGCCTGCACCCAAATGACAATCATGGGATTTATGTTATATATCCCAGACCTCCCTAAAGTCTCTTTCACCAGAATAGAGAATGTTTGTGTCCTTTTCATGTTGATGTTGTCAAAAGGATTGTTCCCAAGACGATGCTTGAATTGGCTTCAGAACTACCATGAAATATCAAGAGGGCTGCTAGGATCTGGATATTCTGTTTCCTGCCACTCTCCATGCCATGTGTTTTGATCGTTCTTCTTGTGCTGCCGCTTCTCTGCTTCCTCTCTGGGACGTCAGGGTCCTCACCAGCTGGTCCTCATGGTCACTTCTATCTTCAGCATGAATCCCCTTAGTCATCTTTAAGCAGCTTCAGATACTGCCTTCAGGTAAACGTCTAATGTGTATGAAAGACGGGAAAGTTTTCTATCTTTATACTTTCAGTTTATTGAGTTGGAAATTTAAATTTCTAGCCAAAGACCAAGAGGCTCCAAGTGTCAAACAATGATATGAAAAAAAAAGAAAAAAACTTTTCTGAAATTTCACCCAATTCTCCTGCCCAGAGAATGTACCCAGATTCTGTATTCCTGGGTTTGGATTCTGGATAGCATCCATTCTGGCTAGCATCCATTCTGGCTAGCCCATTATCAGGGGCTATTTTTTTCTCCTACCTCATCCTCATCTGTAGAATTCCAGGCTGAAAAGAGAATAAGGAAATGAATGCCTAAGTATGAATTTTATGTGCCATGTTAAAATGCAGAACCTGATTATTCATACTGATGATAACTTCACTGACTGCATTCAAGTTTCTGGTGCAATTTCAATAAACATTCTAGCACCAGCCAGCCAGTGTGATGCTGGTGCTAGGGACACCAAGATGAATGGGATGGAGTCCTTGCCTGTAGAGTGTCCACACATAACTCACCCATTCCCTGTTTGACAATAAATAAGTTCTAAAACTTTTCATTAAGTCTGTTTGAGTGTACAAGAGATAGGAATCTGCAGAAAGAAAAGCCCTCTGCTGGATCACATTATTTTTATACTGTCAGATGCCTCATGCCTCCCACCTCCATCCTAAGAGCTTCTAGGTTCAAATTTGATATGCTACATTTGCCCTATCTCAGTTTTCCAGAGTGAAATTGCACTCATCTTTGTCATCTAATACTCAGCCAATGTTGTGCTACCCGACCACTCTGCTCCAGAGCAGAAAATTGCTTCTGCTTTCTTAGAAAATATAGAGACCAACATGGCATGCTCTGAAACCATCTTAGGATTTCACAGGTTCTTTGAATAAGGAAAGCAATGCAACTTAAATGGCTGTGTAATGCCTGTGGCTGGTTAGCCAGACACCAGTGCTAGGCACCAGAGTGGATGAGGGCATGAATTTCCCATGAAGCTCATGAGGTTTACACCTCAGCAGCCCTCACTTGAGTAGTCTTGGCAGAAGTCCTAATAATATCTCAAGGTCACTATGTAATTTTCTCTCTAAAATAAGGCTATCCACAAATGTGTTTCTGTTCCCACAAAACCTGTGTCTATGATTAGGTATGTGTAAAATCAAATCAATAAGAAGTAGTCTCCATTCTTAAGGAGACTTTTTACTTTTAGCAAGTGAAAAATAAAAACATGAATGCAACAAAATAAGGGGACCCCAAGTATAAGGCAATGCTTCCATTTTCCCACTGACAGTGTTTGATGAATTTTAATCTTTAAATGCTTAGAGGGTGGTTGAAATGATCAATATTTCATTTCTAATTTTACTTACAATAGATATTTAAATTCATGTTACCTAATACAGTGATACAGAAATAGTACTTTTTCTATGCTCAAACTTCATGGAACAATTCTATTCAAACTTTTCATATGCACCTTTGACATCACTGTCCTAATCATCACTAGTATCCCTTTTGAATCACCTAATGAAGTTTTCTCGCATGTCATACTCACTGCTGCCTAAGTTGTTCCAACTATGGCACTTTCTGATTCCATGCATAATTCTGCCACTGGAGATTTATCCTATGCCACCAAAACCATCTAGCATAATATAAGAATGTACTTTTCATTTATCCTGTGGATGTATGTTTGAGCTTTGTACAACTTATAATAATGATATTTCTTATCAAACTGATTTTTTTTAAGCTTTTTTTTTTTAAAGAAATAAGTAATGATAGCCACCATTGGCAATGATGTAGACTTTCTCCTCAGGAATACTCACTAAACCTGTGTTGAATCCCTGCTTCCATCCGATGACCTTTATAAACATCAAGCTCCAGCACTAAGTTTGTTTCAGGTTAACAGTAATTTTCAGAATTACTGCTACTGAATCACCTGCAGAGCATTTAAAAAACACTAATACCAGCCCCAGGCTTCCCAGGTAGCACAGTGGTAAAGTACCCACCTGCCAATGCAGGAGACGTGCGTTTGACCCCTGGGTCAAGAAGATATCCCTGGAGAAGGAAATGGCAACCCGCTCCAGTATTCTTGCCTGGAAAATCACATGGACAGAGGAGCCTGGAGGGCTATCATCCATGGAGTCACAAAAGAGCCGGACACAACTTAGTGAATAAAAAACAACGATGCCAGTACCATGCTGTCTTAATTACTGTAGCCCCGGCATTAGTGTTTTTTACATGCTCTGCAGATGAAAAGACAACCCTCAAAATGGGAGAAAATGGAGCAACTGACAAACGATTAATCTCCAAAATATACAAATAGCTCATGCAGCTCTATTAAAAACAAACAAACAAAAAAAAACAACAATCAAAAAATGGGCAGAAGACCTAAATAGACATTTCTTCAAAGAAGACATAGAGATGGCAAAACAAAGCAAACAGAGGAAAGGATACTCAATATCACTAATTATTATAAACGTCCAAATCAAAGCTACAATCTCCTCACACCAGTCAGAATGGCCAGCATCACAAAATCTACAAACGATAAATGCTGGAGAGGGTAGGGAGAAAAGGGAACCCTCTTGCTCTGATGGTGGGAGTATAAATTGGTACAGCCGCTACAGAGAACAGTATGGGGGCTCCTTAAAAATCTAAAAATAGAACTACCACATGACCCAGCAATCCCACTACGGGACATATACCCAGAGAAAATAATTCAAAAAGACACATGCACCCCAGTGTTCATTGTAGCACTATTTCCAATAGCCTGGACATGGAAATAACCTAAATGGCCATCAATAGAAGGATGGATGAAGAAGATGTGGTGCATATACATACAATGGAATATTACTCAGCCATAAAAAGAAATGAAATTCGGTCATTTGTAGAGACCTGAATGGATCTAAGATTGTTATACAGAGTGAAGAAAGTCAAAGGGAAAAACAAATACCATATATTAATGCATATATGTGGAATCTGAAAAAAAAAATAGTGTAGATGATATCTACAAAGCAAAAATAGAGACACAGATATAAAGAACAAATGTTTGAATACCAAGAAGAGGGAGGTGGGATGAATTGGGAGATTAGGATCGACATATATACACTATTGATACTCTGTATAAAATAGATTGCTAATGACAATCTGTTATATATAGCACACAGGACTCTACTCAGTGCTCTGTGGTGATCTAAATGGGAAGAGAATCCAAAACAGAGGGGATATATGAATATGCATGGCTGATGCACTTTATGTTAGCAGAAACAAACATAACACTATATGCCTATAAAAATTTAAAAACAACAACAACAAAACCCACTAATGCCAGGACCCACTTCCATAGATTCTGATTCAATAGCTTGCGATGCAGCCTGGACACTGCAATTTTTAAGTCCTCTGAGTGATCTGAATATGCAGCCAAGGTTGAGATGCCTTGTCTTCCCCAAACAATCCTTTGTTATTCAAAATAAAATAACTGGGAGAAGGACAAACATTCTAACATGAGACTTCATGAGGACTCAAATAGGAAATAGCCATCTCTTTTCTAAGTGATAATTCAAAGAAATATGTCACATAAAGACAAATATGTATAATATATAGAGACATATAAATATATTATGCATATACATGTATATATTATACCTTTACAGTATACACAATACTTAGGTACAATGTTTTTATATATGTGTATATATATACACAGAAATTATTTTTTAATATAGTAAAATTTTAATATTTTAAAAGTTACACATTTTCTAAATAAAATTCAGAAAAAGTCAGACTGGGAGGTGGGTCATAGAGGATCCTGCTGTGATTTATGTCAGAGAGTGTTTTGCCTATGTTCTCCTCTAGGAGTTTTATAGTTTCTGGTCTTACGTTATGACCCACCTCCCAGAATATTGGAAATAAAAGCAAAAATAAACAAATGGGACCTAATTAAACTTAAAAGCTTCTGCACGACAAAGGAAACTATTAGCAAGGTGAAAAGGCAGCCTTCAGAATAGGAGAAAATAATAGCAAATGAAGCAACTGACAAACAACTAATCTCAAAAATATACAAGCAACTCCTGCAGCTCAATTCCAGAAAAATAAACGACCCAATCAAAAAATGGGCCAAAGAACTAAATAGACATTTCTCCAAAGAAGACATACAGATGGCTAACAAACAATGAAAAGATGCTCAACATCACTCATTATCAGAGAAATGCAAAGCAAAACCACTATGAGGTACCATTTCACACCAGTCAGAATGGCTGCGATCCAAAAGTCTACAAGCAATAAATGCTGGAGAGGGTGTGGAGAAAAGGGAACCCTCTTACACTGTTGGTGGGAATGCAAACTAGTACAGCCACTATGGAGAACAGTGTGGAGATTCCTCAAAAAACTGGAAATAGAACTGCCTTATGACCCAGCAATCCCACTGCTGGGCATACACACCGAGGAAACCAGAAGGGAAAGAGACACGTGAACCCCAATGTGCATTGCAGCACTGTTTATAATAGCCAGGACATGGAAGCAACCTAGATGTCCATCAGCAGACGAGTGGATAAGAAAGCTGTGGTACATATACACAATGGAATATTACTCAGCCATTAAAAAGAATACATTTGAATCAGTTCTAATGAGGTGGATGAAACTGGAGCCTATTATACAGAGTGAATAAGCCAGAAAGAAAAACACCAATACAGTATACTAACGCATATATATGGAATTTAGAAAGATGGTAACGATAACCCTGTATGCGAGACGGCAAAAGAGACACAGATGTATAGAACAGTTTTTGGACTCTGTGGGAGAGGGAGAGGGTGGGATGATTTGGGAGAATGGCATTGAAACATGTATAATATCATATATGAAACGAATCGCCAGTCCAAGTTCGGTGCATGATACTGGTTTCTTGGGGCTGGTGCACTGGGACGACCCAGAGGGATGGTATGGGGAGGGTGGAGGGAGGGGGGTTTGGGATGGGGAACACGTGTATAGCTGTGGCGGATTCATGTTGATATATGGCAAAACCAATGCAAGATTGTAAAGTAATTAATCTCCAATTAAAATAAATAAATTTATATTAAAAAAAAAGAAAAAGTCAGAGTGCCTCAGTTGAGGATTCAAAGATGGAGGCAAGTATGATTTCAGTTAAAAGAATCTGACATCAGTAAATTCACCTGGATAAAGCATTAGGATTCATATAGGCAGAGATATTAAGGGGAGGCAGTTGTACCAGGCAGAGGAAATAAAAGTATAATACTCAAAGTCCCCCAAACTGCAGTAGCTTTGAGGTGGTAATGAGAATTCCTTTAAAAGAATAAAGACATATGTTTTATTTATGAACAAAGTTACGTGCCAGCTTATGGAGATGACCATCACTCCAAAATGACTAATAAGTGTGGGCAAACTAACATAACATCTGGAAATGATCAACCAATCATCAAGGGTGCTATTTACTGCTTTACCCATGACATAAATGCAGTTTCCTGCCTGGACAGCTCTGAGTTCATGGGTAATGTCATCCTTTGGCCATTAGAGTATTAGAAATTTGTCTCCTTTCCTGCCTCTTTGCTTTGGTTTGTAAGACCAGTTGACAGCAAATGATAAAAAAGCGAGAACTGATCAGCCTAAATATCTAAATTGAGAAAAGTCATATCAAACTTAGTCACTCCTAACATGACAGCAGATGTTCCCAGTTGAAATTCATTTAGAAAGAAAAAAAAAGGAGAAAATAAATGCTATGGGAGATCTATATATTGATTTTCTTTGTAAAGAGTAGAGACAAATAAGAAATAAGGATGAAAAGGGTTATAGTTCATAATGAATCAGTGTCCAACTCAATTGGCTTCATCTTCAAGAAGGAGTTAAAAGGGACAGTTTAAGCTTTAAAAAGGTAAAAACTTGAAACAGAAAGGTAATGTATGTTTGTAAATCACTTTATCATTTTCAAAGTCTTTATTCAATCTTACATGATGTACTTATTAGTTAATGAGGTGATCTGTCAACTATTGCTCTTGCCATTTCCAGGAAGAAACAAGAGATCAAAGAAGTTGAGTGAGTTTTCCAAGGTCACAGGGAAGGAGGAGACCCAAATCCCCCAACTCTCAGTTCTGTGCCTTTTCTACCACCCATAACAGATTTGTACAGTTTTTATTCTACCAGTGGGACTAATTTAATGAATACCCAGAGAGGTAACCTGTAAAAAGGATGAGAAAATGTAGGAATAATCATTTTCAATAAACTAAATGGTTTGTCTTTATCGTTAAAATTTTTTATACTTATTAAAGAAATATTAATGGGCTGAGAGAAAATATCTGCAAATGATGTGACCAACAAGGGCCTAATTTCCAAAATACAGGAAGAGTTCCTACAATTCAATAACCAAAAACAGATAACCCAATCAAAAAATGGACATAAGACCTGAATAGACATTTATTGAAAGAAAGAAATGAAGACATTTCTCTATGAAAAGATGCTTATCATCACTAATTATCAGAGAAGTCCAAATCAAAGTGCAATAATGTACCACCTATGCCTTTCAGGATGGCCATCACTAAAATGTCTACAAATGATACATGCTGGACAGGGTGTGGAGAAAAGGGGATCTTCCTACACTGTTAGTGGAAACGTAAATTGATTCAGTGACTAGGGAAAACGGTATGAAAGTTCCTCAAATAACTAGAGTTGCCATACAATCCAGCAATCTCATTCCTAGGCACACACTCAGACAAAACTGTAATTCAAAAAGATACTTGCACCCGTATGTTCATAGCAGTAATATTTTAAAAAAAAACCAAGACATGAAAGCAATTTAATCTGTCAATTCACTGAATAAAGAAGATGGATAAAGAAGATGTGGTACATCTATACAAGAGAATATTACTCAGCCATTAAAAAGAATAAAATAATGCCATTTGCAGCAATATGGATGGACCTAGAGATTATCACACTAACCAAAATAAGTCAAAGACAAATACCATATGACATCATTTATATGTGGAATCTAAAATATGACACAAATGAGCATATCTATAAAACAAAAACAACTCACAGATACAGAGGACAGACTTGGGACTACCAAGGGCGCTGAGGATGGCAGAGGGAAGGATTGGGAGTTTGGGATTGGCAGATGCAAACTATTACACACAGGATGGATAAACAATAAAGTCTTACTGCATAGTCATCAGGGAAGCCCATTGTACAGCACAGGGAACTATATTCAATATCCTGTAATAAACCATAATGGAAAAGAATAGGAAAAAATACATATATATATATATATATGTATATATATGTATATCTGAGTCATTTTTTTGTACAGTAGAAATTAAACAGCACTGTAAATCAACTATAGCTCAATAAAATTGTAAAATTATTAGATAATATGAGAGACAAATACAAATCAGTACTACTACTACTACTAAGTCGCTTCAGTCATGTCCGACTCTGTGCGACCCCAGAGACAGCAGCCCACCAGACTCCCCCATCCCCGGGATTCTCCAGGCAAGAACACTGGAGTGAATTGCCATTTCCTTCTCCAATGCATGAAAGTGAAAAGTGAAAGGGAAGTCGCTCAGTCGTGTCCGACTCCTAGAGACCCCATGGACTGCAGCCTACCACGCTCCTCCGTCCATGGGATTCTCCAGGCAAGAGTACTGGAGTGGGGTGCCATTGCCTTCTCCAATACAAACCACTAGAGTTCTTTTAATAATACATTTTCACTTTGCATTTTTCACATATCCTTCAGTCCATTTTTCTATTTATAACTATTTTTTTTTTTTTAAGTGAAATCCTGGGCTTCCCAGGTGGCTAAGTGTTGTGAAGAATCTACCTGCCAATGCAAGAGACCTGGGTTCGATCTCTGGGTCGGGAAGATGCCCTGGAGAAGGAAATGACAACCCAATCCGGTATTCTTGCCTGGAGAATTCCATGGACAGAGGAGCCTGGAGGGTTACAGTCCATGGGGTTGCAAAGAATCAGACACAACTTAGCAACTTAACAACAACAACAAAAGTGAAATACAATATTGTTTCACTTTTACCATAGCATACACACTTCTCCTTGCTTTTATACAGATTTCACAAATATTAATGGCACCTTACTAGCACTCATTTTTGAAATGTCCACCATATTCCAGGCACAATGCTATAGCCACAGATAGAAACTACAATGACCTAATTAGGCAAGAGTTGTCCCATTAAAGAAATAAGACAGTCACCTCCCTGAAGGAGAGGTGTTGTAGAATTCATCCTCCAGGGTTTTGCTAACCTCACTCTCCTACATAATATAGAATCATGAGGATATTCTCTGGTCTATTCAAACATTCCCACAGAGTTTAACATTCAGATTGTTTCTAATATTACTTATTACAAATGATAGTGAAATAAATATTTTAGGACTGGTAATATTTTCTCAGTAAAGCTGAAGAAGCTGAAGTTGAACGGTTCTATGAAGACCTATAAGACCTTTTAGAACTAACACCCAAAAAAGATGTCCTTTTCATTATAGGGGACTGGAATGCAAAAGTAGGAAGTCAAAAAACACCTGGAGTAACAGGCAAATTTGACCTTGGAATATGGAATGAAGCAGGGCAAAAGCTAATAGAGTTTTGCCAAGAAAATGCACTGGTAATAGCAAACACCCTCTTCCAACAACACAAGAGAAGACTCTACACATGGACATCACCAGATGGTCAACACCGAAATCAGATTGATTATATTCTTTGCAGCTAAAGATGGAGAAGCTCTATACAGTCAACAAAAACAAGACCAGGAGCTGTAAGAAGAGGTGGAAAGAATACACAGAAGAACTGTATAAAAAAGATCTTCACAACATAAAAAAGATAATCACAATGGTGTGATCACTGACCTAGAGCCAGACATCCTGGAATGTGAAGAGAAGTGGGCCTTTGAAAGCATCACTACGAACAAAGCTAGTGGAGGTGATGGAATTCCAGTTGAGCTATTTCAAATCCTGAAACATGATGCTATGAAAGTGCTGCACTCAATATGCCAGCAAATTTGGAAAACTCAGCAGTGGCCACAGGACTGGAAAAGGTCAGTTTTCCTTCCAATCCCAAAGAAAGGCAATGCCAAAGAATGCTCAAACTACCGCACAATTGCACTCATCTCACATGCTAGTAAAGTAATGCTCAAAATTCTCCAAGCCAGGCTTCAGCAATACGTGAACCGTGAACTTCCTGATGTTCAAGCTGGTTTTAGAAAAGGCAGAGGAACCAGAGATCAAATTGCCAACATCCGCTGGATCATGGAAAAAGCAAGAGAGTTCCAGAAAAACATCTATTTCTGCTTTATTGACTATGCCAAAGCCTTTGACTGTGTGGATCACACTAAACTGTGGAAAATTCTGAAAGAGATGGGAATACCAGACCACCTGACCTGCCTCTTGAGAAATCTGCATGCAGGTCAGGAAGCAACAGTTAGAACTGGACATGGAACAACAGACTGGTTCCAAATAGGAAAAGGAGTACATCAAGGCTGTATATTATCACCCTGCTTATTTAACTTATATGCAGGGTACATCATGAGAAACGTTGGACTGGAAGAAACACAAGCTGGAATCAAGATTGCCGGGAGAAATCTCAATAACCTCATATATACAGATGATACCACCCTTATGGCAGAAAGTGAAGAGGAACTCAAAAGCCTCTTGATGAAAGTGAAAGTGGAGAGTGAAAAGTTGGCTTAAAGGTCAATATTCAGAAAACAAAGATCAGGGCATCCGGTCCCATCACTCCATGGGAAATAGATGGGGAAACAGTGGAAACAGTGTCAGACTTTATTTTTTGGGGCTCCAAAATCACTGCAGATGGTGACTGCAGCCATGAAATTAAAAGACGCTTACTCCTTGGAAGGAAAGTTATGACCAACCTAGATAGCATATTCAAAAGCAGAGATATTACTTTGCCAACAAATGTCCGCCTAGTCAAGGCCATGGTTTTTCCAGTGGTCATGTATGGATGTGAGAGTTGGACTGTGAAGAAGGCTGAGTGCTGAAGAATTGATGCTTTTGAACTGTGGTGTTGGAGAAGACCCTTGAGAGTCCCTTGGACTGCAAGGAGATCCAACCAGTCCATTCTGAAGGAGATCAGCCCTGGGATTTCTTTGGAGGGAATGATGCTGAAGCTGAAACTCCAGTACTTTGGCCACCTCATGCGAAGAGTTGACTCATTGGAAAAGACTCTGATGCTGGAGGGATTGGGGGCAGGAGGAGAAGGGGACAACAGAGGATGAGATAGCTGAATGGCATCACTGACTCAATGGACGTGAGTCTGAGTGAACTCCGGGAGTTGGTGAGGGACAGGGAGGCCTGGCGTGCTGTGATTCATGGGGTCTCGAAGAGTTGGACACGGCTGAGCAACTGAACTGAACTAAACTGAACTGAACTGAATATTTTCTCAATATGAATACTAACCAAGCATTTCCATAGGATAAATCATAGAAATAGAATTCTATGGAGATTAAAGACATAAAAAATATAATGTGATTTGCCATTTGCTTCCGAAGCGTTAAAATAATACCCATTTATATTGCCAGCTAAGAATCAGAATGCCCATTTCACAGAATGTGTGTCTACATCAGAGTTTAGGTTAATATTTCATTACTTTTTCCCATCTGTTAAATTACTGGTTGAAAAAAAAGTAACTTTATTTATTTATTTTTTTACAGTGGAGAGTCAACTCACTGGATAAGATCGTAATGCTGGGAAAGATTGAAAGCAAAAGGAGAAGAGAGCTGCAGAGGGTGAGATGATTAAATAGCATCATCGCCTCAATGGACATGAGTCTGAGCAAAGTCCAGGAGACAGTGAAGGACAGGGAAGCCTGGCATACTGCAGTCCATGGGATCACGAAGAGTCAGACATGACTTAGTGATTGAACAACAATGAGGAATAACTGATATACAAAATATGCACATATTTTAGGTATGCAGTTTTATAAATTGGACATACACATAATCCCCATGATACCCTCACTAAAATCAAAGTAATAAACCTATACATTACCTCCAAAAATGTCCCTGCATACTTTTGCTTTTTGTGGGTTGTAAGAATACTTCCCTTGTGGCTCACCTGGTAAAGAATCCACCTGCAATGCAGGAGACCTGGCTTCGATCCCTGGGTTGGGAAGATCCCCTGGAGAAGAGAAAGGCTACCCACTCCAATATTCTGGCCTGGAGAATTCCATGGACTGTACAGTCCATAGGGTCACAGAGTCGGACACAACTGAGTGACTTTCACTTTCAAGAATACTTACCCTAAGATCTACTCCCTTAAATTTTTAAATGCCATACTGTTAACTAGAGGCATGATGTTGGACAGCAAATCTCTAGAACTTTATTCATCTTGTAAAACTATAATTTTATACCCACAGAACAACAGTTCTCCATTTCTTGCTCCCTCCATCGCCTGGCAACCACCATTAGATTTTTTGATTCCATTTGTTTGACTATTTGAACTGCATATAGTGGAATCATGCAGTGTTTGTCCTTCTGTGATGGATTATTTCACTTAGCATATCTCCCAGGTTTGGTCACATTATTGCAAATGGGAGATTTCCATCTTTGTTTAAGGTTGAATAATGTTCCATTGTGTGAATATACCATATTTTATCTATTAACTTGTCAACGGAGGAAGAGAATGTGACATATACATACACTAGAATATTTCTTGGATTGTTTCTGTATCTTTGACTATTGTGAATAATGTTATAATGAACCTTGAAGGGCAAGTATCTCTTTGAGATCCTGATTTTGACACTTTTGACTATATATCCAGAAGACAATCACATGAAAGACAATAAAATGAGACCCTGTATCTTAAACCACACACAAAAATCAACTCAAAATGGATTAAAGACTTAAACACAAGATCCCAACATATAAAATTCCTAGAAGAGAACCTAGGGGAATATCTACATGACATGAGTCTTGGTAATAATTTCATGAAAATGACACCAAAAACACAGGCAACCCAAACGAAAATAGATAAGTAGGACCACATCAAGCTAAAAACTTTCTGCACAGCAAAGGAAACAATCAATAGACTTAAAAGGCAACCTGTGCAATGGGAGAAAATAACTGCAAATCATATTCTGATAAGTGGTTAATTTCCAAAATATATAAGGAAGTTCTACAACTCAATAGCAAAAAAAAAAAAAAAAAAAATCAAACAACTTTATCTTACAATGGGCAAAGGACTTGAAGAGACTTTTCTCTAAAGACACACAAATGTCCAACAAACCTATAAAAAGGTGCTCAACATTACAAATTATCAGGGGAGTACAAATCAAAACCACAAGGAGGACTTCCCTAGTGGTCCAGTGGTCAAGAATCTGCCTGCCAATGCAGGAGACAAGGATCAGGAAAATTCCGCATGTTATGGGGCAACTAAGCCCATGTGCCATAATTGCTGAGCCCTGATGCCTCGAGCCTGAACTCTGCAACGAGAGAGAAGCCACCACAATAAGAAAGCTGCACACAGCAGCAAAGAGTAGCCTCTGCTGCACCAACTAGAGAAAGTCTGTGCGCAGCAAGGAAGACCCAGTGCGGCCAAAAAAAGGAAAAAGAGACTACAGTGAGATACACCTCATACTTGTTAGGATGGCTATTATAGGGGAGGAAATATCTTTTTCCTCTACCCTTCTAAATTCTTGACTGGGACCCCTGTAAAAAAAGACAGATTAACAAGAGAAAACTGTACCACTTTATAGTAAGCTTTATGTGACATGGGAAATTTCATAAAGAAATGAAGACCTAAAGAAATGGTTAAAGGTGAGTGTTTTTCTGCTTAGGTTTGGTGAAGAGCTATGGAAACAGATGATAAAGGATAAAGGTGAGCTCAGTATAGTAAACTCAGGAAAATTTAGCAAAGACCATTCACTCAGATTCCTCTCTGTGTCCCTTTATCTTGGAAGATAAGGATGCTGCTTCTCTGAATATAGGAGGGCAGCTGTCACATGAGGACTTTACCACCTGCTTCAGGGGAAGGTCAGAAAATCCTTTCTGTCCATGCCATTTCTCAATTTCTTTCAGCCTGAAATACTGACTCTGCCAAGGTACCATGTGTTGGGGTAGTGTGTCCCGAACCCCATCACTATTAAAAACAAAAGATTCCAGTGACTGATTCATGTTGATGTTTGGCAGAAATCAACACAATTCAGTAAAGCAATTATCCTTCAATTAAAAAATAAATAAACTTTTAAAAAAAAGATAGCCAGTGAAGATGTGAAGAGGCAATGTTTGTGCACTGTTGGTGGGAATGTAAATTGGTGCAGCCACTGAGGGGAAAAAAGTTATCGAGATTATACAAATAATTAAAAATAGAACAACCATATCAACCCGCAACCCCACTTCTGGGTATTGCTATTTATTTAAAATATATATATTCTGACCTAAGTTGCCAGCATCAGCACTTGCCTTTTCCTCCCACACATACTTTTATCTCTTTTACTTAGGATTTTTTTTTTCTCTACTCTTCTTATCATTGTGAACAAAAATCGTTTGCTAATCTACTATTTGCAAGGTTTTATGGACGATGCAATTTGAGGACAGTTCGATATATAATGCAGCCACCAGCCTGGAAGAACTTAATGTTTAGTTGACATAAAGGAAGAAAACTGGGGAAATGATTGCCCAGAGAACTCATAGTGCTCCTCACTCCTCCTCTCCCTCTCTTCTCTTCTGTCAAGGGCAAATTTCCTCCCCTCCCCTCCTCCAACCTCTTTCCAAACTGCTGAGTCACGTTCCTAAATAATTATGAAGCAGATGCCAAATGCCAGGAGATTATGTATATATATATGATTACGTATTTTTCTAATTGGGAGAGGGTGAGTGTGAGAAGGGTGATTGGGAGGTCTGCTCATCATCTAAGTAAAGGTTCTGGAAAACTCCTTAGTATAATAGATGCTATTCATAATAAGAGGTTATTAGAATAAGCTCAGAAGCTTTCCCTAGTGAAGTATAGCCCTTAAGAAGTACAGATTATGCCAAATTCAATTGCAAATTGGAAAGTGTCTATAAGGCCACAGGAGAAAAGATGTTGCTGGGGGTAGGGAAAGGTTTTCCTAACTGTCTTCATTACAGAGAGCAAGGACAGTAAGTGGGGCTATTATGATGATTCAGCATCCCAGAGCAGCCTGGGGAAGATAAGCACCCTGCTGTTACAAGGGCATGGATTGGCACACAAGAATCAGCCACTGTAAAAGAAATTACCTAAATATGGAGTGACGTCACTTATTTCGCTCTCTTTGGATGGTGATGGGATGTGAAAGGAGGAGCAAGTCATTTAGAGTAGAAATGGGGAGACAGCAGAGTCCAGGGTCTGTGGCTGTAATGGACGAGGGAGGGAGCCTCTAGGGAACAGGAGAAGGAGTCAGGGATGATGGTCAGAGGCAAAGGAAGGAGAACAGGCTGACGAATTCTAGTCTGAGTGGGGAACAGATGAAGACAGGGATGCACGCCTTTGTGAGGGCAGGTCTCCCAGGGGCCCATCACAGTGCTGGGCACAAGGTCATCCCCACCATAATCCCTTGTCTCCCTCCCCTGTCTCTTGGTTTACAAACTTTTACTCATCTTTCAAGTATCTGATTGCATGTTTTAATTCTCTTTTCCTTAAAGAAGCCTTTTCTGACCCCCAGGAATAGGCTTGTTACCCCCTTAGGATCCTACCCCCATAGGATGCTGTATGTCAAAAGCACCATGACAGCACGTTTCACACAGTATCTTCACACTCTCATTGCCCTTCATCCTCTCTAGACTGAACTCATGAGTATGAGGGTCTTGTACATGTGTCCCCTAGGGCTTAGCACATTGCCTGACACATAAGGGCTTAAGAAATACGTGTTGACTAAGTGGAATGGTTTATGCAGCTCAGTTGTTCTCTCTATAACCCACTTCTGTGACCACAAGGGTGTGAGCAGCCCAAGGGGGAGGTCTTATGGGACTCATATTCACCCCCGAGTTCCTGCTGTTCTTCCTGGGACCTGGCAGGCACTCAGCGATGTTGCTGAACCAAACTGAACTTGTGGCAGCTCAAGGATGTGATGGGGCAAACTATGACAGTTGACTACCTACTTTACTTTTCCTTTTAAAATTCAAACGCCAGATTTTCCAAAGATTACAAAGCAAAGTTCTCTGGACAGTTTGCGCCTGGTTCGGCAGGTCTGGTGAAGCCCACAGAAACGGAGTGAGGAGGTGCTTTAAAAGAGACAGCCATACTAAAGTGCCTCTTCCCACAGATAAGTTTTGCCATTATTGATTTTGCACAACGTTTTTGTTTTGCAAAGAAAGTGCTGAGCAAAACCAGTTTTTAGGTATGGTCATTCTGGCTTATTTGACTGTATAATTAAAAGTCCAATTATTTTGGCTGAAGGCTAGATTCTATTCAGTGATGTGATCAATATTAGAGAACTCAGGATAATGTAAAAAATCTGGTAAAAAATTAGTGTGAAATAGTAAATTCAAATCTCTGAAGAGCTGAAATTTTTTAGTAATTTTAGGAGACCTAAAAATCTTTTAAAAGATTAAAAAAATTTTTTTTAATTTAAAAAAGATAAGAAGAACTCTCCTATATCTTCATAAAAATGAATGTGAGTCAGACCTGAGTTAATGATCTACACATTAGCCAAGGTCTGGATGTGAGATGCAACATCAGCTATCCTTTCAAGTAATTGTATACTCAGAAATGTACCTAATTAACTAACAGATCAGTCTCTGGCATTGACATTTCCAAGGATAAATCCTAAAAGGGGAATAAGAAGATTGCTGGAAAGGAGGAATGCACAATTATATAATGTTAAAAAAAATGCTTAGATCAAGCTCTTTGTAGGCATGAGCCATAATCTTGTATACTTGTGTGCTTAGATTTTTTATTTACTTCTTAAGCAATTTATTATTGTTAATCATACAAGTGGGCTTCCCTGGTGGCTCCGACAATAAAGATGCTGCCTTCAATACGGGAGACTGGGTCAATTTTCTTACAAAAATCAAACAAATAATTCTACCAAAAGATCGTCTTTGCTACTCCAATCTCACAGTCTTCTTCAGAAATAATTTTATGCACTTTGGTGTGTGTGTATATATATATATATACACACACATATATACACACATATATATATACATACATACATACATAGGAGAAGGAAATTGCAACCCACTCCAGTATTCTTGCCTGGAAAATTCCATGGACATAAGAGCTTGGCAGGCTACAGTCCATGGGGTTACAAGAGTCAGACACTATTTAGAGACTAAACATCACCACATATATATACACATATATATGAACACCTTGTTCTACACATTCATATGTAGATACGCTTCAACTTAGAATTAGGTATTTTCATTTGCTTTTTATATAAACAGCATTATATTGTGAATTGTTTTATGAACTGCTTTTTATTTCAAATGACTATGTGTATTAAGAGATCTTTCTATGACGGTATACATAGATACCCCATTCTTTTTCATTACTGTACAATGGTTCATAGAATGGATGTGTTATATTTCATATATTACTGTACCTACCTGATGGGACAGTTAATCATACACAATTTGTCACTATAATAAGGAATATTGCAATGTATACCTTGCATTGTGTACATGTGGAAATATATTTCTAGGAAAATCCTTAGATTTAAAATTGCCAAATAAGAGGAAATACATATTAAGTTTTGAAAAACATTGTGAACTCTATCTCCAACAGAGGCTATGTCAATCAATATCAACACCAACAACAGTGTATACAAAAATCTTCATGGTCTTCTTTTCTCCCTATCTTACTTCTTTTCCTCCTTGTTTTCCAAATTGGTGAGGTAAAATTGACATTTCATTGCTGTGTAATTTGTATTTTTCTAGTGATAAGTGAAGTTTTCTATCTTTTCATGTTTCTGGTCATCGAATTTCTTTTTCTATGTACTACCTGCTCATATTTCTTGGCCTCTTCATCAATTTTTCTTATTAATAGAAATTCTTTATATATTTCAAGTATTTACCCACAACCCTGAAAGAAAATGTTTGCAACATATACGGTATTGAATTTTGTTTAGTTAATCCACATAAAGTCAAATTAATGAACTTCTGTGTTTACCTTAAAATCTTCCATGTCCCAATATTTATTTTTAACTCTTTCCTATATTTTCTTAAATGATGCTTATAAATTTTTATTTTCAATTTATCTGGAATTAATTTTGCACACTGTTTTAGATATGGATCTAATTTTCTTTTTTCTCAGATGGCTAGCCAGTTGCCCCAAAGTCTTTTCTCAGTTATGTGAAGCATTATCTCTAGAATATCTTTATCCCTAGTTTAATTTATCTCTGGATCCTTATGTATTCCACTGAACTTTTTAAAAAGTCTACCTCCATCCCAATATCATATTTTATTCATTATTATAGTTTGATAGCATATTTTGATGTCTAACAAGACATATCCCCGTCACTGTTTTCCTTTTTCAAAAAAAATAACTCAAACATTTTCTATTCCACAAAGATGTTAGAATTAATTAGTTGAGTTCTATAGAAATTTGATTGGGAATGTACTAAATGTTTAATTTATGAAGAATTTATTTAGTCTTCCTAAGCACAAACATGGCATATTTCTCTTTCATCAAGTCTTCTTTTCCATCCTTCAATAAGTTTTATAATTTCCCTCATGTTCATATTAGAAAAGTATTCTTTATAACTATTACCAATGTATAGAAATAGATAGATGATAGATGAACAGTATCCACTGAACTTGCTAAATTTTCCTGAGTTCTAATGGAAGATTCAAAATTACCTAACAACTACTTAGATTTTCACATAAATTCCAGATAGTATCAGTTGTATCTCTTTCTTTTTAGTAATTATTACCTATTTTCCATGTCTTATTGTATTGTCTAGAACTTCCATTATAATGTTGAATAGTAGCAATCATAATGGCCAAACTTCTCTTATTTCTGATTTTAATAAGAATGCTTCTAATATTTCAATATTAAGTGATATGTGTGCTAAAGTACACATACACTTTAAGTGTATGATACACTTAATATTGTACACTTAATATTGTGTACACTTTACACAATATTAAGTATATTAAGTGATATGTAGTGCTAAACTACACTAGTCTTTGTGTAGTTTATGTCCCACAAAGGAAGGCAACCCTGTGCTGGGGGGGGGTGAGGGGCGGAGCAGAGGGAAAGAGGAAGTTTGACTTCAGTCTCACAGGCAATATTGGAAAATAATTAATTTTGAAAAGTTTCCCAATCTTCAGCCACATCCTTTCAGCACTCTGTGAAGACAGCCCTCATTAACAAATTCTACCACTTCTTAATGTTCTAAATTCTTTTCCCATGAACCCATGGACAAATAAGCATCATTCCCCTTTGATTAAAATCACCAGAATTGACCTCATATGTTGTTCCATCTATATTTCAGATCTGTTAGCACTTCAACTTAATGCTTTAAAGCACTCTGATGGCATCATTGCAGGAGCCCTCCGGACACCATTCCCAGTCTCCAAAGAATCCCTCCTCCACCACTGTTATGACTCTTGAATTTTTTAAAGAACTCTCCAAGCTATGTCTGGATAGACCTGATGGTTATCTCCCTGACTCTGGAGAATCTCTGTTCTTCACATCTCACCATTCTAGGCAGCTAGCTTTGATGTATACATGACCTATTGTTTCAAGTTATCTATCAGGGAGATTCATTCTGCATGCGTATCTCATCACTCACTGTATGCCCGATACTACACTAGAATATTTAGTGGATAACAAAGACATAAAAGACATTGCCCTTTTTCTACAACTTTTTCTACAACTGCTTAAACAATGCAAATAAGACCTGTTTCTGTGGCTAGAAAATTCTTCTTGGAAGAGGGGCATTCTTGAATTAGGTCCTACAGAGCCCAACCAACCTAGTTCAGTACAAAAGGTCTGGAAATGTGTTGATTTTTTATCTTAATTAGTGTGTCTTGGCTACAGTCTGACTGGGATACACATTACTATATACGTGTCTCTCCATATTGAAGCCCTCTCTGTAAACCACTTCCACATAATCAGACACTCAGTCCCATACTCTTATCTCCTTCGCATTCATATTCTGACAGGCACCCATCCAGCCTGCTTAGGGCATCGCAATAGAAAATTTATTTCTATAATAACATTTATCCTCACCTGAATTGTTTCAGTGCCCATCTAAGTGGCCTCTCCACCTCCAATTTCTCATCTCTCCAAGCCATCAAACACAGCTAGCATCTCAATGTTAGACAGAAACTACAAGCATCCCAATCCACTCCTCAGAACCTTAATGGTTCCCCACTGTCTTCAGTATCACACTAATTTTTAAAATCTTGGGTGGCTTTTCCACCTCCTTACTAAGAGCTAGTTTTCTATGATCCAACCACATGTAACTTTTCAACTAAGTCCTATCTTTTGGAGTAGCCTCCTCTCTTATCATTCTAATGACTAATCTAATATCAAAGTATTTTCTGTATTATTTCCATCTCTTAGTAATTCCACCTTTCACTGGATTTTACAGCCCACTCTAACTATGTATGGCAATTAAATTATTAACTGCATCACTACTATATTTTTAGAATGATCACAGTACCTAGAACACAAAGTAATAAATTCCTTCTGAATTGAATTAATCATGCTAAAGAATAACTGAGACGATAAGTGGTCATAAGTCTACCTTGTTCTGGGTAAATTTCCATTCATAAGATGTTGTGTTTGTGCTCCAGAAGAGTATGTATAAGCCAGTTTTAGACACTGAGTAATTCAAAATCAGAATTGTCAACTTTTCCTACAATGTGCCTAGACCAATCCTTGTTTATTTCTTTTTCCTTTATTTTTCCCTAGAATATCTACAACATTGTCCTTCCCTCATCTTTAGGGAATGCCACAGCTTCTTTCACTAGCATTCTAATTTTAATTTAAAAAAACCAACTATTCATTTGGAGAATCAGTTGCATTTCTTTTCTTTTCAAATTTTAATAATACTCAGTACAATACACAGTTCTAAAAACAAGACAAACATCCTAAACCCAGAAGGAATCAGAGAGAACACCTTGCACCTATTTAAATGTCATTCTGGGTGTTATTCAGACATGCTACACAGAGGATGGACACCCCAGACCATGCCAACGACACTGGCTTTTACCCTCTTCCTTCTAACTGTGCCTCAATCCCAGAGAATCCCATAGCCACACATTTGTGTTGTTCAATACAAATGAGAAGGAAATGGTTAAAAGGGACTTCTGAGTTCATTGCTTCTCTTCAAGTATTTATGAACAAAAAGTTGAAAAAAATTCACAGCATAAGTGTGTTTAGAGAAGACTAAGAGCAGCAGAAAACCAGATGACACATTCTGGAATGGTAGCAATCAAGGTTCTATTCAATCCTTCCCCCCAACCTCATGCATCAGAATATTTTCGTCTTTGAAACTTCTTGCACAGTTGCACAGGTGTATAGAATTCACACTGATCCACCAAAAAAAAGGCAAGAAAATTGTTCGTATGTCAACAGCATCTAGAAATTTCAGCAAAGTCTTTAAAATGCAAAGATTAAAAATAATCCACTAAGGATTATTTCCTACTATCATAACAATGGTGATGCTTTTCAGCTGTGAATAATCTGTTGCTCTAACCTTAAAGTATTTGTAGAGTGGGGCAAAAACTATGGCTTTTCCTTCACCAGGTACTGGGAAGGTACATGACTAGGCCGGAAGTCAGCAAACTTTCTATAAAAGGCTACAGGTAAATATTATGGGCTTGGCAAGATATACAATCTCTCTTGCAGCTACCCAACTCTGTCTTGTAGCTTGAAAGCAGTCATAGACATAGTAAATAAATGGGCATGTCTGTGTGCCAATAAAACTTTATTAACAAAATAGCCAGACAGCCAACAGTCAAAGTTTGCCTTGGGTTAAACTGTATATTCTTTAACTATAGTGATATCTTTCTTTATGATATGTAACCATTGCATCTCCAGTGCCTGGCACACAGCAGTTGCCAAATAAATACTTGTAAATATGAAAATGAATTAATTTTTAAAACATATTTCTTGTCCTCAAAAAGCTTACTATCTAGTTTTTTATTGAGAACAAAAGCAAGAAAATACAGAAGAAGAAGAAAAAAAGATGACTGTAAATTTAAGCTGCTTGACTCACCAATTCTACCAACTATAATGACAGTTTATATTTTAACTGATCATGTCTTCATATCTTAAGGACTCAGTTTTCCTAACTACTAAGGTTAGGTTTAGGGTTAGGTTATAAAGTCACAGTACTTGATAGCTTTTCAGGTTGCTTTTGTAAATTTCAGTCAGAAACTGAAAAGAAGCCCCATGAAATTTACAAGATAAAAAGGAAGAGAAAGAGAGAGAGAGAGAGAGAGAGAGAGACTGAGGTTGACCAGATAACCAAATCCCCCACTCTATTCACCTCATCTGTCATTTCTGATATCATGTGCTTTTCCCACAGCATGGAAGATAAATAAGACACCATTCCAATCATCAACAAATCTCTCTAGCCAGAATACTAAGAGGCCTAAGTAAGGGAGATACAGCAAGAAAGAAGGCATATTCAGAAAGACAGTGTTACTTTATACAGGATTTTCTTCCTAATCAACACAGTTTACCTCTAGCTAGATCTTGGTTTGACACAAGGTGATGACCAGTGTATCAGTTAGAGTCCCAAAATAAAGTACATGGCACACTCAGGATAATTCCAAAGATAGTTCATTTACAAAGGGAGTATTTACAAAGATGTGGACAGGATCTAGGAAACCCACAAAGGATGTTATAACACCCCAAGGTAAAAAGAAAAGAGTCCAAAGGGGAGAGGGAAGGAAGGGCTGTGTTGGCTCCAAAGGACAAAGTCATCTAGAACAGGTCACCTTGTGAGGAGCAGTCACCTTGTGTTGAGCCACATGGCTAGATGGAGGCGACCTCACATAGAGAGAAACCATTCACTATTTCCACTTTTCCTTCTTCTCTCTGATTTCCCCCTGGGGCTCTTGATTGGTTGAACTGAACCATAAGCCAAAGGGCAAGGAAGCCTACTGGTGTGGTCTACACTTCAGCTTCCAAGTCAAAGAGCAGAGTGGGGATGAAAGATACCAGATCTGGAGGGACAAAGAGAAGATGACCAGCACAAATGGAGCCCAAAGGAGTTGAAAGCTCATTACACTGAGGCTGTCCTCTACGAGGACTAACATCAGGGTGGCACCAGATTGATCACCCACACACTCCCATTTTTCTCCTGAATGAGATTTTCACCACTGTCTATGAGGAAATGAATTGAGCAATTTTCTGTTCCCTGCAGCATAAGGAGAATCTCTTGCCAACCACTCTTATTTAGCAGATGGTAGGTGATACCGTGAGGCCTGTTTGGCTCCTTGTAAGGCAAACAGCCAGGCAGAGAGCTCTGGAGATGGGAGTCCCAGTTCCCAGCTCTGGCTCTGCTCCTAAGTGACTAAGTGACCATAAGGGGGTAACTTCTCTTGGGGCTTAGTCCCATTTTCCTAAGCTAAAAAAAAAAAAAAATAAATAAGTCATTGGATATAATGACCTGTACGTAAGCATCTTAACCTGGAGTTTTCATGAAATTATGTAAAATTTTTGAAAAAACTGTGCATATGAACATTTTCCACTAGAAAAACACTATCAATTAGGCACTCAGGTGTTGTGCTCAGTTTGTTCATTCTTTCTCCCACTCTCTCTTTAGAAAAATCTCATTGACCTCACAACAGCCTAGGAAATTCAAGACTCTTTTTCTATTGTATCATTGAGCGATTTGCCCAAGACACCCAGTTAGGAAGTGGCAGAGCAGGGATTCTCACCATGCTCTCTAAACACCAAGATCATGCCCCACCCTCTCACCTGAGGTCAGACGCACATGGTTAAGGATGTCAACAAGCTCTTTTATTATTAACTGCTCTTACAGGACCAGGGCATCATGAGAGGGCTTTGTCTAAGAGTGAGAAGGCTTGAGAGTTTGGGTGCTGAGGTTCTCACCTGTGCCTCATAGTGTGGGAAAGGTTAGGGAATGGAAAATTTGGACTAAGGGAGTCAAGTCCTGAGAAGAGTTCTGAGGGTAAGACAGACACCACAGACAGTAGACTCAAAGGCCAAGAAGGCCTTGAAGCTGAGCAGGAGTGCTCCCTCTCTCATTGAACATGATCACCCCATCCTCTCTGTAGTAGCCTCAGAAGGCTCCAGAGGAGAAGCTCCTCTATCCTGAAGGGAAAACTCATCCAGACTTTCAAGAGAGCAGAGGCAGCAGAAGGTTGGGGTTCTTGGTGCCCTGTGATCTGGCGTGTCCAAGCTTCTTGAACGACCAGAGTCCCATGCCTGGAGCACTCCTGGCTTTTTTTCCACCATCTGGAGAGCCTCTCCACCAGGTCTGGCTGCCCTTTGAAAGCCAAGCTGCTCTATTGTTTATTCCAAATGGGGAGAATGCTTAAACAGCAACTGTGGGCCAAGATGTCCCATCTGGTCCCAAGACACTTTGAGACCAAGAAGGGCTCTTCTGACCTATCCTCTAAGCTCTGAAGTGGGAACAATCCCTCTGTTCAACATGCCAATATGCAGCCTTCTTGCTAGCCTGGTCAGTGAACATCACCTTCTGTGAGACACCAGGGACACAATTCCCCTGAAGAAATCTCATTCCAGGGAGGAAAGGATTTACTGGCCTCCCTGAAAGGGCAACGAAGACCTTAGAGTTGATCAGCCCCGCACGTTGGGAGTGGGTACTCCACTGGGCGCAGGCAGCCAGCAAGCCAGGCTCATTTCCTCTGTGCTGGCACAGCCAGGACAACAGCGAACCTTGGCAGCCCTGTCTGACCTGGATCACAGATGTGAAATGCTCTGCATGACCTGGCAAGGCCTCTAGATCCCACTTTGTTCTGCCAGAGGCCTTCTCTGCACAGCTCATCAAGCCCTGTAATCCCTCCCTTGTTGCCTGGCTGCACGGATGGCTTCGGTTGCCTCTGAGCTGCCTGAAGCCTGCAGTCTGCTTCCAGAACTGGTGCCAGAAGCCTCAGTCTAGTACCCAGGGGATGAGAGACTCTGAGGCTCTCCATCTGCATGCCAGGATGGGAAAGAGATTCCTGGCATTGCCCTTCTTGACCTAGAGAAAAATGAAGATCTTTTTGAATAGCCCAACAGTAAGGAATCAGTTGATGTATCAATATATATACTGGCGCCTGATAGCCTGCACTGATGTGGAAGCGAGAAAAAGATTTTCTTTCAGCTCTTTGGCTGATTCCCACAGCTTCCTCCCAACGACAGTGACTTTGAGATATTTGGGGACTTAATTTCATCTGTAAACTTCAGCACCAGGCTACTCAAATTCTAGTTGACCCTTGAACAATTCCAGGTTTGAACTACATGGATCCACTTATCCATGTCCTTTAAGCCAACTCTGACCATCCTGTCTGTGAGAGGCAGCAATAAGGACCCAAAGGAAGAGGCTACATCCTCTAGACGTTTTCAAGTAGCTGAAAAAACACCCAGAATTTCCACTCCCGTAGGAACTCTTACATGTGGGAAGCAGGAGACAATTTCAAGAATTGCCAGTGGAGCATGAAAGTGATGTTTTTAAATGAAATAGCCCAAATATACCAATAATAGAATGTACACATTCAGTGCAAGAAAACAATACATGTAACATGACCCAACTGTGACAGCTGAGTTAACTACAACCCTAGGGATCAGTGAAGATCATCTCTGAAGCCATAATGTCGAGTGCAAGGAGTCAGAGAAAATATATAGATAATACATCCATATTACATTGAAAGTATGGTGTTGAAATAGACAACTGAATTGAAATAGGATCAAGTCCAATATGTAGATGGTAAAACTGTAAGGAAAAGCAGACACATGATTAGCATACTGGCTAGGATGACTGGTCCCTCTGGGCTTGGGGGAACTGGAGCAGGTGTGACTGAGAAGGCACACTGAGGTCCTTCTAAGGGAAAAACGTTCTACCTCTCTTCACTTGAGAGGTAGGTACCAAGTTGTCTGTCATATTCTCTCTCTCTCTGTTTATTGAAGTATAGTTGATTTACAGTATTATGTTAGTTTCAGGTGTGCAGCAGTGACTCAGTATTTTTATAAAGTATATTCCAGTAAAAGTTTCAGGTAACGGATATAATTCCCATTGCTGCATAATACATTCTTGTTACAGATCCTTCTATGCCTAGCAGTTTGTATCTCTTAATCCTATACCCCTATCCTGCCCCTCCACACTGCCCTCCACCTCTGGTAACCACTAGTTCATTTTCTATATCTGAATGTGTTTCTATTCTGCTATATACATTAATTTGTACTGTGTTTTAGACTCTGCATGTAAGTGATATCACATGTGTATTTCTTCTGACTTATTTCACAAAACATAATATTCTCTAGGTCTATCCATGTTGCTGCAAAAGGCATGATCTCAGTCATTTTTATGACTAATAGTCCATTGTGTAAATATACCACATCTTTACCCGTTCGTCTGTTGATGGACATGTGGGTTGCTTCCATATCTTGGCTATTGTAAATAGAACAGTGAACAGGGGGGTGCAGGTATCTTTTCAAGTTAGTGGTCTGCCTTATTCTTTAAACTTCACACCTATTTTTGCACACATTTTTATGTGTGTACATGTATCTACCTCATCCTCTATAGCAAGTACCATGAAGGCAGTGTTTTACCTGTTACCTCTTTTGTCTATTGCCAGATCATCAGCATATATGGAAGTGTTCATATACAGCTGATATTTAAATACATATCTTTGAATAAATGAATAAATTCATTACTTAATGAATATTTTCACGATGCAAATTTTAATAATGTTTGACATAATAAAGTTCGTAGACAAGAGCACTTTTGCCATAAGGTCTGCACATGCTGATGAGAAACATAAAGAAAATGGAATGAAGTGAGGGGAGAGGTGTTCACTGTGACCAGGGCCATCCAGGGAGGATCAGCCAGGCAAGGAGGATGGGGAGAGGGGAGGCGAGGGGGAGTTCTAAGTCAAAGGAACAACACAATAATTATTATTATTAACTGAAGTTTTACATTGGGCCAAGATCTTATTTGCTATTCATTACAAGCCATTAAGGTAAATGCCATTATTACCTTCATTTCACAGACGAGCTCATGACTTCCAAAGATCTAGGAAGTAGACTCCTGGCTTTGGCTGACTGTCTGACTCTAGGGTAGACACAAGGAGGGGCAGGACGTCACTCCGAGAACCCAGCCGGAAGGTAGGGAGTGGCTCTTCCTAGGCTGGGCTTCAGCGTTCAGCTCTAACCCCACTCTAACCTCCCTCCCCAGCGAGGCCCCATGGCTCCGTGCTCAGAGCCCACTGTGTGTGGGATGCCTGGCTCCTCTGTAGTGAAAGTGAGTAAGTAGCGGATGCTTGGTGGTGAATCACCTGCCTCTCATCCGGTGGCACTATTATCTCAGCAGAGATCCTCTTCCTGCAAAAGGCAGATGCAGACTGAGGCACTGGGGTTTTGCAGCTCAGATTTCCAGTGATGCATGAGCACCAGCTGAGGTAAATGGAAATGCAAGCCAAGTCCATACTTAGAAATAGTCATGGAAACTTCCACTCTTCGAAGAGAAATCCTCTTATGTGTCCCAGGGAAAATTAACAATAATAATGAAAATAATAATGGCAGCAGTTACCCAGTACCAGGCTCTATACTAAGTGCTTTATATTCTCAGAAGAATGGTGCGCACAATTTAAAAGCTCCATTTTTCCAACGACTCACCCAAGCTGATATGACCTGTAATCTATATGCAGAACTCAAATCCTGGTTGATGGCCTACATAACCTGAGTTTTAACCACATCCTTGTACTGCCTCTTGCCATGAAAGGGTCAGTAGATCCCTGGGAAATTGTCAAGTTAAAGATGGATGGTATTGCCCTTTACATTAAGGACCCTGGATAGGGATTAGTTTGGTGTCCTTAGATCACTTTACCAAGAACTATTTCTCTATCTTCATCCCCTCCATCTGCTCCTACCTACTTGCCAGACCTCTAGAAAATGTACCTCTCTAAGTTCACCAGATTAGCAGAGACCAGCCTTAAGGTTGGGCCTCTCCTTGCAGAATTAACAAGGATGCATGTTAAATTCCTCCCGAGGAGCTCACTATGTTTCCCTTTTGCATTAAGTTAAAATGCAGACACATTTTCATCTTCATTTCACCTTGAGCTTTACTGGCAGTGGTTCCCACTGCCTTAGCTTTCAGTTTCTCTGTTCTTTCTCTGTTCACATCACCCCAACTCCTGTAAGACTTGAGCAGAAAGTTAATGCTCCGAGACGGATACGCAGGGCACCCAGGAAAATTCACAACTTTAAAAGCTACTTTTAAAAATCGAGAATAAAATGAAGAAGCAAATCAACACTTTCTGATTGCATCTTATTTGTAAGTTTGGATTTTCTTAACTCGGGACTCCTTTAGAAATCAGATCACATTTGTGTTATGAGAAAAATATAATTGGAAAAAGAGATCCTATAGGTAAAGAAAAAGGATATTCCAGGCTTATAATGCAAAAACCCTAGTCCCTCTCCAGACTGTATCTTATATCCCTGAAATGCTAAATTTTATTAAATTGCTTCCATTTTATACATTGGAAACAGAGTCCAGACAGACTCAATTATAGTCCTTTCCAAATTAGGATTCATCTAGTCACCCTGGGCTCAGATGAAATTAGGTCTCTTAGCCCTGCCCCCACCCCCGTCCCCCCATGCTCACAGCATTCACTCCAGTTCTCTGGTGGGCTTCACGGCTGTGGTCGGAGGATACTGCACCTGGGCAGTTACCCCAGGAGCAGCAATTATCTCTGCGCAGTTTACCCCATGCCCTGTCATTGCTGGAGTTTGTGAAACTGGAGTTTGTAAAAAGAAAAGACTGAACTGGCCTCAACCTGCCTCTCCTCAATGCCAAAGAGGGCTTAAAAAAGATGTTTTTGGTACCATGTAGCAAGAAAATTGCCAAGAGGAGACCTTCAGAAGAGTCTCTGAGAGACTTAACACTGATCAGTGGGAAAGCTATAAAAATGGAAGAAGAAAATCAAAAGAGAAGGTCAGACAGTACAAGCAGGGAGTCTCAAGGTGGTGTTAGATGAAATTTTAAAACACTTGAACGTGGCTGGTCCAAAAAAGCAGCATCATTGTAAGAATATACTGAAAATATGTACCGGGACTGCATTGCAAAGAGAAGAGAATTCTCTAATAAATACATGTTTATAATACTTCGTGTGTCATTGACAGGTGCAGGGTTCTGTAATGAAATTTCTACCTTTCCCCACCTCCCCCAGTTCATCACTCTCCTGTATGCCTATGAAATAGAGAGAGGCTTGATCTTGTCTACTAAAATTCATTCCTTCCCTTTGCTATCTCTAGAGTTTCCTTTCTAGTCTCTTGATTCTCAGATACTTACTGCATACAATTAGGAATTAGATGATGTTACTACTATTGCTGCCCATAATAACAACAGAAGCAACTAAGAATATTGAGTGTTTACTGTGTACCACGCACTGTTTTTTTTTGTTTTTTTTTTTGGTCTCTCATCTTGTTTGAAGCATAGTTGGTTTCCGATGCTATGTTTCAGGTGTACAGCAAAGTGATTCATATATATAGTTAGATAAATTTTTTCTTCTCAGATTCTTTCCCATTATAGGTTATTACAAGATATCAAATACAGTTCCTTGTACTATAAAGTCGGAGAAGGCGATGGCACCCCACACCAGTACTCTTGCCTGGAAAATCCCATGGATGGAGGAGCCTGGTAGGCTGCAGTCCATGGGGTCGCTAGGAGTCGGACACGACTGAGCGACTTCACTTTCCCTTTTCACTTTCATGCATTGGAGAAGGAAATGGCAACCCACTCCAGTGTTCTTGCCTGGAGAATCCCAGGGACAGGGGAGCCTGGTGGGCTGCCGTCTATGGGGTCACACGGAGTCAGACACGACTGAAGCGACTTAGCAGCAGCAGCAGCAGTGCTATAAAGTAGAACCTTGTTGTTTATCTACTTTATATTTAGTAGTGTGTCTGTTAGTCCCAAACTCTCAATTTATCCCTCCTGCCTTTTACCCTTTGTAACCATAAGGAAGAAAAAAAAAAGCCAGATGGGTTAAACATTAAGAAAGACTTTGGTATAACCAGAGAAATAGCAAGTGGGAAGGAATTAAAGAAAGAGAAGATACTTTCCAGAAACATTGTTATAGATTATTAATTGGATCAAATTTAATGTTCTTCAAGGGACACAAGTAAAAATTGAGCTTTCTTTTATAATACTCAGTGCTTTGGACTGGGTTCTCAGATCACAGCTACATAGAGCATGGAACATATAAGGACTCCACTTTTATAAGGATTACACATCTAAAGTGCTTTATGGCTTCACGTATGAGACCTAACCAGTTAAGCACAATAATCTCATGAGGATAAAGTATAGTAATGTATATTTGCAGGAAGAGAAGAGGGAGGAGGGAGGTGCTTCCAGTTAGCTTAGAAACAAGATGGTATCTCTGATAATTAAGCTATGAAATCAACAGTGAATTTATTCATTGAGCAAATATTTATGGAGCGCCTACTGTGTAGCAGCAACTGTTCTACACAAGGGATATAGTAGTGAATGCTATAAACATTTTCTGGAGCATACATTCTAGTAAGGAGAGCTTGAGAAATTTGTATGCAGGTCAGGAAGCAACAGTTAGAACTGGACATGAAACAACAGACTGGTTCCAAATAGGAAAAGGAGTTGGTCAAGGCTGTATATTGTCACCCTGTTTATTTAATTATATGCAGAGTACATCATGAGAAATCCTGGGCTGGAGGAAGCACAAGCTGGAATCAAGATTGCTTGGAGAAATCTCAATAACCTCAGATATGCAGATGACACCACCCTTATGGCAGAAAGTGAAGAGGAACTCAAAAGCCTCTTGAGGAAAGTGAAAGTGGAGAGTGAAAAAGTTGGCTTAAAGCTCAACATTCAGAAAACAAAGATCATAGAATCCGGTCCCACCACTTCATGGGAAATAGATGGGGAAACAGTGGAAACAGTGTCAGGCTTTATTTTGGGGGGCTCCAAAATCACTACAAATGGTGACTGCAGCTATGAAATTAAAAGATGTTTACTCCTTGGAAGGAAAGTTATGACCAACCTAGATAGCATATTGACAAGCAGAGACATTACTTTGCCAACAAAGGTCCGTCTAGTCAAGACTATGGTTTTTCCTGTGGTCATGTATGGATGTGAGAGTTGGACTGTGAAGAAGGCTGAGCACCAAAGAATTGATACTTTTGAACTGTGGTGTTGGAGAAGACTCTTGAGAGTCCCTTGGACTGCAAGGAGATCCAACCAGTCCATTCTGAAGGAGATCAGCCCTGGGATTTCTTTGGAAGGAATGATGCTAAAGCTGAAACTCCAGTACTTTGTCCACCTCATGCGAAGAGTTGACTCATTGGAAAAGACTCTGATGCTGGGAGGGATTGGGGGCAGGAGGAGAAGAGGACGACAGAGGATGAGATGGCTGGATGGCATCACTGACTCAATGGACGTGAGTCTCAGTGAACTCCGGGAGTTGGTGATGGACAGGGAGGCTTGGCGTGCTGTGATTCATGGGGTCACGAAGAGTTGGACACGACTGAGCAACTGATCTGATCTGATCTGATTTACCATAAAGTCAATTAGTAGCTGACCCAGTGGTTCTGAGCCAAGATCTGCAAGGTCATCCTATGAAGACTGGATATAAACCAGCTCCACAAGCTCACATTTTCACCTATAGGATGTAATGTGTCATCCAACAGGAAGGGAGGAGGTTGGAGAGCTATAGAAGAATGGAAAGTTATAAAAGCCCAATATGAACAGAGCCAACAAAGAAAGAAAGAAAGAAACCTGCAAATGAAACATATTTCAAGTTCTACCCCCTCCTAGCTGTGTGATTTTGGGGCCAGGTATTTACCCTCTCTGTACCTCAGCTACCTCAACTATAATCATTCCACCTGTATCTTAGAATTTGGGTCTGCATTAAGCAAGGCACTGTTGGGACATCCTTGGTGATCCAGTGGTTAAGAATCTGCCTTCCAATGCTGGGGACACAGGTTCAAACCCTCATTGGAGACCTAAGATCCCACATACCAGGGGGCAACGAAGCCCACACATCACAACTATAGAAGCCTGCATGCCTCAACAAAGAAATGAAGACCCAGTGCAGCCAAAAAAAAAAAAAAAATTTTTTTAAGAGGACAGGGTGGTTAAAAAAAAAAAAAGATACTATAAAATATTTACCATGGTGAGCCAATGTTGCTTGCTATCAGTCTTATTGTGTCCCTACTGATGAGGCTACTGCCTCTAGGAGAATCATGGAAACTCATTGATTTGATGGCAAAGACTGGCTAACACTTATGACAAAAGTCCAGCTTGGTGACAGTGGTCCTTCCTGCTGATCACAAGCCCCAAACACTTAGGTTGGGGGTTTGTACGGAGCTCAGCTTATACAGGCACTGATAGAAAATGTCCTCTAAAGATACCAGAATTGGGTTGTCTGTACATTTCTCTATATTCAAAATGCTTCTCGTTTAATTTTCTTACTAACAGAAAACATCAGAAGTCATTATCAAACACTAACCAGTTGCCAGCACCAACCCCATGTTCTAGAGAATGCAAGGACAACAATAACAAAAGGCTAAACTCTGCTTCCTGCTTCAAGATGCTCACCTCTTAGATAGGAAATGAGATCTATATGAACTCTTAGGTCAAAAATCCCAAAGCAGCACAGAATCAGGGCGAGCCTTGGGTCCCCCTTTAAGCACCACCGGGGGTTTAGTTGCTAAGTCATGTCCAACTATTGCAATCCCATGGACTGTAGCCTACCAGGCTCTTCTGTCCATGGGATTCTCCAGGTGAGAATACTGGAGTGGGTTACCATTTCCTTATCCAGGGGATCTTCCCGACCCAGGAATTGAACCTGGGTCTCCTGCATTGCAGGCAGATTCTTTACTGACTGAGCTATGAGGGAAGCCCTAAGCATCACGGAGGAAATTAAGAAAGCTGTTTCCTCAAGAGAAGACTGGGCCATAACAAGAAGAAGAGAGGATACTTTTGCGGAGTGCCTCCTAAGTGCCAGCCACCAAAACGCACATGCCCCATTGGGATACTTTCTTCAGTCCCTTTTAGAGATGAGAAAACTAAGTTTCAGAGAAGTTGAATGACTGGATCAAAGTCATCAGATACTCAGAGAGTGCCCCAGGATACCAGTTCGCATCTGACCTATAACTTTTTGTTATTCTCCCTATTACAGGAGGCCATATATGGTAGCACTGAGAATGTGGAGGGGTCTGCAGACAGAGCTGGGATTTTAGTTCATCTAAATGTGTGATTTGTGCAAATTATTTTATCTTCTTATGCCTGTTTTCTCAGATACAAAATATATCTCCTGACGGAAGCCATTGGTAACATTTCCAGAGCCCTTGTAATGGAGAAGAGGTGTTGAATATCACATTATAGTGGGTTGAAGGGTGATTTGAAGTGTGTAGACTGGGGGTTAGCAAACTACAGCCAAATCTGGCCCACTACCTGTGTCTGTAAATAAAGTCTTATTGGAACACACAGACACTAATATGTCTCATGACAACATCTGTCTCATGATGTTTTGAGAATTAAATGACCTAATCCTTGCTTAGCACACAGGTGGCACTCATAAGTGTTGGCCATGATATTGAATATGATGATGCCAGGGCATCCCCCTTCATGCCAGGGTACTCTCCTCTGCGCTGCCACCTTAAGACAGCTCTGAGACCTGAAGACTAGAATCCTGAGGCCAAAGCGGCACCTGAGAAGGTAGGCTTAGTGGCCTTGGGGGCAGGGGGGAGATTGGGGCAAAAGCTTGGACGAACACTTCCCAGGGCCAGCACATCCCACCCACCAGCTTGTCGGTTTCCCTGCTCAGAATGGACTCTTAGAAACAACTGTCCTTATAGCCGAGCTCACCATGTTCAGCCCCATCATGCTCTGCCTAAGGGCTTATTCTGGCTGGAGGGGCAGGGGAGGCTCCTACACTGAGGAGCCTGAAGCAGGTAGATGTCGCCTCCAGCTTCCTCGCTTCCTGGAGCAGGGCAGGTCTGAAGCACGGATGGCCTCTACTATGCACCAGAGGTCTCCGCAGGACTGAATTCCAGGTGCCCACAGGTAATCAGCTAACATGTCCTTCCTTATTCCCTTTCCTCTCTCACACCCCCACTTTCCTACTTGTGCTTCCTGAGATCACGTGAATCCCAGTTTCCAGGTCTGCTTCAGTGGGAACCCAGCTCACTAGCTCAGCACACATATCTAGGTTAGGTCACCACATTATCCATCTCTTAGTCTTATAATGACAGCCCTGGGACTTTTTTTTTTTTTTTCTTCATTTCCCCATCTAGAAAGTGGAATTGGTATTGCCCTCTTCACCATTGTGAGGTTCAAAATACTTTGGATGTTTAAAGGACCTGACATGATGCTAGTTTCTATCTTTTTTTAGGCTGAGTGCTAACAACTGTTACTTTTGAACTCTTGAGAGTCCCTTGGACAGCAAGGAGATCAACCCAGTCAATCCTAAAGGAACTCAATGCTGAATATTCATTGGAAGGACTGATGCTGAAGCTCCAACACTTTGCCCACCTAATGCGAAGAGTGGAATTGTTGGAAAAGACCCTGATGATGGGAAAGATTGAGGGCAGGAGGAGAAGGGGGCACAGAGGATGAGATGGTTGGATCGCATCAGTGATTCAATGGACGTGACTTGGAGCAAACTCCAGGAGATGGTGAAGGACAGGGAAGCCTGGCATGCTGCAGTCCACAGAGTTACAAAGAATCAGACATGACTTAGCAACTGAGCAGCTTGTTACTCAAACCCCCAGTCTGCTGATAACAGGGACTGGAGCTACATCAGCATCACCAGCCAGTTCACTGGTTTTTCAGCATCACCTTGTTCTCCACTGGTCCCAGCTCCACCATCAACCTGACCACCTGCTCAGGTCGGTGTCCTCACACCCTCAGTTACCTGGATGCTCTTCTCAGCAGAAGACTGAAGGAAGCAGTCAATTTCTCTAATAACTCTGAACTAAGGAATGTTTAATCTGAGGATGTGAAAAGAAAATGGATTTCCTGAATCAGCAAAGATTTATGCTAAACAACCTTTTTATGAAATGACCTACCAAGAAAGGAGTCTCCCTGTAGCACTTTAAGAGGTTTCTTGAGGGAGGAGAGAAGAGTCATATTCTGTCTCATTAGCTGACTCTAAATACTGAGGAAAGTGTCCCAAGCTGCCAGCTGGACTCTAAGTAAAGTGCAAAACAGCTCTTTGTAAAGTCCTATCACATATCACTGACCCATTTAGAAAATATTTATTGAGCACCTACCACAAGCCTGGACAGGCTCTGAACTAGGTAACAGGGAGAGGGTACTGAAAAAATGACCAGAACAACAATAAGACCACAAAGTCTCTGCCCTTATGAAGCTTTACATTCTGTGTTGTTTATTGCTTCATAACAAGTGGCACCAAAACTTCATGGCTTAAAGCAATAACCATTTTCCCTAAATTCTGCAGGTTAGCAATTTGGGTAGGGCTCACTTGGCCTGTTCTGCCTTTCTCATCTGGGGTCACTCATACAACTGTAATCATTAGGGACCTCAATTAGGACTAAGCTGGCTTGACTCCCATCTGGAAGGTGGTGCTAGTTACCAGCTGCTTTGTCTAGAGGGCTTCAGTGGGAATGACTTCTGTCTGTTCTACCTGTCCACTCTTCCTCCACTAGACTAGCCTTTGAAGGTCCACAGTGTGGTGTCTGTAACATCTGTGGATCGAAGTCAGTCACAAGGCCAGCCCAGAGATAAGGATTACTCCATCTCTGGATGGAAGATGCTTCAAAGATACAATGGCGTGGATACAGTTTGAGGAAGAATGTGTGGCCATTTTATTGCAATCTACTGGGTACTGGAATGGGTGAGACAATATATAACAATGCTCATCATAATAGACACTCTGTGGTCATTTCACAATATATACAAATATCAAAACATTATGTTGTACACCTGAAGCTGTCAACTATATCTAAAAATAATAATAACAAGAACCCACAGTGCTTAGAAGTTCTCAATGCTGTCTCCACATAAGAATTACCTGGAGAGCTTTTCAAAAAACTACCAGACCCTCCAGCATAGACCCATTAAGTCAAGGATTAAAACTTGGGATTCCACATGATTAGCCAGCTTCCCAAATGAGAGTTAGACTATAAAGAAGGCTGAGCACTGAAGAATTGATGCTTTCAAACTGTGGTGCTGGAGAAGACTCTTCAGAGTCCCTTGGACTGCAAGAAGATCAAACCAGCCAATCCCAAAGGAAATCAACACTGAATATTCATTGGGAGGACTGATGCTAAAGCTGAAGCTCCAATACTTTGGTCACCTGATGTGCAGTGCCAAATCATTGGAAAAGACTCTGATGCTGGGAAAGATTGAGGGCAGGAAGAGAAGGGGCTGACAGAGGATAAGATGGTTGGACGGCATCACCGACTCAATGCACATGAATTTGAGTGATCTCTGGGAGATAGTGAAGGACAGGGAAGCCTGGTGTGCGGCAGTTCATGGGGTCTCAAAGAGCCAGACACGACTTAGTGAATGAATGACAAGAGGAACCTAGAGCAGTGAGAGAATGGTTAAGATGTAGACACTGAGGAAAGACTCTCTCTAAAGAGGAAACCGAGCTAAGACCCAACTGAATCAAGAAAAGCCCCTGAACCTTGGTGCCATTTAAACAGGAGAGGGAAGCAAGTGAAAAGACTCTTGAGGCCAGAGGCAGGGAGGAGGCTGTAGTGGCAGGAGCAGATGTGGAGGAAGACACATTGCAGGAATGGTCCAGACCATGCAGGCAGTGCCTGGAAAGAATGTTCTGTTCACTTTCCCAGAGTCAAGGTCTTACGGTTGATCTGGTTTATCTGTCATCTCGCTTGGGTTTTGTAGAGAGGCAAAGCAATAAATAACTGATTGAATATTCTGCTTACAGAAGGGCACACAACTTTTAAAAAGTCTTTTTTAAAAAGAACTCACTAATTCTCCTGCAGTTTTTAGGAAAATAGGAAACAAAGCTGGAGAGGTAGGGAATGTGGGATGGGAGAAAACAACCACACACACACAAAAAGCATTGCTTCAGAGAAGACAAGTGTGGGGAATAAAGGAACTCAACAGTGAGCACTCACCGGCAGCAGGTTCTTCATTTGCAGGAGTAAATGACAGCCGTGGTCCCAAGTCCCACAGCTGATTAAGAGCTGAGAGAGATAAGGACACGGGGTCCCAGATCCTGCTTTCCTCCTCTGTCCTTGCTTGCCACTCCCCTTCCTCTCAGTCTGTCCTGGCTGGTGCACATTTAGGAACCACCAGAGGGGTCTTCAGCCTCTTACCTCCACCCTCTTCTCCAATAAAGCATCTAAGTAGCTACGAGTCCTTGGGAGAAACCGGCTTAGTGTGGAGTTGTTACTTCACACACCTCCATGTGTCTGTACAGGAGACAGCTGCATCTGACCCCACCGTGGAGCCACCTTAGGACATAAGGGGAAACTTCCCTGGTGGTCCAGTGGTGAAGAATCCCCCTGCCAATACAGGGGACATGGGCTTGGCCCCTGGTCCAGGAAGACCCCAAATGGCTCAGGGCAACTAAGCCTATGTGTTACAACCAGTGGAGCCCACACACTCTAGAGCCCATGTTTGCAGCAACAGAAGCCAACAAAATGAAAATGCTGTGCACCACAACTAGAGAAAGCTCGCTCACAGCAACAAAGACTCAGCACAGCCAATGAGTAAATAGATGATATGAAGAAAAAAAAAAAAAATGTAAGGGGGATGTGGTGTGGCCAGTGTCAGTGTTTCCAGCAAGAAGGAAGAGTCCCAGGGAAAAGAAAACTCAGGTGCAAACAGAATTTTAACCCACTAAGTGAAAAATGGTCAGTGTCCCCCCACTCCCCAGAAGCTATGTGGCTGGAGATTCCACCAACCCTTTTCCTGCTCCTACAGGATCCAAGTCAGCCACCAAGTTTTCCCTGCACTGAGAGCTGCCAGCCCACAGCCTTCCCCAGGCCAGGCCCTCCCTGAGGCTCTGAAGGAGAATTAAGCAGGAGGAAGAGGGCTGTTCAATAGGCAGAATCGCAGAGACCCCTCCAAACCCAGTGAATCAGAGTCCATGGAGCCAGGACCTTGACCTGCTCATTTTTAAACCAGCTCCCCAGGTAATGCTGTTGCCAGTTAATAGTCACAAGTTTAAATGAAAACTTAAATGAAATTCTCAACCCTCCCAGCAACCAAGTGAATTTCTCTCTTATCAGCCTGAAAGGAGACCCCTGACCCCAAACCCTTTTCCAAAAACCCCTCCCTTTTCCACTAAATAGGAGGCCCCAGAGCAAGACTGTGAGGCTCAACTTAGGCAGAAAGAGGATATTTCCCCAAGGAGGTGCCTTCAATAAGCTTGAAAAACAATTTACTTTGCAGCCCACACAGCCTGCAGGAGTCTCCTAGCTCTCCGTGGATTAAAAGGATCTTGCGAAACTCAAATAAGGAGCCCCCCACCACGACCTGGGGTCTTAGCTGGTTTAAACCCACTGCCATCAGTCTGGACGTTGACACTGTTGCTGGAAATCCTAGGTCACAGTTCTGCGAGAGGAGAGAAGCAGGGCCCAGGCTTGGCACATTTCTTGTAGATGAGGAGGTTTGGCCCAAGCTAGTTCTGTTGGAGACAGAATTTAATTAAACGGGGTGTCGTGTCGTGATGGGGGGAAGAAGGGGTGAAGGAAGAGAAGGACATTGAGACAGGCAGCCAGCGGGGCTGCCCTGATCCACTTCCTGGGCAACCCAGCTCTGTTGAGTCTTTCTGTCTCTCCACTTCTCCCTTCTCTTTCTCCCCCTTTCCTTTGCCCTCTTCTCTTTTTACTTCTCTCTTCTTGTCTCTCCCCCCCTTCCCTTTCCCTTCAATTTTCAGCAAACATTTACCAGGTGCTCCCTCTGTGAGCAGCCCTGTGGATAGCCCTGAAGTGATGCAACCACACCATCAGGGGTCTCTAAAAGCTCCCAGCTCACAGGGAAGATCCAAAGAATAGGCAAATGTGTTCAGTTATAAGTGGTAAGGCAGGGACACCTAAACCAGGCACCTATCCAGGCTGCAACTTAAGAAAGTGGTGTCTGAGCAGACATTGAAGTGAAAGTGAAGTCGCTCAGTCGTGTCTGACTCTGCAACCCTGTGGGTTATAGCCTACCATGCTCCTCCGTCCATGGGATTTTCCAGGCAAGAGTACTGGAGTGAGTTGCCATTTCCTTAATGTCTGAGCAGACATTAGGGAGGTGAATGTGCAGCAGGGTAGCAAAGTGCAGGAGTGGGGGGGGGGGGGGGGTGGAGAGCGCTCCAGGCTAGGATAAGTTCCTGATTCAAGAGAAACATGTCAGGGACTTCCCTGGTGGTCCAGGGCCTAAGATTCTGTATTCCCAAAGCAGGGCGCCCCAGTTCAATCCCTGGTCAGGGAACTAGATCCCAAGTGCTAAAACTAAGACCTAACACAGTCAAATAAATAAGCAAAGAAATAGCATCCCTGAGGGGATGTGAGGAGCCAGGACTGCCATGCGTGGTTGTGCAGGTTGCATTCTGCACAGGACACCAGGTCCCAGAGCCACCCTGGAGCAAGGACCTTTCTTTCTCACAGTGAGCCTCCTGTGTTTGTCTCCTATATTGACAGAAACGGCATGCCAGATTCTTCCACTGTTACTCTTCTCCATGATATGCTGGCAAAAGATTGGGACAAGACCAGTAAAGCAGGAGAGTCGAGCATCTTTCTCTGCTTGTTCTGGGAAGTGCATGATATCCTTGGCCTCTACCCAGCCTGAGGCTCACCAGATCTGACCAAGTCTGGAATTTCTTCCCCAGCACTTTGTCTCTACTGCTATGTCTGGTTCCTCCCTTTCTTCAGATGAGTCTCTCTTCCCTGAAGTCACCCACGCCCTTGGATTGGACTGCATGGAAATGTTTTATTTCCCAATGATTCCCAGCCAACATTTACCTAGTGATGCCTCATTACCATTTAGAGAACAACCTTCATGATGTGCATCAGGAATCATCGGTTATTCTCTCCCTTCAGGAAAAAGAGGCATTTAATATATTAGTCTTTTCCAGAGTTTGGCTCCATCTCTGATCAAAAGCTCTTGAAACAGATGCACTTAAGAAATGTTTGCATACATTCCTAGTAATTAAAGCTCATTTAACTGGTCAGGGAGTTGACTCTCATCTGGGACAAAGATGGCTTCAAGATACCAACAATAACTTCCTTCACCCTCAGAAATAAAATAAAATCCTTTACCTTTCCTTTAGAGGAAAACTAAAGGTTGCCTCTGAACATCATTTCCATCACAGTTGAACCCCAGAACAGACTTCATTCTGACTGAAGTAGTATTGGCTCCATCTTGCCCATTAGAGTTCTTTGAAGGAAGGGTTACTTGGCAGTAACCTTCAGAATCTCACTCAGAAATAGGATTCTGAAAAATTTAGGAAAAGTAATATGTATTACTATCTTTGGGGAAGATGGCAAAGGTCATGAGGAAGGAGGCTCGGCATACGCAAAGGCGGGATCAAGCCTCAGGAGTCCCCCTGGAAATTCTTGAGCATCTACCCCCAAAACCAGAGTCTGCCTACTTTCTGCTTTGTGCTTTCACCTACACCTCTGACTTTAGGGGGGCGCTGTCCCCCACTACCTCTCTCTGAAAAAGAGTTAGCTTACAGCTCCAGTTAATAATTCCTGGGTGTGACAGTGCTTCAACCTACAAACTCCTTTGGAAATCCTCTAGCCTGCCTGAATAGGTTTTTCCAGCCACATGTGATTGTTCAGAGCCTCCCAACTGTGAGAGGCAGGAGATGTTCTAAACTGTCTAAACACAGATTTCTTTGAGTAGTTAAAAGATTGATTAGAAATTGTATTGGTGAAAGGTTTTTCACTTGTTGGGCCAATGTTTGCTGCTAAGTCTCCATATCCCTTACCTACTGTGTCCCTGGCAGTGTATTGATTAATATAATTGGTGTAAGTAGTAGCGTTAATGTTTGTAACCTGGGACCCTTGAGTTAATTCTTTTTTATTGTAGCCCACCACACCTTTGCCCTATAGGAAATCAACTTTAATGCTTTCGGAGGGTGGCGCCTGCCTAATCACCTTTAGAGAAAAATAAGTTTTCTGAAGAAAGGGTCTTAAAATGTTAACAGGCCTCTGGGCCAGAAGATGATGCAAATCACCTAAACTTTTGCATATGATAAGTTTGCAGGAAGAAAGCCTGGCTTACTGCATGACTCTACCCCTTCCCCCATTATCCTCTATGCATAACTTAAGGTATAAAAACTACTTTGAAAAATAAAGTGCGGGCCTTGTTAACGGAAACTTGGTCTCCCCATGTTGTTCTTTCTCTCACCTTCTGGCTGAATTATTCAGCCTCTCTCTTCCACTGAATTTCCTCACTGAGCTATCCTTATTTCAGCCTCTTTTTTCCACTGAATTTCCTCACTGAGCTATCCTTATTCTATTACTCTTTATATCCTTAATTAACGTTTAATTAAGCAGTTGTTTCCTGATCCTCACCAACGCCGTCCCCGCTTCGAATTCCCTGGATCCACCGGGGCTGGACCCCGGCAAGGAGACTTCATCTTCTTTGTATAGAAGAACCTATTTCTTTGCAAAAAGAATAAATGGGAGAAGAGACTCCGGGAGAAGAGACTCCTTTAGATTTTAAAATCTGCACTATCAGAAATGGCAGAAAAGAAAAGGTGCTTTTGCCCTGCAATGGGGATGTCTAATGAGAGAGGCATACTAATGCCAAGAGCCTGTCCCCAAGCATGGAGACATGCTAGAAGATACCATAGTCTCAAAGGCATGGCTGAAGGCCATAGACCCAGAGACTGCAAGACCTGGAGGGCTGTCCTGGTCAACTTCTCATTCTAGAGGTGAGGAAACTGGGGCTCAGTAAAGCTAAGTCACATAAGTACTCAATGGTAGTGCTGAGATGAGTCCCTAACCTGCTGCGAAGAACCTTCTCAGCACCAGTGTGCTCCCTAATTCGTTGCATTTTATCTCATTAATTTGTGAGGGCACAGCTCTTTGGGGATCCAGAGAAAGTAAATGGCATGGTCCCCATTCACAAATAGAAATAGCTTTTGATTCTTCTAATCATACTAAATTAATGTCATTACTGTTTTTGAGATAGGCCACTGACCTGATCTCTTTAGACTGTGTTGAACACAAAACCTTTCTTGTCTACAAAGAAATAAAATTAATTCACAACTACTGCTTCCTGAGCATTTACTAGAATTAGTGGGAGATGGTGGACATGGAGGACGTGAGCTGACAGAGAAAAGAGGTTCTTTCTTCTCCACACAATAGATCAGACACAGGATGTAGTAAATTGTGGGTTCAGACCTGTGTGTGTGTGTGATTTTAGGCTGGATTTTTATATCAGACAGACTGGACTCAAAGATTAACTCTGGTAAAATTTACTGTGTGATCTTGGCCAAAGTAAGTAACCTCTCTCAGCACCAACTTCTTCACATCTAAAGTGGGAATACCCTCATCACAGCTGACTTGGAACCTTGGTGTGAAGATGGAACAAGGCAGAGAATGTGAAGTTGCTGCATCTGAGGATAAAGGAGAGGTCAGTTCCTCATTTAGGAAGTAATTTTGATTAGAGAATGTGGAGAAAGGAGCTCTCTACTTTCTATTTTTCCATATTCTTTCAATTCTCCAGGATTAAGATGTTAGCAACTGTGAAACAGAAGGGAGAAGACAGGAAGGAGACTTTATTAAGGATGAAAAATGGCTGCGATTTTGAAAACAGTCTTGTTGACAGAATGTGAGTACATTTTCAGAATAATTAACAGGAAAGCCAGGACTGAGGAAATTAATTGCTGTTGATACAACTGAGGCTTCCTTCCCTGGTGGCTAAACTGGTAAAGAATCTGCCTACAATGCAAGAGACCTGGATTTGATCCGTGGGTTGGGAAGATCCCCCAGAGAAGGGAATGGCAACCCACTCCAATATCCTTGGCTGGAGAATGCCATGGACAGTGAAGCCTTGTGGGCTACAGTCCATGGGGCTGCAAAGAGTCAGACACGATTGACCAACTCACACACATTGATACAACTGCCTTCCAAGTGGCAACCTCAAAGCTGACACACGGTGAGGCCTCAATTTCTCAGATTCACAGAAGCACTTTGTCATGGAAGGCCTCTGTTGATAAGCTGCTCACTGCCTTGGGAGATGGAGGAGGTAGATCTGTCCATCATAACAAACTCTCCCAAAGATGGGAATGAATATTTCTAAGCCCCTAACACCCATTCAGCCTGTACTAGCTCCCTTTGCATGCACAAATTTAAATATTTTGTCAATTTTATAGATTAGGTATAATTAACTCTCTTTACTGATATTCAGAGAGCTTAACTTGCCTAAGGACACATGTGTGGAAATTGACATTTAGAACCCAAGTCTGCCTAACTCCAGAGCTTATGCTTTTTCCTCTCTATAAGACTGCATTCCGTGAAGTGAAGGGGATGTGAAGGGAGGCAGGCTTATGACAGTAGGTGCTAGGGTGACTTTTTTAATGTTATTTCAATTGTGCTAAATTTTAGAACCACCACTGATTGAGTAGTTCAGTGAATGGCAAGTTACTTAATGTGTCTAATGTGTACTTCAGTTTCTCCATCTGTAACTATTTTTGTGATTCTGAAAACATCATTTCCATCCTACAGGGTTGCTGAGAGATTTAGAACCAATAGACCCTATAGAACCACCTATCTTTATCCATGATGCTGCCAGATCTTACCTTCACTGAGTCAAGAATGAGCAGAGATGTCTATAGGATGGATATGTGTGTGTTGGAACAGACAGTATAAAACTCAAGTTCTATATTACTTCCTCTCCTTAGTGTCAACTCAGTCCTCATCACTAATCTGAGTTAAACCAGTGGAAGCAGTGACAGATTTTATTTTCTTGGGCTCCAAAGTCACTGCAGATGCTGACTGCAGCCATGAAATTAAAAGACGCTTGTTCCTTGGAAGGAAAGCTATGACAAACCTAGAAAGCATATTAAAAAGCAAAGACACCACCCCACTTACAAAGGTCCATATAGTCAAAGCTATGGTTTTTCTGGCAGTTTTGTATGGACATGAGAGTTGGACCATAAAGAAGGCCAAGCACCAAAGAACTGATGCTTTTGAACTGTGGTGCTGGGAAGACCCTTGAGAATCCCTTGGACAGCAAGGAGATCAAATCAGTCAATCCCAAAGGAAATCAACCCTCAATATTCATTGGAGGGGCTGATGCTGAAGCTCCAATACGTCAGCCACCTGGTAAGAAGAAATAACTCATTGGAAAAGAACCTGATGTTGTGGAAGATTGAAGTCAGAAGAAGAGGGCAGCAGAGGATGAAGTGATTAGATACCATCACCGACTCAATGGACATGAATTTGAGCAAACTCAGGGAGATAGTGCAGGACCGGGGAGGCTGGCATCCTGCAATCCATGGGGTCACAAAGTGTTGGCTAGGACTTAGCAACTAAACAACATGCTCCTCAGTCTTTTTTATCCAAGTTTTCTAGAGTCTCCTGACAGCAGGGGAACAGAAGAGCTGAATATGTGATGAGAGTTGGTTAAGACACAAGATCCAGGAGTTGTGAACTTGAAAAAAAATACAACCTTGAGTCTAGTTCTATGGAAACCACAGAGAGAAGCCCCAAATGGCAGGGGACTGCCGGTTCTAACTAGTGGAAGAAAACTTACAGCAGCTATGGTGGAATGAGAACAGCATGCACTCTGGATACTCCAAGTTCAAATCTCAACTTCAAGGTCATTGGCTGCATGGCCTTAGGCAAGGATTCTTCCAATGGGTAACCTTGCTCAGGGACTCCTTAATGGTCTGGCCAGAACTTCACTGTTGGTACTCTTTAGCCTTAATCCTCTTTTCTACCCTCTTCTTTCTCAGGTGTCAGCCCTGTATTGAGGTCTGAGGTCTCAATCTGCTCTCTGCTGCTCCTTCCTTCTTTATCCTTCCCAGTTGTTTCTTCCAACAAATCTCTTGTGTACATCTAATCCCATCTTGGTGTCTTATTCTCAGAGAACCTGAACTGACCCAGGTGGTGCCGGAAGTGATCTGAGAAAGCTGGGGATGGGCACAATCACTACCTAGCTGATAATGGGAATCTCATCCTGAGTGGGACATGAGATGTGAATAGTCCCTGGCAGAAGCTGGTGGCCCAACTGTTGAAGATTCATCGTGGTAACCTGAGAAAATGTCTTGATGGAGAAGGATGCCCTTGCTAGTGTAATAATCCAGGCACTTCAAAGATATGGGGGAACCAATACCTATAAGGACAGCAGAGTTGGCTAGATACCAACAAGTTGTACTGATATCCTGCTGGGGATGAAGAGAAACTAAAAGCGGCCAACAAATAGCTAAAGTTGAGTGTGAGAGTCAGAGGGACTATATGCAGAGGAAAAACGGACAATGATACTCAGAGTTTTGCCCTAAGCCTATATTAACTCTTTCCCTCTGTAATAATACAGTCTAAGGAGAGCTGGACTCTGGGGATATCCTACTGAATGTTACGCTGATCCATTACATTGATGTCATCACATTGACTGAGCAGTACAAGCAAGAAGTGATAGCAGTGCTAGAGGTGGTGGCAAGATATATTGCTAGGGATGATGGGAGATAAACCCTATGAATTTCAAAGGTCTTCCTTTTCAGAAAGGTTTCTAGGTGTCTAATGATCGAAAGTATACTTTTGGATTTCCCCTCAAAGTAAAAGACAAATGGCTTCATCTTGCATCCCCGACCACAAAGAAGCACAGCATCTGGTAGACCTCTTTGATTTCTAGAGAAAGTACATTCCACACCAAGCATATTGCTCCACCTGTAGACTGGATGACATGGAAAGATGCCAACTTTAAGTACAGCCAAAACAGGAAAGAGCCCTGCAGCACATCTAGGCTGCAATAAAAACATCCCTGTAAATTGAACCATATGGCCCCATGGACCCTGAGGGAATCAGATGTATCTATGTAGAGGGAAACATGCTGTGTGGATTTTATAGAAGGTATCAGTGGGAAAACCACAATCCAGGCCCTGGGGTTTGGGAACATGACATCCACAGGGAAACATACACATTAGGATAAACTATTCTCACATTACTGGGTCCTGGTAGAGATGGAATGTTTGACCATGGGGCACCAAATGACCATGTGTCCATAACTGCCCACTATGAGCTTATTATGCTAGTCCAATAAGTCATAGAGTCAGATAGATGCAGCAGCAGCCCATCCATAATACAGGAGTGATACGTCTTGGACTAAATCAGACAGAGCAGGACAAGCAGCACAAATAATCTGCATAGGCAGGTAGTCCAAAGTCCCACGTTACCTACCACAATTGGATAAGTGGCACCTCTAGTTGCACATATGGCCACAGAGAAGGTCCTATATAGCCAGCAAAAACCCAAGCTTAGATTCTAAGTGGGTCAACTTGGTATGTGGGTGCGTGCTAACAACGGGCAATTGCTACACTACAGGAGTGGCCTTGACAGACAGAAAAGAGTGAAAATTTTCTCATTGGGTGAAACTGTGATCAATGTACTTGGTTATCCACTTTGTGTGGAAAAAGAAGCAGCTCAAGATTAGGACATATTTCTTGGATGGCTGCTCAGAAACACAGAAGGGAAAAAATTGGAAAGATTGATAATAAGGATATCCATAGTAGAGATATGTGGATGGACCTCTTGGTGTGGAACCAAAGAAACCTGCATGTCACATTGAAGCCAAATAGAAAGCATTCACCATGGAAGAGGCACCGAGCATCCAAGTAGACAAATGACTCAGCCATTGACATCAGCCAGACCTCCACTCCAACCACCCCAGACCTGGGATGATGGGCACATGAACAGAGTGGCCTTGAGAGCAGAGGTAGAGGTCACACATGGGCCCAACATGAGAGTCTCCCACTAAGGCATCCCTTTTTTGTAACTTTTTCTTTGGCTGGGGTATGCAGGATTGGCATCAGCATGCAGGGTCTTAGCTCCCCAGCCAGGGATGGAAGCCATGCCCCCTGCAGCGGAAGCACGGAGTTCTAACCAGTGGACAACCAGGGAAGTTCCAGTGTAGCCCTTTTAATCCACTCCCATGACACTTCATATGTCGCCTGTGCTGCACTTACCACAGTCATAACTAAACCGTCCCCAAATGGAGACTGGGGTGGAGGATCCCCTTCTGGACTAGACATTTCACAGTGTTTCTTTGTGCAACTGAGAAAGCCTTTATGCAGAGGCATTTGTTATTTTCCTTATTCCAGCAGGCCCCAAAGGTTTCCATCTGAAAGGAGGAAAGAATCATAATTGGATTTACTAACTGCCGGAAAGGAAGGACTGTGCAGCTTACAGGTACTTTAGAAGTTACTTTTTTCCTTTCATAACTTGAGAATGTACAGTCCTTGAGAACAAATAATGTCCTCAGAGATGGAGGTATGCATGTGGATCCACACCTATGAAGTTAATTAAGCAGATGTATTTGCAAACCATCCTGCCAGGAAAAGCATGAAGGAAGATATCATCTGTCCCCACCCAAGCCTGTGAGTCCAAGAGCCTCTAGTTTCCTTCCCTTCCCATTCCATCCTGGAATGCCAGCAGGTATCTCCATTTGTCCCACCAAGTTTCTAGCAAACCATTCCTGATACAAGGACTCAGGCTTTGGAAATTCTACCATAAGACAGAGGCAACTAAGTTGCCAATCACCTAACATTAAGAGGAGTGGAGTTCCTCATAGGAAAAGATAGGGAAAGAGTAGGAATCCAAGAGCAGAGAAACAGAGGGAAGAACTGGAACCCCTTTAGGAAGGGGCTTCCCTAGTGGCTCAGACAGTAAAGAATCCACCTGCAATGCAGGAGACTTGTTTCAATCCCTGGATCAGGAAGATCCCCTGGAGGAGGAAATAGTGACCCACTCCAGTATTCTTGCCTGGAGAATTCCTTGGACAGAGGAGCCTGGTGGTCCATGGGGTCACAAAGAGTTGGACATGACTGAGTGACTAACACTTTCACTTCACTTGCCTTTAAAGCTACTTTTCATTGGAGTTTTGAAAACCTATTCAGCACATAACTTATTTTTTTCCTTCTGTGTATTGTTTTTGTTTTGTTTTAAATACATATTTTATTGGAAATATACATGCCAGAACATATTTCCCTAATTATACAACACAATTAATTTTATTACAATGAATATACCTCTGTAACTCCAACTCCCGTGTTAAAGTCAGACACTCTTCCCATATCACCTATCAGTCACAACCCATCCCTCCCCTTGAAAGTAACCACTGATCTGGCCTCCTGAAAGCATAGAAGAATTCATACAAGCCCTCAATCCCATGGAAAATAAGAAAAACTTGACAGGCTTGTTGCAAAAGTCATACATTTAAAGGCATTCAAGAACTGCAGAAACCATGAAGACTGGAAGGAGTGAAATTCAAAGGGGTCATACATGGCAGAGTTGAGCTAGGTTTTGCAGCTGCCCCTGAGGACACTGGCAAATTCTGGGTGTTGGCCAGAGGCTGGTAACTTGGATTTGACCCAGGAAGAGGGCTGATGCTGAGACAAGTGCAGGAAAACTGGTGGGACAGAGCCTGGGGCAGACATACAAGGAGGGAGTGACAGAAATGGAACACCGAGGGGCTTCAAACACATGACATTTTTCTACTGAAATATCTACTGAATTTTGAAGATGAATAAAGCAGGGATAGAAAGACCTGAACCTCAAATCAGAAAAGCACAGTGGAATTCGCCGTAGCCTGTCACTGCCTGGGAGACAAAAAGTCACTCTGGGGAAGGGTCCTGAGAAATATGGACAGGAGTAGAAAGTCCTTGTTATGGGCTGAATTACTCTCAGCCGTTCAGTCATGTCTGACTCTTTGCAATCCCATGGCCTATAGCCCGTCAGGTTCCTCTGTCATCAATGATAGAGTGGACTGGGTTGCCACCTCCTGCTCCAGGGGATCTTCCTGACCCAGTGATCGAACATGAGTCTCTTTCATCTCCTGTATTGGCAGGTAGATTCTCTACCACCAGTGTAATCTGGAAAACCCCATGGGCTGAATTACACCCTCCTAAAATTCATATGTTCAAGTTGTAGCCTCTAGTACCATAGAATGCAACTGTATTTGGATATGGGGTCTTTGAATAGGTAATTAAGTTAAAATAAGGTCATTTGGGGAGCCCTAATTGAATGTGACTGGTGTTTAATTTTTTTTTCTTTTTTTTGCCATGCCTTGAAGCAAGGGGGATCTTCATTCCCCAACCAGGGATCGAACCCATGCCCCCTGCATTGGAAGTGTGGAATCTTAACCACTGGGCTACCAGGAAAGTCCTGTAACTGGTGTTTTTATAAGTAGAGGAAATTAGGAGACAGACATATTCAGAGGGAAGACCATGTGAAGAAACAGTGAGAAAGCAGCCATTTATGTGCCAAGGAGAGTGGCCTCAGAAGAAACCAACACTGCTAACACATTCATCTGAGACTCACAGACTCCAGAATTGTGACCAAAAAAGTGATTTCTTATTTAAGTCACCCAGTCTGCGGTACTCTATTATGGCAGCCTTGGCAAGGCAACACTGATTATCTGCAACTGCTTTTCCCAGAGTACTTACTTATCTGGACACCTCTACAGTCTGCAAATCCAGCCTTGGTATCTGGCAGAGGGACACTTCTGTGGGACAGATAAACTAGTAGAATAAGTCTTGGTGGTTATTATTAGGCCAAAGTGACAAAGTCTAAGACTCAAGGAGCCTCAAACTACTACCAGTCTACTTGTTAGTAGACATGCCAAGTCTGAAGCTTCAAAGGTGGGGAATCAAAATGCCAAGACACAAATCTCCAGAGAGTGGAGTAAAATTTTCTGCCATTAATGAGTTGAAGAAAAGTTAGGCTCTTGATTGAAATTCCTGATAGGAAGAAATCAGACTGAGGCTTAGACTTAACAAAACTAACCCAGCTTGAACTCTGTGACCTGTGGCTAAATTAAGTAGATTAGCACCCCGCTATTTGCCTATCAAAGGAAAGGGTAAATTTACCTGTCAAAGACAATGTCATCTAGAATTATACAGTATTTTAAGATATTTAATTAAAATTTACTGTGGATGTAGAAATAGAATCATGTAACCAATAGCAAAGGGGAAAAATAAATTATAAAAGTAGATCCATAGATGATTCAGAATCACTCAATCCTCATTATTTGTCATAGTTCTGTTCTATAAATCTGCCATGAACACTGAGTGCTGAATACTAAACTGTTTCTCCAAGTGAAAACATGCAGATAGGTTCTTTTCCAGCCTCTGGTAATTTTTTTCAATCAAAAATGCCTTTTACATTATTTGGTTTGATGGACAATAGTCCTATAAAAAGAGCCAGCCTCAGGGGCATTGAAAACTTGCTCTTCCATGGAACTCTTTTCCTGTATAAGATTTAGCAAGTGTCTTAAAATTCTTTCACAGCCTCATTATCTACAGAACTTCTTCGCCTACAAATTTGACATTTTTCATGCCACATTGCCTTTTGAAAGGTGTGAGCCACCAGGAGCAGCCAAGTGTTTCATATCTAGCTAATTGTTACACCCTGAGTAACATGATGGTAAATTTCATTGGTATCTAGCATCACAATAGTGCTATACTTTTTCACTACACTTTTGAATACACAATTTTAGCTGCTTTTCCATCATGTACTACACATATTATGCCCAAAGTTTGTACCACACACCTATTTTTTCCATGAGGTACATCACAGCCTTTTTTCACTTAGAAACACAGGACAGCACCTTAGCATTATGCTTGGGGATCATTTGAAACTGCTAAGTCACCAAATAAAGCACAAAAGCACAAAAATAAATGTAGCAAGTAAATCACAAAAAGTACACTTGCTTACAGTATGAGAGATAAAACAAAAAGTCAGAGCACTACCTTTTTCTACTTTATCTGGGAGTATGTGCACCAAATGACTCAAACATTTCACCCCTCTGCACATATCCACAAATGACTATGAAAGTGCTGTGAGTATTGATTGGTGGGTTACAAATAAAGTTTAGAAAGTAAGCAGGTTCACAGAAGAAATCCACAAATAATGAGATGTACTTTCTGGGTGTGAGCAAAGACTTCAAAATAACTATCATTAATATGTTCAAAAGTATAAAGAAAAAAAGAACAGAAAAGGAATATAATTTCATCAGAGAATAGGAATCAATTAAAAAAAGAACCAAGTGTACATAAAATTGGAAACTTGAGGAATAGATTTAACAGAATACTGGATCCAGAGAAGATAGACTCATTTAACTGGAAGAAAGAAAAAAACAGGACAAATACCAAGCATAGTGGACATGTGAGGAACCTCAAAGTCAGATTGACAAAAGTGAAAGACAAAGAGAAAATCTTGAACGTAGAAAGAGAAAAAAGCATTACCTCCAAAGGAGTATTAAATTTTACAGCTGCCTATGTAATGGCAACTATGGAAATCATGATTCAATTGAATAATATGTTTAAAGTTCTGAAACATGATGATAATAATCCTGACTTCTACTACCATAGATTTTTTTTTTTTGGTTGCTTCCAGCTTGTAGTTAATATGCAAATTACTGCCATGAACACACTTAACTGTGTCTTTTGGTGCCACATTTACACGGAGTACGTTTGAGCAGTGGAATTGCTAAATCATGAAATAGGCAGATGCTGTGAACTAAAATGTGTGCCCCTCAAATTCATGTGTTGAAGCTACTGTACTGAAGATGCAGCCATTAAAGAGCTAATTAAGGTTAAGTGAGTTTATAAGATGTGTTCTGATAGAACTGGTGCCATTATATGAAGAGCAAGAGATAGCCAAGTTCTCTCTCCACCCTGTGAGGACACAGCAAGAAGGTAGCCATCAACAAGCCAGGAAAATCTATTATCAAAACTGAAAACAGAACGGCAGTCACAAAATCCAGCTTCGAATCAACCTAATTTCTGACTGAATTAAGATGATCTGCTCTGATGTTAACTATCAGTCTGAGGGAAATCAAATTCTTTCTGGAGGAAGATATCTAGAGTCGCAGAACATCCCTACAATTTTTCACACAAAATGTCTGACAAAAAAAATTACTAACACCAAGAGACTAAACCAAATGACCAAAAAAAAAAAAAAAAAGCCCAAATGACCAAAACCTAAGAGAAAAAAAATAATATAAGTTTACCATGAGATCCAAATATTAGAATTATCATAGTATTTGAACAATCCTGATTAATATGTTCAAAACTTAGATGAAAAGATAAAATTTTATAATTTCTAATCTATAAAGAACTAGAAAATTTTTAAAGAATCAGATGGAAATTCTGAAACTGGAAAATACAATAACTGAAATTAAGAACTCAGCAGATACAGCGAGAATATAAATTAGCACAGTCACTATAGAAAATAGTATGGAAGTACCTCAAAAAATTAAAATAGAACTATTATGTCACCCAGCAATTCTACTTCTAGCTATCGGAAAAAACAAAAACTCTATCGTGAACAGATACCTGCACCACCATGATCACTGCGGCCTTGTTTACAATACTGACGTGAAAACAACATAAATGTCCATCAACAGATGAATGGATAAAGACAATTTGGCATTCATATACAATTGAATATTACTGAGCCATTAAAAAGAAAAGGAATTCTGCCATTTGAGACAATATGGACCTTGACAGCATTATGCTAAGTGAAATAAGTCAGACACAGGAAGCCAAACACTGTATGATCTCACTTATATGTCAACTCTAAAAAAAAAAAAAGTTACATGATACAGTAAGTATATAATTACTGATATTTCTGGATTTATATTTACCTTTCCCACCTATTTCAAGTCTCTTTTCCTTTCCTATCTTACATTGTTTAGGATTAACCAAGTGTTTATTCACAATTCTGTTTCCCTTCTTTATTAGCTTCTTAGTTGTGCTTCTTTTGTCAATTTTGAGTGGTTATTCTGTCCAGATATTCTAATTATCCTTGGCTTCTTACATTCCAAGTTGTTCTTTTTATCACTTTCTAGGTGATGATGTATATATATATGGTGTGTGTGTGTGTGTAAAATCTCCACAATACATTATTATTGTATTGTAGTTAGCACTCATTTAGATTTACTACTTTCCTGATAGCTCAGTTGGTAAAGAATCTGCCTGCAATGCTGGAGACTTGGGTTTGATCCCTGGGTTGGGAAGATCCCCTGGAGAAGGGAAAGGCTCCCCACTCCAGTATTCTGGCCTGGAGAATTCCATGGACAGTATAATCCATGGGGTCACAAAGAGTCGGATACAACTGAGCAAATTTCACTTCATGTCACCAACCATTTTTAGGGATATTTTTTCTGGTTGTTGAATTTTAGGTTGGCAGTTATTATCCCTTAGCACTATGAAAATATTATTCTGGTCTCAATGAGGCAGGAAACACAGCGCAGACCCAAAGACCACTTCCTCATACATAGACATTATGCAAAAGGCACCTTCCTGTTTTGCACTTAATGAGATCGTGAACGCGGAGAAAAGGCATCAGCAACAAGAACATAAATTAAACTCTGGTTAAACTTTGTGACACCTGAAAAGGGGAACCCTACCCATTAAACCCCCGCATAGCACTGCTGAGCACGGCAGAGCACGGCAGTAGAAGCAACCAGGCTGCGGATGCCTGCTGAACAACTTCCGTACCTGGTACTTGACTAGGAGAGGAAAACTGAAGGGAAAATGGCTTTTAGAGCACATGTACTATGGTTTCAGGAGCCCAATGCTCAAGAAAGAAGGCTGATATAAACAGGTGAAATCATAGTCTTGCCTCCACTTTCCAATTAAGGAATATTCTACCCCTAATCTAAGAAACCCCCACCCAATCAAGGAATTGAAATAAAAAGGGGCTCAGAAAACACATAAGGATGTGTCTCACTGAGAAAGATCCTCACTCTTCTCTGAGTGCATTCTTTGAGAAGTTTTGGCCTTTTAATAAACTGCTTGTTTCTCTCTATGCCTTCCTCTCTGTATCTTACTCCTTTGTGTAGAGCAAGAACTTTGACCTTTAATTTAGATTTAGCCTGCCCAGCATCACTAGGTCCCTCAAGCAGGCTCCCCCACTACCCCCACCATGGGCACACACCCATGTGTTGTTCCTGCCCCTTGCTCTCATCCTCTGCCTTTCATTTCCCAGCTGCCAAGATCCTGGAAGCTTTGCAGCCCAGCAAAGAAGGGCAATCCATTGAGAACAGTCTGTAGAGTATCAAGCGATATCCAGATTACCTGTGAAACAGGACAGAAGGGGGAGGGCACAACCTTTAAAAGAGTGGCATAGCATTGAGGATATGACATAACGGGTTAGAATGAATTAGGCTCAAAATGGTGAAAGATTCATCTTCCAGTAGACCTTAATTTAAGCCTCATTATGCTCTGTACTCAGTCGCTCAGTCATGTCTAACTCTTTGTGGTTCCATGGACTGTAGCCCGCAAGACTCCACTGCCCATGGAATTTTCCAGGCAAAAATACTGGAATGGGGTTCCATTTCCTATTCCAGGGAATCTTCCTTACCCAGGGCTCAAACCTGCCTCTCTTGCATCTCCTGTATTGGCAGGCAGGTTCTTTACCACCTGGGAAGTCCAAGCCTCATTATACACACATTGTAATAGATTAGCATGCTAAACAACACACTCACAGGGGCCATGATAGCTTCAAGGCTAACCAAAAAAGGCCAAGAAGCAGGCAGTAGCCCAATTCCTGGAAATCCCCATCCCTTCCCCAAGGTAGTTGGAATAATCCTCCCCCTCATTAACCTATGAAATTACCCAGCCCACAAAAACTATCCGCCCTGTATTTTGAGGACTCTCACATTTTGAGATAGCCCACACTCTGTCTGTGGAGTGTGTTCCTCTCCAAGCCCTCTTGTCTTTTGAGACAGACTGCATTCTGTCTCTGGAGAGTATACCACTCTAAATAAATCCACTTCTTACCCATTACTTTTTTTCTTACAGACTTCTTTCTGCAACAAGACATACAGAACCTGAGCTTCATTAAGTCCTGGATTCAGGTGTGTGATTTCAATTAAAAGACAGTGAGTTCAAGTCCCAACCTGAGTTAGGCAGTTTCACCTGCACTCTGCCTGTCCCGTACCTTAACCTCGGGTTCCTCCATAGGGACAAGATGGCAAAGTAGAAGGATTGAGCTCAATCCTCGTGAGCACACCAAAAGTACAACTAATTGCTGAACAACCATCAATAAAAAGACCAGAACCTACCAAAAATATATTCTACATCCAAAGACATAAAGAAGAAACCCAATGAAATGGTAAGAGGAATGCACGCAGGATATAATCAAACCTTATGCTCCCCAGGTGGGCAACCCACATACTGGAAAACAATTACATCACAGAAGTTCTCCCACAAGAGAGTTCTGAACCTCACAGCAGGTTCCCCAACCTGGAGGGTCTGATATCAGGAAGAGGAACCCCCAGAACATGTGGCTCTGAAGCCAATGGGGCTTGAGCACAGGAGCTCCACTGGACTGGGGGAAACAGACTCTACTCTTGGAGGGTGTATGCCAGGTCTTGGGTGCACTGAGACCCACAGCAAAAGCACTGACCTCAGGAAAGCCTGGGCCAGACCTACCTGCTGGTCTTGGAGCGTCTTCTGGAAGGCAGGGTGGCTGTGGCTCACTGTGGGGACAGTGACACTGGCAGCAGAGGTCCTGGGTGATAGTCATCAGCTTTAGCTTTCCAGGAGGCTCCAGTGCTGGGACACCTTGGGCCAAACAACAAACAAGACAGGAATACAGCCTCACCCAGCAGCAGACAGCTTGCCCAAAGACTCTCTGAGATAGCCCTCTAGAAATGCCCCTTGACCTGGCTGGCCCTGCTCACCAGATAGCCAAGACACCGCTCCACCCACCAATGAGTGGTATTGGTCACTCCCACCGGGAAGCCCACACAAGCCTCTAGACCAGCCTTCCCAACCAGGGGGCCTACATCAGCAGGAAGGAAATTACAATCTGGGCAGCCCAATGAACTGAGTCTACAAAAGCAGACCAGAACCTTCCTGGGGAGTGTACAGCTGGGACACATAGGTCATCCCCCACAGAGAGCCAGTTCTCCAGGGTCAAGAAACATAAATAACCTTCTATGTACATAAAAATACATAAATTAGAAAAAAGATAACACAGCAGAAGAATATGTTTCAGAAGAATGATCAAGATGAAAATATTATTCTGTTTTGGGGGGACTTTCATTGTTTCAGTAGACACATTTGCTGTCATGCTTTGTTGATCCTAAACGGTGACTTTTTCCTGATCACATTTAATATTTTCTGTTTCCTTTAGTCTTCAGTGGTTTTTCACTGTCTTTTATCTATAACATGTGGTTTCACTTAATTTTATCCTGCTTGGGGTTAGTAGAGATTCTTGAAACTATGGCTTGCTGTCTGTCATCAACTTTGATCAATTATCCTTCATTCTCTCTTTAAATAAGGCTTCTGCCCCCATTTCCTCCTTTCTGCCTTTTGGTGCCTTGAGTTACATGAGTGTTAGACTATATGCCATGCCCTTGATGTCTCTTATTCCATTTTTATGCTCTATGTTTTATTTTTCTATGGCCTGAAAGGATGCTTTCTATTAAAATTCCTTCCAGTTCACTAATTACTAATATATTCACCCTTTCCTCTTGGCAGGTAACTGGAGCGGTGGCATAAAACCTCAATCCAGTGAGGGGAATTTATTAACACTTCTGTAAGGCTGTTTTAGACTTTGTAAGGCTTGGTCTAGCTTTAATTAAGTGCTACTTTTATCTTGCAGTTCTTGAAGAGTCCTACCTAAAGACCTTGGGTACTTTGCATGATGCCTCACCTTTAGAGGGTCCTGAACTTCATTTTTTAAAATCTCTTTTGTAGTGTTAGATTGTTGAAAGTGCCACTTCACTTTTCAACTGCACTGCGCTGTGTCCCTAAAGCACTCTCTCTCCAGCTTTAAAAAAACAAAAAGGGAAGTGCCTCAGGGGAAAAACTATGTCAGATTCACATTCCTACATCTTGACCTCTCAAGTTCTTATAACCTTAGAATATCCCCAGTGCTTTCAAATAGATTATATTTTAAAATATTATACAACTTTCCCCACCATTCTTGGTGAGAGTATTGATCTGTCACAAGTCATATAAATAGCCATCATACCACATTTTTTAAATCATCTAAAAAGTAGATGTTCAGCAAAATCTTCAGTAAAAATTCCATACCTATGTAAACTAGAAGATTTAAAAGACTGAGCAACAAAGCTAAAGGATACTGTGGTCTCCAGTACATTTGAAGAGGGCATAGCCTCCTATTGAGGAGGTATTTCTCCAAAGTTCTAAGTTCAGTTCAGTTCAGTCACTCAGTCATGTCCAACTCTTTACGACCCCATGAATCGCAGCACACCAGGCCTCCCTGTCCATCACCAACTCCCGGAGTTCACACAGACTCACATCCATCGAGTCAGTGATGCCATCCAGCCATCTCATCCTCAGGGTCACACAACAGACATGGGAGAAACCAAGCACAATTTCTTATGTTAAAAAGAACAACAACTTTCATGTGCACCGCACAGAAGAGATGTAATATCAAAACCTCTCTGGGAATTCCCTGGTGGTCCAGTGGTTAAGACTCCTCACTTTCACTGCGGAGGGCTCAGGGCACGTCCCACAGGCTGTATGGCACAGCGAAATGGTTCACACTATATCCTGAGGCTCTGATTTCTGATGGTCAGAAAAGTAGATGTTTAGCATAAAGGGCTTCCCAAGTGGCGCTAGTGGTAAAGAACCCACCTGCCAATGCAGGAGACATAAGAGAAAGGGGTTCTATCCCTGGGTTGGGAAGATCCCCTGGAGGAGGAAATGGCAACCCACTCCTGTATGTTTGCCTGGAGAATCCCAGGGACAGAGGAGCCTAGAGAGCTACACTTCATGGGGTCACACTGAGCCGGACATTACTGAAGCCACTTAGAACACAGCACATTAGCACAATGAATTAAATGTGTGATTCTTTCTTGCTATCAATTTGTCTGACAATAATATAACCTCCCTGAGGGCTGGGACAAGGTTGCCTTTTGCACTACCGTAATCTGCTTAAATATTAATAGTTAAGTGCTTAGCATAGAGTAGGCATTCAGCAAATTTTAGCTAGTTTTTTGGAAACAAAGGAAAGAAGAGAAGAGGCACCTTTTAGAGAAAGCACCCCGTAGAGAAGCAACAGCAAAAAACAAACCACAATTATCAAAGATTCTGGAAGCTGAATGTGCTTGACTTGTGTGTCACTGTCAGACTGCCCTGGAGCAGGAATCAAGCCTTTCTGAAACTTATTGGGTTGCTCATTCTCCACCTTCCATATCCCTCTGTTCCAGGGGAAAGAGGAAGGTAAATTTTCTCATATCAGAGGCTCCTGGCCTCGATGAGTTCCATGTGGTACTGAGTGGGTTGTTAAAATAAAAATCCAGAGAGACCAAAGTAATGGTTTATGTGAAGTAACTGTAATATTCAAATGAAAGCTATAAATCAACTATGCAAATGAGCCTATGCCCAGGGCAGAATTGCAATCAAACAGCCTGCGGAAGGAAACTTAATAAGCCCTGCCTCTCCCTCTATTACCTTGTGAGTAAGTTTCCTGAGAGTCCGGGTCTTATGGGGACATGGAGAGTGTAGCTTCAGGCAGTCCGGTAGTTCTCACAGCAACTGTACTGGGACCTGGCAGCATTCGAAAGCTCCAGGAAGGCTTGAGCAGTTTGCATCTGTGTCTCCATCACAAGGCATTAAATATGCATCTGATCAAGACAGTAGTTAGGAATATGAAGTGCCTGTGGGGGAAATTGCTGGAAATGATGGCCATATGTACATGCTTTCCCTCTGAAATGACTCTGGGACTAAAATTCTCACAGGAGAGTTGATTAGAGAACTAGAGATTATTCCAAAGAGATTGATAGTCAACAGTTTTGGAGAGGGGTAGACCAAAAGTCAAGGTTAGTCACCAAAGATAGGATCCAGTCTTACCCATGGAATTTAATGTGCACCATTTTCTGAATCATAGAAGCCAAGAGAGACCATCCATCCTGGTCTGTCCAAGAGTTGCTTTTAAAACTATTGTCCAGCATAATTGTTACTATTTCTCCCTTTCACTCTTAACATTTCCTGGTTAGGATGATAAATTATATGGTCAACAAAATAAGGATCTTTAAAATGGTGACCTAAAAGGTCACCTTTCAGGTAAGCCAAGCACTCAGTCCAATAACACAGGAAGTCTCATATAGCCCAGATTTATGATTATCACTAATGATGAGGCTGGTAAATTTCTTGTCTCTAAAACTTTTCAGGCACAAGCCGGATAAGGAGATGAGGTAAAGGAGATTCAGAGGGCAAGCAGGAGCCTAAGATAATGATTAAGGGGTTCTTTCTTTGCCTGAAATTCAGCAAGAATCAGAGGTTTAGCAAGAAATATGCTCAGAGGGAAAATGGTTTCTCAGGTTTCTGCAAGGAGATGGCAGCTGAGGAAGGGTTCTAAGCACAAGTTCCTCACTTACTTTATTACACCCTGATCAGGGGAGAAGTGAGACAGAGGAAAAAGTCAGTGTGGTTATAGGTACTGCATGCCTTCCCTCTCTGCCAACTGAAACCTGGACTCAGTCTCTAGTTTGGACTGAAGGACAGAAAATTCTTGCTCTATGTGTCAGCACCTAGAGATTTGTCTCAATCAGGATAAGGTAGGTTTTGCTGGAGTATTAAAATTGTCATGACTTAAAACAACAAAGTTGTTTGTTTGTTTTTTTTTTCCTCTGCCACACTTTACATCATGTATTGGCTGGGAGCTCACTCATGTCATACTTACTCTAGAACTCCCAAGATCGTTGAAGCAGGAAAAGGGGGATATGGTGACTCACTCACTAGCTCTGAAAGTTTCTTCCTGCTCTGACACTCATTACTTCTACTTACATTTCATTGGCCACAGAAAATCACATTCACATGGCTCCACCTGATTTCTTATGGATACACCTAATTTCTTACCTTGTTCATGGAAGGCAGGGACAAAGAACTATCTGGAGAATAGCACCAACTACAGGTTTCTGGAAGGGAGCCCATAGCCGGCATGTCCAAGTGCTTGGTACATAGCAGAAGCCTTGCATATGCCAGCTCCCCCCAGAGAAATGTCACCTTCTTTTGAAGTCCTTCCCTCCCAGCTCCATTGTTCTTTCCTTTCCAGAAGACTCCAGCACTGGAGACTGTTTAGCCTGGGGACTCAGGAGGGGAATAAACCTGAACAGTAGTCCTCAAACAGGTGAAGAAGTATAACATGAATCATGGGCAAGGACTGGCTTGCTACATTCTGGACCCAGTACATCAAACATCAGCCGTGGCTGAAGAAGTAGCTGCAGGGGAACTAGTGTTTACTTACATGACATTTACTAAGGGCCAGGTACTGTTGAAAGGGCTTCATGACGTATTTAATCCTCACAACAGTTATTTAAGGTACACTTTGAATGTCCTTTTTTTTTATGATGAGAAAACTGTGGCTAAAGTGGTAAAGTCACATCCCCAAGGTCAGTGGTGGTTGTGTGTCAGTCACTCAGTCACGTTCAACTCTTATGACCCCGTGGATTTTACCCCACCCAGCTCCTCTGTCCGTGGAATTCTCCAAGCAAGAATGCTGGAGTGGGTTGCTGTTTCCTTCTCCAGGAGAACTTCCCGACCCAGGGATTGAACCTGGGTCTCCCGCATTGCAGGCAGATGCTATACCATCTGAGGTACTAGGGAAGTCCGAGGGATGCAAAACCAGGCAGTTTGCTCCAGAGTCCATGGTCCTTTACTTGTATCTAGACTAACTGACTGGGGAATCAAGACATTCCTCTCTAGATCCCATTGGATGCTACTGGATAACAAGAGATGCTGTTGGGTCTCTGTCGTCACACAGTTGTGTCCGACTCTTTGCAACTCCATGGGCTGTAGCCCAGCAGGCTCCTCTGTCCATGGGATTTTTCAGGCAAGAATACTGGAATGGGTTGTCATTTCCTCCTCCAGGGGATCTTCCTGACCCAGGGATCAAACCCGCATCCCCCGTATTGGCAGCAAATTCTTTACCACCGAGCCATCTGGATGTCCCTTGCTATTGAGTAACCATAGCATCTAATGGCATAACATGTAATAAAATGGTGTTCCCAGGTAATGGAACTCCTGGGGGCATATGAAATGATTTACTGATACCTTGAGAGCATTAAGGGACTTCCCTGGTGGCTCAGACGGTAAAGCGTCTGTCTACAATGCGGGAGACCAGGGTTCGATCCCTGGGTTGGGAAGATCCCCTGGAGAAGGAAATGGCAATCCACTTCAGTACTATTGCCTGGAAAATCCCATGGACAGAGGAGCCTAGTAGGCTACAGTCCATGGGGTCGCAAAGAGTGGGACACGACTGAGCGACTTCACTCATGCACTGAGAGCATTAAAATGCACTGAATCACATGGTTATAAGTGCATTTCTCTTTCATGGCTTTGTTCTTTGTTTCCCAGTCCTCCTAATTATGTCAAAAAGCAGACTCAGATGTCGAGGACATGCTGGCACCAACCATCACTTGTTAATCTCACTTTGGAGGCAAACAGCAAAGGTCTCCCTTGGGCACAGTCTTCTGCGAGCAACAGCATCTGCCTAGAATTTAAAGAACCCTGTTTTGTTTGCCTTGTATGTATTATTGTTATTTTCTATGATTGAAAAGGCTTACCTGATAGGTCAGTTGGTAAAGAATCTGCCTGCAATGCAGAAGACCCTGGTTCAATTCCTGAGTCGGGAAGATTGCTGGAGAAGGGATAGGCTACACACTTCAGTATTCTTGGGCTTCCTTTATGGATCAGCTGGTAAAGAATCCACCTGCAATGTGGGAGACCTGAGTTTGATCCCTGGGTTGAGAAGATCCCCTGGAGAAGGGAAAGGCTACCCACTCCAGTATTCTGCCCTGGAGAATTGCACAGACTACATAGTCAAAGTAATGCTAGATTTCCATTGTTTTATTTTTAAAATACATTCAAGTAAAAAAGTGAGTTGATGTGGTAAAATAGAAAATAGCCTGGGTGGTATTCAAATGGGTGCAAGCAGTGGGTCAAAGACTAGAATTTGGGAAACAATAGTCTATGCAGATAAGTTTTCAAGGTAGCAAGTGGGACATGGATTGATGATAAATTATTTTTCTTAAAGAACTGGGGTTTCCCTGGTAGCTCAGCCAGTATAGAATCTGCCCACAATGTGGGAGATCTGGATTTGATCCCTGGATCAGGAAGATCCCCTGGAGAAAAAAAATGGCAACTCACTCCAGTATTCTTGGCTGGAGAATTCCATGGACAAGGAGCCTGGCGGGATACAGTCTGTGAGAGGAGTCTGGTGGGTTACAGTTCATGGAGTCGCAGAGTCAGACACAACTGAGTGACTTTCACTTTCCTTAAAGAATTCAGGGGAACAAGTGGCCTAAGATGGTAACTAGCTGTGTGACCGCGGGCAAATTTCCTTCCATCCCAGTCTCCATCATCCACAAGCTAGGAGAAAAAAAACCTGGCTCTCAGAGTTCTTGTGATTATTAAGGCATATCCTGGGGAAAATAGTGCTTGGCTTACCTTCCTAGGTGTTGTGAAGATCAAACTTTCATTCTGTTTTAAGAAATCTACTACTGCTGGTAAGAAACTGGTGGGCAGTTAGAAGAAAACCTCAGCTTTCACCCTTGCAGAGTTTGGTCTTGTGAGAATTTACACAAAAAATAGCAAGAGAAACAAAATCATGGAACTGCCATTTATCAAGGATTCACCCAAGGCCAGGTGTTGAGCTAAGTGTTCAGTTCAGTTCAGTTCAGTGGCTCAGTCATGTCCAACTCTTTGCGACCCCATGAATTGCAGCACGCCAGGCCTCCCTGTCCATCACCAACTCCTGGAGTTCACTCAGACTCACGTCCATCGAGTCAGTGACGCCATCCAGCCATCTCATTCTCTGTCATCCCCTTCTCCTCCTGTCCCCAATCCCTCCCAGCATCAGGGTTTTTTCCAATGAGTCAACTCTTCGAATGAGGTGGCCAAAGTATTGGAGTTTCAGCTTTAGCATCAGTCCTTCCAATGAACACCCAGGACTAATCTCCTTTAGAATGGACTGGTTGGATCTCCTTGCAGTCCAAGGGACTCTCAAGAGTCTTCTCCAACACCACAGTTCAAAAGCATCAATTCTTCGGCACTCAGCTTTCTTCATAGTCCAGCTCTCACATCCCTACATGACCACTGGAAAAACCATAGCCTTGACTAGATAGATCTTTGTTGGCAAAGTAATGTCTCTGCTTTTCAATATGCTATCTAGGTTGGTCATAACTTTCCTTCCAAGGAGTAAGTATCTTTTAATTTCACGGCTGCAGTCACCATCTGCAGTGATTTTCAAGCCCAGAAAAATAAAGTCTGACACTGTTTCCCCATCTATTTCCCATGAAGTGATGGGACCAGATGCCATGATCTTCGTTTTCTGAATGTTGAGCTTTAAGCCAACTTTTTCACTCTCCTCTTCCAGTTTCATCAAGAGGCTTTTTAGTTCCTCTTCACTTTTTGCCATAAGGATGGTGTCATCTGCATATCTGAGGTTATTGATATTTCTCCTGGCAATCCTGATTCCAGCTTGTGCTTCTTCCAGCCCAGTGTTTCTCATTATATACTCTGCATAGAAGTTAAATAAGCAGGGTGACAATATACAGCCTTGATGTACTCCTTTTCCTATTTGGAACCAGTCTGTTGTTCCATGTCCAGTTCTAACTGTTGCTTCCTGACCTGCATACAGGTTTCTCAAGAGGCAGGTCAGATGGTCTGATATTCCCATCTCTTTCAGAATTTTCCACAGTTTATTGTGATCCACACAGTCAAAGGTTTGGCATAGTCAATAAAGCAGAAATACATGTTTTTCTGGAACTCTCTTGCTTTTTCGATGATCCAGCAGATGTTGGCAATTTGATCTCTGGTTCCTCTGCCTTTAAAACCAGCTTGAACATCAGGAAGTTCACGGTTCACGTATTGCTGAAGCCTGGCTTGGAGAATTTTGAGCATTACTTTACTAGCGTGTGACATGAGTGCAATTGTGTGGTAGTTTGAGCATTCTTTGGCATTGTCTTTCTTTGGGATTGGAAGAAAACTGACCTTTTCCAGTCCTGTGGCCACTGCTGCATTTTCCAAATTTGCTGGCATATTGAATGCAGCACTTTCACAGCATCATCTTTCAGGATTTGAAATAGCTCAGCTGGAATTCCATCACCTCCACTAGCTTTGTTCGTAGTGATGCTTTCTAAGGCCCACTTGACTTCACATTCCAGAATGTCTGGCTCTAGGTGAGTAATCACACCATTCTGATTATCTGGGTCATGAAGCTCTTTTTTTGCACAGTTCTTCTGTGTATTCTTGCCACCTCTTCTTAATATCTTCTGCTTCTGTTAGGTCCATACCATTTCTGTCCTTTATCGAGCCCATCTTTGCATGAAATGTTCCCTTGGTATCTCTAATTTTCTTGATATGCATTATCCAATTTCATCCTAACAATAGTTCCAAGAGAAAGAAGATAGTTATCATCATTCCCATTATAGATAAGAATCTGGAAACTTAGCAGGATAAGGAGCTTACAAAAGGTTATGAAATTGGTGAATGATAGAGCTGGGATTCAAACCCACAACTGTTTTCTTCTTAAAACAGATGTCATCCAGGAAAATAGAGGTGGGATGGATTTTAGCAAGGAGGATGGAGCTGCAATAGAATCATGTAACAGACTCTGTCCTGCTTCCGCCCGAGCACTTTGTGGATAGCGAAGCATTAATACGCGAAATGCGTTGGTCCTCATTATTCCTACTGCATTATTTTTAGAGTCAAATCTTCCCCAAGGGACATTTGAAGTTCTCTGAATTCCACGGGCAAGCGTGTGGGGGACTTCCATTATTAGAACATTGCTTCTCCACCCTTCCCAAGCTTTCCCGCACACAGGAATCACCCCAGGGATCTTCTTAAATGCAAATTCTAAGTCTGGAGGGGGACCCAAGATTCTGCATTTTTAATAAGCACCCCCCAGGAATCAAAGCCAGGTCCCCTGCATTGCAGGCAATTCTTTATCAGCTGAGCCACAAGTGAAGCCCTGCTAACTCACAGACCACAGTTTTTCTAGCAAGGTATTAGAGCTCTCAGAGCTCACGGCTGGGGGTGGGGGGTGAGTCTATCCCCCATCCTCCCATGCAAAGTGCCCTCTTAGGCTCTAAATCAAGGTGTGGTCCACGCAACAGGGTGGGCAGCCTCCCTGCCTGAGGGGAAATGGGCAAGACCGCATAGGGTTGAAAGCCCAGCTTCAGCTGGGAGCTTCAGCTCTGTCCTAATAGGAGGGTGGGGAACCTGCTGGCTCATCCATCCCCACCAGCAATTAGCCAGAGGCAAGCTGGTCTGAGGAGCCATTAACATTTACAAGTCGCTCCAATAGCCCTTCCCACACTCACTCAAGGGCACCACAAAGTGTGTGTTATTGAGGGTAATGAAAAAGCCTATAAAATGAGCAGTTAAATGGCACTTACTCAGGGCCTGGGAGCTCATTTGGGCATGGGCGTCTCACTCCCCTTGGCTTAGTTCTTCGGTTGTTTTCCTGTCTGGCTGTCCTGGTGCTGGGCTGGTGCACACTGAGCAGCTAGGCACATCTTCTCGGGGGTCACCTCCTTCTACCCAGGTTGATAGAAGAGGTTGCTGCACCTCAGACAAGTTAAGCAGGCGATAACTCAGAGTCAACCACATGCCTGTGTCCAAATCCTGATCTGGAAATGGCCTGGGGAATGTGAGGAGAGAGGATATCTGTGAATTTACTGAAATCGTATACAAAGCTGTGCGTGGGTGTGTGCATATAGCCTTTTTGTGTGTGGAGAGAATAACTATATTTCCTCAGCTTCTCAAAGGCCCCTGTGATTCTCCCAGAAGGTAACAGCTCCCCGGCTAGATCCTTCACCTGAAAAAGAAGTGCCCTGGGGCAGTGGTTCTCAGCCTTTTTTAGGTTTTAATGTCAAAATTTTCAACCATCCCCTCATGAGATAGTTGGGGTTTCAGAGTCTATTACTTGAAAAACACATAACAACAAAAGGAACTCTGAATTCAGGCCTGTTTTCAAGTGAATCTGTATTTTAATCATTATACAGTCTTCCCTCCACAGCCATGGGAGACAGGTCCCAGGACCCAGCCCAGACACCAAAATCTGCTGATGTTCAAGTCTCTTATATAAAAAGTCTAGCATTTGCATATAACCTACAATATACTTTATCCCTTGATTACTTATAATACCTAATACAATGTAAATGCTATGTAAATAATTGTAAATATAATGTAAATACTATGTAAATAGTTGCCAAAGTGCAGTAAATTCAAGTTCAGCTTTTTGGAACTTTCTGGACTTTTGTTTTTTAATATTTCCAATCCACGGTTCATTGAATCCGTGGATTCAGAACCCTGCAGATACGACGGACCAATTGTACCAGCATCAGCATGCTTTTGGTAAATAGGAGTAAGTGAATGTGGCAAATATTGCTCTTTTCCTTCACCCTCTATTCCCAACCAGTATACTTTAATTGGGCAGGAATGAGTCTCAATGTCAAAGATCCCTCTCTCTAGCCCAAATCACGCCACAGAGTTGTACACCTATAAAAAGCACAGGAGGACAGCCCCTGTCTTAATCACAAGAAGCCTCAACAGCCCCAGCTGTGTTTGGAGGCAAAATGCAGTGGTATAACCATTGGCCAATCAATTCAGCTTATCAGTCTATAAAGTGGGGATGAGAATAGTATTTACCGCATAAAGAGTGCTGTAAGGATGAAAGAGATGATGTACATAAAACATTGCTACCATAAATTAAGCACTTTCAAGGTTCAGGCCACTTTACATTATCTCATTGAATAGTAAGGTTTTGAATGTTTAAGTAGCTTGTTCAAAGTCCCCAGAAGAGCTGTGATTTGAGTCAGGTCCATCCAGAATCTAAATCCATAGGTGATATGCATTCTACTCTCTGAACCCTGAATGCCACCATATAGCCAGGCTAGACACACATAAGGCACTTAGATATTTGTTCATTTAAATTGGCCTAGGTTTCTAACCTAATCTAAACACGAAGAATTAGCTGGAGGCCTTCTATGAATATTGGCTTGAGGCACACACACTGTGGGCTGCTACGAAACAACGCGCTGTTTTCAAACCAAGGTGTTGACTGGTATAGCAGTAAAAAAATCTGGGGATGGCATCTGATCTTGCAAACCCTGTCTTAAACTAGTTGATATGGCTGTGATTTCACCTCTCTGAGCTCAGCTGCAATAGAAGAGTATCAATAGCTGCCTTGTGTGCCTTTCAGAGCTGGCTATAAGGAGTCAGTGAGATCACTTACATGAACCTGTCTGACACTGTAGTCGTGGTACATACCAAGGTTTTCTCATCATTGGTATCACAGTCATAGTGACAGGTAGAAAAGACCCAAGAGAACTCCAAATAATTCTGCTTTGGAGGAAAGAGCATGGGACAAGAAGGAGCTGGGGCTATGGAATGACTTTTTGTCTTCAATGAAAATCTAAAATTAACCGATTTTAGGTCTTAAGGCTACTGTGGGAGAAAGAAAAAAGAAGTGACTAAAATATTGGCCTTTCCAAATTCATCTTGTAGGAAGAATTAAAAGTGATTTAAATAATATACTTACCAACATTTACCTTTAACCATCAAACTGACCTAGTTTTCCTTACAGCATTTGTAGTCTAGCATAGAGAATAGACTTTTAGACACAATGGGGGAAGGAAAGGGAGAGACAAATTGAAAAAGTAACATTACATATATACACTATCATATGTAAAATAGATAACCAGTGGGAATTTGCCATATGATACAGGAAGCTCAAACCTAGAGCTCTGTGACAACCTAGAGGGGTGGGATGGGGTGGAAGGTGGGAGGGAGGTTCAAGAGGGAGGAGACATATGTATGCTGCTGCTGCTGCTGCTGCTAAGTCGCTTCAGTCGTGTCCGACTCTGTGCGACCCCATAGACGGCAGCCCACCAGGCTCCCCCGTCCCTGGGATTCTCCAGGCAAGAACACTGCAGTGGGTTGCCATTTCCTTCTCCAATGCATGAAAATGAAAACTGAAAGGGAAGTCTCTCAGTCGTGTCCAACTCTTAGCGACCCCATGGACTACAGCCTACCAGGCTCCTCTATCCATGGGATTTTCCAGGCAAGAGTACTGGAGTGGGGTGCCATTGCTTTCTCCGCATATGTATACCTATGGCTAATTCGTGGTGGGCAGAAACTAATGCAATATTGTAAAGCAATTATCTTCCAATTAAAAATTTTGAAAATAAATTTTTAAAAAGCTCTGAATTGGATTTATACAGTTCAAGAGGTAACGGAGATAAGTAAATGATTTCCAACAGAAGACATCAGAGTCCGCCTTTTAAGCTGACTGAGCAAAGTCCTCCTAAAATGTCCATGACAGCTGGGTAAATGTTCCCAGAGAGAAGAAACAGGAGGCTGAACCCAGGCCAGAAGTCAGCCTCCTGGAACACCCACGTATGTCCCCAGGGTTGGCCAGGCCACCAACTCTGGTAATCAGACTGCGAAGACTGCAAAGCCCCTCCCTTGGGAGGCTTCCCCAGCAGGCAGTTACGAAGCAATGTCTTATGAAGAGCTAATGGAATGAACCACTGACTTGCCTGGTAATTCATTTTCCAAGCCATGCTTAGGTATCAGAACAAGCAGATCTGCATCCAATTTGTCCCTCTGTTTTCCAAGCGGAGCTCTCCTTGGAATTAAAGAAGCTATAATTAAAGTACCTTATTTGGGCATGCTGTAATTAGTCACCAATTCAGTGTGCCATCAAATGTAATCCAAATACAAACACCAGGACTGTAGGTGCCAATCCCCTGGTGAGTTCGGGGAACTAGGGAGCCCAGCCTGCCTTTCTCATAAGACCTCGTCACTCCAGAGTGACTCACTTGGTGGGGCCAGTGAGAATGAGCCCCAAGGTAGGCTCTTTCCAAAGTTTCCTAAGACTTGTGCACTGGATTTCTAGAGAGCAGATTTTATCTCATTACCACAGAGAGAAACTTGGGGTGAAGGCAGTTTTTCGATCTACACTTCAAAGGGAACAGTGTGGCTTTGTGATTAAACACCAGCTTTGGGGCCACTATTTATCCAATCAACAAATGTTCACTGAGCCCCTGCTGTGTGTAAGCCAGTGGGGATTCAATAAGGAATGAGACAGGATGATCTGCTCTAAACTCCATGAGAGCAGAAACCATGCACTCAAGCTGTGTGACCTTGGATAAATGAGTTGACCTCTCTGAGGCTTAGAGCATTTATTAATAAAATGGGAATAACAATCTCACAGTGTTGTGGTGAAGATTAAATGTGAGAAAAGACATAAACATCTACTACTTTTGCCCAGCACAGAGCTGAGCTGGGACTGGAAAGTCAGTCTCTCCAGATGAGTCCAGCCCCTGATTCTAATCTGCCCCCACTGACAGCTCTATTGCATCTCAAAGCAGGGTAAAGATGAAAAAAGGACCTAGAGCTATGAGCCAGAGTCACGTGACTGCTCTCTTCCATTTGGAACTCAGCATTTTTCTGTCCCCACTAAAAGGGTGTGGAGTTGGCCGTACAGGGGCAGATGTCTGCTTTGTACTGGAAAAACCTCCACCTGACATTATTTATGTGCATAGCTATGTTCCACTGCACCCTTAGCTCCAGAAATCCCCCTGCCTGTCCTGCTTTTCACTGATTAGGGCATCTCCTGATTCCCCATAGAATTTTGCCCAGTGTCCTGTGCTGCAGGGAATCAAGCCAGGCTGCAGAAATAAGTGGACATCTTCAGCTAGCCGAAGGCAGCATCTCTCCATGTATTTTCATGCACCTGGGTACCTTTTCCTTTCAGGTTTGTCTAGTCTCCTCCCTACCCCAATACTCACCCCACTCACTCAGTCCATATTAACTGAGGCACTATGTCACACATTCTCAGGACGGCTTTTACATACATTATTTTGGTTCCTCCTCAACACATGAAATTGTCAACTGTTGATTGTTTAAACTGAAAAGAAACCTCAGATTCCATCTTTGATTTCTCTGCCTTCAGCCATCACACGCAATCCATCAGCATGTCCTGGGGACTTCACCTTCAAAACATGATCTGTCCATCTGTCTTCACAATCACAACCAACTCACCTTGCAGTCGCCTCCCAGCCAGGCTCTCTGCTTCTTCTGATCTGTTGTCCACACAGGGGTCAAAGAGATCTTTTAAAAAACACAAATGAGATCAGGTTACTCTCCTAGTCAAGACACTCCAACAGCTCCCCTCACATTTAGAATCTAGTCCAAACCCCTTGCTCTGACCTCATGTTCCAACGTCCTGCTTATGCCGCCCCCCGCCCCACACCCCCTTCTGAAGCCCCAGGGCTTCAGGGCTTTTGCATTAGCTGTGGACTCTGCCTAGCACCTACTCCATAGCTCTCAGCATGACTAGAAGCTTTCTTAATGTCAGCTCTTCAGAAAAGCCTTTCTTGACCAATATAACCCAAGCTCCTCTCAGCCGTTCTCTATCACATCAGCTTTTTAACTTTAGTATCCCATCAATGTCTGATAATTTCCTGTGTTTCTTTAGTCTGTCTCTCCTGCCTAGAATAGAAGCTCTCTGAAGGAGGTATCTTCTCTGTATTTCACTTCTTGGAGCAGAGTTTGGCACGTTATGGACGCTCAATGTATTTGTTGAGTGATTCATAACAATTATCTGTAAAACAAGAATAAACCAAGAAAGGTCAGGTGACTTGTTGTTGTTGCTGTTCAGTTGCTCAGTCGTTTCTGACCCTCTGTGACCCCATGGACTGCAGCACACCAGGCTTGCCTTCATTATCTCCCAGAGTTTGCTCAAACTCATGTTCACTGAATCGGTGATGCCATCCTACCATCTCACCCTCTGTCACCTCCTTCTCCTCCTGCCCTCAATCTTTCCCAGCATCAGGGTCTTTTCCAATGAGTCAGCTCTTCACATCAGGCAACCAAAGTTTTGGAGCATCAGCTTCAACATCAGTTCTTCCGGATTGTTTTTTTCAAGTGACTTGAATGATAGCCAATGTGCCACAGAGCCTCAACTCAAACCTTAGACTCTGCTACTCTAAAGCGAATGCTTTTTCTACCCTCATAGTCATGATTCATTGCTTTTTCCCTCCCTCTGCCCTCAGCAGTTAATGCAGTCTTACTTGACATTGCATGTTTGTGATAAATGCCTGGATATGACCTCAAGCCTTAGCCTCCTTTTTTCTTCAGAGGTTTATTGATCACACCCCAAATATTTGCATTTTCAGCCCCTGCTGCTTTTTTATTTCCTTTTCCTTTTTTTAAAAAGTATTTATTTATTTATTTAGGCTGTGCCGGGTCTTTGTTGCAGCACGTGGGATCTCGATCTTCGTTGCGGCATGTGAGATCTTTAGTCGCAGCATATGAGCTCAGTTGCAGCATGTGGGATCTAGTTCCCTGACTAGGGATTGAACCCTGGATCTTGCATTAGGAGTGCAGAGTCTCAGCCCCTGGACCACCAGGGAAGTCCCCCCTTCACTGCTGCTTTTCTAAACTAACACTTACGCGTGCTTAGTCGCTGAGCGTGTCCAACACTTTGCAACCCCATGGACTGCAGCCTGCCAGGCTTCTCTGCCCGTGGGTTTCTCCAGGTGAGAATACTGGAGTGGGTTCCCACTTCCTCCTCCAGGGGATCTTCCCGAGCCAGGGATCCAACCTGCATCTCCTGCACTGGCAGTTGGATTCTTTACCACTGAGCCACCTCAGAAGCCTCTTCTAAATCAATAGGAAACACTTATTCAAAGCAGATCCAGCCATCATCCTTTATCTTTTATAAGAGATGCCCATCGCTCATCAAGCATCTGGCATTTCTGTCCACCATCCGTGCAGAAAAGTGGTGTCTGATGCACTATAGATTAGAACATGGGTGGGGAATTTCTCTCCAAGAAAGATTCAGCGAAGATTGCCACCCAGGGCTGGTTGACCAAACTGTCTGGAATGGAGGCACCAAAACAGCTTCAAAGTCCATGAGTGGGGCTAGGAGCTAGAAACGGGGGCCTGATTTGGGGTGAGAGCCTGGTGCCCTTTGCACAGAGAACTCCTGAAGGGGAGATGAACATGCCTGTGAGGAGTGCCCGGTGTCTCTGTAGTGCAGACTGAGTGTGTGACTTGAGACAATCGGCACATGTATACAAACCATACTCACCTTTTCGACGTAGAAATGAATAGCACTGAACCGGGAGTTCGAGTACTTACCTTTGAGCCTTGTCTGCGGTTTGCTTGCTGAAAGGTCCTGTCCTTCGGAATCTTCATCTCATGTGGTTGTGGGCTCAGCACCCCAACCCTGCTCACCCCAGAGCTTTTGTGGTTGATAGAACAGGATCTGTGCAAGAGAAACCAATTGTTATTGTGATTCTTAAAGTATACCACACATTGCAATTCAACCCATAGGATGCAGAGAACAGGTAGGCAGAGGGGGAGCCGGCAAAGATGGGGACTTTGGATTTTCAACACCATCTCACTGTTCATGACTTTCTATCACTCATCCTCTAAAGGCCCTGGGCCTTACCTTCTGCCCCACCCGTTCTACAAACGTCCCTCAGCCTCTTCATTCATCTGGAATCTGGATAATTACAGTACTGTTCCTCAGGGGAGAAGACCTCCTTGGGCTGCTGAAATCACAGAGGCCAGAAATCAATCCAGTATGGAAGCAATGAAAATGGCTCTTCTGCAAAAGGAAAAAACGCGTCTACCCAGAAAGGCCACACAAATCAGGTGCATTTTTCTCAATGACCAAAAGGCTAACCCATCCCACGTGAAACCAAGGCTGACGTCTGTGGAGGCAAACGGGAGAAGACCACCATCATCACACATCTCATCGCCTTAGGAGCTGGGCTAATGATGGATATAAATCCAGGCTCGCATCTGGGTGATTTTCTTGGCATTATACTTCACAGTCCTCAAGTGATTTGGTTGAGAAAGGGCAAGGGCTTACATTATTCATATAGTTATAAAACTAGTAACAGTAACACTTCTGCCCTGACTAACATGTTTAAACCTCTGTGGGAGGTCTGGGCATGCAGCCCTCTGGACCACCTGCACCTGAGTTTGTGAAGTCATTTGAGCAACTGGTCTTCACGGGGCCAACACCAGCTTCTCTGCAAAGAAAACACCCAGTGAAGGGCTGTTAAAGCACTCTTTTATGTCAGTCTCATCCTGATGCAAAAAGACGACTCATTGGAAAAGAACTTGATGTTGGGAAAGATTGAAGGCAAAAGAAGAGGGAGGCAGAGGATGAGATGGTTAGGTAGCATCACCAACTCGATGGCATGAACTTGATCAAACTCTGGGAGATAGTGGAGGGGGACAAAGGAGCCTGGTGTGCTGCAGCTCATGGAGTTGCAAAGAGTCAGACACGACTTAGCAATTGAACAACAGTAACAGCCTATTGATAAGTGATGCAATCAGCTAGAAATGCCTGTGGGTGCTCACCAGGGCTCCATACTACTTGAGGGAGCCCCTAAAGACCCTTCTCCAGCCAGAGCCAGCATTGTGGCTAGACCAGCCTTTGTGGATCTTATTATGATTGTAAGATACAGCTCAGCAACAACCATTGGGAAACTTTGAAAAGATAAGGTTTTCTAGGCCTGGAGGGTACATGACATGCCCAGGGCCACACAGGGAGGTTGTAGGTAGAGAGAGAAAAGGTGTGGACCTGTGGTCCTACTTTTATTGAAGTCAAAGGTGGGGTGCCTAGGATTTTGTGTGTTCACTCTGTTGGTGAATTTAAAATGTGAGAGTGGGAATTGAAGCACAGGAAGGGAAAAGCAGGTGGTCAAAAGGTCACTTATGTAGGTCTCTAAAAGGGGAACTTCAGAGATGGGGCAGCTTGGCTTTTTATTTAGTTGTATAGATGCAAATATATTTTTTCCAGATGGATGTCTTTGAGTGGTTGCTTAGCAATCAAAGGCTTGATATCAGGCACTTACATTACAATAGAAAAAGCTAATTATTAGGTGTTTACACCACAAGTACACTATATTCAATGCAATTCAACATGTATTTATTGAGTACCTACTAGATGCAGGCTTGATGCTAGGAGGATGATCTTACAGATCTGTGGTCAAGAGTTTGTTCTGTTGCCTATTATACTAGCACGGGATCACGATCATGTATGTGACTTAACTTCTCCAAGCCTTAGCTTCTTCATCTGTAAAATGAAGAAAATGATAACATTTAATTCATAGGATTTAGATGGCGTTCCAAGAAAAATGTGTATGAAAGTGACTTTAAATAAAAATGCATTAGTTTGTTAAATAACCCCATATATGTCAGCAGCAGGAGTTGGAAGAGTATATTGATAGGGGAGAAGACAGTCTCTTCCTCAGCTGGCCAGAATGACAGAGTGTCTTGAGAAACCTCCATGATATCAGTAAAATTAAATGCTTCCAATTTCATTCTTTTACATGTAGCTGTCTAGTTTTTCCCAGCACCGCTGATTAAAGAGACTGTCTTTTTATCCATTGTATATTCTTGCCTCCTTTGTCACAGATTAATTGATGATAAATGTGTTACTCTATTTCTAGGCTTTCTATTTTGTTCCATTGATCTGCATGTCTGCTTTTTGCTGGTATCATAGCTTTGCTTACTGTAGCTTTGAAGGATAGTCTGAAGTTAGGGAGTCTGATACTTCCAGCTCTATTTTTTCCCTCAAGATTGTTTGGCCTATTTGGAGTCATTTGTTTTTCTACACAGGCTTCCCTGAAGACTCAGTGGTAAAGAATCCACCTGCAAAGCAGGAGTTGTATGTTCAATCCCTGGGTAAGGAAGATTCACCAGGAGGAAGGCATGGCAACCCATGCCAGTATTCTTGCCTGGAGAATCCCATGGACAGAGGAGCCTGATGGGATACTGTCCATTGGGTTGGAAAGAGTCAAACATGACTGAAGTGACACAATGTTCAATTCTTTACGATGCTATGGACTGTAGGCCACCAGGCTCCCCTGTCCATGGGCTTCTCCAGGCAAGAACACTGGAGTGTGTTGCCATGCCCTCCTCCAGGGGATCTTCCTGATCCAGGGATCAAACCAGAATCTCCTATGTCCCTGTATTGCAGGCAGATTTTTACCACTAGTGCCATATGGAAAGCCTTATGCATACACGTATTTCCATATAATTTTGAAATTATTTGTTCTACTTCTGTGAAAAATAACATTGGTATTATGATAGAGATTGCATTGAATCTGTAATATGCCTTGGGTAATATGGTTATTTTAACAGTATGAATTCTTCCAGTGCAAGAGTACAGTATATCTTTCCATCTCTTTGTGTCATCTTCGGTTTCTTTCATCAGTGTCTTATAGTTTTCCAAGTATAGGTATTATACCTCATTAGGCAGGTTAATTCCTAAAATGTTTTCTAATACCCTATATAAAAATAAATTCAAAATGGATTAAAGGCCTAAATATAAGCCCAGAAAACATAAATACCTTAAAAGAAAAGATAGGCAGAACACTCCTTGACATGAATTGTAGCATTATTTTTTTGGATCTGCCTTCTAAGGCAAAAAAGAAACAAAAGCAAAAATAAGCAAGAGGGACCTAATTAAACTGAAAGCTCTTGCACAACCAAGGAAATGATTGACAAAGCAAAAAGACTACTTACTGAAGGGAAAAAATATTCACAAATGATATGACTGATAAATATCAAAAATACATAAACAGCTCATACAACTCAACATCCAAAAAACAAACACCAGATTAAAAAATGGGCAGAAGACCTGCACAGACATTTTTGTGATGAAGACTTACAAATGACCTACAAGTATATGAAAAAGTTTGACATCACTAATCATCAGAGAGTAGGGCTTCCCTGATGGCTCAGCCTGTAAAGAATCTGCCAGCAATGCAGGAGACACAGGAGATGTGGGCTCAACCCCTGGGTCTGAAAGATGCCCTGGAAGAGGAAAATGGCAACCTGCTCCAGTATTCTTGCCTGAAAGGTCCCATGGACAGAGGAGCTTGAAGGGCTACAGTCCAAAAAATCACCAACAGTCATATATGACTGAGTGATTACATACTCAAAAAAAAAAAAAAAAAAATCAGAGATATGCAAATCAAAACCACATAATATCTTATATTTGTCAGGATGGCCATCATCAAAAAGATCACAATTGTCAGTGAGAATGTGAAAGAAAGGGCGACTTCTGTTGGTGGGAATGTAAATTGGTACAACCACTGTGGAAAACAGTATGGAGGTTCTTCAAAAAACTAAAAATAAAACACTCAAAAGATATAGCAATACTACTCCTGGGTATATAGCCACAGAAAAAGAAAACACTAATTTTTTAAAGATCCACACACCCCATGTTCATAGGAGCATTATTTACAATAGCCAATATATAGAAGCGCCCAGCAACAGATGAATGGACATATGACATATATATGAATGACCTATATATGAACTTTAAGGCTATTAGGCTTAGTGAAATAAGTCAGGGAGAGAAAGACAAATACTGTGTGACATAACTTATATGTGGAACCTAAAAGATAAAACAAACTAGTGAATATAGCAGAAAGGAATCAGATTCACAAACTAATGGTTACCAGTGGGGACAGGGGCAAGGGGAGGAAAGGTTGGTGGTAGCAGATAAAGTGCAATCTATTATGTATAAAATAAACAAGTTATAAGGATGTATTATTGCACAGCATAGGCACTATAGCCAATACTTTATAATGAGTATATATAGAGTTTAAAAATCATGAATCACTATGTTGCATACCGGAAACTTACATAATACTATAATCAACTATACTAAAAAATTTTTCAGAGACAATAGCATTATAGCTAAATTGTCACAAAAAGAAAGAAAGACATGCTCTCAATGGTGGACTTACTAAAGTGATTTTGGGTGAGTTGGTTACCCTGTCTGTTCCTCAGTTTTCTTATCTGTTAAATGGTGGTGTGAAAATTAGCTAAGGTAATAATATGTAAATACCTAGAGCAGTGCCTGACACAAGCAAGTTCTATATCTGGTTTGTTATTTGTTATTATCACACAGACATTTAAAATGCAAGTCGCTCCCAACTTGAAAAGGTCTTGGAAGACAGACTTTCCCAGACAATCCTATTTCATGTTGCACTCACTCACTACCCACTCTGTGGGTTACCAGATAAAATATAAGATGCTTAGTTAAATTAAAATTTCAGATAGATAATGAATCATTTTTAGTGCAAGTATATCCCATGCAATATTTGGGATATACTTTTACTGAAAAAAATTTTCTGTTTATCTGAAATTCAAATTTGACTGGTATCCTATATTTTTATTTGGTAAATCTAATAAACCTGCTGCTGCTAAGTTGCTTCAGTTGTGTCCGACTCTGTGCGACCCCATAGACGGCAGCCCACCAGGCTCCCCCATCCCTGGGATTCTCCAGGCAAGAACACTGGAGTGGGTTGCCATTTCCTTCTCCAATGCATGAAAGTGAAAAGTCAAAGTGAAGTCGCTCTCCCTTATCTTGCTAAATAATTCCAGGCAGTGAAAAGTATTTTAAAAGTGTCATTTTAAACTTGTTTATCCTAATGTCTTTCTCATTAGGATGTAAGCTCCAGGAGAGCAGAACCTTGTCTATCTTTTATCTATCTGTATTGCCAGGGCTCAGCAGAGTACATGGCCCATGGTAAGAATGGAACGTAACTGAAGATGTTTTTAGAATAACTGAATAAGGGATCCTTGCAGAGCAAGGGAGAGGCTATTGGAAGCATCCAGCTTTCTGCTTTTCTGGTCTTTCTCAAATGCTACTTTTGAAAAAAATCTTCTGAAGCAACATTCCAGTCCACGTACCTCAGTCTGAGCGCTCCGTGTTCACAGCCTGGGGATCACGAGCCTTCTCAGAGCTTGGACTTCAGTGTAGGCTTCGGCATGGAGTTAGGAAACACAGTACATTTTTTCTTTGAACTGTGAACAATCAATTCTCTGCATTCCAATTCTGTCACAGTCCTGGGCTCCACAGACTACAAGAAATGGACTTGCCTTATGCTAATGGCATTTCATTTATCATTATGGTGCCGAATGAGGGGAGACCATTAAGCAGAGTATGATGTTTTATTAGTGTGTTTTTCTGAAGTCTGTGACTCTGCATAGCACAATGAATAAAAATGACCTAAATTGTGTTTCGTGAGACATTTTCAGGCTGTACTTGCTCAGTTGCCCAAGCCTGGTGATGTCTTTGGTAAATAGCATCAGACTCCATCTTCCCTTTTAAAGCATTATTGCAGGTGTGGCTGAAATTTAATTTAAATTGAATTTTTTTGCATTTGTAATAACTCTCATTTCCCGTAAAAGATGAAAACCACTGAACCCTTTATGAAGTTTAGTTTAAAACAATACAGACTTTAAGGACTTATCTACCCTGGGCCTGAAATTGGCAACACTTGCCACAGTGTTAAAAATGATGTTTCTAAATGCGGTTGAAGTTGTTCATAGTCCTTTCTGATTTGGTGTCCTATTTGCTGCCTGATGTTCTGCATTTAAACAGAAATGGCGCTCTCTGGTTTGCAATTGAGTTTTAAATTGAATGGGTGGTTATTTAAGCAGCACTATTATAGGAAAACACTGGCTTGTAAAGGATTGATGTGGGAAAGGGGGGGTCACTCTATCTTGCCTCCAGAATCTGGCATTATAAGGACTTAATTATATAAAAGCTAGCTACTTTGCCCTCAAACTCCTGTAACAATGTTTAAAAGAAAATAAAGAGGAACGCTAATATATGGGCTTGCCCAAGTGCCACTGTGCACTGAGGATGAGATGGTCGGATGGCATCACCGACTCAATGGACATTTTGAGCAAACTGTGGGAGATAGTGAAGGATAAGGAAGCCTGGTGCTGCAGTTCATGGAGTCATGAAGAGTCGGGCATGACTTAGCAACTGAACAGCAAGTGCCACTGGACAGTTTTCACAGGTCTCTCCAAAAGGGACAGCAGATAAGAACTGGGTCCCAAGTCTTCCTTTCTAGCTGGAAACCAGAGAGAACTCTGCAGCTTACACATGGCCATATTTCAAAGGATGTAAATATTGTTTCATGGACTCCAGCAGTCAGTTTCAAAACATATGATGGCTCCTTTTCCTCCCGTAAGAGTCAATAACTCATTAGAGGGGGAAAAAAGCAGTATGCATAAGCATGTTAATTAACAGCATTATCAATACCAGCAAGAAAAAAATTGGAAGCAATGTCTATGTGCAGCACTCTGGAAATTGTTAAGTAAATTATGGTGTATGAACCATGATGAAAGTAATTCATTCATTGAAATGATAATTAGAAAGATTTGGATACATGGAAGATGTTTAAACTAAAGTATAAAGTGAGAAAATAATATGGGAATTGTGATTGCAACCATATCAGTATGACAATGTAGATGAATACAAATTGAAAGAGGAGGCAAAAATGAAAATAATAGTTGCATAGAGTTCGTTAAAGGTAATTAGTTACCATTTTAAGAAATAATTTTGAAAAGCTATAAATTATTTTTAAAATAATGATTTTTTAAAAAGCAATGGCAGAAATGTGCAATGAGCTTCAATCTTTAAATGCAGAGACTACGTCTTCTTAGTTCATGAGACCACTGACCTAATTAGTGGCAGGCCCTGGTCTAAAAACCAGGTTTGTCCAATTGTAAAGCCCATATTCTCTTTCAAAAAATTTTTATTGAAGGGTAATTGCTTTACATGGTGTTAGTTTCTGCTGTACAGCAATGTGAATCAGCTATAAGTGTGCATATTTCCCTTCTCTCTTGAGCCTCCTTCCCATAACCCCTATCTCTAGGTCATCACAGAGCACCCAGCTGAGCTCCCTGTTTTATATAAAGCTTCTCACTAGCTGTCTAATTTTACACAGGGTAGTGTATAAGTGTCAGTAGCATATATGTGTATATGTGACATAAATGTCAGCGCGGCTCTCTCAATTCGTCCCACCCTCTCCTTCCCCCACTGTGTCCAGTCTGTTTTCTCTGTCTGTGTCTCTATTCCTGCCCTGCAAATAGGTTCATCAGTACTGTTTTCTGGATTTCATATATATATGTTAATATGTGATACTTATTTTTCTTTTTCTGATTTACTGCACTCTGTATAACAGGCTCTAGGATCATCCATCTCACTATAATCAACTCAAATTCATTCTTTTTTATGACTAATATTCCATTGTGTATATGTACCACAACTCCTTTATGCATTCATCTGTCTACAGATTGACAGCTAGGTTGCTTCCATTATCCTGGCTCTTGTAAATGGTGCTAAAGCCTATATTCTTAACCACTAATCTGTAATACCTTTTTGCTATCAGTCGAATACTCAGTCCTGCCATATGTTATTGAAAAATGTGTCAGTTACACAAAATGTGTTTAATTCAGCGTACCAAAAATTTGTTTTTTTATTATGTGGGGTTTTCTTGGGTTTTTTTTTGTTTTTGTTTTTTTGTTTGATTTGCTTTGCTTTACCTCTTTATCTTGAAATAGAGCATGCATGCAAGTGTATGTGGCCGGACGGAGATGGGAATGGCCTAGGAGATGGGAGAGTTTCCAGATCATAGAAGGCCCTGGTATTTAGATCTTCTGTGGCTGATGATTACTACAGATTCTGTAATCAAGATTTCTGGGACCAGGGAGCCTGTGGCTACCTGCCTCCTTTGAGGAAAGATTTGGTATTAAAGCATCCTTGCAAGGCTGTTTGACCTGGTTGTTTTGCCCTAAAGGGACAAAGACCATGATGACCTTAAACCCTTCTTCCCCTAAGCCTGACCTGATAAGAATTATCAGCCCTGTAAATCAGATTCAGACCCTGTCAGTCATTCTGGATTCAGTTTTGGAGATCTTATTAATGCAAATTTTATTTTAAGAATTGGAACAGAGGAAAATAACATATGCTTGTATTAATGGGAGAAAACAATAGCAATTGCTTCTGCATATTATGGCTGGGTCTCAGATTCAATGAACTCTGGAATGAGATGAAAAATATAATAAGCATGATTCTGAAAATTGAATAATCGGCATTCCACAGGGATCCAATTGTGATGGATGGCAAGACAAAAGTAAAATAAAAGGATTGTTTGCTCTTAAACTTTTCTGAGACTGCCACCATAAAAGTGGGCTTCTCTCTCCAAAGAGCTGCCAGTTGAGCTATGGAATAAGGAACACAACTCCCCAATTTGAAGTATCACATTTTAAGTCAAGTTTTGAAAAAAAAAATACATCCAGACACTTTTAAATTTATAAGATTAAGCTTCGATCTTTCCTCTAATGACAAGTAAATTGAATCTGCAAAATTATGTCCAGTATATGATTTTCAACTGTGTAATTACTGTTTAAAGATACATGTCTTCAATTTCTTCTGTTTCCTTTCGAAACTCAAGTCCATTTCAAATCTTTTAATAAGCAATTTGGTTCTCAGAGAATAGTTTCTTTGTGTTTATAATTAAGTGTTATATTTACACAAAGGAAATAGTGAAATACAAGCTCTTCCAAAAAGAACATTCTAAAACATTCCAGTGAGTACAAAAGAATGACCCTGCAGTGTCAGAATTTCTTCTGGCAATGCCAACAAAAACTCCTTGAGCTATTTTACAAAGAACTAAAGAGAAAGTCTGATTCCTCTGAATGATACGCCCTGCCCCTTTTAAGTGTGATCCTTGAGGAAATATTCAAACAACTCAACAACAATTGTTATACAGCAAGTATAATTTTTAGTACTTTATACTTTGACTTGAGATCTTGCCACCATGGCATGAGTTTATTTCTTAGGCAACAAATACCTGCAGGAAAAGTATGTTTTCTGATCATTTGATAGAGTTACCTATGTAAATTCTTTCCCAAGGTGAAAAGTGGACATTAATTAATAAACCAACAAACATGTATCAGTCACCCCTCGACCAGGTGACAGGCACTCGGCCAAGTGCTGCAGGAGACACAAGTCTGAAACACAAGCCCCACCCTCACTAGTATCCAGTCTGATCAGGGAATGAGATGAATAAGACTTAGACAAGCAAAAGGAGGGGGAATAAGAGATTCCAGTGGAGGACAATGGGACTATAGGGGGAAGGAGGGGACTGTCAACTACAAATTGACACTTACCAAGAACATTGCCAATGACTGAACAACAAAGGCATTCGCCATCTGCCTCTGAACCCCATGCTGCCATAGCTGTTGAACTTCAACAACCCCCGAGGGAGTTCAGGGTGGAGTGAGGCTCTTTGTGCTCCAGGGAATCTGGTGGGACAGGTCTTTAGATAGTTCGATGTTTCTAGGAACAGATTTTATGATCTCAATCCTTGCATCTCCTCATATCTAGAGAAGCACTGAATTCCTTCATGGTGATATCAGATCCTCATGACTAACAAAAAGCCTTTTGTAAAATGAGTGCTTCATGGTATTGAACTCCCCCTTCACCAAAACCTTATATATTATCTTTCCCCCACTGCCACTTTGGAGCAGTCTCTGAGAGCTATCTGAGATGTTGCCTCCTGGGCTGCAGTCCTCATTTTGCCCCAAATAAAACTTAACTCACAACTCTCAAGTTTTACATCTTTTTTTAGTCAATAAGACAAAGGCTTGGAGAGTAGGAATATAGGCATGTTTAGAAGTGAAAGTGAGTCTCTGTCATATCTGACTCTTTGCAACCCCATGGACCATACCGTCCATGGAATTCTCCAGGGCAGAATTGTGGAGTGGGTAGCCTTTCCCTTCTCCAGGGGATCTTCCTAACCCAGGGATCGAACCAGGGTTTCCTGTATTGCAGGAGGATACTTTACCAACTGAGCCGCAAGGGAAGCCCTAGAAAAGAAGAAGTAAATATAAATAATGATTGCTAGTCTCACCGGAGTGTATGTTCCTTGGTTCTTTGTCTTGTCACAACAAAAATTGGAGCAACGGACATCAAAGCCCTTGGCGCGTCACAGCTCTTGGGTCTTGGACAAACCGTGTTATAGCTCTTAGGCAAATCAGTGTTACAGCTCTATTTTATTTAGAAGATAGCAGGAGAATCCATCCTCGAAATGTGAGGACATGCCAACCTAAAGACTTGAAGAGAGTGGAGGAGTGTGCGGGGAGAGAGAGAGAGGAGAGAGAGAGTGAGAGTGGGGTGGGGGGGAGGGTTGGAGAGAGAGAGTGAGAGAGAGAGAGGAGAGAGAGAGCTCGCGCATGCACGTGGCGGGGGGTGGGGGGCAGGGGAGAGAGAGAGCGATAGAGCCCATGCATGCAGGAGAGAGAGAGTGAGAGAGAGAGAGAGCACTTTGGCTCCTCCTTTTATACGTCTTTTCCTCCACCTGGGCCTGCCCTATGCAAATTGGGCTTAGCCAGGAGTGCAGTTTGTTCTGCCTGAAGTCTTCACTCTGGTCCTCGGACCTTCCTTTGACCTTCCTTGTCGTTTAGCCACCGCCATTTTGGACTCCTTTTCCCTATTCTACCTACCTAACACTAGCATCACATTTATTAAGTGCCAAACGTGGTGCTAAAGGTTTCACATGCAATGCATTGTATAAAATGACCAACTCATCCTAGTGGGGTGGGGGGCATTTTTCTTTCCTGTCTGAGCCCTGAGTCCTGCATACTAGGATGCCTCTTAGACCTGGACTGCTGCTGCTGCTGCTAAGTCGCTGCAGTCGTGTCCGACTCTGTGCGACCGCATAGACGGCAACCCACCAGGCTCCCCTGTCCCCGGGATTCTCTAGGCAAGAACACAGGAGTGGGTTGCCATTTCCTTCTCCAATGCATGAAAGTGGAAAGTGAAAGTGAAGTCACTCAGTCATGTCCGACTCCTAGCGATCCCATGGACTGCAGCCTACCAGGGTCCTCAGTCCATGGGATTTTCCAGGCAAGAGTACTGGAGTGGGTTGCCATTGCCTTCTCCCTGGACAGACTGGGCCTATTGGTAATCTGCATGCATTCCTTACAATGACTTTATGAGATCCACCTTACTATCATTCTCAGTTTCCAGAGGAAGGGATGGATGGTCAGGAGGCAGAGGAACTTATCCAAGATGGTGAAGTTGCTATTATATGGGGAGCTGAGATTTGACAAAAAGTGCTCTTAATTATTAGTGCAAGACATGAACTGTTGTTGTTCAATCACTAAGTCATGTCAAGTCCAACTCTTTGCAACCCCATGGACTACAACACATCAGGCCTCCCTGGACATGAGTCCTTAAGCTAAAATGGAACATTTTCATGGCATAGGTCTAGATGACCAAAACCAAAAAAGGAAATTGGTACATAATTGTGGTGGGATCCAAATTCAAGGATTTTTCCTGTTGGTACTAAAGAATCATGGAAGGCTTCTGAGAAGCAAAACATGATAGAAGCTTTCATGAATAATTTTATGTTTATGTCACCATAGCAATAGTTACTAAACAAACTGATGTCAGTAAAACAAACATACAAACTCAATCATCTGTTCAACCACTCTTCCCATCTCCAGAAATCGAAGCCTCATTCCTCTTAAGGCTACTTCTCCCAAACCATAAACAAACCAAAGAAAGCTTTTTGAAGATCAAAAAAAAGAGAGAGAGTCCTCTTATCCCCAATTCATTTCAAGATGTTTTTCCTTTATTGGTTAGTATTTCCTCCACATTTATCTATATAGCAGAAGCTAGACATACTTGAAAAGTTGTAAGTAGTTTTGCTTAAACATCCTTTTCTTATAGCCCATTATGCCTCAAAAATCTCATTTCCTTAGAGAAATAACAGGTAGAACAGGTGTTGCATCCAGGCTTCTCCCTGAGAGATGAGAGCAGAAGTCAGGCGAAGATATGGATCATGCGGCGTGATTTAAAGTCTCTCTGTGTGCGCATCTTTTGTCATCTTACCAATTTCCTGTGAGCCTGTTTATTCCCTTTCATTGTGTTTTATTCTGAACTGATATGTGGTTATTTGAGAAGGGGTGAGGCGGGGTTATACTCTTCCTATCTATTGAGATGTATGCCATCTGAGATCAGCATCATTCCACAGTCTAGTGCAAGACAGCCAAGCAGAGGAAAGTCCATTCAGAGCAAAGGTGGTAATTTCCACGAGGTGCTTCTCCCTGTCTGATTCAAGGAGATGTGTTATGCAGAAACCCCAAAACAGGGAGCCTCTGTGCTGGGAACATTCATTTAACTGCATTCCATAATGTTTCCTGCCACGTCACCAAGTCCATACATTCTCAAGCTTCTGCTTTCTCACAATTGAAACCATTCCCTTAGCAGAAACAACCTATCCTTCTCTGTGAGGTCCCATCCAGTTGGTCAGAACGCCTTTCCAGGAGTTAATTTGGTGATGAATTATATAAAGAAATTAAACAGAAACCCCATTAGTAATGTTGACAATATTCCCCACATACATGAAATATTTAATGAAAATCAAAAGCTGGGGAGTTGACTTTGCACACAAAGAACCTGTGTAAGTTGGATATTCTCTGAATGCTAATGCAAGTGTGTTGCTATTTTTTCTAAAGACCTTCTCTTTTTAAAAGGTTACTTTCCATTTACAATTATTATAAAATATTGGCTATATTCCCCATGTTGTACAATATGTTCTTGTAGCTTAGTTTATACTTAATAGGTTGTACTTCTTACTGCCCACCCCTATAATGCCCCCCCACTGGTAACCACTAGTTTGTTCTCTGTATCTGTGAGTCTGCTTTTCTGTTATTTCACTAGTCTGTTTTATTTTTTTTATTTTTTATTCCACATGTAAGTGATGTCATATGGTATTTCGCTTGAACTGTCTGACTTATTTCCCTTCACATAATGCCCTCTAAGTCCTTCCATGTTGCTGCAAATGGCAAGATTTCTTTCCTTTTATGGCCAAGTAGTATTCCATTGTATATATATACATACACACACACAACATATCTTCTGTATTCATTCATCTATCAATGGATACTTAGCTGTTCAGTCACTAAGTCATGGCTGACTCTTTTGTGACACTTTGAACTGTAGCCTTCCAGGCTCGTCTGTCCATGGGATTTCCCAGACAATACTGGAGTGGGTTACCATTTCCTTCATCAGGGGATCTTTCCTGATCCAGGAATCGAACCCACAGCCCTAATTGCATCTCCTACATTGCAGGCTGGGTCTTTACTACTGAGCCACAGGGGAAGCCCGATGAATACTTAGGCTGCATCCGTATCTTACCAATTGTAAATTATGCTGCTGTGAACATTGGAAACTTTGCAAATACCCAAGAGCTGTCCCTTGTTTTACTTCTAGTGAAAGAGAAATATCCATTTAGTAATGTTCCACCTCAGTTGGGAATTGGATATCCAGAGCTATTTTGAAAGTCTGCTGCTGCTGCTGCTAAGTCACTTCAGTTGTGTCCGACTCTGTGCGACCCCATAGACGGCAGCCCACCATGCTTCCCCATCCCTGGAATTCTCCAGGCAAGAACACTGGAGTGGGTTGCCATTTCCTTCTCCAGTGCATGAAAGTGAAAAGTGAAAGTGAAGTCGCTCAGTCGTGTCCGACTCTAGCGACCCCATGGACTGCAGCCTACCAGGCTCCTCCGTCCATGGGATTTTCTAGCCAAAAGTACTAGAGTGGGGTGCCATTTCCTTCTCCATTTGAAAGTCTGGGGACATTCTAAATATGGAAGCCAAAGGGTGGAATCAGCCCAAATGGTAGGCATCACCTGCCAAGGAGTTGGAAGCATGCTTTGGATGCTCTATCTTTAAGTCAGTTGGGTCATTCCATAAGAAAGCTCTAGTATAGTGGTTCTCTACTCTGGCCATCCATTAAAATCATCTGTAGACTTTTTAAGGTGCCCTGTGTCCAATATCAGTGAACCAAATAAATCAAAACTTGGTTATGGGAGAATCCAGAGAGCTGTATAGTTCTTACTTCAAATCTACCCTTTTATGGGATTTCCCTGGTGGCTCAGATGGCAAAGAATCTGCTTGCAATTCAGGAGACCCTGGACTTTGATTTCCATGGAGTCTTTTTCTGCTCATAATTCAGGGACCATATTTCCCCGGAAGCAGCTAGCTCTGGTGGTCCATTACCATTTTCTGTTAATGGTCAGTCCCAACAATGGTCTGTTGCCTTTGGCTTTGATGAGAACCCAGATAGGAAATGCCAGTTGTCCTGTGCATTGTGACTGGGTGAAACATCAGCTTTCATTTCTCTGCTTTTGTTCTCTAGAGAGCTTGACTGAGTTCTTTCAGTTAGTTGTGGGATTCATTACTTACAAAACATCCAATCAGTTGGTTCAGAAGAGAAATAAAGCTAGTCCCTCCCACATACATAGAGACATGATAAATCTTCATTCAAATCACTAGAATGAGTGGCAGTAGCTTCTAATCATTGATTTAACACATATAAACTCTTCATCTACTATGATCAGGGTCAAGTTCCAGGCACTAGAGATATAGCAGTGAACAAACCAAAGTGATTGTCCTTATTTAGGTCACAGCCTACAGAGGACCACAGCCTTGTCTAACTCAATGAAACTATGAGCCATGCTGCGTAGGGCCACCCAAGATGTATGGGACATGGAGAGTTCTGACAAAATGTGGTCCACTGGAGGGGGGAATGGCAAGTTAATTCAGTATTCTTGCCTTGAGAACCTCATGAACAGAATGAAAAGGGAGAAAGATAGGACACTGAAAGATGAACTCCCCAGGTTGACAGGTGCCCAATATGCTACTGGAGATCAGTAGAGAAATAACTCCGGAAAGAGTAAAGAAATGGAGCCAAAGCAAAAATAACACCCAGTTCTGGATGTGACTGGTGATAGAAGTAAAGTCTCATGCTGTAAATGGCAATATAGCATAGGAACCTGGAATGTTATGTCCATGAATCAAGGCAAATTGGAAGTGGTCAAACAAGAGATGGCAAGAGCGAATATCAACATTTTAGGAACCAGTGAACATGGAATGGGGTGAATTTAACTCAGATGACCACTATATCTACTACTGTAGGCAAGAATCCCTTAGAAAAAATGGAGTAGCCATCACAGTCAGCAAAAGTCTCTGAAATGCAGAACTTGGATGCAATCTCCAAAATGACAGATTGATCTCTGTTCGTTTCCAAGGCAAACCATTCAATAGCACAGTAATCCAAGTCTATGCCTGAAGGTGAAAGAGGAGAGTGAAAAAGTTGGCTTAAAACTCAACATTCAGAAAATGAACATCATGGCATCTGGTCCCATCACTTCATGGGAAATAGATGGGGAAACAGTGGAAACAGTGTCAGACTTTATTTTTGGGGGCTCCAAAATCACTGCAGATGGTGACTGCAGCCATGAAATTAAAATGTGCTTACTCCTTGGAAGGAAAGTTATGACCAACCTAGATAGCATATTGAAAAGCAGAGACATTACTTTGCCAACAAAGGTCTGTCTAGTCAAGGTTATGGTTTTTCCAGTGGTCATGTATGGATATGAGAGTTGGACTGTGAAGAAAGCTGAGCGCCAAAGAATTGATGCTTTTGAACTGTGGTGTTAGAGAAGACTCTTGAGAGTCCCTTGGACTGCAAGGAGATCCAACCAGTCCATTCTGAAGGAGATCAGCCCTGGGATTTCTTTGGAAGGAATGATGCTAAAGCTGAAACTCCAGTATTTTGGCCATGTCATGCAAAGAGTTGACTCATTGGAAAAGACTCTGATGCTGGGAGGGATTGGGGGCAAGAGGAGAAGGGGACGACAGAGGATGAGATGGCTGGATGGCATCACCGACTCGATGGACTTGAGTCTCAATGAACTCCAGGAGTTGGTGATGGACAGGGAGGCCTGGCGTGCTGTGATTCATGGGGTCGCAAAGAGTCGGACATGACTGAACGACTGAACTGAACTGAACTGATCTGATGCCTGACCAGTAATGCTGAAGAAGCTGAAGTTGAAGGGTTCTATGAAGATCTACAATACCTTCTAGAACTAACATCAAAAAAAGATATCCTTTTCATTATAGGGGACTGGAATGCAAAAGTTGGAAGGCAAGAGATACCTGGAGGAACAGGCAAATTTGGACTTGGAGTACAGAATGAAGCAGGGCAAAGGCTAATAGAATTTTGCCAAGAGAACACACTGGTCATAGCAAACACCCTCTTCCAACAGCACAAGAGAAGACTCTACATCTGGACATCACCAGATGGTCAATAGCAAAATCAGATTGATTATATTCTTTGCAGCCAAAGATGGAGAAGCTCTATATAGTCAGCAAAAACAAGACTGGGAGCTGACTGTGACTCAGATCATGAACTCCTTACTGCCAAAGTATAAACTGAAGTCGTTCAGTCGTGTCCCACTCTTTGCGACCCCATGGACTGTAGCCTATCAGGCTTCTCCATCCATGGGATTTTCCAGGCAAGAGTACCACACTGGGTTGCCATTTCCTTCTCCAGGGGATCTTCCCAACCCAGGGATTGAATCTGAATGTCTTGCATTGCAGGCACACGCTTTACCCTCTGAACCACCAGGGAAGCCCCCTTATTGCCAAATTCAGACTTAAACTGAAGAAAGTAGGGAAAAGCACTAGACCATTTATGTATGACCTAAGTCAAATCCCTTATGATTATGCAGTGCAAGTGTGAAATAGATTCAGAGGATTAGATTTGATAGAGTGCCTGAAGAACAATGGACGGAGGTTCGTGACATTGTACAGGAAGCAGGGATCAAAACCATCCCCAAGAAAAAGCAATGCAAAAAGGCAAAATGGTTGTCTGAGGAGGTCTTACAAATACCTTTGAGAAGAAGTGAAAGGCAAAGGAGAAAAGGAAAGATATACCCATTTGAATGCAAAGTTCCAAAGAATACCAAGGAGAGATAAGACAGTCTTCCTCAGTGATCAATGCAAAGAAATAGAGGAAAACAACAGAATGAGAAAGACTAGAGATCTCTTCAAGAAAATTAGAGATACCAAGGGAACATTTCAGGCAATCAGATCAGATCAGTCGCTCAGTCATGTCTGACTCTTTGCAACCCCATGAATCGCAGCACGCCAGGCCTCCCTGTCCATCACCAACTCCCGGAGTTCACTGAGACTCACGTCCATCGAGTCAGTGATGCCATCCAGCCATCTCATCCTCTGTCGTCCCCTTCTGCTCTTGCCCCCAATCCCTCCCAGCATCAGAGTCTTTTCCAATGAGTCAACTCTTTGCATGAGGTGGCCAAAGTACTGGAGTTTCAGATACAGCATCATTCCTTCCAAAGAAATGGGCACAATAAAGGACAGAAATGATATGGACCTAACAGAAGAAGAAAATATTAAGAAGAGGTGGCAAGAATACACAGAAGAACTATATAAACAAGGTCTTCATGACCCAGATAACCACGATAGTGTGACCACTCACCTAGAGCCAGACATCCTGTAATGTGAAGTCAAGTGGGCCTTAGGAAGCATCACCACAATCAAAGCTAGTGGAGGTCATGGAATTCCAGTTGAGCTATTTCAAATCGTAAAAGATGATCCTGTGAAAGTGCTGCACTCAATATGCCAGCAAATTTGGAAAACTCAGTAGTGGTCACAGGACTGGAAAAGGTCAGTTTTTTAATTCCAACCGCCAAAATGGCAAGGTCAAAGAATGTTCAACCTACTGCCCAATTGCACTCATCTCACACGCTAGCAAAGCAATGTTCAAAATTCTCCAAGTCAGGCTTCAACAGTACGTGAACTGTGAACTTCCACATGTTCAAGCTGGATTTAGAAAAGACAGAGGAACCAGAGATCAAATTGCCAAAATCCATTGCATCATCAAAAAAACAAGAGAGTTCCAGAAAAACATCTACTTTTGCTTTATTGACTATGCCAAAGCCTTTGACTATGTAGACCACAACAAACTCTGGAAAATTCTTAAAGAGAAGGGAATGCCAGACCACCTGACCTGCCTCCTGAGGAATCTGTATGCAGGTCAGGAAGCAATAATTAGAACTGGATATGGAACAATAGACTGGTGCCAAATTGGGGAAGGAGTACATCAAGGCTGTATATTGTCACCTGGCTTATTTAACTTATGTGCAGAGTACATCATGAGAAACGCTGGACTGGATGAAGCACAAGCTGGAATCAAGATTGCCAGGAGAAATATCAATAACCTCAGATATGCAGATTACACCACCCTTATGGCAGAAAGTGAAGAGAAACTGAAGAGCCTCTTGATGAAAGTGAAAGAGGAGAGTGAAAGAGTTGGCTTAAAACTCAGCATTCAGAAAACTAAGATCATGGCATCTGGTCCCATCACTTTGTGGCAAATAGATGGAGAAACAATGGAAACAGTGACAGATTTTATTGCTTTAGGCTCCAAAATTACTGCAGATGGTGACTGCAACCATGAAATTAAAATGCTTGCTCCTTGGAAGAAAGGTTATGACCAACCTAGATAGCATATTAAAAAGCAGAGACATTACTTTTCCAACAAAGGTCCATCTAATCAAAGCTATGGTTTCTCCAGTAGTCATGTATGGATGTGAGAGTTGGACTACAAAGAAAGCTGAGTGCTGAAGAATTGATGCTTTTGAACTGTGGTGTTGGAGAAGACTCTTGAGAGTCCCTTGGAAAGCCAGGAGATCCAACCAGTCCATCCTAAAGGAAATCAGTCCTGAATATTCATTGGAAGGACTGATGCTGAAGCTGAAACTTTGGCCACCTGACATGAAGAATTGACTCTTTTGAAAAGACCCTGATGCTAGGAAAGATGGAAGGTGGGATGAGAAGAGGATGATAGAGGATGAGGTGGTTGGATGGTATCACCGACTCAATGGATGTGAGTTTGAGTGAACTCTAGGAATTGGTGATGGACAGGGAGGCCTGGGGTGCTGCAGTCCACGGGATATCAAAGAGTCAGACATGACTCAGCAACTGAACTTAACTGACTGAACTGAACTACAGAGGAAGGGAGACAAGTGAATAAGTAAACTTGTACTGTAAGTAAACTTATAATAGCGTATTAGTTAGATATTCCTGTGTAACAAATTGCCTCAAATTCAGTACCTCAAAAACCAAGTTATATTATCTCACAGCTTCTGATATTCAGGAGTCTTTTGGGTAGTTCTTGCTTAGGGTCACTCATGAGGTTGTAGTCAAGTTGTCTTGAAGGTTGATCTGAAGATGTGTCTAGCTTTGGGGGATCTGCTTTCAAGTTCACTCATGTGGCATTATCAGGAGGCTATTTTTCTCACCATGTGGATCTCTTTGGAGAGCAACTCACCCCTGGAAGCCAGCTTCCCCCAAAGAAACAGTGGTCAAGATGGAAGCCATGGAGTCCTTTACAATTTAATCTTGGAAGTGGCATATCTTTGCCTCTGCCATGTTCTGTTGTTCTTAACCCTGACTGGGGCTTCCCCAGTGGCTCAGTGGTAAAGAATCTACCTGCAATGCAGAAGATGCAGGAGACTGGGGTTTAATCCCTGGGTCAGGAAGATTCCCTGGGGAAGGAAATGGCAACCCACTCCAGAACTCTTGCCTGGAAAATCCTATGGATGGAGGAGCCTGGTCAGCTACAGTCCATAGGGTTGTGAAGAGTTGGACATGGCTAAGCACACATGCATGTAACCCTGATCAAATATGAGAGAGGGCATGGATAACAAGATGCAGAGATCTTCGGGGCTCTCTTGGAGACTGGCTTATAAGTGCGTTGATAAATGCTATGGAAGGATACACAGCAGGCTAAAAAGGTCTGGAGGGCAGAGTTTGGAGTGACTATCATTCTTGATACAGATGGTCAGAAGGGCTTTACTTACACAGAGCAGAGACCTGAAGGAACTGAGGGAGTAACTTTGTGAATTCCCTCTTTGGGTCACGTTTTCAGGGAAGACTTCCCTCACCTCCTGCCCCACCATCAGTATCACTCTGAGCCCTACTCTGTGTTCCCAGAGTACCCACATAGACTCTTATTACCCTTTGGTGTCTTCCTTCTTTCTCTTCCACTAGGGGGTGAGTTCTTCAGTGCCATGGACAAGGTTTCATTCATCTTTGAATCCCCCCAAAAAGATCAGTAAATTTGATGAATGAATAAAGTGAATGAATGAGTTTACTTCCTCTGCAGTCCTTTTTTTGAAGTTAGCTTGAACTCCTCTTTAACATTATGTTTTTTTTTTTTAAATTAAACATCACAGATTTTTGTCTAAAAAAATCTCTGGACATGAAATCATATACCCACTTTAAATGTATAAGCCTACTTCTCTGATGCTTTGTCAATTGCATTGCCTACAGACACTGTCAGCTTAAGCACCATATGGAACAAAAATATGCAGCAACTTATTGAATGGGAACATTTTGTGAGAAAAATATTTTTGTTCCCATGCAGCAACATTTCTATTAAATGCCTTCTAAATATGTAAAAAAAAAAAAAAAAAAAAACAGAAAACAAACCCAGAGTGGCAATAGAATGCCCTAAGGAATCTAGAAAGCGTGCAAACCAGCAATATTATTTTATAATGAGAAACAGATACGGGTGATATTGTTTCTTCACGCCCTCCTTTCTTTTGGCAATCGTTTACTTTCTAAATATATGTCTGATAAATCACATGCTCTGATTCACCCACAGCCCTGGGCCAGAGGCAGCCACTTATACAAAAGGACAGATGGTCACTCACAGAATTCTGTCTCTCATTGTGTTTGAGAACTAAACTGTCACTCTGAACATCAGCAATCTGGCTCCTTAGGACTCTAGGGCGCTAGCCTGGCATCTAGTTCAGGATTGCTACCAAAGTTCAGCCCTGAGAACTAAAAGTACCATAACCAAGGAAACTGTAATGTTCCTAAGAGTCACTTAGGTATCTTGCTAAATGCAGCTTCTGGTCCAGAAGGTCTGGGGTGGAGCCAAAGATTTCAGCATCTCTAACAAACTCCTGGGTGATTCTTTGGGGCTGTTCCTCCTACCTGCTTTGAATAGTAAGGTACTAACAAGGCTTCAGGCAATGGCACCCCACTCCAGTACTCTTGCCTGGAAAATCCCATGATGGAGGAGCCTGATAGGCTGCAGTCCATGGGGTCGCTAGAGTCAGACACGACTGAGCAACTTCACTTTCACTTTTCACTTTCACGCATTGGAGAAGGAAATGGCAACCCACTCCAGTATTCTTGACTGGAGAATCCCAGGGATGGGGGAGCCTGGTGGGCTGCCGTCTATGGGGTTGCACAGAGTCGGACACGACTGAAGCGACTTAGCAGCAGCAGCAGCAGCTTGCATCTGTAGATGGTTTGAGACTTCTTGTTTTTTTTCTATTCCTTTTTCTATTTTTTTTTTAACCATCCTAATGAGTAATCCCTAATAATCAAGAATCAAGTTTACTTTATTAATTTTCAAACCTGTTAAACCATTTATTCTCCACAAGAAAGTCTCTGTTCTTTCAAAAACTCACTTTGAAAAACACGTTCTGCCATACATTTTCATCTGAACAAGAGCCAGGATGCCAAGGATTCTACAATGTAGGTTTTGAATCTAACAAAATCCTTACCTATTACCTCCCCATCAAATGTACTGTCTTCCAAGCATTTCCATATGGAAACCAGCCCAGAAAAATATAGCCATTAAAAGTAAAATTTTAAAGGTTACATTGATTACCTCATATAAAATTTCATATCAACACCTTTCTCCTATAACCTAGCTGCCACTTTAATGTTGCTAGACCCATTGGAGAAGAAAATGGTAACCCACTCCAGTGTTCTTGTCTGGAGAATCCCAGGGATGGGCAAGCCTGGTGGGCTGCCTTCTATGGGGTCGCACAGAGTCGGACACAACTGAAGCGACTTAGCAGCAGCAGAAGCAGCAGCAGACCCTATATAATGTAAGGTGGTGCCTGTAAGTACTTGCAACTTAGCCAGTTCAAAGGACAGAAGTGGCCATAACAAAAGCACATAACACCCACACATGTATATAACTAATATTTTTCAAAGTTTTCACATGCCCTTTCTTAAGATCTTCACTATGTCCCTGTGAGGTCAAGGGCTTCCCTGGTGGCTCAGAGAGTAAAGAATCTGCCTGCAATGTGGGAGACCTGGGTTGGATGCCAGGGTTGGGAACATCCCCTGGAGAAGGGAATGGCTACCCACTCCAGTATTCCTGCTTGGAGACCCCATGGACAGAGGAGCCTGGAGGGCTATAGTCCATGGGGTTGCAAAGAGTCAGACACAACTGAGCAGTTATCCCCCCGCCCCTCCACACACACACAACTGAATCACCTTGCTATACAGAAGATATTACATAACATTATAAATAAAATATTGCATGCAAAGTCCCTTCAGTCATGTCTGACTCTTTGTGACCCCATGGACTGTAACCCTCCAGGCTCTTCTGTCCATGAGATTATCCAGGCAAGAATACTTGAGTGGATTGTCATTTCTTCTTCTGGGGGATCTTCCCGACCCAGGGATCAAACCCTCATCTCCTGCGTCTCCTGTGTTCTTTACCTGGATTCTTTACCACTGAGCTACCTGGGAAGTCTGAGGTGATGGTTAGGAGGGAGCGAAAACCAGGCAAGAATTCTCTGCAGCCTGGAGCATGACAGAACCTGCAGGGAAATTCTTATAACTTTCCCAGAGATCATCCTGCCCTGGGAAAGGGCTTGAATGATCTTGCAGAGAAACTGGACCCTTTTCCTGTCCCCCATTAGGAAAGTTGGCGTCATCCAGAGAAGTGAAATCTTTGGGGAAAGGAAGAGTGTCTTTCCCAGCACGCCGATGAGAAGACCATCTCAGAATGTACCTCATGGGAATAGACCACACGGCATTTCCTGAACCGATAGCCTGGGAGCAGACAGGACATCAAAAGCTGGCTTAAGTGGATCCTTGTAACTGGAATCACATCATTTGACTGTGAGACTTCTTTTTCTTCTCGTCAGCATGTCAACCTGAAGAGGGAACATGAAGAAACAGAAATAGGACAAGGAGTTGGGGTCAAATCTGGATTTTAACTCTGTTTTAATCCCTGCTTTGACATTTATAAACTGCATGAATTCAATTTCCTCCTATGTAAAATAAGCCTATGTCAGGATTTGAACAGTCAGTAAATAACATTTTCTCCTCCTCTAAATAAGAATCTGGATAAAATTAAAAAGTAGCCATGAGTCAAACTGAGGCCTAAACATCATCATGGTGGTTTAGTTTGCTAAATTGTGTCCGACTCTTGTGACCCCATGGACTGTGGCCTGCCAGGATCCTCTGTCCATGGGATTCTCCAGGCAAGAATACTGGAGGGGGTTGCCTTTTCCTACTCCAGAGGATCTCCCCTACCCAGGAATTGAAGCCACAATTCCTGCATTGGCAGGTGGATTCTTTTTCACTGAGCCACCTGAGAAGCCCCCATCTCCCTTGTAGGATTGGTGAAGTCACTATACGAGATGAAGTAAATGGAGCCAGAGGGCCAGGAACCAACCGAGGTTATTTTCTTTCCTTCTTTCATCTTTCCCTCCAATCTGCTTTAGAAAATAAGAAAAGATCAAGTTGCACAGAAGCTCCCTGAGACACTTTCCCCAGGGCAACACTGTCTACCTCAGTCTGCTGTTGTCAGGCTAGGATGACCGTGCATCTTGGGCTCCCTGGGGCAGGCTGAGGGCCCTGTGTCTTGTCCAGTTTAGCATTTGCTGCAAAAAGAGTTCTAGCTGGACTATACTGACCATCTTTCTAGTAGGAAGTTTTCAAGCAGAGAAACAACAAATACTACTCCCTTTGTTTCCATATCACTGCTCTCACTTGCCTTTTCTCCCCTTCTCGGGCTCCATCATTGGGTTCTTTTCATAAAGGTCAGCATTTCCCAGGTGTGGGTCCTTCCTGTTTCCTTATTTCCTCTGCCTATCCTCTCTGGATGACCCACCCACTCCTTCTTCACCTACACAAACTGTATTTGCATCAGCTTCCAAATCTCTGTCCCCTGCTCTCACGTGCCTGCTCCCATCTCTAACTGCCACACTTTTACCTGGATTCCCTTCAAACATCCCAAAGGTAACTCACTTTCTTGTTCTTCTTTGCTCAAACTGCTTCTCTTCCTCACATCTTCCAGCTCTACTTTTCCCACTCACTTTCCCTAACTGAAGCCTTAAAATTATCCTCAGTAGCCGATTCTTTTGTAGTCCCTGCATTTAATTAAAAGATTGAAGGCAAAAGGAGAAGGGGGCAGCAGAGGATGAGACAGTTAGAAAGCATCATCGACCCAATGGGCATGGATTTGAGCAAACTCTGGGAGAGGGTAGAGGATAGAGGAGCCTGGAGTGCTGCAGTCCATGGGGTCACAAAGAGTAAGACACAATTTAGCGACTGAACAACGATTTAATTAAAGCTCGATTCTGTCAATATCTCTTACATGAGTCCTCTTCTCTCCAGCCTGGCTATTGCCACCTTAGCTGGATCCTCATCCTTCACCTGCCTCCTTGCAATGGCCCCATAAACAATCTCCCGTCTGAATGTGTCAACCCCTCCAGAAGACTGTCACCTGAATCCACAGTTCAGGGCACAAAAGTCTATTTCACTCTGTCTCTCTGTCTCCCTCGCCTACCCACCCCCCACCACACCACGTAACTTGCAAGACACTCCTGACTCCCTTCACCCAGTGCCCAGTCCTCTGCACCCAAGCTTACCACAATGACCTTTCATGTCCTTTACTGCCCAGTGGTGCCTCCTGCCATTCATTCACCCTCCAAGACTTAGGACCCAATGGCACTGAACTGCTATCACCATTCCCAGAAGAGTCTACTCCCTTTATTCTGCCTAGGCTCCTCCTGCAAGCTCCAATTTGAATCAAAGTGTTAGTCGCTTGAGTCATGTCCGACTCTTTGTGACCCCCTGGACTGTAGCTTGCCAGGCTCTTCTGTCCTCGGGATTTCCCAGGCAAGAATACTGGAATGGTTTGCCATTTCCTCCTCCAGGGGATCAAACATCAAATGTCCTGCCTCAATACAACATCTAATCCCTGACTTGTAAGCATTGGTTGTTGTTCAGTCGCTAAGTTGTGTTCAACTCTTTGTGACTCCATTGGCCGCAGCACGCCACGCTTCCCACTCCTTCACTATCTCCTGGAATTTGCTCAAATTCATGTCCACTGAGTCGGTGATGCTAACCAGCCAACTCATCCTCTGCCGCCCCTTTCTCCACTTGCCCTCAGTCCTTCCCAGCTTCAGGATAGTCTTCCTTTAAGGGTGATTTCAGATGCCCTTGCTTTGGTGAAGCCTTCCCAGACTTCCTTGCTTCTTAGTTACACCCTTTCTGTGTGCCTTCAATATTTAACTGCTGTAACAGAGTTATACATAATCAAATTGCAGGTAATCTATTGGCATTTATGATTCTCCCATTATAATGGTAGCTTCTTGAGAATAGAGAATCATTTTTTAATCACTTTATTTCCAGCATCTAGATATTGACTCCCTCTTAGGTACAACCATTATGCCATTCGTTGCATGCAGAAATAACTGGAGGGATAAAGACTGATTTATGTTAGTGTGATAAAGCATTCCCATTAACCACAGGTCTGGGGATCAGGAAACACACCCCAAAGCATCAGTGTTGCCTCTACTTAGCCTAGTGAACTAAAACAAGTCCCTTCTCTGAGCTGTGTTTTGCTTCTTCAGGTTGAACAATGGTCAAATGTTAGCCACACAACTCTCCTGCTAGGTGCAGCAGCAACACAAAAAATGTTCAGAATCTTTTCATGTCTGACATTAAGTTGAATATAATGAAATATATCACTGTTACTACCATGAATTAGATTTTCTGGCTAAATATTCAGGTTATGCTTTCAACTCAGGCTTTGTAATAAATAAATGAAAAGATGATACATATGCAGAAAAAGCTTTAAAGAATTAAAAACACAGAACTCCATCTATAGGTTTTCTATTAAACCATGCTCGTGCTCAGTTGCTCAGTTGTGTTCGACTCTTTTCGACCCCATGGTCTATAGCCCACCAGGCTCATCTGTCCAAGGAATTTTCCAGGCTACTGGAGTGGATTGCCATTTCCTACTCCAGGGGATCTTCCTGACAGGGATTGAACCTGTGTCTCCTATGTATCCTGCATTATCAGGCAGATTCTTTACCACTGTGCCACATTTGAAATCTCATAAACATGACCAATTAGTAGTCGGTAGCATTCTAATTCGGAGAAGGCAATGGCACCCCACTCCAGTACTCTTGCCTGGAAAATCCCATGGATGGAGGAGCCCGATGGGTTACAGTCCATGGGGTCGCTAAGAGTCGGACACGACTGAGCGACTTCACTTTCACTTTCACTTTTCACTTTCATGCATTGGAGAAGGAAATGGCAACCCACTCCAGTGTTCTTGCCTGGAGAATCCCAAGGACAGGGGAGCTTGGTGGGCTGCCGTCTGTGGGGTCGCACAGAGTCAGACACGACTGAAGCGACTTAGCAGCAGCAGCAGCATTCTAATTATATAGCTAGATTTGCATAGTTTTTTTTTCTTTTCATAAATCTTTATTTTGAAATCAGACCCCTCCCAGGAAGTAACTGCAAACCAGATTGTTTTCAAAAGCTCCTCTTAGCATTTTGAAAAAAATAAAGAAAAACTGAGGACAATTTACACTGCTGTGGTACCAGACCTCAATCTATATAAGAATCTCTCCTAAGGGAATAATTCTAAATACAGAAAATTCTTTATGCACTGAGTGTTCCTCACACACAAGGGGAAAAAAATAAAAGTAATCAAAATGTTCAATAAAAAGATAATGGCTAAATGAATTAGAGTGTACTTGTGTGATGGAAAACAATGCAATCTTATATGTTATAAGGATTTGTATAATAGCAGCTTAAGTCTCTGTGTTATAATGTCATGTGGAAAAGTATGGTAAAAAGCCTGTATACAATATAAGCACAAGTATCTAGAAAACAAGCCAAACTGTGTGTGCTCAGTTGTGTTCGACTCTGTGACCCCATGGACTGTAGCCCGCCAGGCTCCTCTGTCTGTAGAATTTCCCAGGCAAGCATACTGGAGTGGGTTGCCATTTCCTATTCCAGAGAAGCACGTCTGTATAGTTTCTGCTTATTTCTATTGTCTCTCCCATTGATGGCTGTGAAAACTGGGGAAGGAAAACCACACTAGTGTCAGAAGTGGGAACCACCACCAAATTTTTTTTTATAATCACAACTTCCTCTGCCAATTTGCCTATGGGGAAGGATTTCAATACTCTCAGATTCTCAATACTGCTTTATTTCTCTGAGCCTTTTTTTTTTTAATAACGTATGTTTGATTACTAAAGTAATTTATGTTCACTTGAAAATCTTCCTAATTTTAAACTTTCTTATCCATGTCTGGTTTGAAGTTAAATTGGAAAATAATTGTTCTTTTAGCAACCAAAACTCTTGGCAGCTTGCCTCCAAACAGAGCTTGGAATTATGTAACTCTCCGTTTCGCAGAAAAACTTTTCTAAAAGGGCCAACTCCTCTTCTAGAACCCATCATTTCAAAGCAGCTTTTAAGCAGATTGTAAATGGATTTTTACCACTGTTAGTGGTATTTCCAGCATATACACTTAAAAGCATGATACAATTTATGGTTTTCTTAATGCCTTGTAATACGGAATGAATCGTAGATAAATAAATGGATTCCTCCCCTCTCCCCAAGAGAGCTGTTAGTAAGTAATTACCAAGTAGAGGTGAGGAAAAAGAGAATAGTAAAACCAAGGCAAGAAGAAAATGTAGACAGGGGCTGGCCATCTTCTCAGGGAGGCAGGCAGAAAGCTGGATGTGTATACCTGACATCACCTGGTATGTAAGGTTGACTTCCTCATCTCTTTCACATGTTCAGGGGCCTCTCTGTGGTCCTCACTGATCTAAATAAATCTCTTCAGAGCCCTAGAATAGACAGAATTTCACACCAAAATCACCAGGCAAAAGAATTACAAACACAGATCCCAAAGTCTCACCCCAAAACTACTGAACAGCAATCTCTGGGGTGGGACTCAAGACCCTGCGTCTTAACAAAGTGCCCTAGTGAGACCTGTACCCTTCATAGGACAGGAATCTGAGATTGAGCTGAACTGAACTGAACTGAATCTGAGGTCCAAGGCGGGAACCTGATTTGCCTAATGTCATACCACAGGGTGGTAGGAAAGTCCTCTGACCTCCAGATCAGTCCTCCCCTTGAGATAGCCTTTGAAGGACAAGTTTGTGTAACAACAGGCTTCCCAAGTGGTGCTAGTGGTGAAGAACCTGCCTGTTAATGGAGACACGGTTTCGATCCCTGGGTCAGGAAGATCCCCTGGAGGAGGGCATGGCAACCCACTCCAGTATTCTTACCTGGAGAATCCCATGGACAAGGGTTCCTGGCAGGCTACAGTCCATAGGGTCACAAAGAGTCAGACACAGCTGAAGTGACTTAGCATGCACGCACATGTAAGAACAAAGCACTGGGTGTGAAAGTCACCTTCACATAGTAGAAACAAATTTGCTACTAATCACTGGACTACCATTATCAAGTCTTCCTTGGTTCATACAGGTGTCTGTCTGAGATTTTTAGAGGGAACTAAATAAGAAAATTTGGAGAAGGCAATGGCAACCCACTCCAGCACTCTTGCCTGGAAAATCCCACGGACGGAGGAGCCTGGTAGGCTGCAGTCCATGGGGTCACGAAGAGTCAGACATGACTGAGCAACTTCACTTTCACTTTCACTTTTCACTTTTCACTTTCATGCATTGGAGAAGGAAATGGCAACCCACTCCAGTGTTCTTGCCTGGAGAATCCCAGGGACGGCGGAGCCTGGTGGGCTGCCGTCTATGGGGTCGCACAGAGTCGAACACGAATGAAGTGACTTAGCAGCAGCAGCAGTAGCAGCTAATCCTCAAACTGCTGCAGTATCAACATTTTCTTGTCATCAAGACAAACTCTCAAAGTATCGGCTGTAGAAGGTATTGGCTCAGGGGTGGAACCTTTCTCAAGGAATTACAGGTCAGTTATTCACATGACTGATTTTCTTCTCTCCAGACACTGACGTCGCCAATGCTGTTCCTAGTTAGAGGAAAAGAACAGTTCCTCTGGTCTCCCTTGGAGAGGTTCTCTGCCCTCACACACTTCCATCAATTGCAGCCTGTCCCCTGATCCCATTACCAAGGAAGGGGGTGAAGCCTGGAAAGGGAGGCATGAGATTCCTCACAACGACCTTAGAGAAATAGCCACCCATGTGTGTGGTGGACTCCAGTAAAGTATGACCAGACACCGTGCTTCATTCGTCTCTGTGCCGCTCACACTGTTTGGGAAAGTTCCAGCCACCTCCTAGGTGCTGGGGAAATATTTCCGAATGAATGGAGGAATAAATGAACAATCTCTGTCCCCCAAAGTCCTATAATATTTTCTTTGGTTTAATAGGGGCTTCTCTGAGCCACCTTTTTCACCCAAGATAGGACACACCATATTGTGAGGTTGAAAATTTAATACAAGAGACTCACTGATACACTCAGAAAACCAGCAGTGGAGGCTCAGAGATGAATAGAGTGTTCTGTGGACTCCCAGTGAGCCCTCCCCCTTGCAATACGAAGCATTTACTGGGCTGCAAGTATCCCGGGGTTATGCCATGGCAACACTGGGATTCATTTTATTTCCCCCAACAGATGTTACGCTCCTAGAGGGCAGGAACCATCTTCCATATAGTCATCATCATTATCATCATCTTTATCATGTAAGCTCCCTGAAGACAGCGATTTTTGTTTTGTTCCCTGATGTATTCTAAATACTCAAAACAGCTCCTGGCACATACCAGGGGCTTTTCAATCTTCAGTGAACACTGAATAATAATTATCAACCTGAGAATACTGCCTATTTCTTCCCTTCCAGGCACTAAGTCGAGTACTCTATACTCATTATTTCAACGATATGAGGAACCTGAGACCCTGGACCATACATAGGTGCAGAATGTCCTCAGCTGATGAAGCCACACTTCCTACCCAGGCATCTGAATCCAGGGACCACATTTACCCAAATCCCGCCCCCCACCCCCCACCCCATGACACTATCCCAGCGACCTCTAATACTTTACATCTCTCACAGTTTCTTGCAGGAGGGGTGGTGAATGTTCATCAAATTAAGGAAAAGATAAGATTCCAAACCAATGGCTCTGGACGGCTGACTCTACCTGAGAGTTCTGATCTTGAAGGAGCCAGGACTCCTACTGTTCAACACCGAACCAGGGTTAATAACAGAAAGAGGATTGACCAAATGAGCATGTCAGTGTTAAACTCTGCTCAGCCAGGCAGTTAACAAGATTTTTATTGACAGGAAAATAAAGACTTCAGAAAGAAATATGGTTCCTTCTGCCTTGTCTTAAAGTGAAAAATGAGTAGGACTGGAAAGAGAACGGATCACTTTCCCTTTTGAAGATGCTCTCTCTAGTTTCTCTCCAATGATTGCAATGCAACCAGGCAAGCAGCAGGACCACTGGTTCAACCACCACCTGGAAGTGAGTGAGAAGCTTGATGGATGGGGAAAAGAGGGAGGGAGCTGCAGTTTCCCAGGCACAGAGAGCATCCTGAGCCACTGGTAGACACAACCCTGCATGCCAGGAAGTATGTTGAGAACTTCCCACCTGGAATGCAAACACCAGAGGATATATCTGGTGCCAAACAATCAAAAAAGCCTCCTGTTCTTTAGTTCATGTCAGTAAATATCTACTAGTAAATATCTAATGCCCAAACCTGCATTAGAGGTTTATTTCTTTTATATTTACATGGCTCAGATGGTAAAGAATCCATCTGCAATGCAGGAGAACCAGGTTCGATCCCTGGGTCAGGAAGCTCCCCTGGAAAAGAGAATGGCAACCCACTCCAGGATTCTTGCCTGGAGAATCCCATGAACAGAGGATCCTGGTGGACTACAGTCCGTGGGGTCACAAAGAGTTGGAGAGGACTGAGCAACTAACACAATAATAGCAGAAACATACTAATAGTATGTAACATTTCACAATGTGCTTTCAACTTCTGCTCATTTTTTAAAATTGGGGTATAGTTGACAATGTTGTGCTAGTTTACAATGTCGTGCCAGTTTCAGCTGTGCAGCAAAGTGAATCTACCATATAGATCAATGGAATGAGACAGAAAGCCCAGAGATAAACCTACACGCCTCTGATCACCTAATCTATGACAAAGAAGACAAAAATAGACAAAGGAGAAAAGACAGTCTCTTTAATAAGCAGTGCTGGGAAAACTGGACAGCTACATGTAAAAGAATGAAATTAGAACACTCCCTAACACCATACACAAAAATAAACTCAAAATGGATTAAAGACCTAAATGTTAGACTGGATACTATAAAACTCTTGGGGAAAAACATACACAAAATACTCTTTGACATAAATCACAGCAAGATCTTTTTAACTCACTTCCTAGAATGATGAAAATAAAAATGAAAATAAACAAATGGGACATAATTGAACTCAAAAGCATGCCAAAGCACAGCATAACTTCTGCTCATTTTGACATGGGATTCACATAATATCCTGGAATAAAGCTGGCCAGATTCATTATGCTAGTTTTATAGTTGAGGAAACCAGGGTTCTGAGACCAGCCACTACGTGCCTACACTTACAGAGTGCTTAAACTGTGGCAGGCACCCGTTTGCAGGCAAGAAGTCTGCACACTTTTTACAACAAATCTATAAGGTAGATACTTTTCATCTCCATCATGAAGTTGAGAAACCTGAGGCTTTGAGAGATTAAGTTTCCCGGAGTTGCACATATAGTGGGTGAGAGAGTTGGTATGTAAACAAAGGAAATTCTGTTCCCTTGTTCTGAAATTCAATGTTATCCTGTCATCAGAGGTTAAATAAGTAGCCCAAGATCATGCTACTTGCCAGCAATAAAGCTCCACTCATACCCAGAGCACTTTCCTTTAACCCAGCTGCTTGAGGAAGTTATTTATTAACATTGGAAAGGGCTTCTGTTTTAAAGTCATTTATCTTCTGGTGAAGAAAGTGAGACAAACATAATACAGAGCTAATATCAAGGCAAGGCCAAAGCCTGGCCTTCAGTCAATTAATAAGATCTCCAGGCATAAAACATCATTTGTGTTCAGAATAGAAAGAAAATCAATTAGCACTGCATCCCATGATGAGCAGACAGGTATTGAGAATTTAGCATGCACTCATGTTTTCCTTGCTTTGGCAGAAGCATTTACCACTTATGGAGTATCTAGACACTGCCTATACCTCCTTGCCTGTTTGAAGTCGAGAACTATGTGACTCTTTCTGGACAACACGTTGAGAGTGGAGGTCATGTGCATCACTTCTGGACCAAAACAACAACAGCACATCAACTTTCTGCATGTTCTCTTTTTCCAGAAGCAGTCCAGGTTATGGAGACTTTGGCAGCCTTTTTCAGTTCCTAGGTTTCTTTGAGGAGAAAAACCTCCCTCTGAATTGTACTGGATATACATCCTGGAGGAGAAATAAACCTTTGTTGTGTGTTAATACACTACAATTTGAGGTACATTTGTTACTGCAGCATAACTTAGCCTATCCTAACCCCTCCAGAGGCCTGATGTCATGTAAAAGAAGGAATGCATCAAGGATTTACTTGAATGATGCCTTGGTAATTCTGCCAGGGAAAGAGAAACATGGGAAGTTGTGGGGCCAGAAGAGAGAAGAGCGATGTGCCAGCGCCCTCCCCCACCCTCCCGGCAGTAGGTGTATTTTGGGATCCAGCGTTGGCTGCAGCTGGATTGCAGAAGTAGAATGAGGCCAGAAAGAGCCTTCAGTGGTCAGAATTATAACATTATGAGGCTGGGAAGTACCTTAAAGATAAGTTTATATTTGGGGATATTTTAGATGAAGATTCACTTGTTCTCAGTTGTACCACTTGGGCTATAGGTAAAGGATGTTGGGTTTTGTTCAACAGAGTGAAGACTGGAGGTTCTGCTTGAGGAGAATGTAAAGGGCAGTGGTGTCAGGACGGTTGGTATTTGGAGAAACTGAAGCCAAGGAAACAAGATAGAAGGCCATTTTCTAAGGCAGAGTCTAGGAAGCTTCTAATGCTGAAAGTTGGACCTAACTCTCTCAGACTTTACTGATATGAAGATCTGAGAAAAGAGGTTAGTCTGAGACAGGACACACAAAATCCAGGTCCCAATATTAGGGAGGGCTTTGTTTCCAAAGGAAGACCCCAACACCTCCCAAACTGGAGCCAATCCCTTGTCCAGGGTTTGATATGTACATATTCTTTGCAATAGTGACATTTTGCTGGTCAGGAGAGCTCTAGAAAAAGAAAAACAAATCAGAGACCAGCCTTACTATTAGACTTACAAAGAAGCCTTCTCCTAGGGACTAGCTGCTTCTGGTCCTTACTTACAGCCAGGTGGTTCATTTGCTTATTAAGAAGTGAAATAAAGTCGCTTGGTCGTGTCAGACTCTTTGCGACCCCATGGACTATACAGTCCATGGCATTCTCTAGGCCAGAATACTGGAGTGGGTAGCCTTTCCCTTCTCCAGGGCATCTTCCCAACCTAGGGATCGAACCCAGGTCTCCCACCTTGCAGATGGATTCTTTACCAGCTGAGACACAAGGGAAGCTCTCATTTGCTTGTTAATCTATCAACAAATCCATTCATTCACAATAAATATGCTTTGAACACCACTAGGTGCTCAGACTGCGAGGAGATCCAACCAGTCCATCCTAAAGGAGATCGGTCCTGGGTGTTCATTGGAAGGACTGATGTTGAAGCTGAAACTCCAATACTTTAGCCATCTGATGCAAAGAGCTGACTCATTTGAAAAGATCCTGATGCTGGGAAAAATTGAGGGCAGGAGGAGAAGGGGACGACAGAGGATGAGATGGTTGGATGGCATCACCAACTCAATGGACATGGGTTTGGGTGAACTCTGGGAAATGGTGATGGACAGGGAGGCCTGGTGTGCTGCGGTTCATGGGGTCACAAAGAGTCGGACACGACTGAGCGACTGAACTGAACTGAACTGAACTGAGGTGCTCAAAACTATGCCATATCCCAGCAATACAATAATGAAAAATCAGCCATGATTTTTCAATTCCCAAGAAAGTTTCTGTCTAGTAGAAAAGATATATTTTTGTCAGTGCTTGATATCTCATTATAAACAGTGGTAAGAGTGCTGAATGAGAAGCATGGGGTACTTCAGAAACCATCAGAGAAGGACACGGTCCACTTTGTGGGATACAGGACAATCTCCCTGAGGAAATGACAATTACACTGAAAACTAAGCAAAGCTAAAACAAAAACAAGGAGGATGCCTGTCTTTGGCAGAGAGAAAGGCAATCTGCAAATACTGTGAGGAGAGGTCATCACATCTGAAGTTCAGAGAGACAAGGAGAGAGTCAGGGAAGATGAGACTGAAGAGGTGAAATGGTTTCAAATTCCCTGCCATGACCGACCCAGGCTACATGACTGGATCCCACCTGACAGCAAAGGAAGCAATGACTGAAAGAAGGAGCTATAGATTTGCTGTCAAACTAGCTGATGTGTGGGAATGGACACGAAGGAGGCCAGAGAGCCTGGGGTAAAGAGTTAGGAGCTACTGCAATTACCCAGGAGAGGGGTGATGGTGGCTTGGTTAGGGCTCAGCAGAAAAAAGGTAGAAGGAAAGACATATAGTGACACGATGTACAAAAATCACTAGACTTGATGGTAGACTGGAAATGGAAGATGAGAAGAGGTGGAGGATGCTTTCTGACTTTCTGAACTGCGCTGCTGCATGGATGGGGTTGCTGTTGGAATCCAGAGAGGAAGCCAGGTTTGGGGAGAAGGAGGGTAATTCATTTGGTTGGGAGGGTGCTGGAAGAGCCCCGGCTGGGGCCATATATGCTGTGCCTTCTAACCAATGGATAGAGACCCCTGAGGGGGTCTCGTATTCTGCATGGTGGTGCTGCCTGTTCTCAATGCCTGCCTGGAGGATCCTGGGCTTTAGAACTCACTGGTCCCTTCCCAAATCCCGATCAAAAGAACTGGAATAATACTGTCACTCTCTCACCCTGTTGGCCACATTTTTGATGAGCTGATTGGATTCAAAGTTCAGAGCTACAGCACTCGACCCTTTAGTCTCTGTTTTAGACAGTTTATGCTTATTAAGCCCAGCCTGGCAACTGACTTCAGATCTATAATAAGAACTTCTTACAGGAATAGACACACAGAGACCATGCAGAATTGGGAGTGGGGCACGACTAGTCATTTGGGACTTTCCACTGTTGGCAGGAGAGGCCCAGTAACATCCCAGAGGAACATGGGATTCCAAGGTTCCAGAGAAAGAACTGTTGCTTCTAGCTGAGGACAGGAAGGAGGAACTTCCTGTGAAATGTGCATTTGAGCTGTATCTTGGAGGATGAGTCTGAATTTAGACAAATCGTCATGGGAAGAGAGGACGCATTCAGGTAAAGGAAATAACTTGGGCAAAGACAGCAGGGAGGCAGGTAGAGACAGGTTTCTTCCCTGAGGCATCCTCCAGAACCTTCTACTTTGATGTTCTGCCTAAACACAGAGCCCTTACAGATGCTTAGTGAGAGTGACCACTCCCTGCAAAAGGGCTTTTAGGTCAACAATCTGGGGCACGATCCCACTGGATTGAAGAAGACGTGGTAAAGACAGGGATCACAGAGACCACAGAAAAGATATTTTCTTTTCCACCCTCTTTCTTCTACATCCACACATGAGCCTCGTGCCCTAGAGCAGCCAGACGGTTATCGCCAAATATGTCCCCCACTTCCCCCTCTCCATCTTTAACGACTCTCTTCTCTCTGCCAGAAATGCCTTCCCTCCTTCACTACCTTCGGTCCAAACCTTACTTCTCCTCCATGACATGACTTAAGGACAAGGCCGGTACCCTCCCCTCCCTTTCTAGCTGAAAGTGATGCCTCTCTTGCAGCAATTTCCCTCTGTGCCTCTCACTTGGTCCCTCTTTCCTACTAGGCTCGTGTTCAGTCTACTTGGGGTCATGCTTTGATGTCCCCTTGAGCAAGGATTATAGGTGATTCCAACTCAGAGACCCAGGACAACCTTGTTCATAAGTGAGAGCTTCACAAATGTTAGACAGGAAAGAGCCAGAATCTAAATTCCTGATTCCCCTTTCCAATTCTGACCTAGATCTGCAAAATGCCTGGGAGTAATGCAAAGCCAATGGCACCCATGGGACACTTTTATTTCATAGCCTAAGACCACAAGTAGTAAAGCTCTGAGCACCTAAGGGGTTTATAGCTGAGTTTCCTTTTACCGCGCCTGAATTTCATGGCTTTATCTTGTGGGATAAATTGCTCCCTGCCAGTATATTGGGAGTACCTTCAGGGTCCTGTGTGCTCTGCATCTGGGTGGAAGAAAAATGACTGTGGCAGAAAGTGTCGCTCCTCTGCCCAACAGGCTGCCCAAACTGAAATCCAAATGCCACTGTGTGCGTCTGCCTGTGCACACATGTGCTGTGTGTGCAAATAAGGGCACGTGTGTACCCATGGATACATGGGATGATGTAGACATGGACAAACGTCAGACTCTTGCCAGCTCAATCTTCTATTTTGGAAAATTTGGTGCTTTGGCTCATTCACAAGCTGAGAGGATGAGAGACACAGAAAGAAGGAAAGAGATCTATCCCCCAGCAGTAATCGTGTTACTGAAAACCACCAGCAGTCATCGTGTTTATCTTTCTCATTTATCCAAACCCCAAACAGCCCTCTGCAGCAAATCACATTTCAGCAGGGCAGATTATTCTGTCTGTAGCATAAACTCCTCACTGCATCTCTCTCCAGAGCTGCCTCTCTAGGTAAATATAAATCTCATTCTAATAGCAACATTTGGAGAAGTAATGTTATTTTCCCTGATTTAGAGAAAACACAACATAGGCTCTGGCAAATCTGATCTCTTTCCTTAGAAATTAATCAAAGGCACATAATTCAGAGGCTACGTTGATGCTCTTCTGGCAGAGGGGAGCGCTGAGGGTGTGTGTGTGGGTGGATGGGTGTGAGTGTGTGTGTATGATGGGTTGGGGGCCTTGATGAATTATTCCAAGCCTCCTAACCCCTCCTCTGGAGAGAAGGAATGGGCTCCCTTTTATTTATTACCTGTCGTGTGAGCAGTTTCCAGAGACCAGTTCGCAAGATTCATATAGAATTGAGAGAGATCAAATGGCTATCTTTCAGTGCACAAGTGAGAACCTGCAAATTTTACCCAAAGGGAATATTAAAACTCAATTCAGTATTGACCTCCCCTGCCTTTGCCAGCAAGCATCTAAGAGCGCAGGGCCGGGGCAGGCGACTTCCTCTGGTTATGGGGGTTGAGAGCTGGGATGGGATGTCGGGGAGGGAAGTCGCTGCCTTTCTGAGCCCACTCCATCTCTAGCTCCTGAGGACAGGGAGACAGAATTTTTAATCAATGATTTAAACAGCAGGACTTCCCTGGTGGTCCAGTGGTTGAGAGTCCAATCTGCCAGTCCAGGAGAAATGGGCTTGACCCCTGGTCTGAGAAGATTCCCACCTGCTGCAGAGCAGCCAAGTGCCACAGTTATTGAGCCTGAGTTCTAGAGCCCGCCAGCTGCCTACTGAGTCCATACCTAAAGTCTGTGTTCTGCAGCAAGACAAGCCATCACAATGAAAAGCCCAAGCACCGCAATTACTGTAGCCCGCCTGCCCAACCCCAGCGCAGTAATGAAGACCCGGTGCAGCCAAAAATAAATACGTATAAGTAAATTAATAATAAAGACAGTGCAGCCATGTTCTAAAGTGGCCTTAGCTGCTCCTGGGACAGGAAAGAATAGTGGGAGGAAGCAGGGGCTTAGGGTTCAACCTGGCTAAATCCACATCCAGGCTCTACAGATGGTAAGCTGAGTGATCGTGGGCTAATTACTTCCTCTGCCTCAGTTTCCTTCTTTATAAACTATGGGACAGGATGGTTGTCAGGATTAAACGAGTTAATATGTACAAACAACAGAACAGCATCTGGTGCTGTGAGCACAGCATGCTAACTACAAATTATTATCATTATTTCTAGTATTAATTAAACCCTCTGTGTCAGCCTCTTTCTGGCCTGTGTTCCTGTAAAATCCATATGACAGGAAATGAACAAATATGTGGGTTTACAGACCTCCCAGTTTATAGAAAAGCTGCAATGGGCTGAGGATGGGAAGACAGTAAGAGGAAATATACCCATCCCTCATGGCCTAGCATCTCTCTGGATCCAGGCCAAAGACATGCTGAAGCCTTCTGCTTTTCTGGGTTGGTTGTATAAAAATCAGCCTTTATGGTCAGAGGCCATCTTCTGTCTTCCAGAACAGAAGTGGGCTTCTGACTACAGGCAGGACTAGAAAGAGTATACGATGCAGAATCAGATTGAAATTTAACATCCATAGGCCATGCAACAGTACAAGTCCTCTCTCCTCTGTGGGCCTCAGTTTCCTTCTCTGTACGATGAGGAGGTGGCATCAGTGATCTCTAAAGAATCACCCAGCCTCAGTGCTCCATCCACCACCTTCATACTCCACTTGGCTTGACATAATTGGACTTTGGCAGTGGGCGGTACCTTGGCAGTCACTACTGGCCCAGGACCCAGGCTGGAGAGATGAGCAAAGAGTAAATGACTTTTTGGCCAATGGCATCTCAGTCGTTTTATTTGTGACTCCGGGAAGACAGCAGAATTAGAACAAGCATAAGTCTCCTGCCTGATCCTTACTGAAACACTCTCATAGTGAGGCCAGCAACAAAGGCCACCAAAATGAAGAAACTGGCTTCTGTGGATTGAAACAGCCACATGCCCTCCAGAGGGCTTGTGGCTCTCAGTCTTCATCATCAAGTGACCCTCTGTGGGCTTCTGGTGACCTTGCTTTCCAGAGGATGCTGCTCCTGTGCAGACCTTGCTACCCACAACAGCCTCTGGCAAGTCTGCACTTCATCTCCATCTTGTCCTGTCTTCTTCAAGCTCAGTCACTCAGTCGTGTCCAGTTTTTAGAGACCCCGTGGACTGTAGGTTGCCAGGCTCCTCTGTCCACGGAACCTTCCAAGTAAGGATACTGGAGTGAGTTTGCCATTTCCTCCTCTGGCTGATCTTCTCCATGCAGGGATCAAACCCATATCTCTTGCATTGCAGGCAGATTCTTTACCACTGAGCCACCTGGGAAGCCCCTTCTTGTTTTATAGCTCCTATTAATCCAGGGCCTGGTGACCACTCTTAGAGAGCAGAGGCTGGCCCAATTTTGCCTGGGTTTCCATTCCTGAAACCACTGCCTTCTCCTCCATAACAAGCTCAGAGCAGGGTTTGAAAACCTCCAGGTTTCAAATAGAGTAGGAGCATCACTGTCCAGATAAGGTGAGAGAGTCAAGTCTGTTCTCAGTTATCAGATCCCCAAACAGGGATTGAGCACTTCCACATCCTAATAACAGGCGAGTAACCTCTGAGTGCAAACTGGTATTAGATATTGTAGGAGATACTTTACATTTTTTTTTTCTCTTTAATAGTTACAATAACCTTATAAAGAAGCTACCAGTGCAGTGCACATTTTCCAACTGGAGAAACTGAGGCTTGAAAAGCTTTAAGAATATACGAGTTTATACCACAGGGAACTCTGTTGGATGTTATGTGGCAGCCTGGATGGGAGGGGACTTTGAGGGAGAATGGATACGTGTATATGTGTGGCTGAATCGCTTTGCTGTGCGATTGTAGGTGAAACCATCACAGTATTGTTAATCAGCTCTACTCCAATATAATATAAAGAGAAAAAAAGAAAATATATTAGTATATGACATCACCAGGGCTCGACCCAGAGATGTATGAAAAAGCAGAAGCTGTGACCTCTGCCTGGTAGAGTGCACATTCTGCTGGGGAAGCAGGATGTGGACTCTGCCAGGCTTTGTCCTGTGTTGCCACTTGATGTTTTAATGGCTGTGATAGATAAGAAATAGATTATGCAGATTATGAAATGTGTGAGTCAGCTCACTGTGGGCTAAGGCAATGGGGAAAGCTTAACAGACTTCTGGTCAGGCTTTGCAGGGTAGAGAAGGATGCTCTGAGCACAGGCAGACCAAATTAGGTGAGAACAATCACACCAGCGAAGGCCACCCAGCTGTGCCATTCAAGATCCTATTTCCTTCTTGTTCTCCTGGATGAAGGATGCTAATGTGGCTCTCAGAAAAGTTTGCAACTGGGGGCCTTCCATGTATTATAGAAACATGTTCCAGGAAAGAGGATTAAGGAAAGATCTTAATAGGTTGTAAGGCTCAAATGAAAGTCCGGTTGGATATTCCTAGGCGAGAGCCCCTTAAACATTTTCGATGTCATTAGTGATAAAAAAAATATAAAGACACACTCTTGGTATATTTATGTTTGGATTTTAGAAATTCATGCCATGCTTGTGCAATTCTAAAATGTATCCATGTTTATTTCTTTAAAAAAATATTTATTTGGCTGCACTGGGTCTTAGTTACAGTACATGGGACCTAATTCCCTAACCAGAGATGGAATCCAGGCCACCTACTTCGCTCAGAATCTTAGCCACTGGATCATTACAATACATTTCATTATTAATTTCACGGATATTTGTTCAGTCCCTATGCTATATATTGTCACCCTTCTTATTTAACTTATATGCAGAGTACATCATGCGAAATGCCTGGCTGAATGAAGCACAAGCTGAAATCAAGGTTGTCAGGAGAAATATCAATAACCTCAGATATGCAGGTGACACCACCCTTATGGCAGAAAGTGAAGAGGAACTGAAGAGCCTCGTGATGAAAGTAAAAGAGGAGAGTGAAAAAGTTGGCTTATAACTCAACATTCAGAAAACTAAGATAATGGCATCCGGTCCCATCACTTCATGGCAAATAGATGAGGAAACAATGAAAACAGTGACAGACTTTATTTTCTTGGGTGCAAAAATCACTAAAGATGGTGACCGCAGCCATGAAATTAAAAGACACTTGCTCCTTGGAAGAAAAGTTATGACCAACCTAGATAGCATATTAAAAAGCAGAGACATGATTTTGCCAACAAAGGTCTGTCTAGTCAAGGCTATGGTTGTTTCCAGTAGTCATGTATGGATGTGAGAGTTGGACCATAAAGAAGGCTTAGCACCAAAGAATTGATGCTTTTGAACTGTGGTGTTGGAGAAGACTCTTGAGAGTCTCTTGGACAGCAAGGAAATCAAATCAGTCCATCCTAAAGGAAATCAGTCCTGAATATTCATTGGAAGAACTGATGCTGAAGCTGAAGCTCCAATACTTTGGCCACCTGATGCAAAGAACTGACTCGTTAAAAAAGACCCTGATGCTGGGCAAGATTGAAGGCAAGAGGAGAAGAGGACGACAGAGGATGAGATGGTTGGATGGCATCACTGACTCGATGGACATGAGTTTGAGCAAACTCCAGGAGTTGGTGATGGACAAGGAGGCCTGACATGCTGCAGTTCTCCATGGGGTCACATAGAATCAGACATGACGGAGCAACTGAACTGAATCGATGCTGTGTTGGGAATTGTGGGCATTGGGGGAAAGCAGTGAGTACACTAGGATCCCAAACTTCATAAAGGTCCATTCTGGAGTTTTTTCCCATTTATTGGTAGAAGGTGGAAGTTTCTTGAAAACATAGCACATCCACTCTGGGCTTCCTATTCAGCACCTTGCCTGTGGGGATTCCCAGGAGGAGATACCCCCATACTTGAAGAGCGGTGTCCCCAGGAGACATGGAATCAGGAAAGACTTCCCTACTAATTTCAGGATGGTTTTGATAAATCTGGGGTTGGATCTTCCAAAGCTGCACATCAATAACAGAGTCGAACTCTCTTCCTCTCCTTTATCATCACACCAGTCCTTAGGAAGAACCAAAAGCCTATTCCTAAGATCCTGCATTGTCACCATGCTTTGCCTCTAACAGTCAGCCCTGTCTGTCAATAACCAAAAATCCAGCCCCAAATGCCCTGAACAATAAGTACCATGTTACTAATTGATTTAAGAAGGAATGTGTGATGGGATGACGCCTAGGCAACAAATTCAGTGTCCCAACAAGCATGTTGCTGCTGCTGCTGCTAAGTCGCTTCAGTCGTGTCTGACCCCATGGATGGCAGCCCACCAGGCTCCGCCGTCTCTGGGATTCTCCAGGCAAGAACGCTGGAGTGAGTTGCCATTTCTTTCTCCAATGCATGAAAGTGAAAAGTGAAAGTAAAGTCGCTCAGTCGTGTCCAACTCTTTGTGACCCCATGGACTGCAGCCTACCAGGCTCCTCCGTCCATGGGATTTCCAGGCAAGAGTACTGGAGTGGGGTGCCATTGCCTTCTCCGCCCAACAAGCATAATAAACCCATATCTTTCCCCCTTCTTCTCTGCCACATTCAACACCCTGGCTTGCCTTCTCGGCCAGCTCCTTCACGGCCCCAGGAAGTCCACTGCCTTTTCAGTGTTCACATACAAGCGTCAGGAAGAGAGAGCACAGTTTGTTTGCTCTACGTGCTTTTTGTTTGGCAGTCATTTTTAGAGCAAGAAGCCTTTCCCAGGAACCCTCATATCTCAGCCAGACCCAAGTCACATGATTCCCTTTAATCCAGCCCCTGGCAAAGTGAGGGAGGTTCCATGTTTGGCTGTGATTCTTCCCCACACTGGAAGATGAATCTTGGATTAAGCAGAGGTCAGTAAGCAAGGAAGAAAGGAGAAATACCTGCTCAGTGGGCAGCAAAGAGTATTTGACACCATGGGTTCCCCTCATATGTTGAATTCCAACAGTTTCACCTGTTATTAAGTAGAATGAAAGCTCCCATGTACCGATCGCTTCCTGCTAAACATAAACTGTCCTTGGCACAGTCAAAACCATTAACTACACTCCCTCCGCCCAGCCGTGTGTTTTCTTCAAAACCCTTCTGGTAACCTGAAACTATTTTGTCTGTTTATTTATTATTTTACCTCCCCAGTTAGCAGGAAAGCTCCAGGAGAGCAGCCCTCAGGTTTCTTTTGTTTATTGTTCCAGCACCTAGCCCAAAACATGGCACATAATTGGTACTCAATGAATATTTCTGAAAAAAAAAAAATAAAGGAATTCTTTACAAAGCACACAACTCTTCCTATTCTTCTGTAGTCCTTCTTCCTATCTTGCATTTGGGAAAACTGAAATAGAAGCTCAGCTAATAGCAGTTTTTGCTCAGAGTCCCTTGAGGATCATGTGGCATAATCACAATTTAAATCTATGGCTGAGTAATATTCCAGTGTATTTGCAGTTGAGTAATATTTCACTATATATATATATATATATATATGTACCACAGCTTCTTTATTGGGTCATTTGTAGAGAGGTGGATGGACCTAGAAAGTGTCACACTAAGTGAAAGAATCAGAAGCAGAAAATCAAGTTTCGTACAGTAACACATATATGTGGAATCTAGAAAGATGGTACAGATGATCTTATCTGCAAAGCAAGAGTAGAGACACAGACGTAGAGAACAAATATATGGCTATCAAGGGGAAAATGGGTAGCAGGGAGGTTGGGAGGAATTGGAAGATTGGGATTGACATATATACACTATTGATACAATGTACAAAATAGATAACTAATGAGAACACGGGCTTCCCAGGTGGCGTAGTGGTAAAGAGTCTACCTGCCAATGCAGGAGACATGAGACTCATGTTCCATTCCTAAGATCCCCTGGACTAGGAAATGGCAACCCACTTCAGTATTCTTGCCTGGAGAATTCCAGTAACAGAGGAACCTGGCAGGCCCAAGTCCATGGGATCACAAAGAGTCAGACACGACTGAGCCCTCACATGCAATGAGGACGTACTATATGGCACAGGGAACTCTACTCAATGCTCGGTGGTGACTTGAATGACTGGGAAGTCCAAAAGGGAGGGAATATATGTGTAAGTATGGCTGATTCGTTTTGCTGTACAGTAGAAACTAACACAATGCTATAAAGCAACTGTACTGCAATAAAAATTATGTTTAAAAAATTTAAGCCTTATCCGTCAGATTCCAAGTCTTTGCTCCATCCCCAGTACTCAGTGCTACAACCCTGTCCAGGTGAAGAGACAGCCTTTGGTTTAATGATTCCTCTCCCTCGGGCAGATGCAAACCCTTTAGCCACTAATTGCAGCCACACTTTCAGTCACTTCTGCTCCTGTTCCAGAACCTTCTCTACTTCTCTGTGCAGAGCCTCCCCCAGGCATGCACAGCTATGTCCAAAGGTCAGTTCAGACTCCTCCCCTTCCTGGAGTCATCATTGTCTATCCCTGTCTCCATTGTCCCATCTTCTACCTCTAGCTGAACTATTCCATAGACCCAGGCCTCAGCCCCAGGGCAAATTAAAACCCTCAAGAGCGGGGAATACCCTTCTCCTTGGCAGGCAACAGAGAACAGTGGTTAAAACCTCAGATTATAGGGTCAGAATATTGGTGTGCAAATCCCAGTTCCTCCACTTGCTGATTGTGTGCTCTTTCTTCACTTTCTTGGGCCTCAGTTTCCTCATCTGCAAAACGGGGATAGTAATGGTATACACATCATATGGCTGTTGTGAAGACTGAGTTAATATGCATAAAACACTTAATGCAAAGCCTGCAGTAAGAGCCACATAAAAGTCAACTATCACTATTCATTTTCCTTTTCTTCTTTCTCCAAGAGAGCTAGTTACCTAGAAAATGTTAAAGAAATTTCTACTAACATAGCTGCTTTTTCAATGTATTCTATGTCTCCCTTTGTTTGATCGCTAAGTCATGTCTCTGACTCTTTTGTGACCCCATGGACTGTAGCCTGCCAGGTTTCTCTGTCTGAGATTTCCTAGGCAAGAATAATGGAGTAAGTTATCATTTCCTTCTCCAGGGGATTTTCCCAACCCAGGGATCAAACCTGTGTCTCCTCCTTTGGCAGGTGGGTTCTTTACCACTGAGCCACCAGGGAAGCCCCATGTCTCCCCTACTAGGCTACAAATTCCAACAATTGGCATTGCTAGCGTTTTCTCCTTCCTCTCTACCCTTTCAGAGTTGACCACAGTAGGAAGAATTCGACAGATACTTAATCCTAATGGAAAGGAATAAACCAGAAAGGCCTTGGGCTTTGGGGAAGATTCTTATTTGAATTTCTTTTCTGCCTTTCCTCTTTACTTTAATTGTACATCTCTTCCATCTTTCCAAAATCAGATTAAGCCCCACTGAGCCCAAACTGGCAGTGTTTCAAGTAATTTTCTTTTCTTTTTTAAGCATTTATTTCTTTGGCTGCGCCAGGTTATAGTCTCAGCATGTGAGATCTAGCTCCCTGACCAGGGATCAAACCTAGGCCCCCTGCACTGGCAGTGCAGAGTCTTAGCCACTGGACTACCATACAAGTCCCTCAAGTCATTTTCTTAATGGATATGAATTGATTGTAACCCTTTTGAAATCAACAGCTACTGGTCATTCACCAGGCAGGTGACTGAGATGAAGATTTTAATCACTCCAAAAATACGGTATTGGTTTATAAAACATCAGCCCTCCATTGTACTGGAGAGTCATTTATGATGACATTGCAGCTGAGGAAAAAGGTCCCAAGAAACCTTAATTGGCCTTCGGCTGATTTCAGGAACTAGACCATCCTTGTAATTTGCTACAAAACTCATACACTTCCCTGAAATAAGATCAGTCATGGGACACTGCAGTGAGAACATTAGAGAAAATGGCTCCAGGCCAGATCTCTGCACCAGAGATTTGTTCAGAACACTTGGTCCAGACTTAGCTTCCAACACTCTTGTCTTTGAGAGGACTCCTGTCTTTCAGGACTTGACTTTTAAAGGCCATGGGAAGAGGTGTTCCCAACAAGATTTAGAGCTGCCTTTTGATCCACACTCAAGAGAGCCTAGAGAGAAATGCTGATGAGAAGGAAGAACAGGAAGGCTGATTCACTTTGGGCAGGAGACTGTGTCTCCAAAACAAAATGAGTCTGGAATTGAAATTAAAAACATGAGAGCATTTTAGTTGAGGCCATCCCAGGTGGCACCAGGGCTCGCATGTATAGTAGACCTCATTAACTTAAAACAGGGATGGCAAATGAAGTTTCATTTTGCATGACATTACTGATCGATTATACTGGCTGCTGAGAACACTGTGTTCAGAAGGATCTTCCCACTGTGTTTCATTTCAACCAGAAAGGATGCTGTGATCATCCAGTAATGTCTGCTGTGGTAGAGGAGGTAAAACCCACATACCAACAGCTTACCATTCTCATCTGAGAATACAAATCTGGGATGGATTTCTGTCTGAAACATCCACATAGCTATAAAATTCTGTTGCATTATTATTTTCAACAACTTTCCTATTGCACACGGTTACATAAATCAACAGTATGAGCATCCAAGGTCCAGCACTCATTTCGAAGTTTCTAATCAGTAGACGTATCCCTTCCTTGGTTCGTTCTCATGAGAGCCCTTTTCACTGCGTTTGCCAGCGAGAGAAACAGGTCTATGTTGAGGAGTTGGTAAGAAAGGAGAGAAACTTAAATCCCAGCACTGCTCATACTTACTGCTGTCTGAGTAAGACTGGCTTGAAGCAGACTTCATAGACCTGCCCCCTCCTTCCGGAAGTGGGTTCAGTTCAGTTCAGTCGCTCAGTCGTGTCCGACTCTTTGTGACCCCATGAATCGCAGCACGCCAGGCCTCCCTGTCCATCACCAACTCCCGGAGTTCACTCAGACTCACGTCCATCGAGTCAGTGATGCCATCCAGCCATCTCATCCTCTGTCGTCCCCTTTTCCTCCTGCCCCCAATCCCTCCCAGCATCAGAGTCTTTTCCAATGAGTCAACTCTTTGCATGAGGTGGCCAAAGTACTGGAGTTTCAGCTTTAGCATCATCAGGAATCCCTAAAAAGAAAGCTCTCACTCATTCTCACTAATTACTAGAAGAACCAGCTGGTGAGTAACTTAACTGTTTCTCGGCTTGAGATCTGTGTCATTGGTTCAGAACAGTCGAAGGGAACCTGAGGGGATGCGCAGGAGAAAAGATCACATCACCAAAGGCAATTCAGGCTCCCTGCTGATGCTTCCCTCAGTGTCAGCTCTGACAGCCATTTGGCAAATCCACTCCTCTAGTCCAGTTCTCAGTGACAGCTTGAGAGAGGGCTGGGGAAGTTTCTCTTTTTGAGAAAAGACAACAGAGCAAGAGTCAACTTCTTCGCACATTTTGTGGGCATCTTCCATCTAAGGGAAAAGGCACAGTGATTCAGGAGAAGGGCAGGTTTCCATGTGTATCTGAGCCTTGGGTGCCAGAGACTGGCAGTAACCCCAGAATAAAGACAGTGCAAAGATTTCTAAAGATATTTCACTTTTTTCAAAGCCTGGCCCTGTAGGTTTCAGTGGAAGTCTTAGATGGAAGGTGAGTTTTCTGTGGAACTCTGCACTTCCACATTCTGGCTGATGAGCTACCTCTTCTAGCCAATGAAATCAAGAAGACCCCTTCAGCATCACCTAGAAAGACATTTGGAAAAAGTGGACAGAGTTGGGCTAGATATAGGCTCAGAAAAGTCATTATCCTCCTCTCTCCCTTGTTTCCCACCCTGACATCAAGAGCTATAGAACCAGTCCTGGTTTCTTACAAACCTCTTGATGAAAATCTGAACAATTATTCTGTTTCACCTTCCTCAGGAAGTGGAAAATTCCCAAAGGGGGGAAAAGGGACTACAGTCTAGCTGGAAATTAAGTTAAACTTAATTAATTTATGTAAATGCATTGGGTTACTTTAGCATTGTAATTAATTCTCGGTTTGTAAAATAGAGTTTGTCCCTAAAGATTGTACCAGGATGTGCCACATGGAAGTGCTTTAATGGGGCTGGGAGCTTGGCTTAAAGGGCACCAACAGATCGATTATAAGTTCTTTGAGGACAGAAACAAGGCTGATACTGATCTGTTGGATAAACACATGTTCACTTGATAAATCAGCATCCACGGTGGTTGTACACCAGCATACGCATGGTGCCTAAGAGTGAATCAAGCAGAAGAATGCCTGACTTCATGGGTCTTATGCTCTAATTAGGGAGAGATGGATTATAAACAAGTAACGCAATCAATAAATAAGATCCTTTCAGATGATGACAAATGCTATAAAGAAATGAAACAAGATGCAAAAGAAAAAAAGCAACAAGAGGGGAAGACTTCTAAGAGCGGATAACTAAGTGATAAGGAATCAGGCATCATTCCTAGTGGAGGAAATGATAAGTGCAAAGGTTCCAGAGGTGGACACTCTTGGTGTGCTCGCTGAACAGAAGGCTGTGCTGTGCTTAGTTGCTCAGTCATATCCAACTCTTTGTGACCCCACGGACTGTAGCCCACCGGGCTCCTCTGTCCATGGGGAGTCTCAGGCAAGAAAACTGGAGTGGGTTGCAATGTCCTCCTCCAGGAGATCATCCCAACCCAGGGATCGATCCCAGGTCTTCTACACTGCAGGCAGATTCTTTTACCATCTGAGCCACCAGGGAAGCCCAGACAGAAGGCAGGCCAGAATAATAGAACCTTAGTAGTGAGGGAGAGAAGACCTAAGACAGGTGAAGTAAAAAGGGACAAGGTACAAAGTCCAAGCTTTATTCTCTGTCCAAATAGAAGCCATAGGAAGGCTTTAAGTGAAAGAATAACATGATCCAACCAAGGATCACTGGTATCTATTTGGAAAATGAATTACTGAGGATAGGAACAGATGCATCCTGTGTGTATATTCTTCTTCTAAACCTGGGGTGGGGATAGGTGAGAAAGTGCTGAACAGGAGTAACACGCAAGAGGTACACAGTGGACTTCCCTGGTGGTCCAGTGGTTAAGAATTAGCCTGCCAATGCAGGGGACATGGGTGCCCTTCCAGATGCCACAGAACAGCTAAGCCAGTGCACCACAACTGTGAGCCAGAGCTCTAGAGCCCACGAGCCACAGCTACTGAGCCTGTGTGCTGCACGTGCATGCTAGAGCCCATGCTCTCAACAAGAGAAGACACCACGATGAGACGTCCATGCATGGCAACTAGAGAAAGCCTATGCACAGCAAAAAAGACTCAGCACAAAGAAAATTGAATACATAAATATTTTTAAAAAGAAGCAGATTGTATTAAATGCATATAAGACAAGCTACTAAAACAAGATCCCACAATATGGTAGTTCAGAAAAGATACAAGTTTATCTCTCTATCTCATGTAAGTTCACAGCTGAGCAGTGTAGGGTTTCCATGACGGCCTTTGCCCTACAAAAGTGATCATGGACGTGAACTACTGAGTTGACCCAGCTGTGCCCTACCTAGGGCTTCCTTCTCTGGATCCCAGGAAAACCCTATAGTTGCACCATTTCCCAGCCATGAAGAAAGGGCAATCGGAGAACTCCAGAAAGTGATGTGCTGGCCGGTGTAAAAATGACTCGCTCTCCTGGGGGAGAAGAAAGTTCTTCAGTTGTATTCACTGATTTCCAGGCTCTACCCTGGCTGATTGGATACTCTCAACTTGGTCTCACAGAACTCAGGAGTTGGAAAGGTATGCATACAATGGAGTCTCACAGGTCAGGGGAGCTGTCTCTGTCTGCAGGGCAAAAGCTTCTGCTCTGAGCAAATTTGGGGACTCGACAAGGTCTGGCACAGCCAAGGGCACTACACCCTCGGGCTTGCTGGCAAGTCACTTAGTGATGAGACAGCAACAGCACTCAATGAGTAGTGCAAGAGGGTCTGAAATTTTCATAAAATTCACAGAAAATGGTATTTATAAATGATAGGGGATTTCTATGGTGGCAAACCTATTTTGAATAATTGTAATGATGGATACATTTCATTATACATTTGTCAAAAACTGACAGAATGTGTAGCACAAAGAGTGAATCAATATAAATTTTTGACTTTAGACAGTAAAGCTATATCACTGTGGGCTCATCAGTTTTAACAAATATGCCACAAGTAAGAATTTGTTAATATGAGAAGCAGGGGGGAAGATAAAAGAGTACTTTGGAACTCTGTACTTTCTACTCAATTTTCCCTAAATCTAAAACTGCTCAAAATAATAGTCTATTAATTAAAAAATTATAGAGAAAGAATCACCATGTTTATATATGTAAATGTGAATGTGTATACAGCTCAGTGTTATGTGGCAGCCTGGATGGGAGGGGAGTGTGCGGGAGAATGGCTACTTGTGTCTGTATGGCTGAGTCCCTTTGCAGTTCCCCTGAAACTATCACAACATTGTTAATCAGCTATGTGTGCCTGTTCAGTCCCTCAGCTGTGTCTGACTCTTTGTGACCCTATGGACTGTAGCCCACCAGTCTCCTCTGTCCATGGGACAATCCTGGCAAGAAATATTGGAGTGGGTTGTCATTTCCTCCTCCAGGGGATCTTCCTGACCCAAGGATTGAACCCATGTCTCTGGCAGCTCCTGCACTGGCAGACAGATTCTTTACCACTGAGTCACCTGGGAAGCCCATTAATCCACTATAGCCCCACATTTTAAAATTGTGAATGTGTATACCTGGGTGTGTATGTGTGTGCCTGTTTGTGCATATGCATTTGTGTGTATGTGTGTGTGAACGTGTGGTGTGATGGGAGCAACCTCATAGATCAGATGGCAAGAGGCCTAACTGACTCACTTCCAGGTGACACTAAGTGGTAAAGCCTCCACCTGCCAATGCAAGAGACACACGAGATGCGGGTTCTATCCTGCGTTGGGAAGATCCCCTAGAGAAGGAAATGGCAACCCACTCCCGCATTCTTGGTTGGGAAGTCTCATGGACAGAGTAGCCTGGCGAGCTACAGTCCACAGAGCTTCGAAGAGTCAGATATGACTGAGCACCTGAGCACACCCACCCCTGTACCTCAGGTCTGGTGAGTAAGACCAAAAGGCAAGACTGTGAAGAGAAGGCCCATCCTTCTCCAGTCAGCATGAGGCCCTCTTCTGCTGCTGCTGCTGTTAAGTCTCGTCAGTCGTGTCCAACTCTTTGCAACCCCATGGACTGTAGCCTACCAGGCTCCTCCGTCCATGAGATTCTCCAGGCAAGAGTACTGGAGTGGGTTGCCATTGCCTTCTCCGGAGGCCCTCTTCTACAGGGTCATTAATTTGGAGCTTGTTAAGCGGGGCCTGCCTGAAACTGTAATTTCATTGACTGAAGATATTTGCAATGAGAAGAATTATTGATTGAGAGTTCTCCCTGTCTTTCATCTCTTCACTTGTAATTCTTCCTAAAATCTTATTGGAAATAACCACAGTGTGTGTTCTCTCTTGGGGCCCAGGGCTGGCAGGGGGAGAGGAGGGAGGAAGAACACCAAGATGAAGAGTGAGAGGAGTCACTACCTCTCCCTGGCCCTACCCCTAAAAAAATGACGGCAAAGGATGATCTACAGCACATCCCCAAATATCCAATTCCCTTGCTACCATATTACCATATTAAGGTAAGCTTAGTGACAGCCCCTAGAGATGCCTATGCCCTAATCCTCAGAACGTGTGGGCATGTTTCTCAAATGGCAAAAGGGACTTTGCCTATGGGATTAAGGATCTTGAGATGATCCTTGATTATCCAGGTGGAGTCCATGCAACCACAAGGGTCTTTATAAAACAGAGAACAGTGTAACATGGGAAGGAGAGGACAAATAGAGAGACTGGAAGATGCTCTGCTGCTGGTTTTGAAGGAAGACAATGGGCCATGAGCCAAGAAATGCAGGTGAACTCCAAAAACTGGAAAAGAGAAACAGATTCTCCCTGAGACCGTCACAAGGAATGTAGCCTTTGGATTCCTCTTAGGACTTCTGACCTCCAGAACTGTAAGAGAATACATTTCTGTTGTTTCTAAACTACTAAGTTTGTGACAATTTGCAGCAGCAGCAATTGATGACACAATAGGAAACTAACATATGTATGTTCTCTCTGGGAATATGCCCTCCCTCACCATCAAACTGATCAGGTCTTCCTCGCCCGCTTATTCTTTTCTTTTAACATTTATCTTAAATCTGTGATTCCTGGGCTGAGTCTGAACAGAACACACGCGATCATCTTACCTTCTGTTCTTAGTGTCTGGCAAATTGCCGATTGGCATTTGAGGGCATCAGTGGGCATTTGTTGAATAAATGAAAGAATGAATGGATGAGTAAATTTTGTTTCACATATTCTTTCCATGCTTTAAAGGATGTCTTAGAAATTTTTGGTTTTCAGTATTTTCTTTTCAGTTGTGTTGTTCGCTTTATCCTTTATCCCATAAGAAACCACCCAGGCACATGATGACTTCTAGCTATTAATATAAGGACACACAAATTCCTTTTCTTGTTTTTGACTTGGCTCTGTGGTCTGAGCTCCTTAGGGGGTTCTAGTCTCCAGGACTTCCTGCTGTTAGATGAACAGCTCAACTTCTTTTCATCTATAGCAGCAATCTAAACTAGAATCAGATGGGAAGCTCTGCAGAGGCCCCAGATATACAGCTCTGGTTTGGGGTGAAAAAGAGACAGTAACTGTATCTGGGACAGCATGATGGTGAGCATGTGTAACTAATGAAGAAAACCCAGGAGCTGGTCTTTACGAAAGCCTGTTGGCTTCATAAAGAGAAAAACTGCTCCTGAGTCACTGATTATACCCCTAACTCAGCCCTCCATCTAGGATATGCAATGACCTAGGTCATAAGTAGAGGAGGCAATGCATTACAAGGAGATGAGATCCTAAGATACAAAAACAATTCAAAGGATGCCTCTTCCTGAGGGCATTTCAGAGAGTCTGCTGCTGCTGCTGCTAAGTCACATCAGTCATATCTGACTCTGTGCGACTGTCCCTGGGATTCTCCAGGCAAGAATACTGGAGTGGGTTGCCATTTCCTTCTCCAATGCATGAAAGTAAAAAGTGAAATTGAAGTCGCTCAGTCATGTCTGACTCTTAGCGACCCCATGGACTGCAGCCTACCAGGCTCCTCCGTCCATGGGATTTTCCAGGCAAGAGTACTGGAGTGGGGTGCCATCGCCTTCTCCGTTCAGAGAATCTAAGAGTATACAAAAATGCTTCGCAAAGAAATCTAGAGATCAACAGTTCAATTTCTCTTTCAGTTCAGTTCAGTCACTCAGTTGTGTCCGACTCTTTGGGACCCCATAGACTGCAGGACATCAGGCCTCCCTGTCCATCACCAACTCCCAGAGCTACTCAAACTCATCTCCATTGAGTCGGTAATGCCATCCAACCATCTCATCCTCTGTTGTCCCCTTCTCCTCCTACCTTCAATCTTGCTCAGCATCAGGGTCTTTTCAAATGAGTCAGTTCTCCACAGCAGGTGGCCAAAGTATTATAGTTTCAGCTTCAGCATCAGTCCTTCCAATGAATATTCAGGACTGATTTCCTTTAGGATAGACTGGTTGGATCTCCTTGCAGTCCAAGGGACTCTCGAGAGTCTTCTCCAACACCACAGTCCAAAAGCATCAATTCTTCATCACTCAGCTTTCTTTTGTCCACCTCTCACATCCATACATGACTACTGGAAAAACCATAGCTTTGACTAGATGGACCTTTGTTGGCAAAGTCATGTCACTGCTTTTTAATATGCTGTCTAGGTTGTTTATAACTTTTCTTCCAAGGAGCAAGCATCTTTTAATTTCATGGCTGCAGTCACCGTCTGCAGTCACTTCTCTTTAGGAATGGGCAAGTTTCTTGTCTTCCCAAGTCTCAGGTATCTCAAGACAAGGTGAACAGTAGACAAGTGGGTCAGGTCTTGGCAGCATAGGTATAAGGAAACACACCTGGTTTTAACCCAGGATGGGTCAGAATGCAATGAGATGATGACATGACTGCATGAACTTTCAGGATGTTAATATTGAGGGCTCCCCTGGTGGTCCAGTGGTTAAGAATCTGTTCGATCCCTGGGCCAGGAAGATCCCACATTCCACAGGGCAAGTGAGCCTGCGTGCCACAGTTACTGAAGCGCACACCCTAGGGCCCATGCTCCACAACAAGAGAAGCCTCTGCAGCAAGAAGCCCACGCATCACAACTAGAGGGTGGTCGCCACTTGTCGCGACTAGAGAAAGCCAATGCACAGCAACAAAGACCCAGCACAGCCACAGATAAAGAAAAGTAAATAAAATGTTTATAAAAAGAATAAAAAAGTTTAACAAGATTTTAATATTGAATAATTTCATTTTGGGGGTCTAAAATATTTGAATTCATTCAACCAAGAAACACACATACACACAGGGTTGGAAAGAGTGGCTGTTCCCACGAGGTGATGAGGGCTGTGGTAAAAATGAGCACTTCTCACCCTTATCTCTCTTTGATTCCTTTTCATGAAGCTGGAAAATGCCAAGTGTCAAATATCTCCAGTCACTTAAGCCCTGCAAGATGGAGCTTTTATTTCTCAGAGAGAACCCTGAACAGGATTCCTCAGAGAAGCTACCATCTAAATGTCCCCAGTTGACTTGTCTTCCGACAGGAGCAGAGGAGGAGGAGGAAGTTACCAATTAAACTGAACCCTCAGGCACAGACATCTCATTACAGGCTTATGCTGCTTGGAAAATGCCCAGGACCACCTCCACCGAGCTACACCTCATCTCCAGTGCTCCTCCACTTCTTAGAACGACCCCCGGGCTGATGACAGACATTAGTTCAGTTATTCCAAATGAGCCCCCACTGCTGGCAACCAACACACAGCATTTCTGTAGGGCTTCATTTAAAACTTAATTCCCCCCCAAAAAAAATAAAAAAAATAAAACTCACTCCCCAAGTCATACGCAGAATAATTTACATCATCTTAAATACGAGGAAATGCCCCCAAGCTCAAGCATCTCTAAAGAAGACCAGCGGAGTCCACTTGGTGTGAAGAAAACCATGCGTGGCTTTGTATTTCTGTTATGTTTTCAACAGACAAGCCTTGGATAAAGGCATTCTCATGGTACTCAGTTTCAGTGCTAAACTACAACTATGACTCATGAAAAGACTGGGAGAGTTTACAGAAAAAGAAATCATTATTAATAGTTAAAACCATATGAAAAAAAAATATGATCTCTCTTATAATCAAAGATGTTTAAGCTTACATAATAAGAAACCATGGTTTTCTATAAGATACATATGTATAAGATATAAATATAGGATATGTATGTATTAAAGAGGCTGAACTTGGGATATAATAACATTCTCATAGAGTGCTAGAGAGTGTCAATTGGTTAGACTATTTTAGATGGAAAATCAGTCATTTGTATCAGGAACCTTAAAAAAAAAAAAAAAAAAACCTTTGAACTAGTAATGCCTCTTCTGATAAAGTGTGTGTTTGCACGCTCAGTCGCTTCAGTTGTGTCTAACTCTTGGCAACCCTATGGACTTTAGCCCGCCAGGTTCCTCTGTCTGTGGGATTCTCCAGGCAAGAATACTGGAGTGGGTTGCCATGCTCTTCTCCAGTGGATCTTCCCAACCCAGGGATCACACCCAAGTCTCCTGTGTCTCTGGCATTGCAAGCGGATTCTTTACCCACTGAGTCACCTGGGAAGCCCTCTGAAAGTATTTGAGGATAATTACTCAACATTTAATGCACAAAGATCTTCAAAGCAGTGTCATCTACAGCATCAAAGACATAAAAATAATAAGAGGAAACACTTTAATTAGCTCTTGGATAACTATGATGCAGCTACGTGATGAAATATAATGCAACCCTTAAAAACAGCATATAAATACCATCTTAAAGTTTCTGAAAATATTGTAAAATGCAAATATGGTCATGTTCAATTTAAAGAAAAGGATAAAATTGAATATTGAGTCTGCTGACAACTTCTAGTGGAAAAGCCTGTCCTAATGTAGGCACATCAAAATGCAACTGAGTGATAAGGTTGCAGAAGATATTTTTGTTTTTATTATTATTTTGCATTTTCCCACTTCACAACAAGCACATACTATTTTTATAATCAGGAAAAAGTAAATAAAATTAAACTATGCCTTAAAAACATAAGTGAAAAATAAAAGTGCAAGAAAAACATGGCCTATTTATACCTCTACTGTAGGGCAGGGGTCCCCAACCTCTGGCGTCTAATGCTTGATGATCTGAGGTGGAGCTGATGTAATAATAATAGAAATAAAATGCACAATAAATGTAATGCAGTTGAATCATCCCAAAACCATCTCACTCACATCTGGCCTATGGAAAAATTGTCTTCCATGACATTAGTCCCTGGTGCCAAAAAGGTTGGGGACAGCTGATTTAGGGAACATAAGTTATAGGAAAACCTACCTCAGGTTTTAATCCATATGCAAATGAGCCCTTAGTTTTTATATGCAGGAGAAGGCAATGGCACCCCACTCCAGTACTCTTGCCTGGAAAATCCCATGGACGGACGAGCCTGGTGGGCTGCAGTCCATGGGGTCACTGAGAGTCAGACACGACTGAGCGTCTTCACTTTCACTTTTCACTTTCATGCATTGGAGAAGGAAACGGCAACCCACTCCAGTGTTTTTGGCTGGAGAATCCCAGTGACGGGGGAGCCTGGTGGGCTGCCGTCTCTGGGGTCGCACAGAGTCGGACACGACTGAAGCGACTTAGCAGCAGCATTCATGAATGTGGAGCCTCTGGCAGCTGAAACTAGTACTTTGATACATGCCAATGCATGTAGAGCTATTAGAAAGAGGCTTTGTGATAGTCCTGTTGACACAACCCAGACATTCTTACCTATACCAGAGCTCAACTGGAGCACAAAAATATAGAAACACAAACAGCAAGGGGTAATTCAGTGATTAAGGAAATTGCAGCAAGTGTGTTGGAGATAAGCCTCATTTATCTTTGATTCCAAACTTTGAATAATAGACTTATTTAGCAGGTAAGTGAGAATAAAGCACTGCAAGCTAATATTTGCCTTGCATACATGCATGCACGCTCAGTCATGTCTGACTCTTTGCAACCCCATGGGCTATAGCCCACCAAGCTCCTCTGTACATGGAATCTTCCAGGCAAGAATACTGGAGTAGGTTGCCATTTCTTTCACCAGGGGATCTTCCAGACCTAGGGACTGAACCTACATCTCTTGTGTCTCCTGCATTGACAGGAAGGCACTTTACCAGCTGAGCCACCAGGGAAGCCCTTATATTTGCTTTGAGAAACACTTAAGTGCAGGAAATATCTCTTTTGCCATTTTGGAAAGGTTAAGGCAATGAAATGCTACAGTCAAAGGCTCTAGAATCCCACAGAGTTTCATGTATCATGGGACACATTGTGGCCTTGGCCACGCAAGGATTCTCTGAGCATTGCTAAAGTGAGACCTCATGGTACCAAAGTTTTGCTCATGGCCAACTGCAAGCAATTCTGCTCACTGAGGATTCAGGAAGATTCACTTCAGAAGGTTTGTTTGCAAGAGGCAGTTTGACTTCCCTGAAAGGCCACTGCCCCATTGAATCTGCTTTGACTTGAAACATTTGATAATACCTTTTACTGTAAAATATATAGAACGATAAAAAATAATATGTTTTAGGAAATTGCTAAAGAAAACGTATTTATAAAGATGGTATTTTGCTTCCAAGTCTCAGTAAACAAGTAATATTAAGAATTACCATGGACCTGGGGCAGAACTGTAGTACTAAGTTTGCACACTTCTTGAGCCCATCACTTTTCATCTCTAAGACTGTTTCCATATCTATAAAATGGAAATACAATCAGCAGATAGGGTGGGTGGCCATGGACTTGCATTAGATGAGTTCTATGTCCCATCACAGGTTTAACATTTGCTGACCCACAGAAGATGGGAAATATGGCTTATGGGGATTTATATTGCCAAGAAAGAGATTATGCAAAATGACTGGTCCCATCAGCATTGTCCACATGGTTGATTATTAAGATTGATGATGTTGCATATCTCCACTATAAACCATACCCAGAACTCAGTTGTCTAATGCAAAGCTCTTGCCTAGGAAACCAGAATCAATTGCTCCATCTCCCAGCAAACCTCAAACTGCACATCACTCAAGGAACCATCCCTGAACTCTTGTCATTGGTGGTCAGACTGTCAGTGCACTGATGATCTTGTTCCACATTTAATCTTGGATGTCTGCTCCTTCTGCTGTGGCCAGGAGGCAGATCAGACCCTACATGCCACATAAGCCTGCTGATGTACTTGGAAATCCCCCCTAGTGGTTAAGTCTTTGGCTGGTTATCAGGCCCTTTCTAATCTTACGGAACATGCATTTTTGAACAAAGGCTGGAGGTGACAGAGAAAATCAATTGATTCATCAAATCAGTATTCCCAAGCTATAGTGGTTGGTCAATATTTTGATTATCACCTCTGGCTACATGTCACTAGAAAAATAAGTCACTAAAATTCAGAGGTAGCAATATTTAGTAACTTAAAGTCTAGTCCCAGTTGTGTTGCATACCTACTGAAACAGACCCAAATGAACGTCTTATTGTCTGGACCTCTGTTTTCTTTCCTAGAGAGTGTTCGGGTCTGTTCACAAGGATTTTCTGTTGTTTTGCTTTGTTTTATTTTAACTGGTTTCAGGGATAAAGTAAACCCCATGAAACTGTCTGTCAAATGTAGATCTGTGCACTTTTTCTAGCAAAGGATCCACAGCTTTCATTAGAGTCTCAAAGGGAGCCATAATCCAAAAGTCAATTAAAAGCCACTTCTTAGAGCAGATCCAGAATTTGTACACAGGAGGGGCTTGGTGGTGGCATGCTGGTTGGCAAATAATTGTTTGGAAGCTGTGTTTGCACAGCAAGCACAATCGTGTTACTCACAGCATAGGATACAGATCAAAATGGCAACATTTTCTAAAGAGACTTTATATCAGACTAATAAAATGCTACTTGGCCATGTCATTGCTGTCATTTTCTCACCAATAGAACGGTTAGTATTTGAGGATGACTTTGGAGATAAGGAGGAGCCAAAGTACTCCAAGGTCACCTCTTGACCCTGTCATTGGCTCCAAGGTCTCAAAATGCTCCGTAATTCCCATTTGAGATCACAAAGTGTAGAGAAAATCCAAACAATGAAGGGTTTTTCCACAGAAGGCAACTCCAGGAAATCAGAAAAGCATTAAAAGACAGAGGGATGCTGCCAGCAAAGCCCAAAAACAAGGCTGATGGGCACTTCAACTGAACCCAGCCCCTCTCATAGCTGTTTCCTTAAAAAATCTCCTTACCTCTTCACCCTGTCTCAATCTCATTTTTAAAAAATACTGCAGTAGCTTTACCAGCCTATTCTATTGGGATGGTGATAGTAAGGATAAGGCATTGAATGAATTTAAAAGGATGGGAACAAACTTTGCCAGAGAGGAAAGTTTGAATAAATTTACATAATCAAGATATTTTCAATAATGACAGTCAATCTTCACTTCAGGCTTGGAATTCAACTCTCCTGGAGATGTTAACATCATTATTCCACAGGAATAATCCATAGGAAAACACACAATAGCAGGAGAATATTATCTCCAAACCTTTGCTGAGTGATGCAGAAATCAGCATTAAGTGAGCTGACGGCACATCATTAAATAAGAGATCATGTTTCCCCATAGGCTTCCCTGGAGAAGTTCATTAGTTCAGAAAATTAAGTTGGGGGAGTGCAGCTCTTTCCTGGAAAGCAAAAATGCGCCAGAGACTATGCTTAAAGTCCTCACGGTCCATTGCTCAGTCCTAATGACCTCCTGGGGGAGTTTCCCATGTGCTCACATGGTATCATTACACAACAAATGCATGGAGATTTGTCCGTGTATTTCAAAACCCCAAATACATGGAATGGCTATTCAAGATGGCCTTAGGATGATTAACACACTTATGGCCTCCCAGTGGAAAACAAAACCACCAACACAGCTACCAGGCACAGAGTGAAACATAACACTGGGAAGAATTTAAATGTCTAAGTTAGAAATAAGGTAGCAAATTATGATATGTCCATAAAGCAATGATGGTGATGTCAATGAAAATTAGGCTCATGAAGAGCATTTAAGGACATGAGAAGAAAGCAAATTATGTGTGAAGTGAATAAATCAAGATTAAAAATTATATATAAATAAAGCATGTTTAAAAAGGGATAATCTCTCTAACAGATAACTACCAATAACATTGAGAAGATATTAAGAAGAGGTGGCAAGAATACAAAGAACTATCCAAAGTGTCTTAATGACCCAGATAACCAGAATAGTGTGGTCACTCACCTAGAGCCAGATATCCTGAACAGTGAAATTAAGTGGACCTCAGGAAGCATTGCTATGAACAAAGCCAGTGGAGGTAATCGAATTCCAGGTGAGCTGTTCTAGTGGATTCATGTCAATGTATGGCAAAACCAATACAATATTGTAAAGTAACTAGCCTCCAATTAAAATAAATAAATTTATATTAAAAAAAATCCTAAAAGATGATGCTGTGAAGGTGCTGCACTCAATATGCCAGCAAATTTGGAAAACTCAACAGTGGCCATAGGACTGGAAAAAGTCAGTTTTCATTCCAAACCCAAAGAAGGGCAATGCCAAAAAACATTCAAACTACTGCACAATTGCACTCCTTTCACGTGCTAGCAAGGTACTGCTCAAAATCCTTCAAGCTAGGCTTCCACAGGACATGAACCAAGAACTTCTAGATGTACAACCTGGGTGTAAAAAAGGCAAACAAACCAGAGATCAAATTGCCAATATTCGTTGGATCATAGAAAAAGCAAGTGAATTCCAGGAAAACATCTACTTCTGCTTCATTGACTACGCTAAAGCCTTTGACTGGGTGGCTCACAACAAACTGTGGAAAATTCTTCAAGAGATGGAAATACAAGACCACCTTACCTGCCTCCTGAGAAACCTGTATGCAGGTCAAGAAGCAACAGTAAAAACCAGACATGGAACAACAGACTGGTTCCAAATAGGAAAAGGAGTACATCGAGGCTGTATATTGTCACCCTGCTTATTTAACTTACATGCAGAGTACATCATGCAAAATGCCTGGCTGGCTGAAACTCAATCTGGAATCAAGATTTCCAGGAAAAATATCAATAACCTCAGATATGCAGATGATTCCACCCTCTTGGCAGAAAGCAAAGAGGAACTAAAGAGCCTCTTGGTGAAAGTGAGGGAGGAGAGTGAAGAAGCTAGCTTAAAACTCAACATTCAAAAAATGAAGATCATGGCATCTAGTTCCATCACTTCATGGCAAATAGATGAGGGAAAAAATGGAAACATTGACAGACTTTATTTTCTTGGGCTCCAAAATCACTGTGGATGGTGACTGTAGCCATGAAATTAAAAGACGCTTGCTCCTTGGAAGAAAAGCTTTGACAAACCTAGACAGCATATTAAAAGCAGAGACATCACTTTGCCAACAAAGATCCATATAGTCAAAGCTATGGTTTTTTCAGTAGTCATATACAGTTGTAAGAGTTGAACCATAAAAAAGGCTGAGTGCCAAAGATATGATGCTTCCGAACTGTGGTGCTAGAGAAGACTCTTGAGAGTCCCCTGGACAGAAAGGAGAACAGATCAGTAAATCCTAAAGGAAATCAGTCCTGAATATTCATTGGAAGGACTAATGCTGAAGCTGCAGATCCAACACAATGTGAAGAGCCAACTCTTTGGTAAAAACCCTGATGCTGGGAAAGCCTGAGGGCAAGAGGAGAAGGGGGCAGCAGAGGATTAGACAGTTCAATGGCATCATCTGTTTGATGGACTGGAAATTGGGCGAATTTCGGGAGATCATGCGGGACAGAGAGGCTTGGAGTGCTACAGTCCATGGTAAAGAGTCGGACACAACGGAGGGACTGAACGACAACATCATTTATTGTATCTAGCTTCTTTCTGTACCAATGACTTTTATTTTCTTCCTTACAATTCTGCATTTAAAAAGATAAATAACTTAAAAATAAACACCATGGTGTCATTCTGATCAAGAAAGAACCTTTAAATGTAAGTAGCTGGAAATAAAGAACTCTTCCTGAAAGTGGGAGGACATATATCTTTTCCTCCCAGGATTCTAATCTGCACCTGATGACCTCAAGGGAAGGGACATTCAAACTTCTTGCCAGCCTCCTTTCTCTGTTTCTTCCTCCAGCAGCTCTGAGTCTTAAGGCAAAACACAGCAGAGCACAACTGCCCTTGCCTTGTTCCTATTCAGTGATTTCTGGCACAGTTACGGGGACCAAGAGTCTCCCTACTCGAGACCTCAAAATGGGCCCTGGGTTGGCGCCTCTGTTGCTGGCACTTGGGCATACAAGCATTGATGGAGGGAGTGGCATAGACTATTTGTAGGGTGGGAGTAGGGCTGTGATGGCAAAAGCACAGAAAGTGCATAAGCATCATATATCACACTGTGAAGAATTCCCCTCCTTAAATTTCATTCTCCCAGTTAGACTGGGGTGAATGTGAGAAACTGCTGTGGCTGCTCAGAAAAGCAGCTGAAGAGAAGACTTCTCAGAGAAAGGGTGGCATCTGCCCTGGATTTTAAAGGATGAGTTGGAATTCTCACCTGGCCAGTGAGGCTGAGAAGAGCAGAACATTCTGGCAAAGGAAATAGCTTAAGACTTCAGACTTGAACTGTATTTCAGGGAGAATGGAGAGGTTGCTGCACACAAGGGGTGGGTGGAGAGCACATCCAAGGAGACTTGGATACTTCCTAAGTCACTGAGCCTTAAATCAGGGAGGGACCTTGCTAGGATGCTAAGCTATGGTGTGACATGGCCAGATGACTGCATTAGAAAGATCGCGATGGGTGGCTGCTGAAGACAAGGAGAACCCAACCAACCTGGAGGATGGATGAGGACTGATTATGTTTTTGCCAGAGAACACTCAATGTTCCCAGCCTAGAAGACCTTACCTGATGGGGTGGCTTGATGAATTATACATAAAAGACAATGGTAGAAGGTCAAGCAAGATGGCAAAATCATAGTCCCCTGGCTTTCTTTCCACTGAACCTTCTTCACAGCTGACATGTACTCACTGATGTCATAATTCACCTCTCATTCAACAACACCAAATATCTCCTGTGATCCAGGGGCAGGACTTTGCACCGGGCATATGGAGCATCAAACTCGCCCTGCCTGTACTTTTTTTTTTTCCTAAGGATAATTTTATGTATTTATTTTTGTCTGTGCTGGGTCTTTGTTGCTGTGAGAGCATTTCTCTAGTCGTGGCAAGCTGGGGCTACTCTCTAGTTGGGTGCACAGGCTTCTCATTTCGGTGGCTTCTCTTGTTACGGAGCATGGCTCTAGGCTCTCAGGCTTCCGTAGTTGCATTTCCCAGGCTCTTGACTTTCCTGGTGACTCAGACAGTAAAGCGTCTGTCTACAATGCGGGAGACCCGGGTTCGATCCCTGGGTCGGGAAGATCCCCTGGAGAAGGAAATGGCACCCCACTCCAGTACTATTGCCTGGAAAATCCCATGGATACAGGAGCCTGGTAGGCTACATTCCATGGGGTCGCAAAGAGTCAGACATGACTGAACGAACGATTTCACTTCACTTCACTTCAGAGCACAGGCTCAATAGTTGTGACACAAAGGCTTAGTTGCTCCATGACACATAGGATCTTCCCAAACCAGGGATGGACTCTGTATCTTCTGCATTGGCAGGTGGACTCTTTACCACTGAACTACCAGTGAAACCCAAGGAGCCTTTGATCTTGAGAAGGAGGCAAAGTCCTAAACAGATAATGATCTTGTGACTTTTGTGAAGGAAGCACAGAGAAAAGACAGCCACTCTGGTCTGAGAAAATCTTCACAAAGGAGGTGATGTCTGAGCAGACACCTAAAAAATGACAGGGAACTGGCCAGGTGAGAAGCAGGAAGGATGCTTCAGGTGGAGACGAAGGTACAATTTGGGGGACGCTTCAGGGAGTCACTGTGTCTAAAGTGTGGGCTTCAGTGCAAGGAGAGGTAGAAGAAAGGCTCAGCAAAGTAGTTAAGGGACATGTTCTAAATTTCTGTGAAAGAGGCAAAAGGAGAAAGGAGAGAATTCAGGTTTATGATGCAAAGTTTATTGCGCATTTTCCTAAAATTCTGCATCTCCTGCTGCCTGCCCCTGGGCAAGGTTACCACCATGTGACAAGGAGAAAATGAGAGCCTTCTTTTTCTTCCTTTCTTCTTTTTCTTTTTTTAATACCACACTGATGGATCAATATGTCTGCTTTCCAGTACAGGCTCTCTGCTTTCTTTTCAGTGCGTCTGTTTTGCGTTCAGAATGTGTGACTGGGGCATCTTACTATTCTCCCATTTTGAGCCCCTCCGCTTCAAGGCTGGCTGTTGTTCAACCAAGCAGGACTCGTTTCTCAGGGGAAATTAAATTGATAGACTCTCTCGTGTCCTGAGATTTCACCTGCCATAAATTCCAGGCAGCAAAAAGCAGTTCCAGAGGAGCTCTGTCAGGGTTTGGAGAGTCCACCAAAAGAAGGCCAGCAACTGAGGCAATGAGAGCCTCCAAGAATTTGCACCTGGTGGTGAGAATGGACAAGTATTGATTACCTGCCCCTCTAGGCCCAAGGCAGTGTGTTAAATTGTCAATTTATCTCTTTGTCTGAAATCACTTATAGAGGCATACCTAAGACAGGAAACCACGGGCATCTGGATCATTTAAAGGAGCCTTGGCCTCCCCTAAACCCCATGAACAGCATGGTCTTCCCTTCTGAAGATCAAGAGTAGAGACTGAAATCACTGATCTGCTTCAAGTATAAGCTTTTGTCTCTGAACTGCCTGTGCAACTTGTGGTAATCATGGCAAAGAAAAAAAAAAAAAACCCACAAGAATCAACCTGCTCATTGTACTTAATTATTCTCTGTCTCCAAGCATCTGGCATAGGGCCAGGCATATAGGAGCTGATTCTTTTCTTCACTGAGGGTCTTTCTGAATGATGACAAGCTTCATGGATGGGTAGGTGTGTATAGAGGGTTGACAGATAAATTGGGTCAATGGATTTTAATTATTTTTAGCCATAAAATAATTTCCCAAAATAAAGATAAATACTAGGAATTGCTGGATAAGGGAGGAGTGGGAGCCTGAGTCACACATGCATTGCTCCCCTTCTGTAAATGTCTAGTTGATTGACGCTTAAGTCACAAGCGCATGGCCACGCCGGCTGCTCCACTGCTGCTCTCCGCCTCTCTACTTTCACTGTTACCCACCTTTCCTCTCCTTCTACTCAAGTAAGGCACAAAGAGAAGGGTATCAACGGCAACAAGTAGACTTCCAACCGGGAAATGTGATGCTTGTCTCCATCTTCCTAGAAATACCACCCTCCTGCAAGGGATGTGTTCTTTGGAACACAGCTGCCCCCTAACTTGGCGTGACTCTGGGTGTGACTGCAACCCTCTTCGCCCCCACTGAGGGGAGAAAGGCTGACAACTTACTCCTCCAATAGTGTTCCTTGAGTCCTTCTGCTCATCCCACACCTATACCCAGTTGTCAGAGCCCCATAAGTTCATTTGAAATGGAGGGAGGTGATCAGGTGGTAGATGTAGTAGCAGAGCTATGAATATTAAATTAAAGTAATTTAATTCATATCAGTGGTTATTAATTATTAATATTGACAATTTTAATAGCAATTAATTATTAACAGCTTAATTTTATTAGTATTAATATTATTAAGTTACTACTATTAAAATCCCAAAGAGATATTTACCTTCCAAATATTTTGACTCACTGCAGAACTTGGGGGGCAGACATTTTCCCTTTTTTTAAGCCCAAGTGGCTCACTGGTAAAGCATCTGCCTGCCAATGTAGGAGACGTGGTTTGATCCCTGGTCTGGGAAGATCCCCTGGAGGAGGAAATGGCAACCCACTCCAGCATTCCAGCCTGAAAAATCCCATGGACAGAGGAGCCTGGTGGGCCACAGTCCATGAAGTCACAAGGAGTCAAACACAACTGAGCAATTGACCACACACACACACACACACACACACTTGTAAATTTCTAGACAGTAAGTCTCATTTATCATCCTGTTATACAATGAACATAGTATTACTGATTGCAGGAATTTTTAAAAGATACATGATACACAACCCCTGACCTAAGAGAGCTTCTAAGTTATCTGAAAGTCAAGACAAACATTTGTGCATACACACACACACACACACACACACACACATGCATACATGAAATGTTGGCAGGACAAATCTCTAGGCTATGAGTTCTTGGGGAATCCTAGGAGCAAGGAATATGTTGTGGGTAAGAGGAAAACAAATCCCTAGGGGTTGGGTGGTCTAGAAAGGATGGAACTGAAATGGCATTCTGAAGGATCACTACCAAGGTTAAGGTGGGTGGTATAAGAAAATGTGAACAGAGTGTGTTCAGGAGGCAGACCTGCCATCTGGCTGCCCCGCAAAGATCATCCAGGGGAGTCAAGCACCATCAAGATGGGAAAGTCTCAGTGCCTGATTGTGAGTCTGGACTACCCTTTGGGCAGCTGGGGGGTCATATGGGTTCCTGAGCCAAGACAGGACAAGAGGAAGGTATGCAAAGGGGAGAAGGAGAAAGGCAGCAAGTCCAGTCTTTCTGTTAGTTCTGTCTATCTCAGAGTTAGGGAAGGGATTTCAGCAATCACGGAAAGACCATCCCTGATGCAAAGTTTGGACAGAATGGCTACCTGGAGCCAGGCCAGGAAACAGGAGACATCACATTACGTAGGAAACTGTGCCCACATCTGGACATTTGCAGATACCCAGCATGCACTTGTGGGAGAGCTGGCCCTGCCTCATGGACCAGATGGGCCAAACCTCAGCCTTTCTTTTTGCACCTAATCCACCTATTCTTCCTCCTCATTCCTGTTTTCTATTATGTGCTCTAGTTGACAGATGTCATTGCTCAAAGCAGATTCTGTTAATCACACCCAGTGTTTTCCTCAGCACTGCCTAGGTATTGGATGCTGGAGCCACGTGGCATGAAGCTCTACAGAGCTTCTCAGGGCCTGCCAGAGCAATGCAATGACAGAAAAGTGACAGCCATGGGGGGATGCAGGGAGAAGGGTGCTGTTGAGAGATCCAGAAACATGGTCCACACAGTTGGTCACAATTCATAAGGTCCAGAATTCCCCACTGGATGTTTAAAGCCCTTTCCTCACATGCAATGCTGACTTCCTCCTCCCCGAAGGCTCAGGTGACCAGTAGCTGTGACCAGTCCTTGGATTCTGGAGTCTCATCCACTTCAGCACAGCTGCCAACCTCTTAGAGGTCATAACCAAGACAGTGAAACAGGAGATGATGGTGGCATAGACCTTTGCCTGGAGCTGTCTGGCCACTTAATGCAGGAGGCAGTTTCTCGACTCTGGTCCCTGAAGTATGTCTTGGGCATCATGGCAGCCACCAGTTGAGTATGAGGCATGGGTCTTTATTTAGACCATAGCAGAGGGTCTTTATTTCCAAGGGCAGATTTGCTCCAAACTAACAGATAAATAATGTCTCCTCATCTTTTGATACAAGGAACTTCTTAATTCCTTGGGCTGAGCTTCTGTTGTCAACCAAAGAGAAGGACAAAGCTGTCCCACCACTGAAGTATACTTTTTTAGACTCTTTATATGTGAAATAATTCATTATGTGTGAAATAACCATAGTTGAAGACTGGGACTTCATGGCTCAAGATCAACTTAAGCTTCTCTGGTTCATTACTATGTCAATAGAAGCTCCTAAACTTCAAATGGACAGAGCCATATGTGTAACAAATATTTTCTGGTAAGGATCTTTCATAACACACATTCCCTTATACCAAAAAATGACCCAGGTACCTTTTATAAGGTATATCCCTTGTGGTGTAAACCCTCAAGACAAAAGTAAATGCTAAAAAACAAAAATCCAAATTTTAATCTGTTTACACTACACCATTTTCAGTGATGAAGAGATTGTTAGTTTGAGGTTTTTATGTGTATTGTAGGATAAAGCAAACAAGTATTATGTAGTAATCTAATTCTATTATCTCAAGTATCCTTGAGAACTAGGAAGTTCTCAGAGTGGGAGAAAGAGATATAGGTGTGAGACATAAGAAAGATAGTACTAGTTTAAAGAAGTTTCAGTATGAACTCAAGATATATTTTATTAAAAACAAAGCAGTATAGTTCCTAATTCTGTTCACTATAAAGACCAAAAGACCTAGAAATATCAAGCTATTCCTAAAAGCAGAGCCTGAGAAAGGAGTCTGGGTTCGGGTAGTTTTTGAGGGAAGGTGATCCCAGAATGCACAAATGAGGCATGTGGGAGAGTAAGACAGAGAAAGAGCAAAAGTCAGTCAGGTGTATGTTTTCGAGGTCATAGCTGTGGGCCATGAGGCTTTGCATCTATGCAGACCTCTGAGAAGGATACGCAAAGCCCTGGAGAACTGTCCATCTGCCCACGGGAGGACAACATCTCCCACTCCCAGTCTTCTCTGGATGAGCTGAAAACTCCAGCGATGCTAACTCCCCACATTTCAGGAATGTGCAAACACAGAGAACACACACTGGAGGAGTGACAGGTATTTTTACTACTGGTGAGAGTCTGAGCTCCCCCGGGACTCCTGCTACAGCAGCAGCTGAAATCAGAGGTGGACAAGCAGCTGTGACACTGGGCACCAAGGCTTCTACGAGAACGCGTGTTGTAATATTTACAGATGAAATGCTGTGTGCCTGTGTGTGGTTGGCTTCTAGGTATAGGGAAGAGGGTACATGAGGCTATAGATGAAACTCATGAATGTTTAAGCTGGGTTAAAAGTACATGTGCTGTGTTCATTGCTCAGTCATGCCCAACTCTTTGTGACCCTTTGGACTGTAGCCCAACAAGGTTCCTCTGTCCATGGGATTTTTCAGACAAGAACGCTAGAGTGGGTTGCCATTTCCTCTTTCAGGGAATCTTCCCAACCCAGGGATCAAAGCCCTGTCTCCTGCATTGGCAGGCAGATTATTTACCACTGAGCCATGAGAGAAACCCAGAAGAGTACATGAGAGCTTGTTAAACTCTTCTGCCTACTTTTGTAAATGCTTAACATTTGCTATAGCAGGATAAGAGAGAAAGAAAAAGGAAATGAAGGAAGAGACGGAGGTAGAGAGAGAGGGAGGAAGAGGGGAAAGGAGGGAGGAATATGAGTGTGAAACAATTTTTAAAAGAGTAGGGACTTTTTAAAAGTGGTCCAGTGGTCCTAATGCAGGAGCCCAGGTTCAATCCCTGGTCAGGGAACTAGATATCATATGATTCAACTAAGACCTGCAACAAACAAAAAAATATTTCTTAAAAATAAAAAGAGCAAAGATTCTCAAGTCAGAAATCCTGGCTCCATTTAATTGGGCAAGTCAGATAACCTCCGAGGGTCCTGTCTTTCTCATCTAAAATAGTAAAAGGAATCTTCTTCTAAATTAACTTTACTTCTAAATTAAACATGAAAGTGAAAGTCGCTCAGTTGTGTCCCACTCTTTGCAAACCCATGGACTGTAGCCCTCCAGGCTCCTCTATCCACGGCATTCTCCAGGCAAGATTACTGGAGTGGGTTTCCATTTCCTTCTCCAGAGGATCTTCCCGACCCAGGGATCAAACCTGGGTATTTGTCATCACAGGCAGATTCTTTACCATCTGAGCCACCAGGGAAGCCCCAAAGTAAATACAGATGTAATGAAAGTATACTCACTTCATCAATGTCATACATATAGTAGGTGCTCAATAGATATTAGCTATTACATTATTATTGTGAAAACGCCATGTCCAGAGAGAGCAGGAAAGGACAAGCAGGCCAATTCTAGTTGACCAGGGAGCACGTCAGGGGCAAATTACCTCACAGTACTGCTAGGATTCTACTCAATTAACCTATTTTGAAATGCTCAGATGAGGGACTTTCCTGGCGGTCCAGAGGCTAAGACTCCACACTCCCCGTGCTCGGGGCCTGGGTTCGACCCCTGGTCAGTTTAATCAACTTTTAAAAAAAAGATCTGCATGTTGCAATGAAGATCAAAGATCCCACGTGCTGCAGCCAAATAAATAAAAAGTAAAAAACCTTAAAAAAGAGAAATACTCAGAAGGAAAACCCCAGAAAACTTGGTGTTGTGTGTGCCTCTGAGGGGAAAACTTATCACTGAAATACAAGGCCCCAGTTGTGAAGCTCACTGGAAAGATGGGGATGAAAAATGTGGGATGACTCCCTTATCTCCCTTCTCAGAAGGAGGCACTACCCGAGCTACTTTACCTCACTGAGGGGCTGAAGGAGAAGGGCTCAGCAGTGTCTGGCATTAAGTACTCTGCAAATGGTGGTTGGTCGTGTTGGAATAATTATTCTTGAGTTGGTGGCTGCTGCTGCTACTGCTAGGAACCACTTCTTCCTCTCTTAACATTGAGACCACCATGAAGAATTCCCCTGAAGTTCTTGAATGAGATCACCCCCTCCTCATTAAATGCCTTCCATTCTTAAAGGGTCAACATGAGAACTGGAAAAAGTCAATGAAGAGCCCAGTGAAATATCAAGCTCTACACACATAAATCTTCTTACTGTGAAAACTTCACCAGCTAATGCTTTTCAGGAAATGAAAGACTCAGCTTTTTCATTCTTTGAGAGTTAACCAGAATCCACCTTTTATTTTCACCCTTGTTGAAATCTTTCTAACCTGTATCAGCCCAACTTGCTGCCTACGAAGCAAAATTTAATTTTTGAAGACTTTGATCACTTTATGCCTCAGGGTCTTCTTTCTGACCACAGGTAGTTCTGTGCAAGAAGATCAATAACTCAGAAGTCACCTGACCTCCAAACACTCCAAAGGCATTGTTTTGATTAATCAATAATAATTTTCTTTCTGTCAGTTGCTTTCGATGTATGAAAAATCGAGTGCCAGGAAGCAACTTGGCTATTTGAATATTCTAATTAACTAAATTTTATTCCATTTTACTGGCTTATACAAATCTGGTGTTAACTTGATACAAATACCACTATCAGTCAAGTTTCTCCAACCATTTTAGAGTTCCAAATGGGTATAAGTGATACTTGAATCACATTTATTAACTAAAAATATAGCCCCCTTATTGAGTCATTTGGAATATTCTATCTATAATTCATGTAAAAGTTCTTAAATTGGGTCATAGCCTCCTTTAACAAGTTGATAAAAACCATGGACCTTCAACCCTGAGAAATCTATACATATATATGCCTAAAGCTTATCCATAAACTCCTAGGGACTTCAGGTACTCCCAGCTAATAACTATTGGTTTAGATTTTCTTTCATTGCCAAATGAGTAAACCCTTCATAAAAGCAGGGGTCTTGGATGAGGTCTATAAGCTTCACATAGAAACCCCTCTTATTGAACTTAGACTAATTGAATTTTGCAGGCTATTGAATTTTGCCACAAGGTCACACTTTAATTAACTAAAGACAAGATTTTCCTTCCTATAAATGGAACCATATTGGAAAATGACCATATCTTTTTCCCTAAAAAATCATGAAATGACACCCTGGTATCTGTCATCTCTGCCCACACACAGCTGCCCTTCCAGCCTGGTGAAATCTTCCTGGCATCTTCTGGATGGAAGGCATTTCACATCAGATTTGATTGGAAGCTTTATAATAGAGAAGAAAACTGACCCTTAGATGAAGAAGCAATAAAAAAAATTAGAGTTTCTGGGAAGGGAAGGATACTGCAGACATATGGAGTCCCTTCTTTTGCTTTATGAGGGCATTCATCTCTAGCTGGATCTTTGTAAATCAAGTGACTCCATATCTAATTTTTAAAATTGATAAAAAGCACATTTCATAACTCTTTCAGATGGTCCCTGAACATTTGGGATCTATGAAACAGATGGGGGGCTTTAAGGCCAAGTCTCCTTAGCTAAGATGCTGCTGCTGCTGCTGCTGCTGCTAAGTCTCTTCAGTCGTGTCCGACTCTGTGCGACCCCATAGACGGCCTCCTACCAGGCCCCTCTGTCCCTGGGATTCTCCAGGCAAGAACACTGGAGTGGGTTGCCATTTCCTTCTCCAATGCGTGAAAGTGAAAAGTGAAAAGTGAAAGTGAAGTCACTCAGTCGTGTCCGACTTGTAGGGACCCCATGGACTGCAGCCTACCAGGCTCCTCCATCCATGGGATATTCCAGGCAAGAATACTGGAGTGGGGTACAATTGCCTTGTCCGATGACCAACCTAGATAGCATATTGAAAAGCAGAGACATTACTTTGCCAACAGAGGTCCGTCTAGTCAAGGCTATGGTTTTTCCAGTGGTCATGTATGGATGTGAGAGTTGGACTGTGAAGAAAGCTGAGTGCCAAAGAATTGATGCTTTTGAACTGTGGTGTTAGAGAAGACTCTTAAGAGTCCCTTGGACTGCAAGGAGATCCAACCAGTCCATTCTGAAGGAGATCAGGCCTGGGATTTCTTTGGAAGGAATGATGCTAAAGCTGAAACTCCAGTACTTTGGCCACCTCATGCAAAGAGTTGACTCATTGGAAAAGACTCTGATGCTGGGAGGGATTGGGGGCAGGAGGAGAAGGGGATGACAGAGGATGAGATGGCTGGATGGCATCACTGACTCAATGGACGTGAGTCTGGGTGAACTCCGGGAGTTGGTGATGGACAGGGAGGCCTTGTGTGCTGCGATTCATGGGGTCGCAAAGAGTCGGACACGACCGAGCGACTGAACTAACTAACTAACTAACTAAACCCATCCAGGTGAAAAACAGTAAAAGTTTATCATTCTCCTTTGCCCAAATTTAAGTTCTAGATATATGTCAACATGGTTGATTGATCCTGAGAAAACTAATTCTTCTAACTTTCAATTTCTTCATTGTTTAGATGGGGATGTGACAAGGAGTTTGTGGGCAGTTTACTAGACTGCATTTGTAAAGTACCCATCACTTTACTAACAGGAAGTAGTAAAATATCAGTTGAGGGGACTTCCCTGATGGTCCAACTGGCCAAGACTGCACACTCCCAATGCAGGGGACCCAGGTTCAGTCTCTGGTGGGGGAGCTAGATCCCACATGCCTATAACTAAGAGTTCGCAAGCTGCAAGGAGGAGTGAAGATCCGGCATACCACAGCTAAGACCAGGAACAGCCAAATAAATAAATAAATTTTTAAAAAATATCAGTTGAAGGTAGACAGTGGTCAATTAAAAGAATATACTCTAAACCTAAAGCAAACACTAAAATGACAACAACAAAATATTACAGCCAATCAGTTGATAAAGGAGGTTTTTTGAAACAGTAATATTTAATTAAACAAAGAGAAGAAACAGAGCAAAAGATAATGAGGAATAAATAGATGGATAAATAGAAAACAAATGGTAAGACAGTAGATTTAAACCTAGTCATAATAATAATTACATTAAATGGAAATACACTAAATATCACACTACAGAGGTAGAGATTATCAGATTTAATTTTTTAAAAAAGCAAGACCCAACTATACTCTGCCTTCAAGAAATGAACTTCAAATATACATACACAAATAGTTTTTATGACATAGTAAAAATAGATGGGAGATGATACAACATCAAAAGAAAGGTGATGTATCCTCATTAATATCAGACAAAGTAGATTTTAGAGCAAAGTATACTACCAGGGATAAATTAGGTCATTTCATGATTAAAAGATCAGTTAATCAAGAGTACACTACTATTCTAAAGACTTATGAACCTAATAACAGAGCTTCAAAACTTATGAAGCAAAAACTGATAGACTGTAAAATAAAATAAGCACATCTACAATTTTAGTTTATATAGTTAAATACAGGGGCTTTGTTCAATAGCCTTTCTCAGTAATGGATAGATAGATGTATCAGACAAAATCAGTAAATGTATAGATTTGAACAACACTATTAACCTGACTTAACTGACACAGAATTTTCCACCCAATAACAGCAGAGTACGCATTCTGCTTAAGTGTATACGAAACATTTACCGATAAAGACCACATTCTGGATCACAAAAAAGTCTCTATCAATATAAAATATTTAAGTCCTATCAAGGACATCCTTTGATAACAATTGAATTAGAGATTAGAAAATTAATGATCTCTGAAAAACTTCAAATATTCAGAAACTAAATAACGTACTTCTAGAAAACCCATAGACTAAATAAGAAATCAAAATAGAAAGTAAAAAATTATTTTAAACTGAGGGAAAATAAAACAACACATAAAAATGTGTGGAATACTGCTAAAGCAGTACTTAGGGGGAAGTTTATAGCAAACAAGCTTTGAAAAAGAAGAACAAAATGGGAGAAGTAATACTACCTGGCACAGATATATTAAAGAGGGTGGAATTAGTGTAAAGTGGACAAATATTGGCGATCTTCAGATTTTGATACAAGATTTAGATACAAGATTGACACAGATTTTGTATTTGCAGGTTCACCTCCTTACTAAAATTTTATCAAGGGCCACTAGAAAATGCTTGAAATAAAAGATGTTTATTATCTTGATAGTGGTGGTAGTTTCACAGATGCATACACACTGTAAAAACTTATTAAATTCTACACTTTAAATATGTGCCGTTTACTGCATGCCAACAAAACTGTTAAAGAAAAATTGGAGACTCGATATTTACACCTGCTTTCTACCATGCTGGACTGACATTTTCACACATCCCCTGAGAGCTTACTAAATTTGTAGATAAATTGAAAACAACGATATAAGCCAAAAATTCCACTGAACAGAGTATAGACTTTTCTGTGATGTTTTAGAGGACACACTGGACTCCATTAGTACCTCCAATCATCAATATGTCTGTGAATTCTCATTTTCTATGGAACCAGAAGCTTAGGATAAGCCAGCGGTGGCTTTGCTTTGAATTTCCTTGTTAATACTCAGATATATGCAGGAGAATCAAAACTCTTCCATTCACAAATAATTAAAGGTATAAGAGCTATCAAAATCTTTAATCCTCTGAGCTATGTTTCTTATTGTCAGAGAAAGACATTACAAATAAGTAAGACAGAATGAACTTTCTAGTACTTGATTGGTCAGACTCCACTATGAACTCACATGTAGCTTAATATATATACACACACACACACAGAAACAATTGTGGATATGTATGTACACACGGGTGAGTACACATACCTAAGTTTCCTAGCTCTGTCCTTGAGAGGGTCTAGAAGCAGTAACACTCTAACAGCAAGAAGCACACCTGTGTCTGAATCTTGGTTTCTAGTACCATTCTCCACTAAAAGGAACTGGGGCTTCCTGGAGAAATGACTGATTCCAGGGTTGGGACAGATAAAGTACAACATGAGCCCGGGCACCTTATGGTGCCAGAAATCAAGGAAGTGCTCAAAAAATAAACTAAAAAAGGATGGTAGCATGTCAAAGGAACATAGGAGCAATTTAATCAACAAGATACAACCCAATAAATACATGACTCAAAATAAAATAAATATACACCACTCCATGCTAATATAAATAAATAATTGAATAAATAAGTAAATAAGGGGCATATTGTCTTTATCTAATTCCATGTAGATACTCCCCTATCCAGAAATTGAAGTTTAATTTCCTCCACAACCTTAAATATGGACTAGATTTAGTGATTCACTTATAAAGAACAAACTATAGAAAGAGGGGAAAAAAAATAACTTTCCAATGCAGTAGCCTGGAAAATCTCATCCTAAGCAAGTGTTCAAAGTTGCCGTCTCACTGATAAGTCGTGTTGTTGGCATGTACCCCCTGACATGATGTGATGAGAAGGGCACTTCACCTCGGTGATAGTCTTCCTGCAAAATTCATAATCCTAGTGTATACGTGAGGACAACATCAGAGAAACGCAAGTGAAGAGCCATCCTATAAAACATCCAACAATTATCTTTCAAAAATGTCTAAGTCATTAAAAAAAAACAAAAAACAAAAAACAAGGAAAGACTGAGAAGTAAGAACCAGAGGAGATTAGGACGCATGTGACATAAATGCAACGTGGTATCCTGGGTGGGATCCCGAAACAGAAAAAGGGCATTAGTAGAAAAACAAGTAAAATCCCAATAAAGTCTGGAGTTTAGTTAACAATATTATATATCAGTAATTATCTCTTGGTCGGGGGTGCTCATTTCCTTAGTTGTATCCAATTCTTTGAGACCTCATGAACTGTAGCCCGCTAAGCTCCTCTGTCCATGGGATTCTCCAGGAAAGAATACTGGCATGGCTTGCCATTCCCTTCTCCAGGGGATCTTCCCAACCCAGGGTTTGAACCCATGTCTCTTATGTCTCCTGCATTGGCAGGCAGATTCTTTACCACTAACGCCACCTGAGAAGTCCTATTATCTCTTAGGTTTGACGAATGAACCCCAGCCATGTAAGAGATTACATTAGAAAAATCTGGGTGAATGATATGCAGGAATTCAGTGTTATCATTGCACCTTTTCTATAAATCTAAAACTACTGCAAAACACAAGTTTATTTCAAAAACTTCCATCCTCTCATTAAATTGGTTAAAAGCCTTCGAGAGTGACAGAAGGTTGTCATCAGGAAACTGCTCAACTGGACAAATGGATGCTGAGAACTGATTCTGGCCTGTGGCATTCTGAGTGGGAAATGGCAATTTAGTTATTCTTTTCACCCATGTCCCAGGAACACCACAATTTGCATCTTCCCTGGTAGTGGACCTGCCCCTTTAGAGAAGAGAAAAGTCTAGAACAGCTGTGGCCTGCCTGTGTTACAATCTATCGTGAGACTGGGTAGCCAAGAGCTGGAGTGCCTGGTGGATCATAGCACAAAGCAATCTGAGCAGCCCAGCCAGTTTGATATTTTAAATGCACTGAGGATTTTAAAAAACAAGTCTTAGATGTACAAAAATGTATGTCATCTTTCCCAAGAGGCAAAAATCACACACTTATCCAATTTGCCAAATGACAATTTAGCCATCACACTGTCTGCGTCTCAAAACCAATTCAAACAGACACATTGCTCTTCCTGAGAGATGTTAGAGGGACGTGTCAGCAGCCAGACTGTTTTGCCACTCTCACTGGGTAAGTTCCTCTGTGTTTTATTTTTTAACATTTTAAGAACAGAGCCTATCTTCAAAGGACGTGAGAGACCCAATCAACTTCAAATTATGCTCTTTGGAAATGTCACCAATCTCGCAGCACCTCCAAGAACTAATTCATGACAAGCTTTAAAGAATGGCCAGCACTCACCCCTGTAATTCACCACTGTACCCACCAGTGATCTTTTCCCTGACTTCTTTAAACATCTTTTCTTCATCACAGTGACCCACTCTTCATGTAAAAGACCTCAAAGATTCATGAAACATCATTTGATCAAAGGAACGCTGCTTAAGTTCTGAAAAAAGAAACCAGCCTGCTCAAGAATGAATTCCAATTCCTAAAGCCTAGAGCTGAGGAGGTATCCAGGACTGAATTTCTTAGAAGGTCAAGTTTTATAAAAGAATGCTTACTGAGACTTCCCTGGTGGTCCAGTGGTTAAGACTCCTTGATCCCAGTGCAAGGGGCATGGGTTCAATCCCTGTTCAGGGAACTAGACCCCACATGCCACAACTACAAGCCAACAAAGCCAAGTAAGTAAATAGATATGTATATTAAAAAAAGCTTACTTTCTGCACCCCTGCTGATTCCACCTGCCTGTCCCCAGATTACCCTCCTATCTTCCCCTTTTCCTCTGCTACCAGTTCCAACGCTTTGTTGTGACTTTACTCTTTTGGTGACCAGATGGCCCCATATTTTGTGCTAACCCACCAGACCAGCCTCTGCACTCAGAGCTACCAGACAAAAAGGAAGAAAAGGAAAACTGAGAAAATAGGAAGAGACTCTCACCCTTGACTCGGGTTTACTGATCTCTGACCACCAGAAGGGTGTCTAGGAAGATGCTCAGTTCTGGCATTTGGAGGGATTTGCTCTCCTTTTGGAGAAGGCAATGGCACCCCACTCCAGTACTCTTGCCTGGAAAATCCCATGGACGGAGGAGCCTGGTGGGCTGCAGTCGATGGGTCGCTAAGAGTCAGACACGACGGGGCGACTTCACTTTCACTTTTCACTTTCATGCATTGGAGAAGGAAATGCCAACCCACTCCAGTGTTCTTGCCTGGAGAATCCCAGGGATGGGGGAGCCTGGTGGGCTGCCGTCTGTGGGGTCACACAGAGTTGGACACGACTGAAGCGACTTAGCAGCAGCAGCAGCAGCAGCTCTCGTTTTAGGCAAAATTAATGCATTTTATTTACCATGTTGCTATGTGGCTTCTGATTGAGTGAGTGAGATATAGGCTTTACCGCAGCTGGCATTGACCTGGTTTACAAGAAGCTCATGTCCTTGGCAGACAAGACTGTTGTCTCTCAAGACTGGAGGATGAGGGATGGTAACAAGGCCAGACGGTGCCACAGGAAGAAGTAGAAGGAGAAGAACCTTGCCCTAGACTCCCCAACAAAGCAGGGCAGGTGATGAGAACCTGCTTTCCTGGCATCAGGTACTGAGAGTGCCATTCGGGGGCAAGCACAGGTCAAACACATATCAAGTCTGGACAAAGAGTCACCAGAAAGGGTTGTAAATCTAAGACAATGTATTAAGGGTATCAGGTGGGGAATGCGGAACAGAGACCGGTATCCAGGGCTGGCTGCACCCAGAAGTCCAGGCAATCAATTGCCATGGAGAGGGTGCAGCAGACAGACACTAATCAGCACATGTGGTTATTAAGAGCTCTTACTCTAGATACAGGCTGCAGACTGTCATCCATCCTGATGATTCTGTTTTAGTTAGTGTGTCACTTCATGTGTTGTCTTTATACTGTGTGATTTTACTCTGTGACTATCTGGTGATTTTAGCCCACGAGCTCAACTCCTGGGGCAACAACTGCTCTCTCTGGTAATGTACAGAAGGGAAGAGCTGAAGTCCTAACTCTAGTCTATGAAGTTAAAAAGAGAGAAGATAGAGAGAGCTCTAAGCACTGGCGAGTCACTGCATCACTACTGGCTGAGTTTCCAAAATCAAGCATTTCCTCTGAACATAGATTCTCTTTTAAACTCAGTAAAGACAAATAGTATGGGGGAAAGGTTTAGTCTTAGACTTTAACCCAATAGTCCAGGGTGCCAAGAGAAGGAGGAAGTAAAGGAGAGACTGGTCAAGGGAAGACAGTCAGTTCACAACTTTTCTCCATCTCCTCAACTTAGCAAGACTTTCTGATTGCCTCATCATTACTCAGTGTTGACAATGTCATCAGCTGGTAACTGTTCAGGATTCCTATTGGCTTCAGTATAACCCTGGAGCAAGGCAAGAGCAAGAGTTGAACTCAAAAGCTTTCTTCCAACCTACTCTTCCTTCTGCCTCTAGCTGATGTCTGCCCTGCATCTCTCAATACCCTCCAACCAACAAAGCAACACACACAGAGTATTGTTTGTTAATTCCTTTAGTTCTTTTTATCTATCCTTTCCTTTGCTGCTATAATTTTGTCAAAATTGTGTTCCTTTGGGGTCTGTCCTATTGTTATGTAAATTCAAGTTTTATTTCAAGGAAGACTTTTCAAATTGTATCTTTAGATATTTGTTCTGGCAATTATATCCTTTTTACTCCTTGGAGGGAATGAAAATTGTACGGATGTTGGACTTAATTTGCCTGTCCACCATCTATCATTTTCTCTCTAAATTGCTTTACTCCTCTCTCTATTTCAACTTAATGTTGTTTATTTTTGTTATTTCTACTGTCTATGTCCTTTATCATGTTTTTGGCAGTCTATTCTCTCTTGTGCTTTTTTCAGATTTCTTCATTTCTAACATGATTTATGTCTCCTCTCCCCGATGTATAATATATACATGCATATTTCTTTCCTGTGTTTTGATAGCACATATTTTTCTCTCTCTCTTTTAAAAATTATGGTTAAAGTTTTGGTCACAGTTTTTATCAGCTCTATGGTGATGCTTCTGGCATCTGTTAATGTTTGTCCTATTTTTTCCTTTTTTATTATTTTTTAAATTTATTTTTAATTGGAGGATAATCCTTCATAATATCATGTTGGCTTCTGCCATAAAACAATGTGAATCCATCGTAAGTATACATATGTCCCCTCTCTCCGGAGTCTCCCTCCCACCTCTCACCCCATCCCACCCCTCTAGGTTGTCACAAAGCACTAGATTGAACACCCTGTGTCACACAGCAAGTTCTCACAAGCTATCTATTGTATATGTGGTAATGTGTATGTCTCAATGCTACTCTTTCAATTTGTGGAGAAGGCAATGGCACCCCACTCCAGTACTCTTGCCTGGAAAATCCCATGGACGAAGGGCCCTGGTAGGCTGCAGTCCATGGGGTCGCTAGGAGTCGGACACAACTGAGCGACTTCACTTTATTTTTTCACTTTCATGCATTGGAGAAGGAAATGGCAACCCACTCCAGTGTTCTTGCCTGGAGAATCCAAGGGACGGGGGAGCCTGGTGGACTGCCGTCTATGGGGTCGCACAGAGTCGGACACAACTGAAGCGACTTAGCAGCAGTACAGCAGCTCCTTCCCCCACTGTGTCCACAAGTTTGCTTTCTATGCATCTCTATTGCTACCCTGCAAATAGGTTCATCAGTACTAGTTTTCTGGATTTCATATATATGTGTTAATAATAAAAAAAAAAACAAATAAAAATTTGTTTTTCTCTTTCTGACCTACTTCACTCTGTATAACAGGCTCTAGCTTCATTCACCTCATAGAACTGACTCAAATATGTTCCTCCTTATGGCTGAGTAACATTCCATTGTATATACGTACCACAACTTCTTTATTTTTGTCTTTTTGCTATCTTTGTATGGATTTTATACTTATTTCTTTTTTGTTGTCTATCTCCAAATAAGGAAGATTTTCCTGGACAAGTTTATGGGCTGGAAGCTTGTGGGAGGGCACGGTTGGGGCCATCCCCCTGGACAAGCTTATGGGCTGGAAGCTTGTGGGAGGGCACAGTTGGGGCCATCCCCCTGGACAAGCTTATGGGCTGGAAGCTTGTGGGAGGGCACAGTTGGGGCCATCCCCCTGGCTAAACATCACCTTTTTTTGTCTCCAAGTGCATATGTAGGCCTTCATAGGTATCATTTCTCTTCAACTAATAGAGAGAAGCGGCTGTGAAGTTTCTCAGAATCCAACATTTTAGCTACCTCCTAGCTTCACCCGAAATAAAATTGTCATGTTTTCATTCTCTTCATTGCTTATGGATTATTTCCAGGAAGAAAAAGGGGGAAATACTGACTTTATGCTGTCATCTTTAAACCAGAATTTCATCTGATTTCTCTGAACCTGAGTCTTATCCTCTGTAAAATGGATATACAATGAGTAGGTTAGTGCACAAAGAATCCTTGTCAGTGTCTGGCACATCATCAACAGTTGCTGAGTGCTTACTATTACTACTGCAATAGGGACACAGCCATAAGGCCATAGGTTGGGGACAGACTGGGGTCTCGGAGACAAGAAATGGCAAAAAGAAGACAGAATTCAAGGCCTGGGTGAGGAACACCTCCCACAGTACTTGAAGATGGTGGCTCAGATGGTAAAAGAATCTGGCTGCAGTCAGGAGACCTGGGTTGGATCCCTTTGTCATGAAGATCCCCTGGAGAAGGGAATGGTAACGCATTCCAGTATTCTTTCCTGGGAAATCCCATGGACAGAAGAACCTGGTGGACTACAGTCCATGGGGTTGCAAAGAGCTCCACACAACTGCAAATATGAAACCTATTAAAAAGAAGACCCCCATCTTCAGGGGAAATCCTGCATTTACTGTGGCCAATTGTGCATTTAATATTAATATGTACCAAATAACACGCTAAGCAGCTTATTTGCATTATCTTGTTTAATCTTCCCAATTACCTTATGAGGTGGATGCTGCAATAGCTATTTTACAAAGGAGATAACTGAAGGACAAAGAGACTAATTTCTGTGCTCAAGGCCATGCCTAAATGAGGACCTAGACTGGACCTGGTGAGTATTTATTTAGTCTAATACTCGCACACAATGAACCTTCAGAAGTATTTCTCTAAGCCTGTCTTTTGGGGTTAGAGTAAATAGAATTGATTTGCCTGACTCTCTCCATGCTTAGGGTAAGTCTCTGCCATTTCTAAGTTTAAACCCTGAGTTAAGCGTATGAAAAATAGAAGGTGATTGAGACCTTATATTCCTGCAGTGGTTAAAGGAGGTTCTGCATTTAGCAGTCAACTAGAGCAAGCTAGAAATAGAAAACATGACAATACCACAGAGAAGTCTAAAAGGAATAAAACCTACACAGTTGCTTTCTTCTCAAACATTAAGGTTCCTCATCAAGGAAGGAAGTCAACATCTTCCCATGAGGCTTGCAAACATAGATATCAGAAGTTAAACTATGGACTTCCCTGGTGGTCCAGTGGTTGAGAATCCGCCTGTGAATGAAGGGAACATGGGTTCAACCCTTGGTTCAGGAAGATTGTACTTGCGGCATGGCAACTAAGCCCATGAGCTGCAAATACTGAAGCCTAGATCCCACGCTCCACAGCGAGAGAAGCCATTGTCTTCTTTTTGCCAATTTCTGTGCACCTCAACTAGAGAAAGCCCAAGCGCAGCAATGAAGAGCTAGCATAGCCCCAAATAAATAACAACATTTAAAAGAAGATAAACTAGATTTATAAATGCTGATGAGCAGCAAAGCAGAGAATTCTATGTGTCCACCACAGTCTGCTTTCTTCCTCCTCCATAAACAGCTAGATTGCAGCCTCTTCATTTCAGGTAAGCAGGGCCACACAACTGAGCTTTGACCTTTGAAATATGGCCAGAACCAAGCCATGCCACTTCTAAGACAAACCCCTAAAATCCCTCTGAGTTTCCTCCACACACTGCTGCTGCTGCTGCTGCTAAGTCGCTTCAGTCGTGTCCGACTCTGTGCGACCCCATAGACGGCGGCCTACCAGGCTTCCCCATCCCTGGGATTCTCCAGACAAGAACACTGGAGTGGGTTGCCATTTCCTTCTCCAATGCATGAAAGTGAAAAGTGAAAGTGAAGTCGCTCAGTCATGTCTGACTCTTTGCGACCCCATGGACTGCAGCCTACCAGGCTCCTCCGTCCATGGGATTTTCCAGGCAAGAGTACTGGAGTGGGGTGCCATTGCCTTCTCTGCCTCCACACACTATCTCCCCTGAAAAAAGAGACCCTAAGGACCAAAAGAGGTGGAGCCATAAGAAAGACGGACTCTGGGTCCCTAATTTGTCTCTCAAAAGGAAGTTATCCACAAGAGTGCTCTAATAAGGAATACGTCTGTTGGAATACCACAGGAAGGGGAAATAAGCTTTTATTGTGTTGAATAACTGAAATCAGGCAGCTGTTTGTTATAGTGGTTCAGTTCACTTCAGTCACTTAGTCATGTTCAACTCTTTGGGACCCCATGGACTGCAGCATGCCAGGCCTCCCTATCCATCACCAACTCCCGGAATTTATTCAAACTCATGTCCATTGAGTCAGTGATGTCATCCAACCGTCTCATCCTCCGTCATCTGCTTCTCCTCCCGCATTTAATCTTTCCCAGCATCAGGGTCTTTGCAAAAGAGTCAGCTCTTCACATCAGGGGGCCAAAGTATTGGAGTTTCAGCTTCAACATCAGTCCTTCAAATGAACACCCAGGACTGATTTCCTTTAGGATGGGTTGGTTGGATCTCCTTGCTGTCCAATGAACTCTCAAGAGTCTTCTCCAACACCACAGTTCAAAAGCATCAATTCTTCGGTGCTCAGCTTTCTTTATAGTCCAACTCTCACATCCATACATGACTACTGGAAAAACCATAGCCTTGACTAGACGGACCTTTGCTGGCAAAGTAATGTCTCTCCTTTTTAATATGCTATCTAGCTTGGCCATAACTTTTCTCCCAAGGAGTGAGCATCTTTTAATTTCATGGTTGCAATTACCATCTGCAGCGATTTGGAACCCAAAATTAAAGTCTGCCACTGTTTCCACTGTTTCCCCATCTAATTGCCATGAAGTGATGGGGCCTGATGCCATGATCTTAGTTTTCTGAATGTTGAGCTTTAAGCCAACTTTTTCATTCTCCACTTTCATTTTCATCGAGAGGCTTTTTAGTTCCTCTTCACTTTCTGCCATAAGAGTGGTGTCATCTGCATATCTGGGGTTATTGATATTTCTCCCGGCAATCTTGATTCCAGCTTGAGCTTCTTCCAGCCCAGCGTTTCTCATAATCTACTCTGCATATAAGTTAAATTAGTCTACCTTAATACCTTATGTCTAAATTATAGCTTTAGGGGAAGGAGGATGGTTCCCTTCTCTTAACTCTAGGGACTTTTGACCCAGATATTCAAAGTTCAAAATGAACTTAAAGATCTAGGAACTCTTACTTTTGGAAGCCCCACGTCACAAAATATCAAAAATATTGAAATGTTTTACCATCCTACATTCAGTATAATTTTGTATACAAAGAAGTATACAAGAGTTGAGGGGAGTTAAGAATTGACCTGAAAAGAAAGTGAAAGTGAAAGTCACTCAGTGGTGTCTGACTCTTTTTGACCCCATGGACTATACCATCCATGTAATTCTCCAGGCCAGAATACTGGAGTGGGTAACTGCTCCCTTCTCCAGGGGAATCTTCCCAACTTAGGGATCGAATCCAGGTCTCCTGTATTGCAGGTGGATTCTTTACCAGCTGAGCCACCAGGGAAGCCCAACAATACTGGAATGGGTAGCCTATCCCTTCTCCAGTGGATCTTCCTGACCCAGGAATCAAACCGGGGTCTCCTGCAATTGCAGGTGGATTCTTTACCAACTGAACTATCCAGGAAGCAGAATTATATAAATGTGGGTGTGTATAACTTGATTTTTTATTTGTATTTTCTACCTACCCATTTTTACTCTTTCTCCTGTATATAGATACCAAATTTACAAAAAGGACCCACAAAAGTAGATCTGGAGGAAATTCTAGTGTGTTTAGAACCAATGTAATGATATCTTTATGTCAGATACAGGGATCTGCTTTACGGTACATACTATCTTCTGTTCTGAATTAGGTTCCCAAAAAGTACTCCATGCAACATAGGCTTTCCTGAGATTTGAATAGACTTCACCAAAGAAGACATACTGATGGCAAATAAGCACATGAAAAGATGTTCAATGTTATTGGCCATTAAAGAAATCCAAATTAAGACCACAACAAGATACTACTTCTCACCCATGAGAAGGGCTTAAAAAAACAAAATTGACAATACCAAGTGCTGGAAAGGATGCAGAGTAACTAAAACACTCCAATTGCTCTACCAAAAGTTGCATAGCCATTCTGATGAATCATTCAGCAATTTCTTATCAAGTAAAGCATGCTCCTACCATATGAACTAGGAATCCCCATACCTAGTTTGTTCCCCTAGGGAGATGAAAACTTATATTAATGCAAAAACCTGTGCATGAATGTTTACAGCAGTTGTATTTATAATTGCCAACCCAACCAAATGTCCTTCAGTGCATGAATGGATAAACTAATTCTAGTATATCCATAAAACATGTATTACTCAGAAAAAATATGCAAATACAATAATATAGATGAATGTTCAAGGTACTTTGCTAAGTGGAAGAAGCCAGTCTCAAAGGTGACATATTGCTTGATTTGCTGCTGCTGCTGCTGCTAAGTCGCTTCAGTCGTGTCTGACTCTGTGCGACCCCATAGACGGTGGCCTACCAGGCTTCCCCGTCCCTGGGATTCTCCAGGCAAGAACACTGGAGTGGGTTGCCATTTCCTTCTCCAATGCATGAAAGGGAAAAGTGAAAGTGAAGTTGCTCAGTCGTGTCCGACTCTTCGAGACCCCATGGTCTGCAGCCTACCAGGCTCCTCCATCCATGGGATTTTCCAGGCAAGAGTACTGGAGTGGGGTGCCATTGCCTTCTCCAATTGCTTGGTTTACTTATCTGCTATTTATTCTATTTCTTTAAAATACTTACTTATTTAATGTATTTATTTAGCTGTGCTGGCTTGTAGTTGTGGCACTGGCTATCTTCAGTCTTCATTGTGGCATGCAGGATCTTTAGTTGCAGCTTGAGAACTCTTAGTTGCAGCATGTGGGATCTAATTCCTTGACCAGGGATTGAACCGGAGTCCCCTGCATTGGGAGCATGGAGTCTTAGCCACTGAACCACCAGGGAAGTCCCACTTATCTGAAAGTTTAGGAAAGCAAAACTCTAGGGACAGAAGCTAGAGAGTGGTTGCCAGGGTTGGGGGAGGGATGTGTCTACAAGGGGGCAGCAGGAGGGTGTCAACCATGAAATGCCACTTGTCATGGGTGCTTGCCAGATAGCATATTCAAAAGCAGAGACATCACTTTGCAAACAAAAGTCCATCTAGTTAAGGCTATGGTTTTTCCTGTGGTCATGTATGGATGTGAGAGTTGGACTGTGAAGAAGGCTGAGTGCCAAAGAATTGATGCTTTTAAACTGTGGTGTTGGAGAAGACTCTTGAGAGTCCCTTGGACCGCAAGGAGATCCAACCAGTCCATTCTGAAGGAGATCAGTCCTGGGTGTTCATTGGAAGGACTGATGCTGATGCTGAAACTCCAATACTTTGGCCACCTCATGCGAAGAGTTGACTCATTGGAAAAGACCCTGATGCTTGGAGGGGTTGGGGGCAGGAGGAGAAGGGGATGACAGAGGATGAGATGGCTAGATGGTATCACCGACTCGATGGACATGAGTTTGAGTAAACTCCAGGAGCTGATGATGGACAGGGAGACCTGACGTGCTGCAGTCCATGGTTGCAAAGAGTCAGACACAACTGAGCAACTGAACTGATGGGTGCTTGCCATCTCCCTCTACAAGGATTAAATCACGTGCGGCTGCAGCTGCTGACCTCCAACGCTGCCTAAAGAAGTTCAGGGTGGAGAGCAGAAATGAGGCACTCTGTGCTCAGGGAAAACCTGGCAGGACAGGTCTTCAGATAGTTAGATATTCTCGAGAACTGATTTTATGAGCCCAATTCTTGTATCTCCTCATATCTAAAAATGCACTCAAATCTTTCTAGCTGGTGATTATTTCTCATGACTAGCAGAACTTCACAAGACCAGCAGAAATTTTCTACAAAAACTATGTGCTTGATTGCATGTACTCTCCCTTTGCCAAAATCACTCATGTACTGTCCTTTTCCCTTTCTCTTTGGAACAGTTTCTTAGAGCTATCTGAGGTGTTGTCTCCTGGGCTGCAGACCTCATATTGCCTCAAATAAAATAATTATCTTCCAATTAAAAATAAAATAAAATTTAAAAAACATGCAAGTCTCATGTTGTGCTTTTTTTTTTTTTAATTGACAAGGGAATTTTTTAGGGGTAATGAAACTGTTCTGTATCTTGACAGTGATGATGGTTAGATGAGTCCATCCATGTGATAAGATTCACAGGGTGTGAAAGTGAAAGTGTTAGTCTCTCAGTCATGTCCGCCTCTTTGCAAGGTGGACTGTAGCCTGCCAGGCTCCTCTCTCCATGGAATTCTCCAGGCAAGAATACTGGAGTGGATTACCATTCCCTCCTCCAGGGGATCTTCCCGAGGGATCGAACCCAGGTCTTCTGCATTGCAGGCAGATTCTTTACCACCTGGGCCACTAGGGAAGCCCCAGCATTCATAGAACTCTATGCCAAAATAAAGTTAACTTTATGTATGTTAACATGAAAAGAAAAAGAAAAGCCAGTCAGAAAAAAATGGCAGTTAGATGTTATCTTTTGTGATATTTTTATGCTTTTGCACATGTAATCTTAAACACATGCACATAGCTTTGTTTTATTTTTAACTAAAGAGCAATATTATATTTTGAGGTCTTTATAGGAGCCCCTTCTCTCTCTGAACTAGAAGGTCTTATGTACGCTGGATCAGGATGCTTTCCTGGAAAGGTCTTTTCTGATACATACATTATATTCTACTTGGAGTCAGATGAGTATATTGAAGCCAGACAGAGTCAAGAGCCCCCCTGGGCAGGAACAGTATGAGAAGCTCCACAGTGATGTACTGTGAGCTTCTCTGGGAGATGTATGCAGTGGACATACTGACAGCATAGTCAACATTCTTCCCTCACTTTTTTCTCCTCAGAATCCCAGTTTTGTTTAGGCTACTGTTCAAAATGCTTTCCAAATGCTATTAGAGGTTCTGTAAGCAAAAAACTTCACACATTTAAGATGACTTCTAAAATTTGTCATTATCTGTTTAAATTGTAAAAAAGAATGCATTTTCCAGCATGTTGCAAATATTAATATTTTCAAGTGAAATCATTGGATTTCTTTTTTAAATCCATTTGTTAGGATTTAATACCATTGTGATCTGGGGCCTCATCATCATCTATTTGAAAAGAACCTGAACAATCTCTGTTTTTAATAGTCAGAAATTTTTATCATTGATTTATTTCCTTGAAATCATATTTCTATTCAGCTTCCACCACAGAACTTTATCCTAATGTATTGGCTTAGAAATCTTCTTTTAATGCTTATACTATTGACATTTTCCTAAGATGTGGACTTATAAATGACTCCCAGTCTCCCAGAATTTGATTTTAGGCTTCATCATCATAAGTTTACAGTAGACACAAAATAAAATGTTTACTGATCATGCTTTCATCACTCATAATGATGCTTACCAAAACAGGAACTCTTTCCAATTTTCAGGGTCAGGAGCAGGACTTGTCAACCAGTCTCAAAGCAAGTATATTCAAGCATCTCATCAGTAACTGGAAAGCATGATTGAAATACAGTACCAGAGGTGCGTACATGCTAAGTTGCTTCAGCTGTGTTCGACTGTCTGTGACCATACAGACTTGTAGCCTGCCAGGCTTCTCTGTCCATGGGATTCTCCAGGCAAGAACACTGGAGTGGGTTGCCATGCCCTCCTCCAGGAAATCTTCCTGACCCAGGGCTTGAACCTACATTTCTTACAACTCCTGCATTGGCAGTCAAGTTCTTTACCATTAGCACCACCTGGGAAACCCAAGTGATACACAGAGGTATCTCTGACAAAATGGAAACTCATAGGGTTTTGTGGTAATAAACAATGTAAATCCAAACATTTAAGGGAGAAATCTTAACAAACACAAACTTTAAAAAGAGAGAGACTCTTCCCAACTTGTTTCCTGAGGCCAGTGAAACCCTGATAACAGAAACTGGCAAAGACTCAACAAGAAAGGAGCATTATATTTCTCATAAACATAGGTGCAGAAATTCTAAACATAATATGAGTAAATTGAATCCAGCAACTTACAAAAGTATAATATGTAGGAGAGAAAATATTTTCTGACAGAAAGCAGATTTATAAGAGAAAAGCATACACATTTCATTTGATATTCAGTGCTTTGAGTGGCAAAAAGATTGAGGGGTTTGGGGGTGCGAGCTTCCTGTGAAGAATCAAGAAGCCCCAGAGAAGCCACTAGACTTGCAGGGATTCATACTGTTCTGACAGAGGACAATAAATTTGTGGACCAGTGACAAGACAAAGGAAAGGGGCCTCTGGACTTTTTAGGGTGTAAATTGTGGGAAGGTAAATATATGGGGAATACTAGTCAAGGCTATGGTTTTTCCAGTGGTCATGTATGGATGTGAGAGTTGGACTGTGAAGAAAGCTGAGCGCCGAAGAATTGATGCTTTTCAACTGTGGTGTTGGAGAAGACTCTTGTGAGTCCCTTGGACTGAAAGGAGATCCAACCAGTCCATTCTGAAGGAGATCAGCCCTGGGATTTCTTTGGAAGGAATGATGCTAAAGCTGAAACTCCAGTACTTTGGCCACCTCATGCGAAGAGTTGACTCATTGGAAAAGACTCTGATGCTGGGAGGGATTGGGGGCAGGAGGAGAAGGGGATGACAGAGGATGAGGTGGCTGGATGGCATCACTGACTCGATGGACGTGAGTCTGAGTGAACTCCGGGAGTTGGTGATGGACAGAGAGGCCTGGCGTGCTGCGATTCATGGGGTCGCAAAGAGTCGGACATGACTGAGTGACTGAACTGAACTGAACTGAACTGAGCACAACTTGTGAAATCTTAGTTCCCCCACCAGGGACTGAACTCAAGCCACAGCAGGGAAAGCACTGAGTTCTAACCACTGGACCACCATGGAACTCCCTCAAGTAGATTCTTGTTGAAGCCATCTCATCTCAGGTGATAAGCTTGTTCTTCCCTTTCTGGCACAGGAAAGGGTGGGGAGGACCTTCACAGGGGGAATTTATGCCCCGTTTATCAGGCAGATAAGAGCAGGGAGATGCTGCTGTATCTGCTTTTTCTCTATTGCCTTCAGCTCAAAATGATCTTTATGCAGAGTGACACATGCTGGAGTGGCATATCTGATCCCCTACAAATACATTAGCATGAAGTGTAGTCATCCCAGAAATGCAAAGCTACTTTAATATTTGATAAGCAGCCAATGTAAATCACCATATTAGCATAATAAAGGAGATAAAATTTACTATCCTCTCAACAGAAGCAGAAAAGGCATTTGATAAAATTCAACACCTGTTTGAGATGGAGAAAAGCTTATAGCAAAGTAGAGAAAGAAAAAAATTCTTTAATCTGTTAAAGGATATCTACAAAATATCTATAGCTAATACTACATGGTGAAATGTGAAAGTATTAATATCTCTCTCTGAGGTCAAGAACAAGAAAAGGATGTCAATTATTACATCTTTTGACATTGTGCAAGAGGTTCCTAGCAGCGTTATGAAACAAGGAAAATAACATAAAGATGTCAAGATTAGAAATTTTTTTTTTTTTTTTTTGCCCATGCTTAAAAATACTTTTATTTTGAGATATCTTAAACACACAGTTAGAAAAGAACCCATCACATATCCCATTAAATCAACATGCGGACCCAACTACATCAACATTTTAAAAGAAAGAAAACACAACTGAAACCTCCATGTACCCTCCCTGCTTCCATCAGCAACTCCTGCTCTAGGAAGGCAGAGCATGGCTTTCACACATCATTCTAACACAGGATTTTACACTCTTCATCTCATATAACTTGAATCACAGGAAATATATTATTGTGTAAAACAGTAACACTGGCTACCTTATGCCAACAATGCTTACATGCCCGCCACTATTCTAAGCAGTTTACATGCATTAGTTCATTAACTGTCCCCCTCCCCCATCACCCGGTGAGGTTGGCACTACTATCTCATTTTACAGAAAAAGTGAAACACGAGTAAGTTTAAATAATGTGCCCACAGATACACAGTATGTTTAACTTTACATAAATGGTGTGCAGCTTCTCCAGCTTTCTCTGCATCATTTTTGATTCATCTATGTTGAAAGATGTAACTCTAGTTCTTTCATATTCACTTACCAAAAACAACCTGTTCTTCTGCTGATGGAAATTTAGGCTTCTCCTAATCTTGCTATCTACACAGTACTGCAATGAACAGTCATAGACACATTTCCTTCTTCAAATGGAGTTACTTTAGGGTTTATCCAGGAGTAGAATTCTGGGTGGCAGAATATACACAATTTTACCAGATTTTACATATTGCTTGGCACAGCAGTTGTCACAATTTCCATTCCCACAGCAGTGAGTTCCCATGTACCATACACTTACCCACACAAGGGCTTCTAAAAATTAGCCAACTTCATGAGTATAAGATGATCCACATCAATTTACATTTCCTGCACGTTCTTCTCTACACTCACCTCTGCCTGGACTGACAGGTTCTGTCAGCAAGGGTGAGACCAACCACACTGAACACTTGCCTGAAACATCTCCTGATATCCACCCCTCTGTGGAGTCCCAGCCCATCTGGCTCCCACGAGCCCTAATTTCAGTTCCTCCCAGGGAGTGGGAGAATGCGGGCCAGGTTTGGAAGAAGGGGTATGTTCTCCAGGCCAGGCCAGGTGTGAGGTGAGCACGGATGGCTAAGGCAGTCAACTGGGTCCCCTCTGGCTCGGAGACACCAGTGGCTGGGCTCCCAAGTAGCAGGCGTGCTTGTGGGCAGTCTCCAGTCAACATTTCACTCACAAACACCTTCGAAAAGTTCCAATCCTGACTTAGCTAAAATAATGAATTCAGTTCTACATTCCTTCAAAGAGGCCACTTTGTGCAAAATCTACTCTGCCCGGAAAAAAAAACACCCAAACCTGGCTTCTGGAGTACTCAGTCTGGCTACAATAATGGGAATAACTTTTGGAAACCCAGACAACACCCAACAGAGCAATATACAGGCATGAGGAGAGGTGGGACCAGAGGAGAATGCCTAGAGGGACAAGGGTCAGGGAAGGCTGGGACTGAAAGAGTGGAGACCTGGGCCAGATCAGACAGGAGCGTGGCACTCCACATGAAATGAACAGCCCAAGTCAGGTCAGCCCAGGGGCGTTCAGGGAAGACTAATGAAGTTAAATTCAACACTGATTACGCCAGAATGTTTAGTAGTTAGCTCCAAGTAGTCAGACATTTCCTTTTAGTGAATCTGTACATACTAATATTTCTATCATAATCATATACTACTTACATGATTATTTTAAAACTCAGACTGCATCAGTACAATCCCAAAATATTAAAGGTTTATACCTCAGTACAGAGGGATTTCTGTTGACTTTTACTTCACTCTTTACATTTTAAAAAATCTGACTTGAATGTTTAAAAATAAATATTTATCATTTTATAAAAATGGCAGTAGAAACACCCCTACTGGGGCAGGAACTCTATGAAGTACCAGGTGGCACAAAGAGCAGGGGGATGAAAAGATGGACAGAAAAGGGGTATTTCTGTGTCTATAGTGTCAACTGACATGGGATCTATAGCTCAGTGAAGCTCTGGTCTAGAGATCAGACTCTTAACCCAGAATCTTAGTAAGTCAAGCCTCCTTTTCACCAATCCCAAGAGCTGGGTAGCAGAGTCAGCCACTCTAATTTTAGATGCCAATGTTCAGTGATTCACCCAAGATCATCCTGCCAAGAAAAGGTATAGCAAGCCAGGAACACACACCTGATGATTATGGTCTGAATCTGAACCATTAGAGAATGTAGTTCAGACTCAGAGTCTCACGTGTTGAGGGCCCAAGGTCATGGGAAGGGCCTCAGAGTCATCAAGATTAGAAATTTAAAAGAAATATTTTCATCATTCACATATTATGCACATTAAAAATTCAAACTATACACCAGTTATTATTATTATTAAAAAGGGAACTTATAAATGGTTCCTGAATTCAAGATCAATAACAAAATCAATTATATATAATATATTTATATAGGATACTTAGAAAATAAAGATTTTAAATATTCTTTACAATAGTATTTAAAAATTAAGTACAAAGGAATAGATCAAATTATAGATGTGAAAGACCTCTAGAGTGAAAATTAACAAATTATGTTGAGAGAAACATTAAAAGATCTAAATAAGTGGGAAAATATTCCCTATTAATTGATTTGAATTCTCAATATGGATTGGAAGGTGTCAGTTCTTCCCATATTGATGAGTAGGTTCAATGCAATTTCAATAAAAAGCCCATCAAGATATGTGTGTGTGTGTGTGCCTGAACACACACAAATTCAGAAGTTGTTTCTAAAATGTTTCTGTTGAAAAGCAAAAGCTATAAAAAACAATCCTGAAGAAGAACAAAGTTGGAGGACTTCTGTTAACAAATGTTGAGACTTCATAGAGTGATAGTAATTAAGACAGCGTCATATTGGTGCAAGGTTAGAGAAAGTTGAGAATAAGATCCACATGTATGTAGTCATATATACTTGGTCTGACTTCAGACCAAGGCAGCACTGCATGTATACATATTATGATTCCATTTATAAAAATGAAAGAACAGGAAAAGCTAATCTTTGATGAAAGAAGTCAAAATAGAGGTTATTTCTTGGGGAAAGGTATGACTGGTAAAGAGTATAGAGAATCCATCTGCATGCTAAAAACATCCTATCTCTCTTCTGGATTGTGGTTACATACATCTATATCTATAGTGAAGAACAGAGGAGCCTGGCATGCTGCAGTCCATGGGGTTGCGAAGAGTCAGACACAACGTAGAACTGAACAGCAACAACCAGCTGTATACTTGAGATTTATGCACTTACTATGTGCTGATTGTACTACAATAAAAAAATTTTTAAGAAAGGAAGCCAAAGTTTGACTCCATTTATTGGTGTTTGACTGCTGACAGCTTTTAAGCCTCAACCCTTTCTCTTCACCTTCTGCCCCACATCTAGGCAAGCTGATAAGAAAGCCTGGGTATTTCCTACTGATAGGTGCTAATGGAAGGTTCAAATTACACAAGCCCCTTATTCTAATCTAGCATGGGACTCTTTACCCTAGCCCTCGCCCCTAACCACCATAAGGAACCCAAGCCAGTCTTCTTTCTTGGTTCTCTCAAGCCATTCTTGGACATGTTTGAAATCTTTCCTGATACTCCCAGTGCCTCATGATGTAAATAACAAATCTTCATAACCTCTTGTTGTGTGTATGGCACTATCACCTTCGGACCAAAATTTGACTTGAGAGTCCATTCTCCTGCAAAAGACAGTAGCAGAGGGAACATGATTTTGTTTTTGTTTTTTTCTGTTCAGTTTTCTGCTGCGTCCGCAGCACCTACAGCAATGCCTTGCACATAGTAGTTACTCAATAAATATGTGTTGAATAAATGGAGAGCTATTCAGTAAGTTCAAGGTTTGCTAAGTCGCTTCAGTCGTGTCCGACTCTGTGCGACCCCATAGACGGCAGCCCACCAGGCTACCCCGTCCCTGGGACTCTCCAGGCAAGAACACTGGAGTGGGTTGTTATTTCCTTCTCCAATGCATGAAAGTGAAAAGTGAAAGGGAAGTCACTCAGTCGTGTCCTACTCTTCGTGACCCCATGGACTGCAGCCTACCAGGCTCCTCCATCCATGGGATTTTCCAGGCAAGAGTACTGGAGTGGGGTGCCATTGCCTTCTCCAACAGTTCAAGGTTAGAAAATAAATAATTCAAATTGGAACAAGGATAGATTGGAGTAGGTCAGTGGAAATTTCAAGGCACATGTCTAACCCCAAAAAATTAAGGCTCCCAAATCAAGTATGTGCAATAGGAGGTGTCCACTACCATGGAACTACATCCATGGTAAAATGAATCTACTTAAGAGTTATGAAAAAAGAAGCCATCTGGTAAATGAATAAAAATTGCATGAGTTCTGGGGTAAAGATGTCAGGAATTTCACTTCTCATTACATGAAGCACCAGGCAAACAGGTCTCTATGGAAATACTTTACCTGCCAATGCGTGTGTCTCTTGTTCAAAACACTTTTAATAAAACAAAAAAGCCCCTGCTGCTCTGTAGCCATTATCATGGCCCTAAATACAGGATATTCTCTATTCAGGGTCAGTTTAGTGATATTTCATGACAGAGGACTGGAACTCAAGAGGGAGGAACTTGAGCAGTGACAGGGCAACCGTGGCTGAGTCAGTGGGCAAAAACATCTCTGATGGGAAATAACTTCCATCAGAATTGGGGGATTCCTCTGGGATCCCCTCTGAAGCACCACCATTTTAGAGTCAAACTTCTCCAGAGAAGATTCTTCTTTGGTAGGTTCCAGGATTCAGCCAGAGAGCCTTGCCTGTGTCCCTGGCATTTCCTTATTTATGAATTGAGCCCCAGTGTAAACTGTCTTGGAAGACTTCAGCCTTCCCTTACATGTGTGGTGGCATCTCTGTAATGTCAAATGCATGTCTGATCTGACATTTGTGCATGTCACAGGGGAACATTCAGACTCCTTAGGGTCTGGCTGGCTGTGAGCAGGGGAGGGGAGTAGTCTGGGGCTTATCATCTGGCTTCATGTATGAGTCTCTGTCTGTCTACATAAGAAGTAAATAAAGTCTGTGTCTATGGAATAAAAATACTCACATTCACTGCGAAGTGTTCTTAGGATGTTCACCAAATGAAGTCCATGATGATGATTCAAAATAGCATTATTTGACACATAATTTGACCAAGTTCATAAGTACAAACTCTTTTTTTGTAGGCAAGAAATTAGGGTAAGAATTTTTAGAATGCCAAGAAGGGAGAGATTCCACTCTGGGTCCCCATCTCAAGCCAAAAGAAAAAGTAGGAGAACTTAGAACCATGGAAGATCATCCAGGCAGCAGACCACCCAGAATCCTAAAATATAAGTTACTTACCTTTCAGTTTTGCATTTTTACCATTTTATGTTTTAGGATAGGACAAAAATCTACAGATGCTAGTCTTGAACATGACTAAGATGCAGAATTTGCAGGAGTTATACAAATAAGGCTATACTAGAAGTGAGCTTTCCAAAAATAAAACAAAACCATTTCCAAGGTTCCTGTCGATCAATAGCCACTAGTGAAAGCTCAGAGCAGAGAGGGGCTTTGGAGTGGGGCTTCTGGGGTACAAGATCATTAATAGTGCCAGAACACTTTGGGGGGGGTGCAATGATCTGAGCTAATATTTTCTTCATTAACTTCTAACTATCCTACCAGAAAACAAGGGCTGGATATTAATTGCAAGCATTTAATAAGCACTGAGAAACACTGGGCTGGAAGAAGCACAAGCTGGAATCAAGATTGCCAGGAGAAATATTAATAACCTCAGATATGCAGATGACACAATCCTTTATGGCAGAAAGTAAAGAAGAGTTAAAGAGCCTCTTGATGAAAGTGAAAGAGGAGAGTGAAAAAGTTGGCTTAAAACTCAACATTCAGAAAACTAAGATCATGGCATCTGGTCCCATCACTTCATGGCAAATAGATGGGGAAACAGTGGCTGACTTTATTTTGGGAGCTCCAAAATCAATGCAGATGGTGATTGCAGCTATGAAATTAAAAGACGCTTACTCCTTGGAAGGAAAGTCATGACCAACCTAGAGAGCATATTAAAAAGCAGAGACATTACTTTGTTAACAAAGGTCTGTCTAGTCAAACCTATGGTTTTTCCAGTAGTCACGTATGGATGTGAGAGTTGGACTATAAAGAAAGCAGAGCACCAAAGAATTGATGCTTTTGGACTGTGGTGTTGGAGAAGACTCTTGAGAGTCCCTTGGACTGCAAGGAGATCCAACCAGTCCATCCTAAAGGAAATCAGTCCTGAGTGTTCATTGGAAGGACTGATGCTGAAGCTGAAACTCCAATACTTTGGCCACCTGATGTGAAGAACTGACTCATTTGAAAAGACGCTGATGCTGGGAAAGATTGAGGGCAGGAGGAGAATGGATGACAGAGGATGAGATGGCTGGATGGCATCACCGACTTGATGCACATGAGTTTGGGTGAACTCCAGGAGTTGGTGATGGACAGGGAGGCCTGGCGTGCTGCAGTTCATGGGGTAGCAAGGAGTCAGACACGACTGAGTGACTGAAGTGAACTGAACTGAATAAGCACTTAGGGATATTGAAATCACTGTGTTAAATGTTTTCATGCCTTACCTGAGCAAAACCTCACAATCATCCTACAAAGTAGAAACCAAGGCACAGAGAGGTTACACGAGCCAGCTAACAAAACATGAAGCCAGAATTTGAACACACAGTCCACCCTCTCAACCACTGTTCATTCTGGCTCTGGTGACATAATGCATATTGAAATTTAATTGTGAAGGTGGAAAGTTTCAACCCATAATTACTGAGCATGAAGTCAACTGCATTCTACGTCTCATTACAGCATCTCATGTCACCTTTCTTTTTATTTACTTATTTATTTATGTATTTAGCTGCCTTGTGTCTCAGTTGCTGCCGGAGGGCTCTTCATTGCATCATGTGAGATCTTTTGTTGTGGTGCACAGACTTGCTAGTTGTGTTGCGTGGACTCAGCACCACAACTGGACTCAGGTTTAATTGCTCTGTGGCATGTGGGATCTTAGTTCTTTGACCAGGGATCAAACTCATGTCCCATAAATTGTAAGGCAGATTCTTAACCACTGGACTATCAAGGAAGTGCCTCATGTAACCTTTCTTGATCCCATTACACATGCCTCTATGGTGGGCTGGTATTGTGGTTGACCTATGGAAAGAGGTGATATTGATCTGAAGCCTCTGACACTCAGTCTGAGCTTTTGCCTTGACCAATCAGCAATGAAAAGTGAAAATATTAGTCACTCAGTCAGGTCCGACTCTTTGTGACCACATGGACTATAGCCCACCAGGCTCCTCTGTCCATGGGATATCCCAGGCAAGAATACTGGAGTGAGTAGCATTCACTTCTCCAGGGGATCTCTCTGACCCGGGGATCAAACCTGGGTCTCTGCAATGCAGGCAGATTCTTTACCATCTGAGCCACCAGGTAAGCCTCCTGATGAGGATAAAAGAGGAGAGTAAAAAGCTGACTTGAAACTCAACATTCAGAAAACTAAGATAATGGCATCTTATCCCATCACATCATGGCAAATAGATGGGGAAAAGTGGAAACAGTGACAGATTTTATTTTCTTGGGCTCCAAAATCACTGTGGATAGTGACTGTAGCCATGAAATTAAAAGACTCTTGCTCCTTGGAAGGAAAGCTATGACAAACCTAGACAGTGTATTAGAAAGCAGAGACATCACTTTGCCAACAAAGATCCATATAGTCAAAGCTATGGTTTTCTAGTAGTCATGTACAGAAGTGAGAATTGGACCATAAAGAAGGCTAAGCACCAAAGAATTCACATTTTTGAACTGTGGTCCTGAAGAGGACTCTTGAGAGTCTCCTAGACAGCAAGGAGACTGAATCAGTCAATACTAAATGAAATAAACCCTGAATAGTCATTGGAAGGACTGATGCTGAAGATGAAGCTCCAATACTTTGGCCATCTGGTGCCAAGAGGCGACTCATTGAAAAGACCCTGATGCTGGGACTTAGGGCGGGAGGGGAAGGGGGCGACAGAGGGTGAGGTGGTTGGATGGCATCTCCAACTCAATGGACATGAGTTTGAGCAAACTCCAGGAGATAGTGAAGGACAGGGAAGCCTGGCGTGCTGCAGTTCATGGAGTTGCAAAGAGTCAGACACCACTTATAGACTAAACAACAACAATCAACAATGTCTGTTACAGGTACAGGTTGAGATGAAGGTGGCGTACTTGCTAGGAATGTGCTGTCCCTGATCTAATTCAGTCCCACTGTTTTACAAACAATAGAATTGAGGCCCAAAGACAGCAAATGAACTGCTTAAGGCCACGTGTATAAGAAATAGCCAAGCCCAATTAGAGTTCAGGTTTTCTTGATTCTAAATTTGCAGCTCCTCCCATCAAGTCCTGTAACCCTCTGCCCGAAAAGCAACATCCTCACCCCCACTTCCTTCTTGACAGTACTATGAATAACCATTGTGTTAATGCTCACAAAACATCTTTGAGATCCAGAAAGCCTGATTTCCTAGCAGGGCATTATAAAGATCAGCAGCAGTAGCAAGTCATTCCATACCTGCAGGTTTTATCTTTTGGAAAGGTTCATTTTCAAGAGAATTATAGAGTCAGGATATTTCTTTCAGTAAAACCTCCAAAGCTTTTATCACCACAAAGATCTGTGCTAATTATTCTTACTGGGGCACCACTTTATGTTCATGTGAACACTTCAGGGCCCACTTAGCAATGGCTGTCTAGGAGCCAAAAGTAGTTAATGCAGCTTCCCAAGGTGCCCAAAATTACCCCCAGGGAACAGTGAACACTAAGAAAATCATCCTCACTCATATAACTGTCTAGCAATTTGAGGTAGGGAATCCATCAACTCTTCAGGGTCCTATGATCATCTTTGTAATTTACCATTTGGGGCAGGAGTGAGCACTTAAATGCACCCAAAAAATGAGCCCAATTTTGTTTGGTGCCCCATCTCTCACTCTAGCATCTATTACAAGCCCAATTTTGCTAAAAGCATCATCCTAATGCAAGCATCACCAGAAGAGAACAGACAGACATTAAGAAGACAGAGACAGATGTACCTTTGGATGGGAGTTAGGTGTGGAATTTCATGCCACCAGAAATAAACAGTAATTCTGACACCAAAATTAGTCATTTGGAAGGGCATCCAAGAAATATTCAATGAATTCAAAACTTTCTCAGATGTTTCAGAAATTGCTCACATAGAATGCTCTTTGTTCATGAATTTAGCTTGAATTTGTTATAAATATTAAAGAACTTTTATTCGGCTTTTTGGTTCCCTAGCTGAGCAGGTCAAAAGTAGCACCAAAAGCCTTATTTTGCTTTTTGAGATAAACTTTGATACCTTGGAGTGGTAAGTTTTGTGCCTAACACAAGGTCCAAATACAGCAGGCGTTTATTAATTACTTGCTCATCATAAATAGACACTGAGTCTGTGTTAAGCACAGGTACCCAGCACCAGGCGTCTGCCCATACTATCTTACTCATCAGCAGTTATCTATGCCACTGTGGTTATGAACGTGGTCTTCATACTATAGGAGAGCAAAGTGAGAGAACTCAGCCCGGATCACATCGCTGATAAGTCGGTGAAGCTGGGACTCCAAACGAGCCCCTCTGGTTCCAGGACATCCTAAGCACCACGCTGTATTTTATGAAACTGATAAAATCAGACATCCCAGCTGTTGAATACCTGGGGAAGACGCCATGTGGTGGCCTGATGTATTGTGGCCAGCGTACAATGTGTTTTAGCTTTGACCTTTGAAACCAGCTTTACAAGAGATGACACTGTTTCTGAAATGCCATTTCTGGTCAGCTATGTATGTTTCACATAAGGGTTTGTGCTTCTTGTATCATTCTGCCCTATTGGATTGGTTGCTATCGGGTTTACAAAATGAAAAATAGATCAGTGATGGGAAGGCAAGATGAAATAAGAGATAACATCAAATACAGAGGTTTGGTAAGTGGAAGTGCTACAATATCCCCACCCTGCGACCACCAAACCATGCCCTGCTATGTAATATGGAAGGAGAAAGGCTCTAAATCGGCTTTCCCTCATTAGTTTCCTCATCATTAAAATGAAGACAAAGACAAACATTGAAGGAGTCTTCCTTTTGAAAATTTGTTCCCTGGGTAACATCAGCTCATCTCCCACCCCTTGATTTATTTGCAAGTCCTAACTTCAGTCTGCTTCCTGGAGCAGAACTCAGCACCATCCTATCATCCTATTGTGGACAGATTAAAGCCTCCCTGAAAAATAACCATGGAGATGAGAGGAAGTTTCCTTGGTACTTGTTCTAGCTTTTAGGCTCCTCATCAGAGTACAGCTCATGCTCTGCCAAGAGAGACAATAAAAGAGGCATTAAGCTGGCTTGAGAAAGTTGTGTCTTTGGAATGAAAGAGTTTCCTATATGCACTGGGCGTCCTTCTGTCCCAATGTTTGCTAGCCTTCTGCTGTGACCATGTGATCTGGTGAGAACAGGCTGGGAAGGACACGGCACAGCATGGTGGTTTGAACAGCCACTCTTCAGATCTACTAATCCCTACCAAGGCAGTGGGTTTTCTCTATTTCATCAAAGAGCAGTAGACTAATTTGATATGAGATAATTTTCCTGGTTGGAAACAATGAAGAAAAAGCCATGTATTTCCCAATCATGCTCAGATTGAGTCAACTGGTGAATATGTTGACCAGGGACTATAAAGGATAGAATAGCAGTGTCAATCACTCAGCAGCAAACTCGTAATAGTAAGATTTTTATATCCTTCAAATTAATAGGTGTCAAGGATGTTTCGTGCACTAGCAGAGCCAGGAATGAAGGTTCCATTGATGAATTTGATACCAGAGGCACCTGACCCAAGATATCTTAACAGGAGTCCGTTAGAATTATCAATGTCATATTCTCCAAACACTGTTGAGTGATACAAATCCTGAAGAATGGGTTGACAATGCTGTCAGGGATGGTGGAAGAGGTGATTTTTTCTCCAGAGGACTTTGCCATGGCCTCTGTCTAGCAATAAAAGTTAAAAAAAAAAAAAAAACTTGTCTTGCATATTTGAGTTCCCAAACCTCTAAATCTCCCCACGGCATAAATGGAATTCCTTGGTCAAGCTAAAGCAGATTAGAGCAGAAATCTCAAGTCACTCAAGTTCTTAGACCTCGTTACCAAGCTTGTGCTGTTGACCAAAACAGGCTTTAACCATGTAGCTAGAAATGGATACAACTTAAAGATAAGATTGAATATTTATGTTAGCAGGTGATCCTGAGCCCTGCATTTGCAGCACTTCCCCCTAAACTTACTCAAGTTTCGAAGACACTCATAAATACTCATTCCAGAGTCAAGTGCTATCCAACCTCCATTCAAGACCAATCCTAAAGTGGCCCACCCACTCACCTCCTCCACTGCCTTTAGGAACCACTTGCCTTGGTCTCTGTTTAACTTTTCTGATCAAGCCTTGGGACTTGGTCACCATGGCCAATGAGTGCCCAGGTGGGATGCTCAAATCTATCACACAACTGATCAAAGGCCCAGAGGTAGAATACAAGGGAGTTGCCACTGTTTGGTAATTCTGTCACTTGCTACAAGTAAGCAAAAGAGTTTGAAAAGGTATGGCTCTCAGATAATTGAAGCATCTCTTCAAGGGGAGACCCATTGGTCTATAAAATCAGAAAAGTATGCTATAACTTTTCCAACACAGGGGGGACTCCCACTGTATAAAACATTATGAAATTTTTGGAATTACTACATTTACAGTAAGTCAAGTTTCCCTCTGACATTCCTCTTTTTTTTTTTTTTTTTTTGGAGTATAGTTGCTTTACAACGTTGTTAGTTTCTACTGTACAGCCAAGTAAATCAGCTATACATATACATATACCTCCCCCCCGCCACCTTTTCTGGATTTCCTTCCCGTTTAAGTCACCAGAGAGCATGGAGTAGGGTTCCCTGTGCTATACAGTAGGTTCTCGTTAGTTATCCACTTTATGCATAGTATCAATAGTGTACATATGTCAATATCAATCTCCCAATTCATCCCACACCCCCTATTCCCCTTGGTATCCATAGGTTTGTTTTCTACATCTGTGTTTCTATTTCTGCTTTGTAAATAAGGTCATATGGCCATACACCCTGAAAACACCTAATCTCATCTAAAGTTTCTCTTAACGGAATCTGACTTGGTCTCCACATTTGGTCTTAAAGTAGTTGGGTCTTTGGACTTCCCTGGTGGTCCAGTGTTTAAGACTTCGAGCTTTCAATGCAGGGGGTACAGGTTTGCTCTGTGGTCAGGGAACTAAGGGGACTCCCCAGATGGTTCAGTGGTAGAGAATCCACCTGCCAGTACAAGAGACATAGGAAACATGTGTTTGATCCCTGGGTTGGGAAGATCCCCTGGAGAAGGGAGTGGCTGCTCACTCCAATATTCTTGCCAGGAAAATCCCATGGACAGAGGAACCTGGTGGGCTATGGTCCATGGGGTCGCAGAGTCAACACAACTGAAGCAACTGAGCAGTAGCAACAGCAGCAAGGAGCTATGATCCCAGTGGTGCAGACAAAAAAAAAAAAAAAAAAAGCAGCAGCAGCTGTGTCTCCTTAATGCCATCTCACCAGAAAAGAGGGAAACAAGCACATATGACACAGAATCTTTTTCAAGTTCATCTCTTTGTTTTCCCTTTTTGCATAGTATCTACATGGATATGAAGAAAAGGGCTAGAAGCTTCTCTACCTCAGAGTGCCTCTTTCTGTTTTTTTCTGCTTCACTTCTTACTCCACCAAAACATCTCCAAGCAAAATTTCCACCTTTCAAGCTTTGCTGGAAATCAGAACTGAATGTCATTGGGGGATATCAAATGCTGGGATTTGGCAAAATCCTTCACACATCTGGTCAATTTGTTTTGTGTTGGAAGGACATTTAATCGATATCTGTCTGATTCGCTTACACATGTATCATCCAAAAGTCATTTTGAAAGAACCATTTCACTCCCCAGAAGCTTTTATACATCTGTTTCTATAAGAGATACTAAAATTTTTTTTTGCACCAAGAGAATGACCATTCAAATGCCCCACACATCCTAAGCTTTAGGAACTGCAAGATTTAGGACAACTCTAAACATATACATCATATAGATTCTTCCATTGCTCTAAGTACATGCATAATCCCATCTTTATATTTCTGTATACAACCAAAGGCAGCTATTAGAATAAGAAAGTGAGGGAATGAAACACTTCCCAACCAACCAGCTTGAATATTATAAAAATCCAAATCCCCTGAATATTATAAAATTTGCATGTTCTCTACATTCTCAAGAAAGGGTGAGTTCAGATTATAAATAGACAGAAATAATCTCATTGTATTTCTCAAAGAAATAATATTTTCAAAACTCTACAACTCTGGCAAAACATTGGGGCCCTATATTAATCTACAAATATATCTCTATCATGAGAAGTGTACTGAAACATGTTTCAAGTGAGAAGTGTTAAAACTTAGAGCAAGAAAAACTCTCAGAGTTCATTTAATTCACTGAATTTTTGCTTTGTTTTCATGAAACATGTTTTAAGTGAGAAGTGTTAAAACTTAGAGCAAGAAAAACTCTCAGAGTTCATTTAATTCACTGAATTTTTGCTTTGTTTTCAATCATTGCAGTCCAACAATACATTAAAACTTTTCATAAAAATAGTAATAAATATTCATTAACAGGCTTCAATCAATCAAGCACTGTATGAGAACTGATCCTCTACGACTTTATCTAATCTCCACATCTACCTTATGAAATAGATCCAATTATCACATTTACAATCACATTGCTTGAGGGTGACAACTACGGGATTCAAATCTACTCTGTCTGACACCATGGTCTGTTCTCATTTTGTCTCCAAGTAAAACAGTAACATAAACATATTTCAAAACTTCAGAAAACAATCCACCCTACCACAATACTTTGGAGCACTTGATTCTTTTCTTCTATGAAGCTCTTTCCTTACCTGTATGGTAATAATGAATATTTTCTACTTTTCAATTAATGTTATATCAAATATTTTCTGTGTTACTATAGAAACCCCATGATAATCACTTCCCTTATTGGCTGCCTAACATTTCATACTGTGGATAACTATCATCTATTTAACTATTAGCCATTTGACTTAGCAGTTAGGTTGTTTCCCTGTTTTGTGTAATATTTAAAATATTATTGAACATAACTGTAAACACAGATTCCTTCATATATTTATTTATTTATTTGGCAGCACAGTATTTGGGATCTTATTTCCCCAACCAGGGACTGAACCCATGCCCTCTGCAGGAGAAGTTCAGAGTCTTAACCACTGGACTGTCAGGGAAGTTCCCATAGAGTCCTTCTTCGAATGTACTTAGAATTGATTCTCAGAAGTGGAATCACTCAGTCAAGGAGTGTGGATATTTTAATAGTTCTAACTAAACCATTACATTCCTTTCTGAAAATTTATACCAATATGTATTTGAGACTGCCTTTTTTTTTTTTTATCACATCCTTGTTTGCATTAGGCATTATCTTCTATGTGCTCTTGCTGTTCCGATCAGTAAAAACAAAAATGGTTACTCAGTGGATTAAATTGTATTTCTATGATCACCAATGAGATCAAAATCTTTTCCATATTTAAATTTCTTTTCAGTACTCCCAATTGTCAGATGAGGAAAGAGAGGCTTAACATAAATGACACACTAGAACTGGTCTTAGAACCAATGTTTCCAGACGGTGATAGTTAAATAAATAGATGAAAGAATAGATAGCACCTCATTCCAATTTTCCTTCCACTAACCACATTGCCTTCCCTTGATCCCTCTCATATTCTTAAATTCTGAATAAATTTTTCCCAAGGCTGCCACAGTGAAGTCAAAATACTGTGAGTATTTGATTCAGAGGGGGAGTATATCTGACATTTTATACAGAGTATTAGAAAGATCTAAACAGACCAGGTTGGGTCTGGTTAGAACCCTTACCTGTACTGACCCACCTGACCTTGAACAAGGTGTATATCACATTTTCTTCAACTATGATAGGAAGTGAGCACTTGAGTGAATGATTTCACAGATCTTTGCCACTTTCAGCTGAATGTGGTTGTAAAGTAGAGAGCCATATCAAGCCTCAAAACAAATCATTTCCCCCTACACCTGAATGACACAAAGTCAAGCCACACAAGATATGTGTTGAAGCCCCAACCTTTCCCGCCAGCTCAACACAGTGAATTAGATTTCTTTTCATCCACCACTAACACAAAAAGAGATGTTCTCAGCTACACTGCTCCCTGTGGCTTCACACGGTCAGAGAATGATTAATCCCCCTCTGTCAGAAAGGAATGAGTATAACCTAACAGTTTAGAATTCAGACTTGCATCAGACAGACCTGTGTTTGAACCTTACCTCTACACCTTTATAGCTATAAGGTCCTGGGCAAGTGATCATCTTACCTGAATCTCAAGCTCAAATATCTGTAACATACGGATAAAAATGCGCCTCCCAGGTAGCTCAGCTGGTAAAGAATCTATCTGCAATGCAGGAGACCCCAGTTCTATTCCTGGGTTGGGAAGTTCCCCTGGAGAAGGGATAGGCTACCCTATTCAAGAAGCCAATATTCTTGGGCTTCCCTCATGGCTCGGGCAGTAAAGAATCTGCCTGCAATGTGAAAGAGCTGGGTTTGATCCCTGGGTTGGGAAATGATCCCCCGGAGGAGGGCATGGCAACCCACTCCAATATTCTTGCCTGGAGAATCCCCGTGGGCAGAGGAGTCTGAAGGGCTACAGCCCATGGGGTCATAAAGAGTTGAACATGACTGAACAGCTAAGTACATCATGGGTAAAAATTGTGCCACCTTATGGAGCACTTTCAAGGATTCAAAGTCATGATGCTTATGAAATTCTTGCCATATGCCAGGCACTGTGGAACATGTTCAGTAAAGAGGAGCAGTAACTATCTTCTTCACCACTTATTTTATATTATTTTTTGATATCCCTATTTTTATTATTGGATTCCAGTTGCTTTACATTGTTATGTTAGTCTCTGATATACAACAAAATGAATCAGCTAAATGTCCCCTCCCTCATGAGCCTCTCTCTGTCCCATCCTACCCTTCTACATCATTAATTTTATTAATAAATCAAAATATATTTCTTGGAATCATAGAAGGAGAATGACAAATGGATTGTTCAGAGGTGACTGGGGTACACACTCACACAGCAATTTCTTCCGGCCAGTGAGGGATGGCCTGCTTCCTCCTTCCAGGGAACTGTCTCTAGGGAGCCCAGGCCTCTGCAGATGCTGACACAGTGCTCTGGGGCACTCTGTCTGAAGTTGCTGTCCTCTCTTACACAATGAACACTCCACGGTGCTAACGGAAATTTAATCTATGTGACCCTAAGTACTTAAACCGAGCCCTGAGTCCTGGACCCAGTCTTGACTCATTATGCCAGGCTCCTATCAGCTCTGTGAACTGTTACTCCTCTAATCCCTCTACTCAGTTGCCATAAAGTGGCTGAAGGTATTTTCAGAGAGGCTGACTCTGGAAACCCTCGGCTTAATTAAACACCAGAGATTCACTGAGAACCCAAGGGGTTCCAGATCAAAAATTGCCACAATGACTGTTGACTTGATATTTCACAGTATATTCATTTCTGTTCCACAGAGACAGAAGTACCCCTTTGTTAGCAAATAGGCCTGCCTTGGTCACTTGGCCAAATTATTTCTTTGGATAATTGGGAGACAGAGAATTAGATGCAACTTGAAGGTCCGTGCTGATTAATGATTAGCTACAGAGAACAGAAAGTCTTCTGCTCAGTGGCAGAGGGTGGAGGAGGATAACAGCAAGAAAAGGGCCTCTTCGGTCTCTGGATAATAGATAGCTGCAGAGAGATTCGGCTGCGAGGGTTTTTGTTGCCGTTATTTGTTTGGGTTTGGTTTAATTCGGTTTCAATCGATGGAGCTTGGTTTTGACTTTTTGTTTGTTTTATTTTTGTCTACGTGTAAGGACAGTGTCTACTTCAATGAGGTCCCCTCCCAGCTGTCTTTATCCTAACATAGACTGAGCACCAATATTACAGGCCCTGGGTCAGAAGCTTGTTCTGTTTACTTTCAAACTTTTCTGAATGTGTGAGATGCAATTATAACACCTTCTTCACAAGGTTGCAGTGAGGTTCCAGTATAAAACAGGATGTAAAATAGAAGAGACAGAGCCAGGATTCATTGCTATACCTTCTCTCACCCCCATAAGATGCATACCCACACGAGAACTAGGAAACAACAAGAACCCTTTTTCAAACTGCACATGGCCCCATCACAGGACGCACACAACTGAGGGTGGTTAAGCAGGAGGTTCTGCAAAACCCCTAGGCAGAGACTGGCTGTGAGATGAGAATGAGAAAACATCCCAGAAGGATGAGAAGCAAGTCATCCATGTCTGTGGCCAATGCAGAGTTTAGGCACAGATTATACATCAGATCAGATTAGTTTGTCGATGATTATCTGAAATCCTGTCCTAAGAATTCTGGAGTCTCCGAATGGCTCAGTGGAGAAATGTTTCATGGTCATTTATTGACCTTTGCTATGGAAGACAGACCAGGAGTGGAGAGAATAGAACCAAGTATGGCATATATTTGCCATCTGTGGACATCATAGATATATTATGTTTCTAAAAAGACCTTGAGGGACTTCCCTGGTGGTCCAGTGGCTAAGACTCTGTCCTCCCAGTGCAAGGGGCCCAGGTTTGATCCCTGGTCAGAGAACTAGCAGAGAAGGCAATGCAACCCCACTCCAGTACTCTTGCCTGAAAAATCCCATGGGAGCCTGGTCGCTAAGAGTCAGACACGACTGAGTGACTTCACTTTCACTTTTCACTTTCATGCATTGGAGAAGGGAACGGCATCGCACTCCAGTGTTCTTGCCTGGAGAATCCCATGGACAGAGGAGCCTGGTAGGCTGCAGTCCATGGGGTCGTGAAGAGTCAGGCACGACTGAGCAACTTCCCTTTCACTTTTCACTTTCATGCATTGGAGAAGGAAATGGCAACCCACTCCAGTGTTCTTGCCTGGAGAATCCTAGGGACGGGGGAGCCTGGTGGGCTACCATCTATGGGGTCGCACAGAGTCGGACATGACTGAAGTGACTTTGCAGCAGCAGCAGCAGCAGCAGAGAACTAGATCCTGAATCCAAAACATATGGATTCCATCTTTCTATCCAAATCTAAACATGATGCAAGTTTTAATAAGTTTTAATTCATTCAACAAACATCCATTGAAACTGTATGTTTGCCTAGTATTGGTCAAGAAACCAAGGACACAGGGTTGTATATCGACGGTTTCTTTTCCTGAGGAGTTCGTGTCTTGTGAGAAGGCAGAGAGCAAACAGCAAAACAAATTCAATCAAGTCAAGGCCATAGTAGAGTCTGTACAACATGTCAAGAGAACAATGAGAAGAATGCTCCCATGAGGGGAGCCAGAGAAGACTCCACAGAAAAAGGGATCATAAGACCCTTGGAACTGGATCTTAAAGAATCATAGGAATTTTCCAGATGAAAAGGAAGGATGTATATAAATAGAGGCAGGCAGGGAAGAAAGGGAAGAGCGACAAAGCTTATTTTGGCCTCAGGGAAGGGATGTGGAGGGAAGTCAAATTGGACCAACTCTTGATTCACGCTCACTAATCCATAGATGAGCACTGACCCCTGTCCATCAGAGTTCCGATAAGTCCTCCACTGGATGCCCTATCCTTTGACCCTAAATTGCTGTAACAAAATTGAGAAAATCAAATTTACCAGGATTCCTTTGAGAGATAGTGTGCATTTGTCCAGAAAAAATTCTTTGGCAAACTACTTGTGGCTGAAGCTGAGATTCCCAAGGAGCTTGATGAGTGCAGAACTTCAGATTTAGGAGAACAGAGAGGCTTTGCACTACAGAAGAAAAAAAGGAGAAAGAATGGGAGAGAAAAATCCCTTCTCTTTTGCCCATCCGTAAAGTGTCCTGAAAAGTAAAATAAAGAATAGACTGATAAAACCTTGGAACACAGCAGATTTTTCTGAGAAGAAGAGTTCTGTGTTCAGCCCATAGGTGGCGACAGAGAGGAGTATAAGAAAGCAGTGGCTGCCCTTGGCCCACAAGGCTGTGGAATTTCACCAGATCCTGAAGGGGCAAGTTTTGGCTGCTCAATAGTGGGGTCCGTCCAAGGAGCGGCGGCTGCGCGGGCGCAGGAGGGCCGAGAGGAGCTACTCCACGTTCAAGGTCAGGAGGGGCGGCCGTGAGGAGATACCCCTCCTCCAACGTAAGGAGCAGTGGCTGCACTTTGTTGGAACAGCCGTGAAGAGATGTCCCACGTTCAAGATAAGAGAAACCCAAGTAAGACGGTAGGTGTTACGACAGGGCATCAGAGGGCAGACACACTGAAACCATAATCACAGAAAACTAGCCAATCTGATCACACGGACCACAGCCTTGTCTAACTCAATGAAACAAAGCCATGCCGTGTGGGGCCACCCAAGACGGGAGGGTCATGGTGGAGAGGTCTGACAGAATGTGGTCTATTGGAGAAGGGAATGGCAAACCACTTCAGTATTCTTGCCTTGAGAACCCCATGAACAGTATGAAAAGGCAAAATGATAGGATACTGAAAGGGGAACTCCCCGGGTCGGTAGGTGCCCAATATGCTACTGGAGATCAGTGGAGAAATAACTCTAAAAAGAATGAAGGGATGGAGCCAAAACAAAAATAATACCCAGTTGTGGATGTGACTGGTGATAGAAGCAAGGTCCGATGCTGTAAAGAGCAAATTTGCATAGGAACCTGGCATGTCAGGTCTATGAATCAAGGCAAATTGGAAGTGGTCAAACAGGATATGGCAAGAGTGAATGTCTACATTCTAGGAATCAGCCAACTAAAATGGACTGATACGGGTGAATTTAACTCAGATGACTATTATATGTACTACTGTGGGCAGGAATCCCTTAGAAGAAATGGAGTAGCCATCATGGTCAACAAAAGAGTCAAAAATACACTACTTGGATGCAATCTCAAAAACGACAGAATGATCTCTGTTCGTTTCCAAGGCAAACCATTCAATATCACGGTCATCCAAGCCTATGCCCCAACCAGTAACGCTGAAGAAGCTGAAGTTGAATGCTTCTATGAAGACCTACAAGGCCTTTTAGAACTAACACCCCAAAAAGATATCCTTTTCATTATAGAGGACTGGAATGCAAAAGTAGAAAGTCAAGAAACACCTGGAGTAACAGGCAAATTTGGCCTTGGAGTACGGAATGAAGCAGGGCAAAGGCTAATAGAGTTTTGCCAAGAGAACGCACTGGTCATAACAAGCACTCTCTTCCAACAACACAAGAGAAGACTACACATGGACATCACCAGATGGTAAACACTGAAATCAGATTGATTATATTCTTTGCAGCCAAAGATGGAGAAGCTCTATACAGTCAGCAAAAACAAGACTGGGAGCTGACTGTGGCTCAGATCATGAACTCTTTATAGCCAAATTTAGGCTTAAATTGAAGAAAGTGGGGAAAACCACTAGACCATTCAGGTATGACCTAAATCAAATCCCTTACAATTATACAGTGGAAGTGAGAAATAGATTTAAGGGACTAGATCTGATAGACAGAGTGCCTGATGAACTATGGATGGAGATTCGTGACACTGTACAGAAGACAAGGATCAGGACCATCCCCATGGAAAGAAATGCAAAAAAGAAAAATGGCTGTCTGGGGAGGCCTTACAAAGAGCTGTGAAAAGAAGAGAAGTGAAAAGCAAAGGAGAAAAGAAAGATATAAGCATCTGAATGCAGAGTTCCAAAGAATAGCAAGGAGAGATAAGAAAGCCTTCCTCAGAGATCAATGCAAAGAAATAGAGGAAAACAACAAAATGGAAAAGACTAGAGATCTCTTCAAGAAAATTAGAGATACCAAGGGAACATTTCATGCAAAGATGGGCTCAATAAAGGACAGAAATGGCATGGACCTAACAGAAGCAGAAGATATTAAGAAGAGGTGGCAAGAATACACAGAAGAACTATACAAACAAGATCTTCATGACCCAAACTACCACGACGGTGTCATCACTCATCTAGAGCCAGACATCCTGGAATGCAAAGTCAAGTGGGCCTTAGGAAGCATCACTAAGAACAAAGCTAGTGGAGGTGATGGAATTCCAGTTGAGTTATTTCAAATCCTAAAAGATGATGCTGTGAAAGTGCTGCACTCAATATGCCAGCAAATTTGGAAACCTCAGCAGGGGCCACAGGACTGGAAAAGGTCAGTTTCCATTCCAATCCTAAAGAAAGGCAATGCCAAAGAATGCTCAAACTACCGCACAATTGCACTCATCTCACATGCTAGCAAAGTAATGCTCAAAATTCCCCAAGCCAGGCTTCTATAGCACATGAACCGTGAACTTCCAGATGTTCAAGCTGGGTTTAGAAAAGGAAAAGGAACCAGAGATGAAGTTGTTAACATCCAATGGGTCATCAAAAAACCAAGAGAATTCCTGAAAAACATCTACTTCTGCTTTATTGACTATGCCAAAGCCTTTGACTGTGTGGATCACAATAAACTGTGGAAAATTCTGAGAGAGATGGGAATACCAGACCACCTGACCTGCCTCCTGAGAAATCTGTATGCAGGTCAAGAAGCAACAGTTAGAACTGGACACGGAACAACAGACTGGTTTCAAATCAGGAAAGGAGTACATCAAGGCTGTATATTGTCACCCTGCTTATTTAACTTATATGCAGAGTACATCATGAGAAATGCTGGACTGGATGAAGCCCATGCTGGAATCAAGATTTCTGGGAGAAATATGAATAATCTCAGATATGCAGATGACACCACCCTTATGGCAGAAAGTGAAGAGGAACTGAAGAGCCTCTTGATGAAGGTGAAAGAGGAGAGTGAAAAAGCTGGCTTAATACTCAACATTCAAAAAACGAGGACCATGGCATCTGGTCCCATCTTCTCATGGCAAATAGATGGGGAAACAATGGAAACAGTGAGAGACTTTATTTTCTTGGGCTCCAAAATCACTGCAGATGGTGACTGCAGCCATGAAATTAAAAGATGCTTGCTCCTTGGAAGAAAAGTTATGAACAACCTAGACAGCATATTAAAAAGCAAAGACATTACTTTGCCGACAAAGGCAAAGTATGCCAACATTAGCTTTGCTAATCAAAGCTATGGTTTTTCCAGTAGTCACATATGGATATAAAGAAAGCTGAGCACCAAAGAACTGATGCTTTTGAACTGTGGCATTGGAGAAGACTCTTGAGAGTCCCTTGACTGCAAGGAAATTCAACCAGTCCATCCTAAAGGAAATTAGTCCTGAATATTCGTTGGAAGGACTGATGCTGAAGCTGAAACTCCAGTCATTTGGCCACCTGATGTGAAGAACTGACTCACTGGAAAAGACCCTGATGCTGGGAAAGATTGAGGGCAGGAGGAGAAGGGGATGACAGAGGATGAGATGGTTGGATGGCATCACCGATTTGATGGACATGAGTTTGAGTAAACTCCAGGAGTTGGTAATGGACAGGGAGGCCTGGCGTGCTGCAATCCATGGGGTCGCAAAGAGTCAGACACAACTGAACAACTGAACTGATTGACTGAAGGAGCAAGAGGCCTCAGCTGACATCTGAGTGATGGGTTCTAGTCTATGAAGCATAGAAAATACAGGAGAGGGGGAAGCACTGCATCAATTCTGCAGTAGTCCCTGCTTCTATCTGAAACCTCATAGTAGGTCAGTTACTGTAATCTACAGTATTAGGATGCGTGTGCTTGCTAAGTCACTTCAGTCATGTCCGACTCTTTGCAACCCTATGGAGTGTAGCCCACCAAACTCTTCTGTCCATGGGATTCTTCAGGCAAGAATACTGGAGTGGGTTACCATGCCTTCCTCCAGGGGATCTTCCCAACCCAAGGATCGAACCCAGGTCTCCTGCACTGGCAGAGGGGTTCTTTATCAGTAGCGCCACCAAATGTCTTTAAGCAGCTTCATGACTTAGGCTCACTCACTGTGGACTACTGAGGGTGGCAGACATCAGAGGTAGTGACCACCTAGGCAGTGTCACTAGAGATGTATGTTCATCCCAATAAACAGGGCATCACAATGTGGAGATTCATGCCAAACCTTCTAGAGATCGAGCCACAAGAGGCCCCAGCTTCAGCGATGCCCATTTTCTATTCTGAAGAGCTAGGTTGATACGGCCAGCCCCCTTCACCAGTATTAACTGTAAGAATAAGTTCATTGAAAAGCAATGAAACAAACCACCACAAAGACTGTCATGATTAAAAGGCTGCTGAGTTCTCTTGTTGGTTGGCACCGGGACAAGCCAGGAAGGAGGCAGATCTAGAGACTTTAAAGCCCTTTGCAAATTGCCTCTGATCAAAATACTTTATTATCATAATCACTCCCATTGCCAATTTAGAAATGTCAATCTGGAATGACAAAGTGCTCTTGAAATGTTTAAAAAACACAAATCACAAAGGGGAGGTGCTTGGCAGAAATCTGCACTTTGTTTAAAGCTATAAGTCACATTTAGATTTTGCCTCCCGAAATGAAGACTGGGTGAGGAGTTTTATCCTACAGCCAGAAGCTACATGTTTTTCTTTCTTCCTTTTTTTTTTTTTTTCTTTTGCAGCGTTCCTGTAGGACTGCTCACCCCAATCTCAAGGCCCTACTCGCACATACTCTTAAATGCATAAACTTGCTACAAGGACATGGTTCACCCTGAATGAGGACAGACCATGGCTGCACCTCCATCTCCTCCTCCTCTCTGAGCTCCTGCAGGGCAAGAGTACAATCTGATTCACTGCTGTAGACTCAGGGCCCTGAGTCGTAGTAGACACCAAATGAAGAGTTATTGTCTTTCTGTTGAGACCCTCCCTCCCCACTGCCTGCTGGGAAGGTTGCAGCAGTCTTCCCTTTGCTTCATCATGTGACCTTCCCTGACATTTCTTTACCCTCCATCCCACACTGGAGCTGCTAGACTCAGCCTGTCTCTTAACCTCTGTGTTCAACTTCGGATGGCTTCATCCAGGAGACCCCATGCGATAATGTTGAGGGAAAAAATCCACACTATAAAGAGCCCTGTTTTGTGGCAGGAATATCCTTATAAGCTATTCGGACTTGGACAATGAGGACCTCTAAGGAACATACTTGAGGCAAAAATGCAATCAATTTTCACTTTTGTTTTGCTCAGTGGGTCATGATCACAGAAAGCAAGGTCTAATTGCTTGAGGCTAGGAAGGGATTTGGGCTTCCCTAGTGGCTCAGAAGGTAGAGTCTGTCTGCAATGCAGGAGACCTGGGTTCAGTCCCTGGGTCAGGAAAATCCCATGGAGAACGGAATGGCAACCCACTCTAGCATTCTGGCCTGGAGAATTCCATGGACAGAGGAGCCTGGCAGGCTACAGTCCATGGGGTTCACAAAGAGTCAGATACCACTGAGTGACTAACACACACACTTAAGAGGGGATTTACAGAATCTGACATTAGGAAGGACAAGAGGGACGATAAGGTGGTTAGAGAGAACTAGCATGGTTAGAGAACTCATGAGAAAGTCTAAAGGGAATTTTATAAAGATTCTGCTCTGTAGTGAGCAGCATGATTTTTCTTCCAGATCCCCACCAACCGTCTTGCTAAATACCTCCATTTTTCGGCCATGCCTGTGGAATTAGCAGTCTAAGTTTCAATGTGGGGATGTGAGAAGAGAAACTCCCCCAGGGAGGAGATGCCAAGTCTGGATACATCTCACTGAGATGTATCCACCTACATCTCAGTGAGATCAAGCCCAAACCCTTTAGCCTGGCATGTAGGGCTGACACAGGGTCAGGAGCCCTTGAGGGTAACTTGTTCAAGGCGGTCAGGATGCTGTGACTGCTTTTAAAGCCCACTCAGGCCCCCATGAAAAGAATCCCAGTGCTCATCATCACAGCCTCAGAAACCTCTCCCGTCTCTTCCAAATGAATTCCCTCAATCTAACTTGCCATCCACGCTCCCACCTTACCCACTTCCTCTTACCCCTCTCGTCTTGCTTCAGAACCAGCTTCTTTCTTTCGCCCTGAGATCAGAGGCCTCTGTGTACCATCCCTGTGGACAGAGCCTATGCTAGAGAAGTTTACTGGATCACACACTTTGTTCAGACCTCCTCTGTGGTTCTCTGCTTTTCTTCCTCTCAGGACCCTCCCTGGGCCGCCCCTTTGCTCTATCCTGACATCACAGACCACTCTCAGTTAAGTCGTAGCTGAGCCCCCACTCCTACCCTGAACCTGTTTTCCACTTAGTAGGAAGAGGATTTCCTCCAATTTTCGCATCTATTTCTCAGTAGCACATAGCCTGTACTGCAGGCAAACACTTTGCTTCTAGTAAGTCTCAATCCTCCCCAGTTCTAAGCCTTTGCTCATTCTATTGCACCAGCCCAAAACACCTCTTCCTCTCCCCTTTAGCTATCAAAATGCTGTTTATTGTCCACAGCGCAGCTTATTCCTGATCTCCACTGCAAGTTATTTTCCAGTCATTCCATGTTGAGCCTACTGCTGCCAACTTCCTAGAAATACATCCAAAACATGCCACTCCCTGTTAAGAAGCCAATGGCTTCTAAATTTGGCACAAAACAAGGGGTGTACCTAGTCAGTTCTAAATATTGCCCCTTTGTTGAGAAGCTCACTGTCTACAAGGAGGTAAGAGACACAGGCTGTGCAGAGGACACTGGTGTGTACACAACAGAAAGGAAAGGTTTAAATAGTGCTGATATGCAAATCTGCCAAGTTTCTGTATATTTCTCAGGAAAGGGAAGAAATACATACCTGATTAGAAGAAGGAGGAGGAATCAACTTCCTCTTACAAAAATGAGTGCTCCTGGCATGCCTAGACTTGAAACTGTCAGGCAAGAGGTAACTGGAGATGCAGAGCTGTTAGAGGTCAGGAAAAAGATGAAGTTTATGTCTCAAGGCTTGTCTCCCTGAACTGTTTTCTTCCCACTCTCTATTCCATGAGAATCTCAGCTCCCATGTTTGTAAACAGCTATACAGTGAGTTCATGCGGCCTCCCTGTCTCTTCCTGATCCTCTGCCCTCCTGATCAGTTGGAGTCGAACAGGAGGAGGTAATTCTAGCTGGAGTTACAAGCCTTCCCACCACCCCACCCTGCCACATACACACCCATGGCAGTTGGCAACTTAAAAACGAAGGTTGACGTAGTAAAACTGTGTTGAAGCGTGATTCCAAAAAGTCAAAATCTCTATCAATTATAAAATTCTGGGTAGCAATGGTTGGATTCATTATACTGTCTATTCGTTCTTATTGAGGACACTGTGAAAGCCAAGATTATCTTTTGAATCTTATTCCTCTTCCACTCATTCCCCTCCAACCACTCAAATCTCTTGCCATTCCTCAAAGTATCCAGATACACAGAGATCTTAGAACAACTGAACATGTACTCTCTTGGACAGAGGTAGCTCGCTTAAGTTCTGTGCTGAGTATTCTGTTTTCTGTCTATAGTCAAAGCTATAGTTTTTCCAGTAATCATGTATGGGTGGGAGAGTGGGACCATAAAGAAGGCTGAGCACTGATGAATTGAAGCTTTTGAACTGTGGTGTTGGAGAAGACTCGTGATAGTCCCTTGGACTGCAAGGAGATCAAACCAATCAATGCTAAAGGAAATCAACCTTGAATATTCATTGAAAGGACTAATGCTGAAGATAAAACTCCAATACTTTGGCCACCTGATGCAAAGAGCTGACTCATTGGAAAAGATCCTGATACTGGGAAAGATTGAAGGCAACAGGGAAGGGGGTAGCAGAGAATGACATGGTTGGAGAGCATCACAAACTCAATGAACATGAATCTGAGCAAACTCCAGGAGATAGTGAAGGACAAAGGAGCCTGGCATGCTGCAGTCCGTGTGGTCACAAAGAGTTGGACATGAATTAGTGACTGAACAACTGTCCTGCCACATTCAATCTCCACTGTCTACTGCTCAGCCTTAGGAGGCTGACTTCTTTGGACAGTGTTACCCAGGCTCCCTCACTTTCTGGTTTCTGGTTGGGTTGACCAATGGGGAGCTTTGGCAAGAATTAAATTGGGGTATTTCTCACCTCAGTTCCCTCCTTGCCAGCCACAGTTTGGCAGTGACTATGATCCCTCATTTAAGGCCACAGCTCATGTCAAGCAAACCCTCTCCTGTGGCTACCATTGTCATAAAGCATCTTTAAGCCTTGGGGTGTAATCATTTCCTACCAACCAGAGTCTTTAAGGGCTTCATCATCTCTCTTAGTTTCTCTCAATTGTATCCTTATCATTGTAAACTGTCTTTTCATTAAACTTTCTTAAGACACTCCATGAGCTGGCCAAGTATTTCTTGCAGCTGCTGCTGCTGCTAAGTCGCTTCAGTTGTGTCCAACTCTGTGCGACCCCATAGACGGCAGCCCACCAGGCTCCCCCGTCCCTGGGATTCTCCAGGCAAGAACACTGCAGTGGGTTGCCATTTCCTTCTCCAATGCAGGAAAGTGAAAAGTGAAAGTGAGGTCTCTCAGTCATGTCCGACTCTTCACGACCCCATGGACTGCAGCCCACAAGGCTCCTCCATCCATGGGGTTTTCCAGGCAAGAGTACTGGAGTGGGGTGCCATTGCCTTCTCCGTTTCTTGCAGAGACCCCGTCTAATATGCCTTCTTCATATCTGTATACCTATGTGACTTGCTCATAAGGTCTTCCCTTACCACTCTATTAAAATTTGTCATTCTATGAAATAGTTTATGTTAACAGAATCAGACTTATTTAATCTGAAGGTCTATTGGTAAAGAAAGATTTTGAGACCTGAGTATCAGTTGATGGAGCAATACTGTCAGCAACTCTCCATTTCCAATGGAAATAGAAAACATGATGTCAACAGAGAGCAATAAAGATTTAGGTGGGACTTCCAGGAGATCTTGAGATACCATGAGGACTGGAGGATCTTGAAATACCATGAGGACTGGAGGATCTTGAAGAGTGTGATGGGAGAGGATATGGAATCTCTGGGAGGTAACTCCCAAACTGGAACCTCTTTCCAGCATGAGGAGGGACTCACTGAAAACATGGAGCTTGCAGACTGGTTGGGGGTCATAGACATTTTTGTCTGTCATTTCAAAATATAAAATGACTAGTTGTGGAAAATGATACTATAGTAAACACCTCATGGTTTTTTCTGCCTAGCATCCATTTTCCCTTCTGATACTGCACCTCCTCTCCCATTCGTAGTCCCTGTCACTTGAGGCTCTCCCCTCTCAGATTCTAGAAAGAGGCTGGAAACCCAGGCTTGGCCAATGGGGATATAGCTTGACCTGGCCACAAAAATTAGTTCTATTTCAATTGAGCCAGCCTCTTTATTTTAAAAAAATATTTGTTTGGCTGAAGCAGGTATTAGTTGCAGTATGTGGATTTAGTTGTGGCATGGAACTCTTAATTGTGACATGTGGAATCTAGCTCTCTGTCCAGGGATCAAACCCAGGCCTCCAGCCTTGGGAGTGTGGAGTCTCAGACACTGGATAAGTCCTAAGTCAGCCTATTTAGAGCCATGGGCCTCAGGCATAGGTCCTGCTATATTGGGAAAGAAGACTCTTTCCACTAGGATAGCCCAGCTGGTGGGATATAGTCAAGAAGCCATCATGGACATCTCGTGGAGAGAGCTTGTAGAGAAATGTGAAAGAAGCAGGCGGATTCTAATAGATGGACTGAGTATCCTAAAACGTAACTGGATTTGATCTCTTAAATCCAGTCATCCCTGAACTGCCTAGTACACGGGTCAAGCCTCCTTTACTGACTAGTTTCAGTTGACTTGGGTTCTAACACTGTGACCAATACTGTTCAGAGGGCAGGGCACAGGGAGCTAGGAAAGGACCACAGGTAGGTGACTACATTGTCTCAGGCAGCCAGGGGAGAGCTCTGGGAGTTGGTAGCATCAAGCTGACTACAGGAATCTACAGGAAGGCAAAGGCCTCTAATATTGACTAGGTGCCAGACCAAAGTCCTATCATGTCTAAAATCAATTACAGTTAAGATAAAATCTATTTTTCTGTTTTGCTTGTACAGGCTCTATTTCCCTGTACCTGTCAACCTTCCATAACTTGGGTAAATCTCTCCTTCCTCACTGCCATGTTTCAAGTCACCAAAGGGAAATAACATGGAACACTTTCCCTGGATCATAAAGTTTATCTGAATGACCAGAAAAAGGGACATGAAGCTGTCTTCATGCTGGAATCCTTGCTTCTAGCTTAAGAGTCCTCCAAGGAGTTATCAAGTATACCTATTTATTCAGCAGTTAGGTATTTCTTTCAAAACTTCAGGCAAGGACAAATAAAAGTCAAAATGCCTGACCTCATTCATATGCAGTGGTTGGCAAAACAGTACAACTTTTTACCACTTGAACAGCCTCTTAAAGCTGCTGACATCTGAATAGGGGTTATTACAGCAGGCAAGGAGCATGTGGGTGTCTGCTTTGTATCTACCCCAGATTTCTTTTGGATTGAAGTAAATGGATGGTCCTCTCCTATATGTGCACACTATCTTCACACACACACACACCGACACACACACACACAATGACATTATGACATTTTACTTCTCAAACTTGAGGCTGTGTGCCCAGAAGTAAGGGAGCCCTAGTTTCAGATTCCTCCCTGAGAGACTGTCAGAGACAGAGAAAGCGGCCAAAACTAACATAAGGTCAAAGAGCCAGCCCTGGGCCGGCTCAGGGAGGTAGGGGCATCCCGATTGCTGGTTTAGAACCTGGATACTAAGAACAGATGTTTTTTCTCTTCTTGATAACTTAAATGGCAGTGATCTGGTCTGTGCTGAAGTCTTCTGGGCTCAAGAATACATATTCTGCTCAGAGACGTGGCCTTCTTTTTCTCTTCTCATAAAGAAACAATTCATTCACAGGCGAGGTGGTCAAAGTCCAAGTTCAAATCAACCAGGAACGATCGTATTGTACAGCCCCAGGAACTGTTCCCAAGGTGACACTCAGATCCTTACGTGGCTCTCCTCCCTGACAGGCAGCAGTGTCCCAAGAGCACATGAGAAGCACTGACAGTAAGACTGACATGATTAGGGGAGAGCAAACAAAGGCTGCTTTCAGACAAGTTCCTCTCTTTCAGGTACGGGCTTCCTAGCCAACCAAGTGCCGGTTAGAGTACATTGATCTGCACCTTCCCTCATCCAGGATTCCCCACCCCAGAGAAATGCAGACACCTCATTGGCGCAGGTGGACAAAGGGATCCCACCAATGTCAGAGGCCCATCACTGCCTACGTCTGCTTCCAAACGGCTTCGCTTGTAGCAGCTCCAAAGACAACTGCACCGTCTTCACACAGACTCCTGAGAAGACGGAACTGGGACCAAATTCCATCCGAGTGCTTACTTCCTGAGACGGGGCACGTTAGCTAACGTATCTTCTAGTGTTGGATGCAGTTGGAAGTGCCTGCGTCGTGAATAGTTAGGTGACTTAAATCACAAGTGTAGGTAAAGTGTCTGACAGCCAGGTAGGTAGTAAGGGTCAATAAATGTCAGCGCCCACTTTCACCCTCTTTGCCCACTGTAGAGACTGGCAGGTTCACACCAACCTGTGATCATCACAGTTGTGTGCATGCCCCTGGAGGCCTAGCATGAAGATCTTAATGATGGGGACGGGGAGGAGGCTCATCTTGTGTTTGCAGATTAATAGTGCCCCCAAAGTCTTTGAAATGACAAAAGAAATTAATCGAGATGAACAATAGCATGGTCAGCAGCGCCAGTCAACTCAACACTTGACAGGTACATTTTGGGCAGTTAGTTGTGCCCCGTAGAGTCAGATGTGGGATACTTACTCACAAAATCCCTCTTCAGCAAAATGTTCTGACATCCTTCTGACCTCAGGTAGCTGAACACAAACTCATCATACCCTTCAGGTGCTGCACGTGGTAATGCAGGCAGGGCCCTGCTGAAGTGGGAGCTGAAATCCAGCCTCGGCTTTGCTGCCCAAACCAAGACCCCAGCACACGTTCTGTCTCTTGGAGGTGTCTCTGTGCTTCACACAAAAGCACCATATAGGCCGGGGGTAACTGGGGTCCAGATCATGGTCCAGACTCCGGCTTCATGAACATTCTCAGCTCTCCATGACCCTCACTTCCACTTTCTGGGTTCCTGGGTGTCCACACTGAGAAATGGATTGTTTCCTGCCATATCAGTAAACAAGGATGTCACAGCCATCAGCAATTGCAGCCTCCAGTGCGAGCTGGTGAGCCCTAAGGGCACTCAGAAAGGAGAAGAGTCCCTGCCATCGGACTTCCATGAGACTGCAGCCACTGCCTACAGTGGGGGCTTTCCTGGCAGCTCAGGGGTAAAGAATCTGCCTGCAGTTCAGGAGACGGGGTTCAATCCCTGGGTCAGGAAGAGCCTCTGGAGAAGGGTGTGGCAACCCACCCTAGTATTCTTGCCTGGAGAATCCCATGGACAGAGGAGCCTGGCAAGCTACAGTCCACAGGGTCTCAAAGAGTTGGACACGACTGAAGCAACTTTGCACGCACATGCAGGCACTCCCTACGGTGAGCCCCAAGGGAGCTCAGGATGTAAAAGAAACACAGGATACTGGCCCGGGATAGCTGAGGTGTATATGAAAGGAATGACTTCAGTAAGCCCAGGCTCTTGTACCTTCCCATACATAGAAAAGCACTAAATTCCCTAACTTGGCTTATCTGCTTCTCTTTAATTATCAATAATCTTTTGATGTTCAGACTATCTGCCCCTTTGTTACAAAATTCTATAAACCTGGCTCCTCCCCCTCGCCTCCTCTGAGCAGTTCTCTCAGGGTTAATTGAGATGCTGTCTCCTGGCTTGAAGTCCTAAAAATTCCCACTGAATAAAACGTAGCTCTCAACTTTTAGGTGGTGAATATTTTTTAAGTTGATACTTGTGTCGACTACAAATGGGCACTTGCCAAGAGCATTGCCAGTGACTGAACAATGAGGGCATTTGTCATCTGCCTCTGTGGAGATTGAACCCTGTGCTGCTGCAGCTGCTGGCCTTCAACACCCACCGAGGGAGTTCAGGGTGGAGCAGGGCTTTAGATAGTTGGATATTTTCAGGAACTGATTTTATGATCCCAATCCTTACATCTCATATTTAGAAAAGCATTAAATCCCTTCGTAATGACATCAGCTCCTCATGACTAGCAGAAAATCTTTGTAAAATGAGCGCTTAATTGCATCGAACTCCTCCTTCACCGAAATCTTGTATATTGAGCTTCCTAATTGCCTCTCTGGAGCAGTCTCTCAGAGCTGTCAGAGGTGCTGTCTCCCAGGCTGCAGTCCTCATTTTGCCCCAAATAAAACTTAACTCCCAACTCTCAAGTTGTGCGTCTTTTTAGTTGACACCTGGCAGGGGTACTCCTGGGGAGTCTGTGGAATTCCTGCCTCCGTGGGTCAAAGAGCTGCACCTGGAAAAGGGCATGGCAACCCATTCCAGTGTTCTTGCCTGGAGAATCCCATGGACAGAGCAGCCTGTCCATAGACCTGGGCTGATACTGGTCAGAGAGGACATTGGTCAGTAGGACAAGATGGGTACAGAGTGGGAGAACAAACCAAACCAGGGCCCACGGGGCATCTGGTGGCCCACCTGTCACCACTGATGACTATGACCATCTTCTGGGAGGAATGCCTGCTGCTTCACTGCCACCTTCCGAACCCACTCGAAGTCCTCTTGGGCTTACTCTGACCCTGAACCTCACAGGGAAGAAGATTCTGGATATATGGCTCCAGTTTGGCCAGGCTGACATGATACTGCCCAATGAAGCAAACTTGCCTGACAATGCTGTTAGAGGAAATACGCTGACTGAAACCACCCACCCTGGCCAGGAATCACAGTAACCATTTGCAAGAGTTATTTTATGACAAGAGATCCTAGTAAGAAACATGGAGCTAATAAGTCACCACCAACAGGAAGAGTTCAGGAAAGGTCAAAAGGAGATGCCACTTGTTCAACCACTTCCCAGAACCCTTCTCTCTGGCATCCATCTTGGCTGAGCAATGCGTCCAGCAGAAAGGACCCTGAGTCAGAACAATTGGCCAGAGACAACCCAGAAACTAATCCCATCCCCATAAAACCTGAACCTGCGAGCCATGTGGCAGAGCAGTCCTCCTGGCTTCCCTCACCCTGCTGCTCTCCAGCCAGGTGCCCCTTTCCAGGAAAATCTCTTGCTTTGTCAGCTTGTGTGTCTGCTTGGACAATTCATGTCTGAGTGTTAGACAAGAGCCCATTCATGGGCCCTGGAAGGGGTCCCACTTCCTGCAACAATGCCACCACTTCCCTGACCACACCTCTTACTAAGGGGTCTGATAACCCTGATGGCTCGTTGGTCCAGTCCTGACCACACGTTGTCCAGTAAATATCTCTTTCCACTGCTTCCGGCTGGTTTCCAGAACTTCTGTGCCTCAGTTCAGTTCAGTCACTCAGTCGTGTGTGATTCTTTGCAACCCCATAGACTGCAGCACGCCAGGCTTCCCTGTCCATCACCAACACTCAGAGCTTGCTCAAACTCATGTCCATGAGTTGGTGATGCCATCCAACCATCTCATCCTCTGTTGTCCCCTTCTCCTCCCACCTTCAATCTTTCCCAGCATCAGGGTCTTTTCCAATGAGTCAGTTCTTCACATCATGTGGCCAAATTATTGGAGCTTCTGCTTCAGCATCAGTCCTTCCAATGAATATTCAGGACTGATTTCCTTTAGGATTGACTGGTTTGATATCCTTGCAGCCCAAGGGACTCTCAAGAGTCTTCTCTAACCCCACAGTTCAAAAGCATCAATTCTTCAGCACTCAGCTTTCTTTATGGTCCAACTCTCACATCCATAAATGACTACTGGAAAAACCATAGATTTTTCTATGCCTAGGATACACGATAATTTTGCTCGAGTCTGCAGGCAGCCCCATCTGACAGAGGCCTCTCAGTGCAGGAGGGGCTTAGCTCATCCTTGGGGTTCGGAGAAAGGAGCAGTAGCTTCTGGGCAAAGTGTTTCTGGAAAGGATAAAGTAAAGGAACATACAGACACAAGGGAGACAACGAGACCTTTTTGTGTTTCCTCATCAGCTGTACCAGGTGAGCCAGGATTAAATCCACACTTCTGCACCAATCAAAGCTTCTCTGGTCTGAACGAACACGCTCTGTTCCTTCTGATGTCTCTAACCACCCCTCCCAATACCCCCCTTCAAAAAATAGAGCGGGTTCCCACTTGCCGGAAGGGACAGATAAACTGAACTCCTGCCTCTGCCTGATGCCTTCTCCCTGCTTGTTTGCGCATCACTTTCAGCCCTTGGTTGGAAAGGATTGTGCCACCTATTCTTCCGTTCTTCCACTCAGCTACCAGTTTCAATCCTCTGCTCCTCCCACTTGGCCTCCCCCCAGGCATGTGACAGCACCCCTGATGCTCTGGAAGAAATAGGAGCTTCCAAGACAGCTGTCACTTCCCCACTCGTCTTCTCCGGAGGTGACAAGCTGTCTGGCTCAGTCCATCATCCCCCTATTCCAGAATGTAAATCACAGGAGGTCTCCTGCCTGAGAAAAACAATTAACGCGAAATACCAGGATTACTGTCTGCCACATTTACAAATCTCTCCAGCTCACATTTGTCTCTCCCAACAATTTATGCCTTCACAGTGTCAAGCTGTTCAAATATGCCATCTTTTCCTTAAACGGGCTGATGCGTGGTTCTTGGCAGCGCTTACAGTTTGTTGTAAAAGTCGGAGCCATCAGAAGAGCTCTTGCCACAGAGAGGGGTGACATATTTATCTTCCTTTGTCTTCAGCAGAGTGAAGGCATGTGTCCTCTTTCCAGTGAAAGGGAACACGAGGTTCAAATCCCTTTTCTTTCCCATATGCCTTGAAGGATTTGCATCTCTTTTCTGAGATGCTCAACATGATCGATTATCCGTGGTACAGGTCATGAAGACAAACCACCCCAACAATGGGTATGTGACAATAACTCAGTGGTTCTCAAACACAGGTGAACTTGTCTCCCTAGGGGACACTTGGCAATGTCTGGAGAAATTTTTGATTGTCACAAGACTGGAGTGGGGATTCTATTGGCGTCTCGTGGGTAGAGGCCAGGGATGCTGCTATACATCATACAATATCTCCATCCACCGACAAAAAATTACTTTACATAAAATTTCTATAGTGTCAAGGCTGAAAAACATTGCAAATAACCCAATGCGGGTTGACTAGTCTCATTCTGCTCCAAGTACCTCGGGACATTGCTTCAAAGCAAGGTGGAATTTGGAGTGGAATGAGAGAGATAAGGGCCAGGGTTAGATGATTCACTACTTCCTCATCCCTCCTATACCTCCAAGAAACAGCCATCTTAGACAAGACAATGCAGAAAGAACATTTTACCTAAAATAAGCCACATTCATTTGGGCTTTCACCACCTGGAGGCTCAGTTTCTTAACCTGCAGAATGTGGCTATGAGACATAATGCCTTGCCTGGCTCACAAGGTCAGAGCGACACTTGATAAACGTGGTGTATTAAAAAAGCTCACTAGTGGGGCTTCCCTGGTGGCTCAGTGGTAAAGAATCTGCCTGCCAATGTAGGAGACACACGTTTGATCCCTGATCCGGGAAGATCCCACGTGCCACAAACCAGCTAAGCTCAGGCAGCACAACTATTGAGCCTGTGCTCTAGAGCCTGGGAGCTGCAACTACTGAGCCCATGTGCTGCAGCTGCTGAAGACTGCATGCCCTAGAGCTGATCCTCTGCAGCGAGAGAAGCCACCGCAATGAGAAGCCCAGGAACTGCAGCTAGAGAGTGGCTCCCGCTCACTACAACTAGAGAAAAGCCCACTCAGCAATGAAGACCCAACACAGCCAAAATAATTAATTTTTCTTTTAAAAAAAGCTCCCTGGAGTGCCAAGTATTCTAAGTTGTAATTAGGAGAATGCATTGTGGTGATGATGACATAAAAAGAGGTGCTGTTCTAGCTGTGCAATTGTCCCCAACCCTTTTGGCACCAGGGACTGGTGTCCTGGAAGATAACTTTTCCACAGACAGGTGTAGGGGATGGTTTCAAGATGATTCAAGTGCATCACAATTATTGTGCACTTTATTTCTATCATAATTACACCAGCTCCTCCTCAGATCATCAGGCATTAAATCCTGGAGGTTGGGAACCCCCATCCTAGCAGCTCGTACAAGAATTCCTATTAAAAGAGAATTCTCTCTTACCTCTCTCTCTTCTTCCTGATCTTTGGGGAAAAAAATCTTGATGAGTACACTGGAGGCAGAAGAATTATCAAGGTTCTGGAGTAGAACTAGGAAACTGCTCTGCAGCAAAGGGTGAAATGTTTCTCACCAGGTGGATTCTAGCTGGAACCAATTGGGTTGATGATCTCTATGGAGTCTGGTGCCTAAAGAACATCTTCACACAGCGATGCCAGCTTCACCATTTGAGCTCATTTGTTTGGGGGGTGGGACGTGTAATATAAACTCACCTACTTTCTTGCCCTCAAATTCTCATGAGTGCTTTGGGACAGTGTGTGAGAGAGAGAGGATCAAAGAAGCTGCTCAGTTTACCACCTGAGAACACACTGTGGTGAAGAGGTAGGATACACAGATGCAGGAACAACAGTCATGAGCAAGGAGACCTCCCCCACACAGACACACACACACAGATCCACAGGAACCCTGAGAACAATCACAGGAGCTTAGGCCTCCCCCACACACAGACAGACACACACAGATCCACAGGAACCCTGAGAACAATCACAGGAGCTTAGGCCTCCTCCACACACAGACACACACACACAGATTCACAGGAATCCTGAGAACAATCACAGGAGCTTAGGCCTCCCCCACACACAGACACACACACAGATCCACAGGAACCCTGAGAACAATCACAGGAGCTTAGGCCTCCCCCACACACAGACACACACACACACAGATCCACAGGAATCCTGAGAACAATCACAGGAGCTTAGGCCTCCCCCAACACACAGACACACACACACAGATCCACAAGAATCCTGAGAACAATCACAGGAGCTTAGGCCTCCCCCCACACACAGACACACACACACAGATCCACAGGAACCCTGAGAACAATCACAGGGGCTTAGGCCTCCCCCACACACAGACACACACACAAAGATTCACAGGAATCCTGGGAACAATCACAGGAGCTTAGGCCTCCCCTACACACAGACATACACACAGAGATTCACAGGAATCTTGAGAACAATCACAGGAGCTTAAGGAGGAAGAAGTTACCTAGATCACAGACAGGAAATCACCCTGCTCAGCTCTAGGTGTCTTGCTGGCATCAGAGCAGGATTTATGTGCATTTTTAATTTGTCCCACATTCCTAGCCCAGTCCCTGGCACACATCTCTTGTTGCCAGCTCCCCACTGCTACCAGGGGCTATGGATGCATCACTGCAGAGATGCCTGCTTGGCCAGTTACAAAATCTTTCAATGTACATCCAACCAGAAGTGCCATGCAACTTTTTGCCAGAGCAGAGAGTCTCTCCCTCCCTGGAGAAGATATGAAGAAATTCTCAAAACCGGAGTTTGCTCCCCTAGCCTTGGATGGACTTTACAGTATTCGTGGTTTTGTCTAAGGAACCACTGCTGCTGCTAATTGGATGGCAGCCAAGATGGTTTTTAGAAAAATAAAAGTTTTTTAAAGATTAACATTCATTAGTTTGGTTCTACATTAAGTGAGGCACATGTGGTGAAGGGAATAATTAGTGAAGTTAATTGTGGCTTCTCAGAGAACCAAGGGGAATCCAGTGAAATGTCCTGACATTCAGGAAAAGCAATATGTTCAGTGCTCCTGCAACTAATTGCAATTAGCAAGTGAGGGAACATACATAGGGACTCTATGTGTAATTAATCACACGCCTTTATCACAGTAGACACAGGCTGCTGAGTGACAGAAGGCACCTGCCTTGTGCTGCACTTGAGTTGATTCCTTTGCTGCATTTCCTATTTCCCTTGCACCTGTACTGTGTTTCTGGTACATTCTAGTCATGACTTTCTTGGGCAGGGTTTCTCATCTATATATCCACTAAAATACATGTCTACAATCTCCCTGGCATAAACTAAGTGCTCAGTATCTGTGTGATGAATGAATGCATAAGTGAATTCATTACCTAGTAGTATGTGGCGAGGATGTTCTCCCATTGTTGTAGATTGTACTGGCCATTGATCTTTGAGAACAACAGAAAGGTTGACTCTGATGATTCAAGGTACAGAGGAGGGGGTTTCAGCTGAATGGTGCTAGGATGAGGCTGCTTGTGTAGAGGTGGGAGCTCCTGGGATGCCTGAATTAAGTATTACAAATGACTCTTTTTTGTTTTTTTCTAGTACTATCTTCTTAAGCATGAATTTGAATGGTCAGATACTGGCTTTTCCATTGCTTCTATTTTTGCCCTCAATCATATCTCCAACACTCCCCATAAACACCAAGAGAAACCTGATCCACTCATATGTAAATTTTTTTTTTTTTTTGCCAAATCTTAGACTAGCAAAGAGGGAAGGCCCTGGAAAAAAGATTAGATCATGACTATTTGGTATCTGAAGACTTGAGAATTTCTTTTCTTTTGGGAAGGTATAAAATCTTAGATACATAATTATTCCAGAGTTGAGATTGGATCCAGAGTCTGTCAGACTCCTACATCTTCAGGAATTGCTCATATGGTCAACAAAATCTACATTTCTGCTAGACCAATGACATTCATGTTATTTTGGGTTATTTTAGAACTTTGAAAATTCATGACTGCTTAATTTGTTGCAATAGAAGATATAATTAAGAAATCTCCAGATTTGGTGGCTTAAAGTACTTGGAAGTTCATTGCTTTTTTGTGTGCCAGCCCAGAGCAGGTGGCCAACTCTGCTCTGTGAAGTCACCCCAGAAAACAGGCAAGCGAGGATGTTCTGTCCTCAAAAAGCCTTCCGAGGTTGTTCGGCTTTGCACACACAGGGGAAGAATGAGGGGGAAATCATAGCAAAGGATTTCCTTTTAAGTTCAGGACACCCATCATTTTTGTTCAAATTTCAGTGGGTAGAACTCAGTGACACCACTGCAAGCTAAAGTGGGATGTCTCATCTTTCTCCAGGTACCCTTTTTTATGCCCCAGCAGAAGGGAGGATGGATTGGGATGAGGGACATACCAAAAAGAGAGGGTTAGTCTCAAGATACTCAATAAAAAATGGCTTCGTAGCTTTAGTTAAATGAGACAGATATCACAGGATATAAAATTGCCATTCCACCACTCTACCACAAGCCTTTTGAGGCAAGGATTGATAAAGTGCCTAGCACACCCTAAGGGCTTCCCTGATGACGCTAGGGGTAAAGAATCCACCTACCAAGGTAGGAGACGCAAGAGGCATGGGTTTGATTTCTGGGTTGGGACAATCCCCTAGAGTAGAAAGTGGCATCCCACTCCAGTATTCTTGCCATGGAAAATTCCATGAGCAGAGGAGCCTGGCAGGCTACTGTCCATGGGGCCGCAAAGAGTCACACAACTGAGTGACTGAGCATACCCTAAGTGCTAAGTAAGTGTTTGGGATATAAATGAGTCAATGAATTAATGAAGCAATGAATGAATGAAATACCACCAGGATCCCAGTTTGACTTGAGTTCAGCCTTGTTTGGAGAACATATATCTAAACACTTCCATGGTACTCTTTCCCCTGCCATGCTTCAGTTGTTTGTGAATAAATGAGGCCCTGTGTCTAATAATCTGGCAGTTTCTCAAAGACTCACTTAATCTGAAAGCTTCTGGACTCTGTCCACCTGTCTATTCAACTGGTCCCTAAGCGCTGGAGTCACTAAGAACTTATTCTTTTCTCAACTCTATTGAAATTTGATTTTTACCTAGAAATTCCCATGGTAACAAAACCTTGGAACACTTCGGTTATTAAGATCAAAAGAAAATCAAATCAAAATAATACACAATATGACCTTATATCAAACACAAGGGGGAAGAAAGGGAAAAAGATGTTGAATGAATATCTGTTACATTAGTTTAATCATTAACTTGTGTCTGAATCTTTTGCAAGCCCATGGACTGTAGCCCGTCAGGCTCCTCTGTCCATGGAATTTTCCAGGCAAGAATACTGGAGTGTGTTGCCATTTCCTTCTCCAGGGAATCTTCCTGACCCAGAGATTGAACCCATATCTCCTGCACTGGCAGCCAGATTCTTTACTACTGAGCCACCAGGGAAGCCCATCTATTACATTAAGTATGTGAAAAACACTGAATACATAGGATATTCACACCACCCCAAGGAGGTAGTTACTATCTTCAATTTGTAGATAAGAAATGAAGGCTCAGAGAGGCTGATGACTTTCTCAAGGTCACCAATTAGAAAAAAGACATGGCAGAACTCAGACTCAGAACTATCCAAATAAACAGTTCAGTTCCCACTGAACAGAACCACTCACTGAAGGCCAGCAAACCCAAAGTTAATTTCTGACCTCATGTAACAGTGGTTTGTCATTGATCTTAAGGCTAATGAAAAAAACACTTCTGCAAAGAAAAAAAAGGTCCCAACTGAGTGTGATAAGAGACCTTAGTTCCAGCCTTGTAAAGGGCGTTGTATGGAAAGGATGCAGATACCACAAAAAGCTTTTTCACAGTCAGCAGAGCCTCTAGACCTGGGGACTTGAGGGTCACATCACATTCCAGAGAACAACAAGACAAGACATTTTCTAGTGATCAACCCGAGTGACAGGTGACAGCTTCCCAGCTGGGAAGACCACCTGCAGGGGGCAGACAGCCTGATTATTTAAAAAGAAAGCCAGCCAGACTAACAAATCTTGTTGATCTGTTACTTTAGGAAACTCTTGCCTTTTTAGAAATGCTCATGATATAGGATAGACCAGGGGTCCCCAGCCGCCGGTATCTAATGCTTGATGATCTGAGGTGGAGCTGATGTAATAATGATAATAATAGAAATAAAGAGCACACTAAATGTAATGCACTTGAATCATCCTCAAATCATCCCCACCCCACTCCACCCCCACCTACTGGTCCATGGAAAAACTGTCTTCCATGAAGTGAGTCTCTGATGCCAAAACTGTGGGGACTGCTGGGATAGACAATACAAATGAGAAGACATCCAGTAAAATCATAACTGACAAGATTATTAAAAATGACTCCTTATGCTGAAACATGGACATTATCTCCAATGCAGGTACAGAGGCACTGAAAACAGGGACGAAAGGGAAAGCCACACGTGGGCTGAGTCTAGTGGTTACAGGCCTCAAGGTTAATGAGCCAAGGTCCCACTAGCCTGTCAAAGAATCTTCTGCCTTCTAAGGCTGGGTTAGAAATGAAAAATATCTGACACACGTGCTTTACTTCTACCCTCTTAGCGGATCTATAATTTATGGATCTTTTTTTAAAAATTAATGAGTTAATTTGGGGAGAGGGCTGTGTTGGGTCTTCATTGCTCTGCATGGGCTTTCTCTCATTGCACTGAGTGAGGGCCACTCACTTCCTGAGTAGTGCACAGGCTTCTCACTGCAGTTAGAGAGCACAGGCTCTAAGCCTACGGGCTTTGGTAGCTGTAGCATGTGAGCTCAGTAGTTATGGTGCATGAGTCCAGTTGCCCTGTGGCATGTGGGGTCTTCCCAGACCAGGGATCAAACCCATGTCCCCTACATTGGCAGAAGACTCTCAACTATGGACCACAAAGGAAGCCCAAATTATGGATCTTAACAAAACTTTAGAATACTTTTCAACGTCGTAATCCCTCCAGCCACTAATGATCAATTTGAATTGGCAAAAATAAAGCCAAATTGTCACCCCTTGCCTAAATCAACGTCCCATAAACAACCTTTGATGAAAGGCACCAGAAAAATCCTAAGATACAGACAGCCTGAGAAAGTATAAATGAAAAGAAAAGTTACCTCTTGCAACTTGGTCAATGGTTGCAAAGCATGCTGGGCAATTCTCATAATTCCAAGCCACTAAGCAAAATCCAAAAAGACATCTACAAAGTTTTCTCCCCAGACTCTCTAAAAGATAAATGACACCAATATTGTATCCTAAAAAAACTTCAGACTTTGAGGAGAAACCAGAGTGAATTATCACAACCTTCATATTCTCCTAAAGTTGTTTCTAACCCACTGGAAATAAACTGATGGCAGGCTTTAGCCTCTCTTTCTTGGTGAAAGCCTTCTCCCTTGGCCCAACAGTTTTCTCACACATATGTTTATCTCATTCACAGAGTTCTGATTTTTAAATGGCAGCTGAGTCATATTTTGCTTCTAATAGATTCATCTGTCAGGAAGGCAACACTTTTCAAAAGGGACCATGAACCAATTGCATTTGAAAAAATATATTAAAACTTAACAATAATGTCTCCTATAAGTAATGACTAAATTTGTGCCAATCCGCAAGAGTCTAACTTTGTGCTTAAAGTATGGATCTGTAAATTTGTAGCATTAGAGTCACTGAGTGTGCATTAAAAATGAGGAGTAACAGGTCTACAGGAACCCCACTGAATCAGAATCTGCAAAGATCTCAGGAGATTTCTAACACATGTGAAAACTTGGAAAGTACTATTAGTTAAGTGCTTTGGTGGCTCAAATGTTAAAGAATCTGCCTGAAATGCAGAAGACCCAAGCTTGATCCTTGAGTTGGGAAGATCCTCTGGAGAAGGGAATGGCTACCCACTCCAGTATTCTTGCCTGGAGAATTCCATGGATAGGGCAGCCTGGCAGGCTACAGTCTATGGGCTCACAAATAGTCTAACATGACTGAGCGACTAACATTTTCACTTTCAACTAATAGAACAGAGACCATTTTGACTCATACATGTAACCCTTCTTCTCCAAGGCTTACTGACTTTTGTGTAGCACACTTCTGCTGACTGGTGTGTTAACAAATTGCCTGGCCACGGAAGACTTAAAACATTCAAATTTGAAAGGAAAAAATGCAGCATACAATGAGAGTTGGGAACAAAAGAAAAAACGTAAGAGTAAGAGAAGAGAAAGCTATGACCACACAGCAAGGCTTAAACATGAGTAAGTAAAAAGTTTACTTTAGTGGTCTGAAAAGTTGGAAATGATATAAGTGGAAATGACTCATCTCTATGCTATTCTCTGGGGACATAAAGGCAAAGAAGATGTGACTCTTGCCTTCAAGACACATGGAGCTTTTGCAATATGGTCATGTTCAAGGTAATCTAGGAAGGCTGTAAGGCAATGATTCAGTCTTCCTGGTGTGTGAGAAAGAGATGGATCTGCCATCTTTAAACCAAACATGGACAATACTTGCTACACTCCAGTGTGGAAGAGTAATGCAGTCAATATATGATCTCAAAAACTTCTCTTCAAGCAAAGTACTTTCTGTCCCCTTCTCTTCTTAAAAAAAAAAAAAAAAAAAAAACTCCCAAACAAAGGAAACAAGAAACAGAAACTTAGTTTCCAACGAAACTAAAAGATATATGAAAGTCCAAACAATTGGATATAAGGAGTGAAAGCTGATAATGTATATATCAGCCAGGGTTCCAGCAGAACCTGGAACTATTTGTGTGATCAAATAGATCACACAAAGGGTTACTGAGTTTTTTAAGGAATAATTTACAAAGGGGTATGCCAGGTTAAGGGAAGACCACAAGATGCAGTACCAGGGCTAACAAGAAAAGAGAACTGTTTTCTACTCCAGTTCAAAGAAGGAAGGTGAGGGAACAGTTTCTAGAATCCCAAGAGAGAGCTATATGGAGGTAACTGTCTGGCAGGAACTTTAATCTTACATAGAGAGATGACAAGGTTTAAGGCAGGAAAACAGGTGGAAAAAAAATGGCCCAGCCCCATTGTCCTCTTCCCTTCCTGTCTTTTCTCTGACTTTACGGGGGGCTGTCCCCCACTACCTCTCTGAAAAAAGAGTTAGCTTACAGCTCCAGTTAATAATTCCTGGGTGTGACAGTGTTTCAACCTACAAACTCCCTTGGAAGTCCTCTAGCCTGCCTGAATAGGTTTTTCCGGCCACATGTGATTGCTCAGAGCCTCCAAACTGTGAGAGGCATGAGATGTTCTAAACTGTCTAAATACAGATTCCTTTGAGCAGTCAAAAGATTGATTAGAAATTGTATTGGTGAAGGGATATTCACTTGTTGGGCCAATGTTTGCTGCTAAGTCTCCATATCCCTTACCTGCTGTGTCCCTGGCAGTGTATTGATTAATATAATTGGTGTAAATAGTAGCTTTAATGTTTGTAACCTGGGACCCTTGAATTAATTCTTTTTCTTGTTATAGCCCACCACACCTTTGCTCTGTAGGAATGCAACTTTATCTAATGCTTTTTGGAGGCTGGCGCCTGACTTTAGAATAATCACCTTTAGAGAAAAAGGCCTCCGGGCCAGAAGATGATGCAAATCACCTAAACTTTTGCATATGATAAGTTTGCAGGAAGAAAGCCTGGCTTACTGCATGACTCTACCCCTTCCCCCATTATCCTCTATGCATAACTTAAGGTATAAAAACTACTTTGGAAAATAAAGTGTGGGCCTTGTTCACCGAAACTTGGTCTCACCGTGTCGTTCTTTCTCTTACCTTCTGGCTGAATTATTCAGCCTCTTTTCTCCACTGAATTTCCTCACTGAGCTATCCTTATTTCAGCCTCTTTTCTCCACTGAATTTCTTCACTGAGCTATCCTCATTCTATTACTCTTTATATCCTTAATTAACATTTAATTAAGCAGTTGTTTCCTGATCCTCGCAGGCATCTTGTTAGCCAAAACCAACCAGAATCCAGAGTACAGGAAATCTATCTATAAATACTTGAAAAGTTTGACTTCATTGAAAAAAGAGCAATTATCATAAAATGCTATCACTTTATCGTTAGTATTTATCATACCTCTCAGAACACTACAAGAAAATCAAACTACAAATCAACAGCCCTTGTGAACATGGAGGCAAAATTCTTAAACTATTAGTAAATCAAGTCTAGCGCTTTACAAAAATGATGAAACATCATGGCCAAATAAGTTTTATCCTGAGAATGCAAGTTTGGTTCAACATACAAAAATCAATCGATATACTTAACCATGTGTGCTAAGTCCCTCAGTCCTGTATGACTTTGCGACCCCATGGACTATAGCCCACAAGGCTCCTCTGTCTATGGGATTTTCTTGGCAAAAATACTGGAGTGGTTTGCCCTTTCCTCTTCCAGGGGGTCTTCCTGACTCAGGGATCAAAACTGCATTTCCTGCATTTCCAGCACTGGCAGGCAGATTCATTACCACTGAGCCACCTGGGAAGTCCAAGCCAAAAGTGTAAAAAAGGAAGAAAAAAATTGATCATCTCAATAGGTGCAGAAAAAAGCATTTGACAAACTTCTAAATATATTCATGATAACAACTCTAGGCAAACTAGGAATAATAGACACTTCTTCAACTCAATATAGAATATCTACAAACAAAAAAAAAGAATATCTACAAAAACTATAGTGAACATCATGCTTAATGCTCTGATGGATAGAGAGTATTCTTCATTATGTTGGTGGTTACATAATTCTGTGTTTGCCAAAATTAATAGAAATGTTCACCTAGAAAGGGTAACTTTTTCTGCATTAAATTAGACCTCAATAAACCTCACTGTTAAAAAGACATTTTCAGATACCAATAATCAAAAAGTTAAGACATATTATTCTTTATCCCCTTTTCTATTTCTTACATTTATCAAAAATTCAGGTTTTGTACCTCACTCCCAGAAATTCTGAGTTAGTACCTCTCTGAGGAGGCCCAGGAATCTGTGTATTCAGCAAAATCTTCAGGCAATTCTGATGAAGGCGGGCCTAAGAGCGTGACTTCTTTCTCTAGTCTTGTGTTTCTAAAAGATGGACAAGCTGACTTCATCCCTGGCTTCTTCTGAGAAGCTCATGAGCTCACGGTGGCTTCTATTCAGGATGACTTCCTTTAAAAAAAAAAAAAATCTATTTATTTATCTATTTGGCTGTGCTGGGTCTTAGTTGCGGCATGTGGAATCTAGTTTTCTGACCAGGGATTGAACCCAGGGCCCTGCATTGGGAGTGTGATGTCTCAGTCACTGGACCACCAAAGAAGTTGCCCAAAGGACTTTCAAAACAGTTTACTTTCTATCTCTGACCCTCAGTTTTCTCATCTTCATGATAAAAATAATAAGGGAAGGAGTAGATAAAAAGAATATATGAAAGTGCTTAGTATAGTGTCTGGCATATAATAAATGCTCAAAGAGTACTATTTCTAGTTCATCTTTTTCTTTTCTAATGTACCTTATGATATTTTATCATTTTTTAATCCTCATGTGACTATACTTTTAATCTATATGCTTATTATCTCTATCCCTGAGTTGTAAATTGCTACTTCTTGGAGTGCACAAGTGATTCGTGTGTGTCTTTAATATGATAGAATGTACATTGTGGTCATTCATCTCCTTGATTAGAAAAATATTAAGGAAACTGCCCATTTATCCATCTGCCCCAGCAACCTGCCTGAAATCCCTTCATTACCAATCAGTTCCTCAAGTGAAGCCAGAGCTCAGGACAAATGTAAAAATACCCATGGAGGGTGGGTGGGTGGGGAAAACACTGAGTTACTCTCTGTCTTCTCCACCTAATGAAGAAGTCTTTGGTCCTCAATCATCTTAGCTCTTTCTTGCGAAAATGGAGACCTAGATCATGGAAACTTTGAGGTGGTGGGAGGGAGAGATGAGATGAATATATTTAAGGGCAAGAATCCAAAACCTAGATCCAATAAAAGGGAAAAGCAACTTGTAAAGAGAGATTTGGGTACTTGAGAACTAACTGGAGAGAAGAGTTTAATCCAATCAAGGTAGGAAGCCCAGGACCACATGAAGTTCTAAGGGGAGATTGAGGGGGTCATGAGTGGGTGGTGGGTATACTACAAAGCAGGGGTGGGGAAGAAGCTCTAGGAAGGCCACCACATTGCAAAGACCCCCTCCACTTGCCCAATCCCTGAGTAACCACTCAGGTGGCACCGGACCCTCACAGGCTTCATAGTAGCAGCCCCGCATGGACACGCTGAAGCCTGCAGTGGGTCTTCCCATGGCACTTCCCCCATCCAAGGCAAAAAGGTCATCTGCAGGGACATTCAGCAATGTCCATCGCAGGACCACATGACTGGAACCATTTGTTGGAACATCTGATTCCCTCCACAGCCAGTGCTCATGTCAGCTTGAGCCCTTCTTCATGTTCTTTGAGCTCAGAAACCAGACGGTGGAAAAACACAAGGCACTGTATTCTAGCTGAAGAAAACTGAACCCTGGTGTTTTCCAGACAGCTCACCTAGGGCCTTCAGGTTTCTCAGTACCCGCTGGGTCATATAAGCGTCGTTCACCTACCCCACAGGCTGGCCATATGTTCAACCTCCTCCTCACAGCCTCCATGTAGGATGGCAGTGAGCAGAAAGATGAAGTCTTGGTTCAGGCTTTTGCAGGGGCCAGATTGCTGTGTAGAGGAAATGCATATCTTTCTGCTGCTGAAAGTCATCTCTCAATGGGCTTCTACTGGATGCCAGGCTCTGAATCCATGGCCCCTTGGACCTCTGCCAGGGCTTGTACCTTGGCCCACATAGAAGCTGCAGGCCAGCATGGCTGCTCATCACAAAGAAAGGCCAGGGGGGTTTCTCAAGAGAGTTCACTGTTCATTGTACAATGTAATCCAATTTCCTAGTGTTTATTATATTTACATGTATAAAATATGTCTGTTTAATATTAACACTCTGTGAAGGACATTTGCTTGTTGCTAGGGGATACAAAGCTGAATAAGCATAGTCCCTGCTCATATTTCAGGTAAGCAGGGTTTAGAGAGGCTAATAAATAAAATTTATTGACTGCATGGTAGAAATCCTATTATGTCATAATTTTAAATGTTTCATACATATGTGTATGAAAACTGAAAGTCACTCAGTTGTGTCCGACTCTTTGTGACCCCCATGGACTGTAGCCTGCCGGGCTCCTCTGTCCATGGAATTCTCTAGGCAAGAATACTGGAGTGGGTAGTAAGCATATATGTAATACATATATTTGTGTTTTGGAGATAGCAATGACATTTTTTTCTAATAATAAGAATAACAGAGGAGTGGTTAAAAGTGTAGGATTTAAAGTCAAACTGGCTTTGACCTTGGGCAAATTATTTATTTATTTTTAAAAAGTCAAGCAATTTCCAAAAGGCACAGAGCAGGAAATCAGAAGGTCCTATTAGCCCATCAGTCAGAAGCAAGACAGTTAATATTTTGCTGAATACAATTCAAGAGTGTTTCATATGCTCCTCACCCACTTACATATGCTCACGTACTCTGCTTTTACAAAAATGACATCATATTCTACTTACTGTTCATATCCTATATTTTCTCCCAGATATGGAGTAGACATCTTTATGAGTCAGTATCTGGAGAACCTACTGTCCTTTTAATGGCTTCAAAGTATTTCACACTCTGCAAATCATGATATTGTCTCCTCTATTCATTTTATTTCTGTTTCTAGTAGAATTAGCTTGTCTGGAAAAAAATACTACCAGGTAATAGCTATGACAATGAACATTTTTTTCTGACTTTAATGAGAGTTTTACCACTGAGCATGAGGCTAGCCATAGATTATAAATACATGGTAAAAGTTATGAGCATATCTATTTATTTATATTTTATTGAGAGGTTTTGTATTGGGCATGAGTGTTAATTTTTATCAAATGCTTTTCAGCATCTATCAAGATGATCAACCACATTGTTTTTTTTCCCCTTGCTATTAATAAATGAAATCATATAGATTTCATAATATTTAAAAATTAATGTGGTCCTAAAATGAACCTTACTTTGTCATGATTTTTCTCTTAACATACTGCTGGATTCTGTTTGCTATGATGTTTACAGATAGCCAAATCCCAAGTAAAATGCCTTAATAAAATACTTATATATACATATATAAAAATTTTTTGTGTGCTCTTTGCATGTGTATTAGAGTTAATACTTTTTCTTATAAAAATAATGGGAAATATTTTATTCTATCTTTAGGCTTAAAATGCTAGGTAGATGTGTTCCCTGAAAGTTGAAAGTATTTACAAGGAAAATTATTCTCAATTTTCAACTCCAGATACTACTGCAAATGTGTTATTTAAGTGTTCTATCTCTCCTAGGGTATTCTTTGTCCATTTATATCTTTTCCCTTTTGAGGATAATATAATCACAATTATTTGGTGGAGTCAGGAACCTTTCCTCCACATGGCCACCTTGGTCTAGTAATGTTTCTCATTGTCTTTGAAAATGGCTTTTCCCACCCCTCCTCCTACTAGCAGGAACCTCCGGGTTAAGGAATCTTTCCCCCTACAACAGGAGAGGAAAACCATGTGGTTATTGAGAAGCTGGATCAAAAACCAAAACAGAGCAAAGTGCGTGATGAGGTGTGACTTTGACTTGTGTCCTCCATCCCCAATATTACTGGATTGTTTATTTATTTATTTTTTAGTTTATTTATTTGGCTGTGCCAGGTGTTAGCTTTTCATACTGTTCATGGGGCTTCAAAATCACTGCAGATGGTGACTGCAGCCATGAAGTTAAAAGACGCTTGCTCCTTGGAATAAAAGTCATGACCAACCTAGACGGCATATTAAAAAGCAGAGATATTACTTTGCCAACAAAGGTCTGTCTAGTCAAAGCTATGTTTTTTCCAGTAGTCGTGTATGGATGTGAGTAGTGGACTAGAAAGAAAGCTGAGTGCTGAAGAACTGATGCTTTTGAACTGTGGTCTTGGAGAAGACTCTTGAGAGTCCCTTGGACTGCAAGGAGATCCAACCAGTCCATCCTAAAGGAAATCAGTCCTGAGTGTTCATTGGAAGGACTGATGTTGAAACAGAAATTCTAATACTTTGGCCACCTGATGTGAAGAACTGACTCATTGGAAAAGATCCCAATGCTAGGAAAGATTGAAAGCGAGAGGAGAAGGGGACGACAGAGGATGAGATGGTTGGATGGCATCACCGACTCAATAGACATGAGTTTGAGTAAACCCCGGGAGTTGGTGATAGACCAGGAGGCCTGGTGTGCTGCAGTCCATGGGGTCCCAAAGAGTCGGACATGACTGAGTGACTGAATTGAATTGAGGTGTTAGCTTTAGCATGTGAGATCTTTAGTTGCCTCATGGGAACTCTCAGTTGCAGCATGAGGGATCTAGTTCTCTGACCAGGGATCGAACCCAGACCCCTTACATTGGGAATGCAGATTCTTAGCCACTGGACCACCAGAGAAGTCCCTCCAGTACTGCTGATTTTACAGAAGAAAGAAGACTGGACACTGCCAGCCTCCACTGACCTCCCCAGGCCTCCAACCCTCCATCCTCTAACCCTAGAGATCTCTTTTTATCTCATTGAACGCCCACCTCATGAGGATATACCTACGACCTCTATTCTGCAGAGGGAACTGAACATGGGCGATTTCTTAACCAAGCTGAGCTCACATGGGTGGCAAGCAGGGCAGATGCAGGATTAGAACCCAATGTTGTCTGCCTCTGAAGCCTGTGGGCCTTCCCCTGTTCTCACCAGCACATTTTGGGTCTGAGCTCTAGTGGTCCTTGAAGCTGTATTGCATTCTGTGCCTTCCACGGAGTTGGTAGTAAGTTACTCCCACTTATGGCAGTAAGTGACACAGTTAAGTTTCTATTACTTGCAACCAAAAAGGATCCAACTAATAAACTAATAAAGCCACTAACATATATTCATCCAACCCTGCTGCTGCTGCTGCTGCTAAGTCGTTTCAGTCGTGTCCGACTCTGTGCGACCCCATAGATGGCAGCCCATTGCAAATTGACTTAATGGTACACTCTGCTCCCTCCTTAGAGCCTGCTGAGCACAGAGACTCCCATAAAAACACAAAAAAGAATATTGAGTTTCAGGTAGATCTGTAATCATTAAATTGATTCTGGGTTCTAACTATAAATTATAGGAAAACTAATTTTAAATGTGCAACATAATTAACATCAATAAATATGATACGTAAATGGAAAAAAATGAAAAACTAGAAGGATTGAATCTTAGCATTGTACACAGACTATTTTGCCAATTCTGGTTAATTTGATTACCTCTTTGGATTTTAGTTTCCACAACTGTAATATAAATCACTGAACTTACTTGGTATGCAAGGTATTTGAATCCTTAAAGATGAAGAGGTGCTGCGTTGTCGTTGTTATTGTCCTTGTTTAGTCACTAAGTCATGTCCAAGTCTTTCTCGACCCCTTAGACTATAGCTCACCAAGTTCCTCTGTCCATGAGATTCTCCAGGCAAGACTCCTGGAGCGGGTTGCCATTTCCTTCTCCAGGAGATCTCCCCGACCCAGGAATCAAACCCACATCTCCTGTGTCTCCTGCATTGGCAGGCGGATTCTTTACTGCTGAGCCACCAGGATAGCGCAAGAAGGGCTGAATGCAACCAAAATGAAGAAAAGGAAACTTTCCTAGAGACAAAGAGACCCCAAATATCAGATTCCTCTAATGACAGTAAGAACATGAAAAGAAATCTATTACCATCATTCTTGGATGAGAAATCTAGCCTTTAGCAAGTTTCTTGGCCAAGTTAGTCTCTGGAAGGGCACACATCATAACTTGAACAGTCTGTGAGTTCCACGGTGTAAAAGAACCTAAAAGCTCCCTTTCTTTTTTTAATTCACCTAGATTTGTCTAGATATCATCTTTTAAGTGTGAAACATCTTGTAAGTGTGAAATTTTTCTAGGGTTTCTCTTGGGCTATACAGGTATTTTCATGTTTTGAGTTTTCCAACTTCTTTGTTTAGGAAGGAAAATTCGTCATCCAGAGGCATGCTGCATATTTTAATTTTTTTTGCAGTTCTCATTTTGCTTATGTTGCTAACCACTACCATTTCTTTAATGATATTATTTGTGAGAACAGTAATTGCCTTTCAAAGGACAAAATGCCCTATCTTCCCTGATACCATAACAGCAGCTGTAATGAAAGGTATCCACCCTTAAACAGTGGAAGGAGACCCTTCTATATGAGAATCAGTTGGAAGTTATTCAATACCACGGGCTCACTGTTAGCTAGAAATGTCCAAACAAATTATACACCAGTGCTGCTTATTAGCTCTACTCATTAGAAACATGTAAGATCCACTTCAACACTGAACAGCTATTTCTGCTTCTTCTCATCTTCAGGTTTGAAAAAATTACTTCCTTGCAAAACTAGAGCTGAGCTTCAGTCATCACCTAATGTGCTGAAAATTAATTATGCAGCAAAGATTTTTGCTACATCAGGGCTTTCTACAATCCTAAGAAAAAAATGTTGTCTATAACTGTATAAAAGGAAAAGATTGGATGATGAGCTCAGCTTTATTTCACCAATAACTGCAATAAAAAGAAAAAAACAAAAGCGCCTTTTCTTGTAAAACAGTCTCTAGGGACTGATGCTATTCTCTCTATGCCCAGAATAACAAAGGGAAATGTTGCTGGGGAAAATGTGAGGATGTCTTTGCCTTTTTCTGGAAAGAAAGAAAAAATAAGACCCTAACTGAACATAGCTCCGAAGTGCCAAAAAGAAGTTGAAATGTGAGCCTAACCAATTCGTGTGAATTTCAGGGGAAACTAAATGGTGTCGGCGTCCCCACCTGCCCTCCTGCCATGGCCCCACCCAATGCCCTTCCCCCACCTTCTGAATGACGGAAAATCCATCCATTCTCTCGCCACCTCTGGACTTCCTCCTCCAGAAATAACCCAATGATGGAGATCCTTCTGTGGGCCAAGCGCCATCTCCTTTGCCCATGTGACATTTTACTCTTAAGACAATTCTACAATGAAAGTGAAGTTAACTGGCTCCATCCCTTGCCTGAACAACTCACACATGTTAGAAAGGAAAAGCAGGTCCTGACATCAGGCAACTCATAGCTGAGCCTCAATGATATTAGGAATACTGATGCTTATGGCAAAATCGCATTTCTCTCCTCCTGGTCACAGTCTCACAGAGTATCCACGCAGACAGGTCACCACACACAAAAAAGAGCAAGCATCCTCCTCCCCTCAGCTGAATGAGTGGCCACTACTTCTGTACCAACTATAACTTTATCCTCTCTAGTCTTCTAAGATTATCGATCGATTGTAGAATTGTTCAATCAAGAGAGAATTTACTTCCCTAGTCACTCCCCAGTTTTGCCCATATACACTCCAAATCCTGTCCTAGTTCTAATACTCCCTCATTGAGACACCCGATGCTTCCCTATGGTGTGTGTTTTCCCATCATTGCAATGAGTAACAGTAACTTTCTCAATTACAGGTGTGTTCCTGGGGGCTAAGCCTGTGGTTTCTTATCACTCTACCATAGTATCATTTGTTCCCTGAATTGATCCAAGCCTCTGCTTTTCTCATCTCTAAATTGGGAATGATAAGAATATCTAATTCCCATGTGCATGCATAATAAGTTGCTTTAGTTGTGTCTGACTCTTTGTAACCCCGAAGGAACTGTAGCCTACCAGACTCCTCTGTCCACGGGATTTTCCAGGCAACAATACTGGAGTCGGTTGCCATGCTCTCCTCATCCAATTCCTGAGGTGCTTCTAAATGGAATAACGTGCTCAATGAACACAAGTCCCTCTTATTATCATTCCCACCATGATAATAATAACTGCTATTTTTATTTCTGTGACACCTTCCTGCCTCCATGACACCTGTTCTGACAGCCCAGTTTCAACATGTATGAAGCTCCTGCTATATGAGAACCACTTTTCTCTACTTCTCAGAATTCCTCTCAGCTGAAAACCTCAAACATTTTTAAGACATATTAAGATTTCAGTATTAAAAATTCTTTACATGCTGCCTTGTATATTATTTCTATTTTTATGTTCTTTGTCTTCAATGAGATGGTTTCTGCCTTTAAGGAGCATGTCACATCTGGAAGTTGTAATCCTTTAGCTCTGGGCACATAGTAAATGATCAATAAAACATGTCTTGATTGATTGGGACAAAAGGCCAGTATGGACAGAAGTGTACCACTGAAAGTGTAAAGGGGCTGGCTTTTTACAGCCGCAGGTCTGAGGCCTGGGGACATGTGGAAAAGGCAGTTCAGGTGCCCTTTGCCTTAAGGTTCTCCTCTCTCAGGGCTTTTGATTTCCACATCCTCCAGGTTAACAAGATCATGATGTTTTAAGGGTTTGTCTCCTCCTAGTTAGGAAATAGTCTTACAAAAAGAGTAAGTCTCATAGTATTCCCTTTTCAGTTCAGTTCAGTTCAGTTGCTCAGTCACGTCTGATTGTTTGCGACCCCTTGGACTGCAGCTCGCCAGGCCTCCTTCGCCATCACCAGCCCCCAAAGTTTACTTAAACTCGTGTCCATTGAGTCAGTGATGCCATCTATTCCCTTTTAGACACTCTTATTTTTTACCCTCCTTTTCTTTCCCACTCAATCACCAAACATTTTTTTCTTGCCTCCAGACAAATAAATTTGTATTAGTAATAATCATCAATTTTTACAAACAATTTTCAGTTTTTTTAATGTTAGGGTTGCCTATATAATAAATAGGAATTTAACTTATAACCTCAGATATGCAGATGACACCACCCTTATGACAGAAAGCGAAAAAAAAACTAAAGAGCCTCTTGATGAAAGTGCAAGGAGAGTGAAAAAGTTGGCTTAAAACTCAATATTCAGAAAACTAAGATCATGGCATCCAGTCCCATCACTTCAGGGCAAATAGATGGGGAAACAATGGAAACTGTGAGATACTTTACTTTCTTGGGGTCCAAAATCATTGCAGATGGTGACTGCAGCCATGAAATTAAAAGATGCTAATTAAAAGAAATAAAACAGAAGAAAAGCTATGACCAACCTAGACAGCACTAAAAAGCAGCAACATTACTTTGCCAACAAAGGTCCATCTAGTCAAAGCTATGATTTTTCCAATAGTCATGTACAGATGTAAGAGTTGGGCCATAAAGAAAACTGAGCGCCGAAGAATTGATGCATTTGAACTGGGTTGTTGGAGAAGACTCTTGAGAGTCCCTTGGACTGCAAGGAGATCCAACCAGTCCATCCTAAAGAAAATCAGTCCTGAATATTCACTGGAAGGACTGATGCTGAAGCTGAAATTCCAATACTTTGGCCACCTGATGTGAAGAACAGACTCATTTGAAAAGACCTCAATTCTGGGGAAGATTGAAGGCAGGAGGAGAAAGGGACGACAGAGGGTGAGATGGTTGGATGGTATCACTGTCTTGATGGACATGAGTTTGAGTAAGGTCCCGAAGTTGGTGATGGACAGGGAATCCTGGTGTGCTACAGTCCATGGGGTCACAAAGAGTCAGACACCGCTGAGCGACTGAACTGAACTGAACTGATGGGGCTTCCCTGGCAGCTCAGCAGTAAAGAATCTGCCTGCAATGCAGGAACCACAAGGAGATGCAAGTTCAATCCCTGGGTCAGGAAGATCCCCTGGAGGAAGGCATGGCAACCCACTCTAGTATTCTTGCCTGGAGAATCCCATGGACAGAGGAGTCTGGCATGCTACAGTCTATGGAGTCGAAAAGAGCTGGACACAACTGAAGTGACTTAGCATGCATGCATATATATGTATACATATATATATATTCTCTTCTTTTTGGTTGCCCTAGGTCTTCAGTGCTTTGTGTGGACTTTGTCTAGTTGCCGTGAGCGGGGGCTAGTCTTCCTTGCGCTTCATGGCCTTCTCATCGTGGTGGCTTCTTTTATTGTAGACATGGGCTCTAGAGCGCAGTGAGCTCAATAGCTGTGGTGCACGGGCTCAGTTGCTCCAAGGTATATGGAATCTTCCCAGAACAAGGATCGAACTTGTGTCCCTTGATTGGCAGGAAGATTCTTAACCACTGGACTACCTATATACATTCTTTTTTTCATATTCTTTTCCATTTTGGTTTATCCCAGAATATTGAATATAGTTCCCTGTGTTATACAGTAGGACCTTGTTGTTTTTCTATCCTATCTATAATAGTTTGCACCTGCTAATCCCAAACTCCCAATCCATCCATCCTCCATCTTGTCATCCCATCAGCAACTGCAAGTCTGGTCTCTATGAGTCTGTTTCTGCTTTGTACATCAGTTCATTTTCGTCATAGTTTAGATGCCACATAGAAGCGATATCACGTGGTATTTGTCTTTCTCCATCTGACTTACTTCACTTAGTAGGATAATATCTAGGTCTATCTGTGTTGCTGCAAATGGCATTATTTCATAGTATAGCAATGTTTTTCTCAAAAAAATTACTTTTTATTGGGATATAGCCAATTAACAAACAATGCTGTGATAATTTTAAGTGATTCAGCCATACATGTACCCATCCTCCCCCAAATTCCCCTCCTATCTAGGCTGCCACATAACATTGAGCAGAGTTCCATGTACTAGTACAGTAGGTGAATAGGAATGTTTACTTTGTTATATGCAGCAAGGACTCATTTGATATCCTGAGATCGCTGCATTAGATTTTCAGTGTTTCTTAGAAGGTGGGGTAGAGAAATTCCTTTTCTCAATAATAATTACATCATTTTCTTTGAAAATTATTTGACTTCTGTTACTAAGGAAATAATTATTTTCTTTAAAATGTAATGTTGCTCCCCAGTCACATCTCAACTGACGGTTGATACACCATCTTGATTAGAGGGTGCTGATGTGCGTTCTAGCCGGGCAAAGATATTCAACTGTGCTTCTATCCTGACTCAAGTCAAACGACCAAGCCATGCTCCACGTGGCTTGGCTACACAGATCCGCACCGTGCCTACTGCAAGGACAACTTCTCCCCTATTCTAAACTGTCTACATTTCTTCCTCTCTCAGTTCCAGGAATCGGAGCCTGGGCAGATCACGGCATGTCCTGTAGCTATTTACATGCATGCCTTCCACCAATATCTATGTATCTGAGATAGTTTCAATGTATTAGTTTAGATGAGAAAAGCAAGATCCATTTTATATATATATAGTATGTTCCCACTTGTGTAACCTCTCACAACCAAAATTCCTACATATGTGTCTAAATGTTTATGCATGATTGTGAAACATGATGAATATATAATAAATTGTATTGGTTACTTCCAAGGACAATGGATGTGAAAGGGGGAGGGGAAATGGGCAGAGAGTACTATACTTTATTTATATATTTTGGGATGTTTTTTATGTATTACAATAGAGCACATGATTTTTTTGAAAAAGAATAAAACATGTAAATGCACAAAGACATCTCTTAGTTTTTTCTGACTCTTGAAGTTGTACTTGCAGTGCTCAAAAACTCCTTCTGGCAAGAGTAAGAACTAGAAACCTCAGAAAGCATCTGGGTCTTGAAGTTACAACATATGGGTATAAGGAAGTTTAGAATAAACAGAATAGATTGCTGGGTGTCTCCAAAGGAAAATTATGCATTGTTTGGCTCATTCCCCTCAGAATTATCTGGTTCTAGTCTTTCGTTGCCTCTGAGCAATTTTACAACTCTGTAAGTTATGGATAACTAATTGCATGTCTATAGAAAAAGATTATTTTGCCCTGCTCTCAGATTTTGTCCTAGTAGAAGGGAAAGTCCCACTCCTCCCTCTACCTGCTTTCCTGATCTAGCAAGCTGTCTGTCTTTGTAATTTTCTTTTCTTTGTATATTTCTTACATCTTACCAGTTTCCTTATTAGCGATGAGCTAAATATTATCTTTAACACATGTTTATTTTATATATGAAAGAGAGTCATCATGATTTTACATCTTTTTAAAATTAGTCTTTAACATGGCATTGAATCCCATGGTAACCAGGATCAGAGCCAGCTGTGTCACCTACAGTGAGTTCCCTTGCTTCCCTGTCCCCATCCATCCATCTCATCACCCTTTCTTCTATTACATTCTGTCTCTCTCTTGCTCACATCCTTCTGCCCACATACAGATGGCGACATCTGTAATGATGCTCCCTGGTTATTTCTGGGTGCTGGTATTTGAGGAGTTTTGTAGCCTTTTCCCACTTGTCTGCTTTGCTTGAATCTTTTATAACGGACATTTGCCATTTTTATAAATCAATGAAGTACATGTGAGCAAAGTCTGACACTTGTCCAAATTTGTCAGGTGCTTCTTTCTCCATTTTTTATATCTTTGATCTTCAGAGAACCAGAGCAGTGAGAGATGTGAGATATTAGTAGAGGCCAGTTAACTTTACTGGAGTACAGATTAAAAGATGAGCAAAGTTTCTGAAAGTCTGCGGTACATGCACAATGCCTCTGGCATAGGGTGATCCCAACCTCGAGACACTCCTAAAGCCAGCCCAGCCCCTCTGCCCCTGAGTTCCTGCTGTACTACAGCCCCTGTGAGGCCTTTCCTAGGTGGCCAGTACTTTGCTGGGGCAGGTTTGACTCCCTGTTTCATTCCTAACTGCACCATGAAAACTGGCACATCCATTTTGTAAGCGAATCCATTAAAGGCACTGGAGGGAAAGGCACCCATCTGACAGGTGTGTGCAGCACCTCCAGGTTTTCGAGGGCCATTGTAGATGCTTCTCCCTGCTAGATGCCAGTAGCACACTCTCCTTCTCCACTCCTCGGATGTGACAACCAGAAATCTCTCCAGACTTTGCCAAAGTCCTCTGGGGAGCAGAATTGTCCCCAGTTGAGAATCATTGGTCTTGTGCATTGAGCAGCTATCTAATCAAGCTTTGTGCTAAATTCTAGAATCAGAATGTTGTACATAACATAGCCAGGGGGCCATTCACCTGCAGGTTATCCTCTCACAGATCCCAATCTTTGTAGCTAGAAAAAGTAGGTAGGACTTGGGTTCCACAGGACTCTCTTTGAAGAATACTGTTTTGATGTAGTTCCAAGTAGAGCCACATACTCGATGCTGCTGTCTGGAGAACAATGCCAATGCCACAAAGAAAGAAAAATCCTTTTTGACAACCCTGCAGATCTGCCCTCCAAAGCAGTGTTCATGCATCCTTCTGGGCTCCGCTCAGAGGATTATTATTTGCCAGAGTTCACATGGGTCAAATGCCAATGATACTAAAACTCTTTACTTAATTAGCACATCAGATTAGCCATTCCTCTGCAGCCTAGAGGGCTTCCCAGGTAGATCAGCTGGTAAAGAATCCACCTGCAATACAGGAGCTGCTGCTGCTAAGTCGCTTCAGTCGTGTCCGACTCTGTGCGACCCCATAGACGGCAGCCCACCAGGCTCCGCCGTCCCTGGGATTCTCCAGGCAAGAACACTGGAGTGGGTTGCCATTTCCTTCTCCAGTGCAGGAAAGTGAAAAGTGAAAGTGAAGTTGCTCAGTCATGTCTGACTCTTCGCGACCCCATGGACTGCAGCCCACTAGGCTCCGCCATCCATGGGATTTTCCAGGCAAGAGTGCTGGAGGGGGTGCCATTGCCTTCTCCAGCAATACAGGAGACCGCGGTTCAATTCATGGGTTGGGAAGTTTACCTGGAGAAGGAATAGGCTACTCATTCCAATATTCTTGGGCTTCCCTGGTGACTCAGATGGTAAAAAATCTGCGTGCAATTTGGGGGACCTAGGTTCCATCCCTGAGTTGGGAAGATCCCATGGAGGAGGGCATGGCAACCCACTCCAGTATTCTCGCCTGAGAATCCCCATAGACAGGGGAGCCTGGTGGGCTACAGTCCATAGGGCTGCAAAGAGTCGGACAGGACTGAGCAACTAAGCACAGCACAGCACAGCTGCGGCCTGTAACAATGGCTTTAGTTTACTGAGAAGGCTGGTGGAATTGAAACAAGGTGGGAAGAATCATTTTGGCACAGTTTATCCAATGAGAACGCTTAGTTCTTCTTCAGCTCCGGTACTAGTGCTTAGGGCTAAAGTAAGATGAGAGCCACCAATTCTTCTTAAGATTGATGCCTGAATTCACACAAATTGACAAAGAGCCTGCTGCTGCTGCTGCTGCTGCTAAGTTGCTTCAGTTGTGTCCGACTCTGTGCGACCCCATAGACGGCAGCCCACCAGGCTCCCCCGTGCCTGGGATTCTCCAGGCAAGAACACTGGAGTGGGTTGCCATTTCCTTCTCCAATGCATAAAAGTGAAAAGTGAAAGTGAAGTCGCTCAGTCGTGTCCAACTCTTAGCGACCCCATGGACTGTAGCCCACCAGGCTCCTCTGTCCATGGGATTTTCCAGGCAAGAGTACTGAAGTGGGGTGCCATTGCCTTCTCCAGACAGAGCCTAGGTATTGCTATTCTTCTCCAAAACTCCAGATGTGTTTGTAATGAGAAGCCATGTTTAAAAACAACTGGACTATATGACGGTCTTTTATTTTTATCTAGTGTCATTTTTTCTAGTTCATATTCAGTGCTCCCATTTCATTTAGTTTATGTTTTCAAATTTCTCCATCTCTTCTTTGTTGTTCTTTCTCAAGCCTTTATCAAGCATACTAGAAAAGCTTTTGTATACATATATATAGTATATAGATTTTTTTTAATTTTATGAATTCTTGATTAGCTAGAAAAACTTTATGACATTTTAATTCCACTTGTTTGACTTAGTATGACTAGAATGCTAGATTTCTAGTTTATATTCACTCAAAACTTTTATATAGTTCCATTTATTTGGGCATCTAGTATTACTGCTCAAAATCTAAAAAATTTATTATCTTAGTGACTTTTAAAAAATTTGAATGAGGCTTGAGACTTCTAATCCAACTGAGAATATAAAAAACTACTATGTTGTTTAAAAAAAAAAACAGGAAGTTAACAAGTAATAGAGTATTAATAGCTAAAGTTCAGATTTTGTTCAAATTTCACAAAATTGTATGCTAGTGTCCATTATTTGTTTCCATACCTTATTCAAGACGCCACAGTGTATTTAATTGCACTGAGAAGCTTTATTTGCATGCAACAAATTCTGGTAAGTTCTCTTTTCATTTTATTCTATTAGAAATATTTTCTAATTTTCCTTGTTATTAGTTCTTAGATATACCCATCACTTAAAAATGGACATTTAACTTCCAAATACATGGGATAAAGTATCTTTAATATTAGTTGCTCATTTTGATACTAATTTCTCATTTAAAAGCTTTCTTCTCTGCAAAAAAAGAAAACAAAAAACCTACTTTTAAAAATAAACTGTCCTAGATAGCACATGTAAATGATTGCTTACTCTTCTTATATGCATTCATGAAAAAATCATTCTAAAAATTTTTTGCTTGGTTTCCTTTTTTATTATAAATTTTTATTAAAATTTTTCTTCCTTTATTCTTACATCAAGAGCCACAAAGCCTTGGAACATGTAATGGAGCCCAGCAATGATCTCCTATAGAGTCGACCATCTAGGTAAAATTTGTAACATCAGCAAATTCTACATCCTTGGCTGTGCAGTCACCACCAGGGGGGATTGGGTCATGTCCACACAGCTGCTCTCCTTAAAAGCAGCACGATGTCTAGCTGATGCAATAGCCCAGCTCACCACGGCTGAGCTGTTACCATAGGGCCAACCTGCAGTTGGAGATTCCCAAGCTTGGCTGAGCAACAGAACTATCTGGGCATTTTTTAAGATTCAGTTTCCAGGTTCCTCTCAAATGTTTTGAACAGAATCTCTGATCTTGAATTTTTAACTCCTCACAAAGTTATGGAGGTGATTTTGATGATCAGCCAGATTTTTAAATTATTGTATTAAATTTTCAGATTAGAGACTTGGTAATGTCTTGGTGATGCTATACTCTAATATCTTCAATAAGGAAGTTCACTTGTAGTTGAATTAGCAGCTACAATGTCTCTTAACCTGGGCTTCCCTGGTGACTCAGCCGTAAAGAATCCACCGGCAATGCAGGAGACATGGACTTGATCCTGGGTCTGGAAGATCCCCTGGAAAAGGAAATGGCAACTCACTCCAGTACTCTTGCTTGAGAAATCCCACAGACAGGGGAGCCTGGTGGGCTACAATTCATAGCATCCCAAAGAATCAGACCCAACTGAGCACACCACACACACACACACGTCCCTTAACTTAGAGATCCAATATAGTAAAAACGGAAAATTAAAGTACATATAAAATATATCATTATCAAGTGTTTTGTCCTAGGGCAAATACTAGAGAGGTATATGGAAAGATGTTATGCCCTGATTTTTACTAGAGTATTTCTGAGTTAAACTTTTGTCCTTGTGGTTCGGTAAACAATCAAAACTTACAAAAAAATTCACCTGCTATATATTGATACATATATATAAACCAAATATTGCAGTTTCCCATACATAGCAATAGCACAAAATTCTTCCCAAACCCAACATCCCAAATTTTGACTCCTTCAGTCATTCAGCAGAAATTATGGATACTTTAACTTCTAGTAGATTTCAACAACTAATTAGTTTTCATCATATTTGTGGGAGCAAGTGCTCAAAACTACAGTGTAAGAGGTCATGCATAACTGATGCTGAGTTATGGAATGTCCAATAATATCAGAAAACATTTGAGATTGTAAAGACAATAGTAGTCAGAAGAGGCATCTCAGAGAACAGAGGTGGGTTCTGAAGAATGCTGAGTATTAGCAGAGAAACTGAAGGGGTGTTCCAACCAACTTGATACAAGTTTTCCCATTGCCTGAGTCAGTAGTAGATAGTAAAATAATGACTGTCCTCAATAAGTTGATGCTTAGAAAATAGCAGTAGTCAGGTTCTATCAGTTCAGTTTAGTTCAGTTGCTCAGTCGTGTCCAACTCTTTGTGACCCTATGGACTGCTGTCGGGAGCCGAGTTAGGCATAACTGACAAAATGGAGGCATGGCCCTAAACCCCCTCCCTTTGTTCCATAGGCACAGACCTGGAATGAAGGAGTTAGGCTTTGTGATTCTGACTTGTTTTTTCCTTTCCTTGGCTGAGTTGACTGAAGAGAATATTAAGGTGTTTATTGTTTTTGAGAGGAGCATGAGAAGGCATAAAGCCTTCTGCAGCTGTGCTCAAAGAATAATTCATAATCACTGACATTTGTTCAAGGACTTTTACAAAAAAGTGTTCCAGGGTGAGCACACAGGCCGCAGCTTGAGGCCATGGGAGGGATTGTTATCTGAAGCCCATTTGTGGGAAAAGTGTTTATGGCAAAGGAATTTGCTGAATTTAGGGCTAGGAATAATTAAAATAGAAGCTAAAGATTTAAGGATTGCTGTAATGTTAGCATATTCTACTATAGCTTATAGAAATTAGGAACTTTAGAGATATTACTAGCTAGAAGCTCTTTCTAAGAAATAGTGAGCTTAGGATACTAGGGGCAAACAGGACTTAGAAAGATAAAAATTAAACTGAGGAATGTGGTACGCAGCCCAGACATTAGCATGAGTTCACAAGGACACATGAGAAGAAGTAGGTAAGAGAATCGCTGAGGAAGGAACTCCTTTTGAGGGGCAACAATGATTTTTGGAGAAAAATATCTGGGTCAGTGGGAACTAAAAATATCAAACCTCTGACCTAATGCTTTTGTAAAAGTATAAAAGAGAATCATAAGCTTGAAATAAACAGGCAGTCCAAGAAAAATGAGAGGCTGCCTCAGTTTCTCGCCAACACTGCTCACCCCTTCAGGTTGAATCCCTGGCTGCTGGAGCTGGACTCTGGCAGACTGCAGCGTGCCAGGCCTCCCTGTCCATCACCAACTCCCAGAGACAAACTCATGTCCATTGAGTTGGTGATGCCATCCAACCATCTCACCCTCTGTTGTCCCCTTCACCTCCCACCTTCAATCTTTCCCAGCATCAGGTCTTTTCAAATGAGTCAGTTCTTTGCATCAGGTGGCCAAAGTACTGGAGGTTCAGCTTCAGCATCAGTCCTTCCAATGAATATTCAGGACTGATTTCCTTTAGGATAGACTGGTTGGATCTCCTCACTGTCCAAGGGACTCTCAGGAGTCTTCTCCAACACCACAGTTCAAAAGCATCAATTCTTCAGTGCTCAGCTTTCTTTATGGTCCAACTCTCACATCCACATATGACTATTGGAAAAACCATAGCTTTGACTATACAGACCTTTGTTGGCAAAGTAATGTCTCTGCTTTTTAATATGCTGTCTAGGTTTGTCATAGCTCTTCTTCTAAGGAGCAAGCGTCTTTTAATTTCATGGCTGCAGTCACCATTTGCAGTGATTTTGGAGCCCCCCAAAAATAAAGTCTGACACTGTTTCCAATGTTTCCCCATCTATTTCCCATGAAGTGAGGGGACCAGATGCCATGATCTTAGTTTTCTAAATGTTGAGCTTTAAGCCAACTTTTTCACTTTCCTCTTTCACTTTCATCAAGAGACTCATTAGTTCTTCTTCACTTTCTGTCATAAGAGTGGTATCATCTGCATATCTGACGTTATTGCTATTTCTCCCAGCAAGCTTAATTCCAGCTTGTGCTTCATCCAATTCAGCATTTCTCATGATGTACTCTGCATATAAGTTAAATAAGCAGGGTGACAGTATATAGCCTTGACGTACTCCTTTCCTGATTTGGAACCCGTGTGTTGTTCCATGTCCAGTTCTAACTATTGCTTCCTGACCTGCATACAGATTCCTCAGGAGGCAGGTCAGGTGGTCTGGTATTCCCATCTCTTTCAGAATCTTCCACAATTTATTGTGATCCACACAGTCAAAGGCTTTGGCATAGTCAATAAAGCAGAAATAGATGTTTTTCTGGAACTCTCTTGCTTTTTCGATGATCCAACAGATGTTGGCAATTTGATCTCTGGTTCCTCTGCCTTTTCTAAAACCAGCTTGAACATCTGGAAGTTCACAGTTCACATACTGTTGAAGCCTGGCTTGGAGAATTTTGAGCATTACTTTGCTAGCATGTGAGATGAGTGCAATTGTGTGGTAGTTTGAGCATTCTTTGGCATTGCCTTTCTTTGGGATTGGAATGAAAACTGACCTCCAATCCTGTGGCCACTGCTGAATTTTCTAAATTTGCTGGCATGTTGAATGCAGCACTTTCACAGCATCATCTTTCAGGATTTGAAATAGCTCAACTGGAATTCCACCACCTCCACTAGCTTTGTTCGTAGTGATGCTTCCTAAGGCCCACTAGACTTCACATTCCAGGATGTCTGGCTCTAGGTGAGTGATCACACCATCGTGATTATCTGGGTCATGAAGCTCTTTTTTGTATAGTTCTTCTGTGTATTCTTGCCACCTCTTCTTAATATCTTCTGCTTCTGTTAAGTCCATACCATTTCTGTCCTTTATTGTGCCCATCTTTGCATGAAAATTTCCCCTGGTATCTCTGATTTTCTTGAAGAGATCTCTAGTCTTTCCTATTCTATTGTTTTCCTCTATTTCTTTGCACTGACCACTGAGGAAGGCTCTCTTATCTCTCCTTGCTATTCTTTGGAACTCTGCATTCAGATGCTTATATCTTTCCTTTTCTCCTTTGCCTTTCACTTCTCTTCTTTTCACAGCTATTTTTAAGGCCTCCTCATACAACCATTTTGCCTTTTTGCATTTCTTTTTCTTGGGGATGGTCTTGATCACTGCCTCCTGTACAATGTCACAAACCTCCATCCATAGTTCTTCAGGCACTCTGTCTGTCAGATCTAAGCCCTTGAATCTATTTGTCACTTCCACTGTATAATCTGCAGGATTTAAGTTAGGTCATACCTGAAAGGTCTAGTGATTTTCCTACTATGTAGAATCATTCATTATAGCCAATAACCCCTTCACATTGATGAGTACAACCATTTAACCCAATAACTGATCCTGTTCATCCCACCTCCACTCCAGCAAGCTCCAGCTTCACCAAACATATCCTTCTGTCGAACTTTATAACTAGTCATACAGTAAATGGAGTCACAAAGAGTTGGACATGACTGAGTGACTCACACACACACAGAAATAGAGCAACTGTCACACATCTTAGCTTATTGCTGTCCAGTGGAATATACCAAGTTTTTGTGGGATATGAGTTTTAATAGACCAAAGATCACAGAGAATGTTTCTATTAATATTTAGGATCTTGACAAATTTACTGGCAAAATATAACATCTCAAATCACTGGAGTGTGGTATATAATAAAAGCCATGGAAGGAATGCTGACCACCAACACAAAAAGTGATGCTCATTACATACAAAATTAAAATTTAATGTGAAACATATCAGCACACAGATCTCTGTTTATATTATTAGAGAAATAGAAAAGCTTTTACTGTATTACTACCAAAAGTTTGTCTATTTCTCATATGTATTCACAGAATTACTATAAATTTATGTTTGTGCCTAAAATTATTAACCAGAAGTATTCTCCCCTCTTTCCAAGTTTTCCTTTTGAATTTGCTTTGATTTGTTTGAGAATCAAAACAGAAATGATAATTTACACATGAAGTTATTTTTTTAAATAAAATTTATAGGTATCTGAGATTTTCTGGGGTTAGACTTAGTGGGAAAGCACTCACAGCAGCTTTGTTAATAACAGAAAAGTAATCCTCACAGCTTCCCCAGTGGTTCAGATGGCTAAGAAACTGCGAATTCAGGAGGTAAAAGAGATGTGGGTTCAACCCCTGCGTTGGGAAAATTCCTCTGGAGAAGGAACTGGCTACCCACTCCAGTATTCTTGCCTATAGAACACCACAGAGAGAAGAGCTTGATGGGTTACAGTCCATGGGGTTGCAAAGAGTAGGACATGACTGAGCAACTAATACAATCTTCACAAAAAATAATATTACCAGGGATAAATGCCATTTCATGATGATACAGGGTTCAATTTATCAAGAAGCTGTAACAATCATAAAAGTGTATCAAATAATAGAACTTCAAAATATAAGAAGTAAAACTTATAAAAATAAATCCACAATTATTCTTAGAGATCTTAACACTCCTCCCTCAGGAATTGATAGGTCAAGAAAACAAAAAATCAGTAAGCATGTAGAAAACTTGAACATATAGAACAAACACTACCAACCAGTTCAACTTAATTTATGATTATAGACTATTCCATCCAGCTGCAGCAGGATACATATTATTTTCAAGTGCACAAGAGACATTCACCTAGGTAGGTAATAATGTAGGTTGTAAAGAGCATATCAGGAAAACTGAATCATATAAAATGCTCTCTATTTTGAAAAATTAAACTAGAAATGAGTAACAAAAAAATACCTGGAAAATCCCCAAATCATTGACAATTAAATAATATACTTCTTCTTAACTTATTGGTCAAAGCAGAAATCACAAGGAAAATTAGGAATTATTTTTAATTGAGTAAAAGTCAAAACATAATATATCAAAACTTACAGACTAGAGCTCACTCAGTGCTCAAAGGTAAACTTACTAGCATAACTGCTTATGTTTGAAAAAGAAGAAGGTTCTAAAATCAATAATGTAAAATTCCACCTTAGGAAACTAGAAAAAGAACAAATTAAAGTCTAATAAACCAGAAGTAGAAAAATAATAAAGACAAAGGTAGAGAGTAAGTAAAATTGAAAGTAGAAAAACAACAGAGAAAATTAATGATACCAAAAAAGTCAATAAAATTGATAAACATCTGGCCAAATTTATCAGGGGAAAAAAGAAGATAGAAACTAGAAAACTCACTCAAGAAGAAATAGAAAGAATAAACAGCCCCATATCTTTTAAAGAAATGGAATATGTAGTTTATAAAACTTTCTAAGAAAGAAAACACCAGCCTCAGTTGACGTTATGGAAAATTCCACCAAACATCTAAAGAAGAAATCAACTCAATTAAAATTCTTCCATAAGACAGGAAAGAATACTTGTACCTCATTTTATGAGGCCAGCATAACACTGACACATTGATAAACACATTACAAGAAAATAAAACTAGAGACTAGATGCAAAAATCCTTAACAGAATTTTAGCAACATGAATCTAGCAATATATTATTAGGATAATATATCATAACTATGTGTAATTCTATCTCATGAATGCAACATTGACTTAACATTCAAAAATCAACTGATGGAAGTCAAAATTTTAACAGATCAAAAAATAGATAATCTCAGCCAATGAAGCAAAGGTATTTGACAAAATTCAAGTCATTCCTGATAAAACTCAGTCAACTAGAAATTGAAAGGAATTTTCCAAATGAATAATCAGTATCTACCAAAAATAAGAATAAGAAAAAGCAAACAAATAAAAATTCTAGTAGGCAATGAAAAAAAGACCAACTTATTTTGCCTAAGATCAAGAAAATTGCAGGGTTTTTTCAATCAAGAGGCCAGAAAAAGAGTTTAAAGGCATAAATTGAAAAGAAGAAGTAAAATTGTCTTTATTTGCATATTGCATGATTATATTTAGAAATTCTAAGGAATTTTCCAAAAAGTTACTAGGACTAGTAAGTGACTTTAGCAATATCAACATGCAAATATCTACCACCCGCCAGAGAAACCTCTTCTCTTTTAAAGGGTCATGTGATTAAATTAGGCTCACCTGGATAATCATTTTTTAAGATAAATTATTCCACAGTGTGTAACATATTCCCAGGAGTGAGATCTCGTCAAATTCAGATGAAACTACATACTTTCATAACTTCATAGCTGCAGCTGTCATTCACAAATATAATTTCTTCTCTGGCTTCTACTGAGATGACAGAGGAACAGTGTTTTAAAGTGCCCTAGATGTTTTTTGGTTTGATTTAGAATATGTATAATCTCTTGGAAGGGTCTTTTGTGTAGCTAAATACTCTGATCTCTTGATCTTTCTGAGGTTACAGCAAAAGTTTATATAACTACTGGGCACGCATGCTCAGGCATGTCTGACTCTTTGCAACCCTCTGGACTGTAGCCTGTCAGGCTCCTCTGTCAATGGGATTTCTCAGGCAAAAATACTGGAGTGGGTTGCCATTTCTTGTTCCTGGTTGTATAACTACGTCCTCAGCCTTTTCTCAATGTCAGCTTTCAGCAGCCATTTTTACATTGCATCATCTTTTGCCACCTTTTGCCACCATTATCAAGTCTTTGTTCCTTTTTGTTTAACAGTTTTTCACCCAATTTCTCTCTCTCCCCTCACATTTTTCTAGAAGCAGCACAAAGAAACTAGGCTGTACCTTCAATATTTTGCTAAAAAATCTTCTCAGCTACATGTCCAAGTTCATCATTTATAAGTTTTGTTTCCCACATAACTCTAGCAGACAATTCTGCAAAATTTTCTGCCACTATATAGCAGGTTGTCCCCTCTGCTAGTTTCCAATGACATGTTTCATTTTCAGTATCTGTCACTATGTCATATTTCTATAAGAAGTCTTTCCAAGATAATCTAGGTTTTTTATATTATGCTCTTTAAAATTCTTCCAACTGTCTGATTTCACATTTTAAGTATTTGTTATGGCAGCACCAACCTCCAGGTTTCAAAACATGTTTTGCTTTGTTATTGCTACCTAAAATGTTACCATGTGGGCTTCCCAGGTAATGCTACTTGTAAAGAACCAGCCTGCCAATGCAGAAGACATAAGAGACAAGGATTCAATCCCTGGGTTGGGAAGATCCCCTGGAGGAGGACAGGGCAACCCACTCCAGTATTCTTGCCTGGAGAAACTCATGGACAGAGGAGCCTGGCAGGCTATAGTCCATGGGGGTCACAAAGAGAATGACACAACTAAAGTGGCTTAGCACGCAAAGAATTGTCACACAAGGAGCTCAGCTCAGAGCTCTGTGATAACCTAGAGAGGTGGGATCAGAGGGGAGGGAGGCTCAAGAGGGAGGGGATATATGTATACGTATAGCTGATTCATGTTTTTGTACAGCAGAAATCAACACAACCTTGTAAATCAATTATCCTCTAATTAAAATAAAAAATATATATTTATGCAGTCAAAAAAAATAAAAAGTTACCACAAACACAGCAACATAACACCATGCTCCTTTTATGTCTCATTGTTGTTCTTTCAGTTAGAAGCTCAAACAGGCTTAACTGGGTTCTCTGCTGAGGGTTTCACAAAGCCCAAATCAACATGAAGCTGGGCTTCTTTCTAGAAGTCCTGTGGAAGAATCTGCTTCTAAGCTGATTCAGGTCGTTGGAATATACTTGTGTTTGTAGGGCTGAAGGTCCTGATTCCTTGCTGGCTATTAGCCAGAGGTCACTCTAAGCTTCATAAGGCTAACTTCTCATGCAACTCCTCCATCTTCTAACTAGCAAAGGCAAGTCAAGTCCTTCTCATGCTTTAAATCTCTCTAATTTAACCTCCCTGCTGCTCCCAAGACAAAGAAAATGCTCTCTTTTAACAGGCTCATGTGATTAAGTTAGGCCAAGCTGAATGGTCTCCATTTTGCCATATAACATATACAATATAATCATGGGAATGACATTTCAGGTTCACAGGTTCCATGCACACTCAAAGGGGAGGGAATTCACAAGGCTGAGCTCCACTGGGGATCATTCTTAGAATTCAGCCAACCACAAATTTTTGGAGATGAAGTCAATGATCATTTTCTTAATTATACAGGTGGTTTCACAATGGTTAAACCCATTAAACTGTATACTTCAAATAGATGCAGTTTATTGTTTGTAAATTTTATCTCAATTAAAGTTAAGATGGTTCACCTAATATCATATTTAAGGATGAAATATTTTTAAAATTCCCCCAATGTCAGAAGCAAGAGTCAGATATACTGTATCACTCTGCATATTTAAGATTGTACTAGAAGTTTTAGCTAGGGCAACAAAGCAACAAAAAGACACAAAAAGTACAAAATTGGGGGAAAAAAGAAGTATAAATATAATTTTATGCCAATGGTATGATTGGGTATGAAAAGTCCCCACAGAATCGACAAACACCTTTAGAATTTATAAGCAAATTTAGCAATGTTGCATGACTGAGATAATGGTACCAAAATCTATAGATGTACATTAACAAGAAAAATTTGGAAAATAAAATCTTAAAAATAAATTTCATTTACAGTAGCATTTTAAAATATCAGATATCTAAGAATAAAGAAATGTACACAATTCTCTACACTGAAAGCAATAAGACATTAAAAAGAGAATTTAAAGACTTAGAGAAGACATAATATTTTCATGAAATATATTTAATTCCAATCAAAATCTCAAGTTTTCTTTTTTGGAAATTGGCAGGTTTATTATAAAGTTTATATTAAAATGCATGAAGTCCAAGATAACCTAGATAATTTTGAAGAGAAAATTTGGAGAACTTACCATATCTAATTGCAAGACTTATTAAAATTGCCCTTATATTAATGTACTATTATTGCAGGGCTAGAGAAATGAACCAATGGAGTAAAATAGAAAATACAGAAACATATCACACATACACAGTCACTTGATTTACACTAAAGACATAATTTCAATTTAATGGGAGAATGATTAGTTTTTCTGTAATGAATAGCACTTGAGCAGTTAGATATTCCAAAAAAAAAAAAAAACTTTAACCTTAATCCCTATCTATGTGATATCCAAGAATAGGCCTAAGGGGAAAAGTAAAATGCATAGAACTTCTAGAAAAGAAATGGAAGAAATCTTTATCACCTTGGAATAGGGAAGGATTTCTTAAACACAAGAAAATTGAACTTCAACAAATTAGAAACTTTTATTCATCAAGAGTAAGAGGATTAAAAGCAAACCATAGCTTGGAAGAAGAAATTTTCAATACATGGACCTGACAATCCAAAGAGGAAAAGACAAGCAACCCAGAATTAAATAGGTAGAAGTTATGAAAAAACAGTTCACAAAGTTCAGTTCAGTTCAGTTGCTCAGTCATGTCTGACTCTTTGCGACCCTATGGACTGCAGCACATCAGGCTTCCCTGTCCATCACAAACTCCTGGAGTTTACTCAGACTCATGTCCATTGAGTCAGTGATGCCATCCAACCATCTCATCCTCTGTCATCCCCTTCTCCTCCCACCTTCAATCTTTCCCAGCATCAGGGTCTTTTCTAATGGGTCTGTTCTTCGCATCAGGTGGCCAAAGTATTGGAGTTTCAGCTTTAGCATCAGTGCTTCCAATGAATATTCAGGACTGATTTCCTTTAGGATGGACTGGTTGGATCTCCTTGCAGTCCAAGGGACTCTCAAGAGTCTTCCCCAACATCACAAAAGCATCAGTTTTTTCACACTCATCATTCTTTATAGTCCAGCTCTCATATCCATATATGACTACTGGAAAAACCACAGCTTTGACTAGATGGACCTTTGTTGGCAACGTAATGTCTCTGCTTTTTAATATGCTGTCTAGGTTGGTCATAGCTTTTCTTCCAAGGAGCAAGCATCTTTTAATTTCATTGCTGCAGTCACCATCTGCAATGATTTTAGGGCCCCAAAAAACATTAACTGTTTCTATTGTTTCCCCATCTATTTGCCATGAAGTGATGGGACTGGATGCCATGGTCTTCGTTTTCTGAATGTTGAGTTTTAAGCCAACTTTTTCACTCATCAAGAGGCTTTTTAGTTCTTCACTTTCTGCCATAAGACTGGTGTCATCTGCCTATCTGAGATTATTGATATTTCTCCCAGCAATTTTGACTCCAGCTTGTGCCTCATCCAGCCTGGCATTTTGCATGATGTACTCTGCATATAGGTTAAATAAGCAGGGTGACAGTATACACCCTTAACATACTCCTTTCCCAATTTGGAACCAGTCTGTTGTTCCATGTCCAGTTCTCACTGTTGCTTCTTGACCTGCATACAGATTCCTCAGGAGGCAGGTCAGGTGGTCTCATATTCCCATCTCTTTCAGAATTTTCCACAGTTTGTTGTGAGCCACACAGTCAAAGGCTTTGGCATAGTCAATAAAGCAGAAATAGATGTTTTTCTGGAACTCTCTTGCTGTTTTGATGATCCAGCAGATGCTGGCAATTTGATCTCTGTTTCCTGTGCCTTTTCTAAATCCAGCTTGAACACCTGGGAGTTCACAGTTCACAAACTGTTGAAGCCTGGCTTGGAGAATTTTGAGCATTACTTTGCTAGCGTGTGAGATGAGTGCAATTGTGCGGTAGTTTGAGCATTCTCTGGCATTGCCTTTCTTTCAGTTCACAAAAGGTATCTCTAAATGGCCAATAGACCTAGGAAATGCTGCTCAGCATCAAGGTAAGGCAAATTTAAATCACAATGAGATTGCCGATATAAGCTCTCCAGAATGATTCAAACTGAAAAGACTGAAAATACCAAGTGTTGGGAGAATATGGAACTGGAACTGTCTCATACACTGCTGCAGGACACTGGTACTACCACTTTGGAAAACTGGCACTATGTAAAGTTTAACATATGCTTACTCAGATCCAGCACGATCTTCCTCCAGGGAATCTTCCTGACCCAGGGATGGAAACTGCATCTCCTGCATGGCAGGCGGATGCTTTACCACTAACGCCACGTGGGAATTTTTCTAGGCATTTATCCAAAAGAAAAGAAAATATATGTCCATAAAATACATATATGAAATGTTTATAGCAACTGCATCTGCAACAGGTGAAACTTGACAACAACCCAAATATCTTATCATGAAATGAACAGATAAGCAAACTGCAGCGTATCTATATGGGCCTCCCAGATGGCACAGTGGAAAGAATCTGCCTGCCAGTTCAGAAGACACAAGAGACTTGGGTTTGATCCCTGGGTCAGGAAGATCCCCTGGAGAAAGAAATGACGATCCATTCCAGTATTCTTGCCTGGGAAATCCGATGGAAGAAGAGCCTGGCAGGCTACAGTCCATGAAGTCACAAAGAATCAGACATGACTGAGTGACTAGCACACAGAATATCTATGCAATGGAATAATTCAACCATAATCAAAAAGGAGCAAACAACTGATACATGCAACAACACATATGAAGTTCAGGATAATATGCTGAACAGAAGAAGCCAGCCACATGCCATGTCATTGCATTTTATATCGTTTAAGCACTGGCAAAATAAATTAGCAGTTGTAGATTCAGATCAATGCAGTTTTTCTTAGCCTTTTTTTGCTTTATCGCCCCCTCAATCCCTGTGACTGGACCCTTTTAAGACAGTTTCTCCCCAGAACACTTCCCCCATTACATGTTAATATCACAGGCATACTGCATATCTGTTTATATAATGATGGTCCTTTGGCAGGACACAAACCACTGAAATAGCTATGAGTTTTTTGCTTCCCCCCATCCACAAGAACACTTGGTTGGTATCACCCAACTGAGAACATGTGGACTACTAGTCCTCTCCAGCAAGTTGTTATCTGGGGAGGGGCATGACAGAACCATCTGAGCCCTTGAAATTGTCTATCTGAGTGGTGGTAACACAAACATATACATATTTCCAAATATGTACAGATATACTTATTTGGCCTCTGAAGATTAGTGCAATGTATAATACTTATACTTCAATTAAAAAGTAAAATAATAATAATGGTAACAAGGAGAAGGAACAAGGATCCAGTTTCTCACTGTCTCTCAACTTTGTTTTTTGCTACTCAATTTTCAGGGGCTTCCCTGGTGGCTCTATGGTAAAAGAATCTGCCTGCAAGGCAGGAGACACAGGAGACGTGGTTTGATCCCTGGGTCGAGAAGATCCTGTGGAGGAGGGCATTGTAACTCATTCCAGTATTCTTGCCAGGAAAGTTCCACAGACAGAGGAGCCTGACGGGCTATGGTCCATGGGGTTGAAAACAGTCGGATATAACTGAAGCGACTGAGCACGCGTGCACTCCATTTTCACACAGACTTCTCCATCGCAGTGGCAGGATGGAGCTGTGAGAATACAAATCTCGAAAACGCTGGCAGTCAGTCCAACAGAAAATATGAATAGGAACTACTCTTTCTTCACAGTTAAAGCAAAAGTTCTGCTCTGATTCTCTTTGGTCCAACCTGGGAAAGATGTCCATTTCTTAAACTTGGATCCAAGAGGAGAGTGATAATCTTTGGTCACACCCTGAGTCTTAGGCTCACTTATAAGTAGGGAGCCGCATTAACAACATTCAGACCAGATGGAACTAGACTCAGTGGAGGAAAACAAGTGGACCAGAAGGATGATGGATGCTAGACAAAAGAGCTAATATGAAAATTTTAAAAACTTCACCTGCCCTCACCTTGCACTGTCAAAATAGCAGGCTTTCTTAGGGGACCGCATGCAGGTAGGCAAATGAGTCTCTTCCCCGGACCCCACGGCCAGGTGGGAAAGCTCTAATACCAGGCTGAAATGGATTCAAATACTTTATTTGTCCAGCTCCTTGTTTCCCTGAGCTCTTAGATACAAAAGTAAAAATATCATTTGGATTAAAAGGATAAACAATCTTCAGAGAAGAGCAAAGAATGTTGAACCAGAGTTAAGTCACACGGATTCTAGCCACTTTCACATAACTAAATCTCAGTTTCATCTCCTGTAGAATCTGGAAAGTGTTCTTTGTGCTGTCTCACAGGGTTATGGTGGAAAGGAACACAGTATGGTTAGAATGGCTTTAGTGGAATTAGGGGAGGATTCTGGGCTTCAAGATCACAGCTGCTCCAAGATCAGGAACTGTCCCTGCTCCCTGGCACTATGGATTAAGCAATCCCATAACACCGTAGCTTGCATTTCCGTATTTAGTAAACAGAACCATTGAACTCATACAGCCTTCTCCTCTCTCTGATTAGATACTCAGATGTCAGGTAACATTGGATATTCACCTACTGAAATGTTAGATCTAGAAAAGGAGAAGTCCACAAGTCAAGAAGTCTGGTAAACCCAGTTCTTTGGTGTTTATGCTCAGATACTGAAATACCAGGAGTTCACATGGAGAAGGTAGATGGGGAACTCCAAGGTCAAAAGATCAAGGTCATTGCAACCAGCACTAGAATCCATCTCTCCCAATAATGTCCTTCTGATCTTCCCCTCTCATCCTGCATTACTGTGACATGTGGGAAGGGGGTAGAAATTTAGACAGGTAATGGGGAAGTTTAACTAAAAGAGTAACTTTCAGTGTTAAATGATGAACCAGTTTGCCAGTGGGCTCTCAGTTAACACAAATATAATTTCTTAGATCATTTGCCAACTGTCCATTTTAAATTAACCCAGAACCCAAAGAGGAATTCAATTACTTGAAAGATAGGTCATACATAGCAAATACTTCTGTAGTTGAAACCCAAAATCTGCCAGACATAGGTGAGATTTTTACAATCATCTCTCCTTTACCTGTAAATACATTTTTATAAGTATCATAAATCACCCTTAAATGTGGGAGGTGGCATAAAAGTAAGATCAATGAATGAAGGGCAGCAGGTCAAAGAGGAAAAAGGAACAGCCCTGATCTTGCCTCTTGCTTCCCAAAAGTACAACTGTGCTCCTGTAGGAGACACCCCCGCCCTTACAGCCAGACAGAATGATGCTCTGGAAGCTTGAGTCACTGTCTCACACACTCTGAGAGCCTGCCCCTAGGGCCCTAGGGCAGTAATCCACAACCTTCTACAGGAGATGACTGTGGGAGGGTTTATGAAATGAATAAAACCCTGTACCCTAGGATGGATGTGGGCAGGTGGGTTGGAAGATGAAGAGCAGGCAATTTAACTGCAAAGCTTGAGTTTAACATAGAGATGAGTTTTCTCCTTGTACTCTGATTAGTCTTCATTTCCAGCATGGAATCTGCTACAGACGTTTAAGTTGCCATTAGGGACGGGAACTAAAGTGGAGCATGAACCAGAAACTAGAATGAATATGCTGCTGCTGCTGCTAAGTCACTTCAGTCGTGTCCGACTCTGTGCGACCCATAGATGGCAGCCCACCAGGCTCCCCCGTCCCTGATGTGCTAATTCCCACAGCGAATCCAAATATTAACTTTCTAATTGAATTGCAAGTTTTTTAAAACCAGTGAACCAGCTCAAATTGGAACTGAACCTATATATTCTCTAAAACTACTAAATGGAAAAGAGCTACTAAAAGGAAAAAAATAAAAAGAAATTTAAGAAGTCACAGAGGCTTTATATCTTCCCAAAATAAATGAAAGCAACTATTCACACAGACTTTCAGGAAAATGTTCACAGTAGCACTATTTGGAAAAGCCAAAACCTGGAAACAATTCAAATGTCCATCAAATGATGGAACAAAATGTAGTGTATCAATGTGGTGGCTTATTTATTTTAGCAATGAGGAGAAACAAAACACTGACACATGCTACAATATGTATGAGCCTCAAAAACATTATACTAAATGCAAGAAGTCAGATATAAAAGCCCACATATTACATGGTTCCACTAATATGGTTGTCCAAAAACAGCCAAAGCCATAAAGAGAAATTAGCATTGTGGTTACCTAGGGCTGGGGATGGGAACAAATGGGTGACAGGGATCTTTTGGGGTGATGGAAATGTTCTAGAATTGCATTGTGGTGGGATTTGCATAACCCTGTACATTTACTAGAAATCTATTAATTATTCCCTTTTCAAGTCTCATAACCAATGGATATCATTTCAGATTGCTGATTCCTTCATTTGTTTGCAAATATATATCTAGAAATGCCTTGGTCCATTGGCCTCTGCCCATCAATTCCATGAATACCCATGAATATTCCATTAACAGAAAAGACATATTGGAGAAGCAATATACAACAGTTTTCCAATGGTCATGGCTTTAGTAAAATGCCCATTCCTCATATTACCAAGGTGGACATATAAGTATCTCTCAGGCTTGGTCTCTGTGATTGGTCCAAGGGGTGGCCATAAAATCCAAACCCACCAATTAGAGTCTTGCCCTATGATTTTTGTAATTGGAAACTGGAAGCCTTTTTCTCCAGCCCAAAACTGGAATATGCGAGTTCAGGGCTCCCCAGTGGCATTTTCACTGCCTCCTAGTCCATTTGCAACGGAAAGTGGAACAATGCATAGAGAAACTTGGGCTTCCCAGGTGGCTCAGTGGTAAAGAAACTGCCTGCAATGCAGGAGATGCAGAATCTTCTGCACTGTAGGTTCAGTCCCTAAGTAGGGAAGATCCCCTGGAGGAGGAAATGGCAATCAGCTGTAGTCATCTTTCCTGGAAAATCCCATGGACCAAAGAGACTGGTGGGCTGAAGTCCATAAATAACCAGACATGACTGAGCAACTGAGCACACACAGAGAAGTTCAGACATGAAAACCGATGAGCAAGAGACTGCTGCTGCTGCTGCTAAGTTGCTTCAGTCGTGTCCGACTCTGTGTGACCCCATAGACGGCAGCCCACCAGGCTCCCCCATCCCTGGGATTCTCCAGGCAAGAACACTGGAGTGGGTTGCCATGTCCTTCTCCTAAGTGCATCCAATTTCAGAAAGCAAAGCAAACTTCATGTCAGCTCCACCCCTGCCTCCTCTGAATTTAGGTTATATTTGCCAATTATTCTGCCTCCACTCCAACCCACCCCCTATTTTGCTTAAGTCAGTTTGACTTAGGATTCTGTTACTAGTAAATAAACCACCAGAGACAGAAAGAGAACTCAAGGTGACCTCTCTTAGGGAAGCTCCTCTGTAATCCTTTCTTACTATTAACATCTCAACCCCAATACATTCAGCTGACGTTTTCTTGTGTTGACCCCATGGCTGAGATCCAGTGCTCACCTACCATACACAACAGCACAGATCAGCAAACATTTTCTACAGAAGTCCAAAAAGTAGATATTTCAGGCTGTGTGGACTATTGGGTCTCCATCACAGATGCTTAACCCTCCCATTACAGTGTGAAAACTCCATGAACAATATAAATGAGTATAGCTGTGTTCCAATAAAACTTTATTTACAAGAAAAAGGTGATGGGTCAAAATTGACCCCCAGGCCATAGTTTGCCAACCCCTGCTCAGTAGGATTTTATCTATTTATTCGACCTGAGGTTCCCAGAATTGGATTAATCACAATCCTTAGTTCATAACACACTATCACCATTGACTGATGATAGTCCTTTTTCATTAGAGTTATTGATTGATTTTAATAATGTAATGAAGACTAGTGAACTCAATACACACTCAAGATCTGGAACATTGTTAACAAAACTGACCTAGGTCTGGTGATCAACCCAAGAGGTTGGATTTCTAGGCAGAGGGAACACGTGGGCAGTAGTATGAAGACATGGAACCACATTATTCCTTTCTGAGTGTGGCTTGGCTAAAGTGTACAGTGAAGTATGGTAAACAATAGAAAGTTAACCAGGACAGGAAGTCTAGCCCCAGGTACTAAAATGTTGCCCAAACATTTCTTGATATGTGATAAACATATATAAAATATATTTTTCTCAGACTATTTCTTGAAGAACTACTAAAAAGATCAGCCAAGCCAAAATTATTCTTCCTGGGGAGCCTGAAACTTGAGAACTTGAGTGGGGAGGTATCTTTAAGAAACTTTATCTTAAAGGTATCTTTAAGAAACTTTTAAGTAAGTATCTTTACTTTAAAAAGTAAAGATTTTCAACAGTCCAGTCAGTTCAGCTGCAGAGTAACTCATCCTCTAATTCTATCAGGCTCTGGCTGTCGGGAGTGCCAGACAAGCTCAGGCACAGGTGAGATCTGAGTAGGGTCACCACCTTGGGCAGCCAGAAGGTGGTGGGAATGGTGTGGAAATGCTGACTCAGGTCGGGTCACCCGCAGACCTGTGGATGTTAGATGAGGGGCAGGAAGCCACAGTTGCCCCCTCTGTGGAGTAAGAAGAGAATGGGGGCATCCTTGTGAACTCTGGCCTCCCTGTGTGTGGTTCTCATTAGTGCAAATCATGCAGCCCAGAATTCTGGGTCTCCCTCTGTGCCAGTAAGATTGCACGTCCCTATCCCTTTAAATAGATGTGACCATGTGGCTCACATTGCCCAGTGGAAGTGAGACTGTGGACGTTACGCATGCCTCTTCCCAAGTGAAAACTTCAAGAGCCAGAGTCCAGTTCACCCACCTGTCTTCTCGTTGCTGAGGTGACTGTAGAAGCTCTGTTGAGACAGAGACTGTCAGCCCTAGTCCTTGAGTGACCGAGAGAGCACTCTTCTGACTTACACTAGACTTTAATATAAGCCAGAAACAATTCCTCGTTGCAGTAATCCATGAGCTAGGAGCTTTGCTTTTGTCTATTCATTTAAGAATAACCTAGACCAGGGTCAATAATCTACACTGGCAGGTGAAAATCAGCTCACGGAGCCTGTTTCTGCAAACAGCCCTACACGGCTCCCCTGGCCCCCCACCCCCACTTCATTTATGTAGTGTCTACAGCTGATTTCACACACTAAGGGCAGGTCCAGTAGCTGTGACAGACACCAAACAGCCCAAAATATTCACTGTTGTGCCCCTTACAGAAAACGTTCACTGACCTCTGACCTAAACAATCCTGACCAAAACACCCTTTCAACTGAACCCCAAGCACAATGATCAATCCGGCGAGCCTGTCCACACTCCCTCACCTCCCCTTTCTTCCTTCCATTCTGTCCTTCTCCCCCGCACCCCCGCACCATGGGTCCTCGATCTTTCAAGAAAAGATTTCCTATCAGTTGCTCGAATCTTGGTAGGAAACTCATTTTAGGAAGAATGTGAACCTCTTCCAGGAGCATTAGGTCATGACTTTAAAACTACAGACTCTGCTAAAGAAAGCGTCCATGAACAGGTAGTGTAATTGCAGCCTGGCGTGCAGCCATTAGGGTGGGATTAGCGAGAGATCCGGAGAAGGCAATGGCACCCCACTCCAGTAGTCTTGTCTGGAAAATCCCATGGACAGAGGAGCCTGGTGGGCTACAGTCCATGGGGTCTCGAAGAGTCAGACATGACTGAGCGACTTCACTTTCACTTTCATGCATTGGAGAAGGCAATGGCAACCCACTCCAGTGTTCTTGCCTGGAGAATCCCAGGGACGGGAGAGCCTGGTGGGCTGCCGTCTACGGGGTCGCACAGTGTCGGACACAACTGACTCGACTTAGCAGCAGCAGCAGCAGCAAGAGATCTTTAGTGCATGGACTTTGTGGGTTCCATTCCACCCACAGTCAATGTCTCAGTGATTCCCACAGTGGCAGTCACCCTGATCACAGTCCACAGACCTGGCCCCCAGTTTGTGCTGCCTGAGGAACCTATGGACAGGCTGGGTCCTGGGTGTCTGTTTCCCTCAGTAATGACAGCTGGGCAGGGTCTGGGGACCTAGCCTGGAGGGCACTGCCAGCTGAGATCTACCTCTTTGACTGGACACAGGCACTGGCAGGAGGACCCAGACTGGGTACTGGACCAGTGCTCCCAGGCAGGGTAACCAGCCCACACAGGTACCCCCATTCTCTTAGCCAAGGCCTGGGCCTTGGAGGATGAAAGTCAAGCCTTGGGACCTTGAACAAGTAAAATGAGGGGTAATTTGTTAAGTGTTGAAAGACACAAGAAGGCATGGAGTCAGAATTTAATTTCTCCCCTTTTCTTTCTTATATAATTCTCAAGGCTATGACTTTTAAGAGTATTACACCTTTAGATAAAAAGTTGCAGAACAGAGAGTAACATTTGTTTTGATGGAGTTTGCAGAAAAATCATAACCTGCCCATGACCTTACCTACACGGACAGCAGCAAGAAGGACGATCTTATACCAAGCAGTTTGCAACAACTAGCCACACCCCTTTTCATCTTTTCTATAGAAAGGCTTTGCTGAAAGCCTTGGAGGCGTTGGGGTTTTTAAGGCATAAGCCACCTGTCTCCTTGCATGTCTCTGCAATAAACTTTTCTCTGCTGCAAGCGCCAAGGTTTTTGTGTTGTTTGGCCTCACTGTGCATTGAGTACATGGAATGCATTCAGTAACAGTGGAAGGATTGTTTTGAGGAGAAGGTAGGAATTCCTCCGGAGTTCCCTCAAGTGACATCATGCAGGTGACTGCTTTCTATCTCTGCAAGCCTAAGAAGTCCTAGGAGGAACCTGTAACAGGGATCTTTCAAAATCTCCCTTATCTACCTCCAACATAGCAACATTCTGTTCCCTAACCATTTCATCCACCAAGAACACAGCTAGGACTTCAGAGTAAACCAAAATGGCTTGAGGGCAGCCACAAAATGGACATTTTAAATCCAATATATTAAAATACAAGGAATTTACACTTCCCAGGTGATGCAGTGATAAAAAAATCTGCCTGCCAATGCAGGAGACATGAGAGATGTGGGTTTGATCCCTGGATCAGGAAGATCCCCTGGAATAGGAAATGACAAAATGGCAACCCACTCCACTATTCTTGCCTGGAGAATCCCCACGGACAGAGGAGCCTGGCGGGCTGCAGTCCATGGGGTTGCAAAAAACTGGACACAACTGAGTGACTACTCACACGGACAGAATGGAGTGGTTACACGTGCACACACAAGGAATTTACATCAAGGCAATTGACTCTGAAGTTTACATACAATTCTAACTTGAAGCTTATAAGATTGCATCAAGAATCAACTCACAAAAATTCCCTCACTATCTCCACCCATGCATTTACTATCCATCCATTCATTTATTTATTCCACAACACTCTTGTATTTTCAAATACCACTTAACATTTATAGAACAATGTGTAATCTGACACACCCACATACGTGAGCTGGCTTCTACAGGAAACACCGAGATGAGTGAGACTCTGTCCAGCCCTCAAGGAAATGATAACACTGGGACTGCAGGACTGTCGACTACTGACCCTGACTCAAGGCAGAATGAGCCGAAGTATTTAAAAGGTAGGAGACAGTTCCTATAGGAAAATGCTGGAAGGAACAAGTTTGGCTTAAAGATCTGAGCAGAACCTGGCAAGGCAGAACAGAGGCAGCAATTAGGAGGGAGAAAGCAAGCAGAACAATCTGGAAAGGCAAGCCAGGCAGATACAAGATCACAAGGATGCTGGCACATTCCCCACACCTGAACCACAGTACTCAGGAGCTTCCTCCACACCCCTCCACTTCACTCTTCACCTGCAGTCTAACAGACCCTTGAAGATATAAATCTGTTTACTCGTGCCTCTGCTTAAGACCTTTCAGTGATTTTCCGCCACTGTGAGAGTTTTAGACCAGGCCAGAGGGCCTAGGGAGGAGGGGACCCGCTTGTCTGTGGCCTGGCTCATGTCAAGCACTGGTATCTCACTAGACCAGCCATGAGCCTTCTTTTGCAGCCAGTCCTTCACATCCTTGGGCCTTGGGTCCATTTAGAACAAAAATAGATCTCTGTGACCTTCATAAACCTCAAAAGCATGCCTAACAGTATAATGCAGTGCGTGTGATATTAATAACATTTAGGTATCAGCCTCCATGTTTTCCATCTAGAGGACAAAAAATAAAACCGAGCAGGCAATAAGGGCTCAATGAATTCCACATGCTCCAATCTTGGAGATAAGGAAGAGCACCACAATTGAGAAAGATTTCTAACCTAAAGGGTGAAATCGTTTAAGCCTGGATGTTTAAAAGAATACATGCCCATTTGAAAAATCGGGCTAAATACTAGTTCCTGAAGGCTTCCTCACTCATCACATCTTCCTCTGAGGCTGAATGCCCCAGCAAAGTTGTTTGTGTTCATAAACATCCCCACCAACCATCACCTCCCTGTGCTGCCCACATCCTGAATCTTGCTGAGCAGAGTGCCTCTTCTTCCAGCCCAGGCAGAACATTGACTCAGGTGGGAAAGAACAGATGTTCTTGAAATCAAATATCTGGTTTCATGCAAATATTGTCAGAAATAGACAATGAGAGAACCACGGAGGAAGTGCAATCGACACATAAACCTTGTTTCTAAAACAAATTTCTAAGCCACCCACAGGCCTGAAGTGAGCCTCCAGGAGTGTGACTCAGATGCAGCCTGAGATGTAAGCAAAATACTCAACTGCCTGAATAACACTTGTTTCAGGAACACCAAGTTGTTCTCCCTACTCTCAAACAGCAAGATGATCCTAAGGCCATAGCACTAGAAATTTTACTAATAAAAATTCATTTCTTTGGACTTATGTTCTCTAGTCTACTTTTAAAAGACGAAGGAGGGAGCTGTCGTTCTTAAGATAAAACACTAAGCTGAGATCATACAAAATGTTAGATAATGGTAATAATAAAATTTTATGTTGATCTAGCATGTGATAGCTTCCAAATTTCCTGACAAGTAGTTAGAATAAGCACTCTTTGTCCAAAATTTTACTGATAAGGAAACTGAAATTCAAGGAGGCAGTATGACTTGCTCAAAGACATGAAACATGAATTGCAGAGACAGAGCTGAAGCAGGTCTCCTGACTCCTAGCACACTGCCTTGTAGAGGTGACTGCAATGGCAGAGTCAAAGGGGTGTGGAGTAGGGAGCGTGTCTTCAAATCGCTAAATAATTTCCATCAACACTTTTTTGATCTGTATAAAGTTTCTCCTAAATGTTGACAAACGAAGTTCATTACAGGATGCTTGGGAGTTTAGAAAAACTCAAAATAAATATAAGGTAAAAACATTATACCTACAATAGATTAAGCAGGCACATTGACAACCCTGAGAGGTCACACTTTCCATTTGAAACAGAGCTTACTTTGAACACATAAAAAGCAGTGTTCCCAAAACACTAACAACCCAGGCACCTTGTCATAGCCTTCCTCACTCATGTATTAGCCAACCACTCACATCAAACACCAGTCCATCATATCGCCATATCTGCACAGACAAATATCAGGCTCTCCAAATGGTCCTGCTGAAGTCTCACTCTTTGACTTCAGTTAATGGGAGAAGCACTCAACACAGAACTCTCAAAGAAATAATCCTCAGACATGTTCCTCAAGAACCCCACTCTCAAATGAAAAATGACAAAAATCAAAATATTTATGGCATATATTTAACAACAAAACCTGGAAACAATCCAAAGATCTTCAATAAGTAGGTGGAAAAGCAAGCTGTATTATTTCCTTCCTGTGGAATACTACTCAGCAGTATAAAGGAAAGCACTGATGCAGATCACACAGATGATCTTAGATGCATTATGCCAAGCGAAGGAAGCCACACACAAAACAACAACAACAAAAACCTGTAGGTCTGTCTTCTCATATGGGCTCCATGTGCAAAAACAGAGATTCAGAAACATTAAACACTCTTTGGAGAGGTTGGGCTCAACCTTCAAGGGACCCAGCTGCAGAGCTAACAGCTCACAAGAGAAGACAATATGCAAAAATCAGGGGAAGATTCAGGTAAAACAGTCTTTAAGTCTTCCACCCTGAGCAATCCCAGAGCACAATTAGGTATGTAAATCAGGCAGCGGTTCACAATAGCCATGTAAGACAGTCTTTCCTACGGTCAACTCATATTAATCCAGCTGAAAAGCTCAGAACTACAATTATGCCTTGACCATAAACTGTAACTTATCATGGTCAGTAACTAATACTAAGAAAAACTTCTGAACAAACATCTTATTTTCCATCTCAGGGTGACTGTAGCTATTTTTATTTGGGGTAATTTGAATTCAAAGGCAGTCACAGAAAACAAAGAAAGAAAAAGAAACCCTATTACAATTAATTTTTTAAAATGTATCAGGAATTACAAGAAGTAATTCAACCATTTTGGCTAAAATAAGGCTAAGCCAGACCTTGGATGCAGCCCAGGGTCAGTATACCTGCTGTCCTTAATCTGTTTTTTAAATTTCCTTTAAGAAAGAAACTTTGTTCTTGGCATCATTAGAGTATACTAGTCCCTTGACCTGGCCTCAGCCCAGCACTTTCCAAGCACTGGGCTGTCAAATGGAAATTGGCACTAAATGGATTCTTTTTTGAGCTGCAAATACAGTCAATCCAGGACAGTTTATACCAAGCATCTGCTCAACTGGATACAGTAAGGGATGCAAGCCCTCAAGAACCTTATATACTTATCGCCTCATACATGGAACAGTGTGTGTTAGTTGCTTAGTCGTGTCTGACTCTTTATGATCCCATGGACATTAGCCTGCTAGCGTCCCCTGTCCATCGAATTCTCCAGGCAAGAATACTGCAGTTGCCATTCCCAGTACTAGGCTGCCATTCCCTTCTCCAGGGGATCTTCCCAACCCAGGAATCAAACCGGGATCTCCTGCATTGCAGGCAGATTCTTTATCGTATGAGCCACCAGGGAAGCCCCCTGAGCCAGCATGCAATACCTTTCTTCAAAGAGAAAATGAAGAAAAATAATATAAATCCAAGCACTAAAATTTCACAAGAAGGTAAGAATACTGAGTTTAAAACCAGTGATTACCAAGCTTTATTGCACCTCAGAATCACTTAGGGTGCTGGTTAAACATTCAACCTCCTGAAACCCACTTACGGAAACTCTGTGTCTGTTAAGTATGGAGTGGATCTCAAGAATCATTGTTTTGGTTTGTTTTTTTTTTTTAGCAAGAGTCACATAGCTCCAGTCATTTTGATGCTAATGGTTCCAGACCACATACTGTAGTCCTCTACTACCCAGTGTTTCTGTAGGTGAGAGAACCACTGCCAAGAATGATCAGGAAAGGGTGTGCAAAGAGGCCAAGTATCGTTATGTTCAGTTAGAAGTGTTTCTCTTAGGAAACCAAATAAAACAACAGAGGACCTGACAAAAAGAAAACAAGCAAACACCCCCTCCTTTCTCATTGCCACCAGTTTCAAACATTGGAATCTCTGGTCTCATTGCTCTGATGAAGATGTCCCACGATATGGGAAAGGTCAGTCTCGCGGCCTGCAGCTAAGAAAATATTCGCCCTAGGGACATGATGGCCAAGAGACAGGCCACGTAGGAGCCCTGAAGGGCAGGTCTGCGGTTAGCAGATGCCACCGCTGGTTTGCTGCTGCGTGGAGCTCCCCTTGGGTTTTGGCTTTGAATGAGGAAAGTCCCCAGGAGGCCCACGTAACTTGTGGGAACCACTCTGGAGGTTCCCCCACAGGCTCTGGGAGAGACAGAGAAGGTTAGAGGGCTGCTGAAATGGCTCCCAAGGATGCCAGCAGCCATCTTCTACGCTGTGATCAACTCAGTGGCTCTATCTGTGCCCTTTCTCTTGCCTTGACATTTCCCTGGCAACTGACCCATGAGGATTGGAAGGAAAATGATTTCCCTACAGAAGTTCACCTGGCAGATCTCCACACAAAGGGAAGAAAGGAGAAATCAAGGCAAAAATTCTGGAAAGAGGACTTCCCTGATGGCATAAAGGATAAGAATTCACCTGCCACGGCAGGGACCACAGGTTCAATCCCTGGTCTGGGAAAGTCCCACAAGCTGTGGAGCAACTAAGCCCGTGCACCACAATGACTGAGCCCACGCTCTAGAGCTCCTGAGTCACGACTACCGAGCCCACGTGCTGCAAATCCTGAAGTCCACCTGCCTAGAGCCTGTGCTCTGCAACAAGAGAAGCCTCCGAAACGAGGAGCCCCCGATCAGTGCAGCTAGAGAAAGCCCACGTGCAACAATGAAGACCCAGTGCCGCCAAAGATAAATAAACGAAAATTTTGCTGATAGTTGAAAGTAAAAGAAGAGAGGCAACCTGACAGTTTCCATCCTGGCAAAGGACATTTGAGCACATGCGGTTTCACTTCTGAATATTTCTGTGGCGTTCTGGTTTCAGGCTATGTGAATTGCCAATCAAAATGAGTAAATATAACATGAATAAAACGCTTAAAACAGTGTCTGACGTGAAATGAACTCCCATGAATCAGTAGACCTTAACTTTGGCCTTACACGGGAATACGCTGGGAGCTTTAAAGCACTTATACCTGGATCCCACTTAAAGAGTATGATTTAATCAACCTGAGGTGTGGCTGGGTATCATGAAACATGTAACTATCTTATTCAGCTCAAATAACCCTGCAAGTATCCTAAGCTCCATTTCACTGCAGGGAAACCAACATCTTAGGTTAAGAGATTCATCCAAAAGTACTCACTTACCATGTGAGTAACATAAAAAGGACTCAAACTGGCTTTTTTTCCCACATTGGGCTCCTCACCCAGAGGTCCTGCATTGGTAGGATGAGCCCCCAAAGCCTGGTTTTCAAGGCCAGTGTGGCTTGTGCCTGAGAAAGCCAGAGGGCTGCGAGAAACAGAGATCTGCTTTTAAACGGCGCATGCAAAATCACACAGACTCTGAGACCCAGCGAAGAGGTGCTAATATGAAAGGAGTCTGGGTCAGGCACACTTGGAGATCTCAGAGAGGCTCTGAGAGAGGCAGAGGCAACGGTGACTCCCCATGGGACACAGATGCTGGCCACGGCCTTCTTGCCTATTCTACCACGAGGACAGTGGGCCTAGCAAACAC